>NC_088798.1:98684876-99299094 GCF_011386835.1 Chrysemys picta bellii
AACCAATTGGCAAACTTTCATTGATATCACTGGGAATTATACGTGCATAATATGAAACTACAATGCAGGAAAGAGATCCAGTGTAAATCAGATGATGATGTACACATGATCTGTAACTCATTTTGCGAGGCATTTTGTGGTCCCTTTGAAAGAATGGCAGTATGGGCCTATTTCTGCTCCCATTGACTTCAATAGGAGATACGAAGTTTGGAACCAGGTTGGATCAGAACTTCTTCAGGATTCAGAGGAGTAAGAAATGGAGGTTTTGGACCCAGCGTTTTGTTTATTGTCAATTTCTAATATAAAATGTTAGTTGTTAGCTTAGTCTCCATCCTCAAAGGGCACTTTGCGCCGCATAAACATAAATAAGGCTGAACACTAATGGCCTGATCCAATCCCCAATTAAATCAATGGGAGCTGCAAGGTACACAGTACTTTGAAAGTCAGGTCATGCATTTACATGACTAAATATGGGGAATGAAGGATCAGTATCAACTCCCACTGGTTATAACTAAACTCTTGGACCAGCCTATCTCATTTTATTTATGTCCAAACATTTGTTATAATGGAAATAATGTAACTACAGAGACACTTTCGGACAGGATAATGGTTTTTCACATTGAAAATAAAAGTTTCTACTTCAGCATTTATATTGCAACAGGAGAAGATTCAAGTGACATTATCTGATAAATATCACATTAGACAGCTGCAATTTACAATGCATATATTTTTAATGGTGCTTCTAACCTAAATTAAATGCTCCTAAAATATGGTATTTATGGAAAACAAATATGTGTTCTAGCAATTTTGTTGTTCAGGGTACACTATTTTTTTTAAAACAGATAACATCTTTATCCTGTCTTACAGTAAATTATGCACTTGCACTTTTATAAACTTTCCCCTTGGGAACTTATTCACTGAAATGGAAATGTCTTCTTTACATCTTCATACCTCAGAGAAATGGAATGAAATTGGCTAACGTAAGTGATATACTGAGCATCTAGAGGAAATCCATATAGAATACGGAATTTGGACAGTCTTAATGCCTGTATTGTTTATACAATGAGGAGTCCTTATGGCACCTTAGAGACTAACAAATTTATTGGGGCATAAGCTTTCGTGGGATATAACCCACTTCATCAGATGCATGGAGTGGAAAATACAGTAAGCAGGTATAAATATACAGCACATGAAAAGATGGGAGTTGCCTTACCAAGTCGGGGGTCAGTGCTAACGAGGCCAATTCAATTAGGGTGGATGTGGTCCATTCACAGCGGTTGACAAGAAGGTGTGAGTATCAACAGAGGGAAAATTATTTTTTGTAGTGACCCAGCCACTCCTAGTCTTTATTCAGGCCTAATTTGATGGTGTCCAGTTTGCAAATTAATTCCAGTTCTTCAGTTTCTCATTGAAGTCTGTTTTTGAAGTTTTTTTGTTGAAGAATGGCCACTTTTAAGTCTGTTATTGAGTGTTCAGCGAGATTTAAGTGCTCTCCTACTGTTTTTTTATGTTAAAATTCTTGATGTCTGATTTGTGTCCATTTATTCTTTTGTGTAGAGACTGTCCAGTTTGGCCAATGTACATGGCAGAGGGGCATTGCTGGCACATGATGGCATATATCACATTGGTAGATGTGCAGGTGTATGAGCCCTTGATGGTGTGGCTGATGTGGTTGGGTCCTATGATGGTGTCCCTTGAATAGATAATGGACAGAGTTGGCAACGGGGTTTGTTGCAGGGGTTGGTTCCTGGGTTATTGTTTCTGTTGTGTGGTGTGTAGTTGCTGGTGAGTATTTGCTTCAGGTTGGGGGACTGTCTGTAAGCGAGGACTGGCCTGTCTCCCAAGGTCTGTGAGATCGTCCTTCAGGATAGGTTGTAGATCCTTGATGATATGCTGGAGAGGTTTTAGTTGGGGGCTGTAGGTGATGGCTAGTGGCGTTCTGTTACTTTCTTTGTAGGGCCTGTCCTGTAGTAGGTGACTTCTAGGAACCCTTCTGGCTCTGTCAATCTGTTTCTTCACTTCTCCAAGTGAGTATTGTAGTTTTAAGAACGCCTGATAGAAATCCTGTAGATGTTTGTCTCTGTCTGAGGGATTGGAGCAAATGCGGTTGTATCTGATGGCTTGGTTGTTGACAATGGATCGTGTGATGTGATCTGGATGAAAGCTGGAAGCATATAGGTAAGTATAGCGGTCAGTAGGTTTCCGGTATAGGGTGGTGTTTATGTGACCATCGCTTATTTGTACTGTAGTGTCGAGGAAGTGGATCTCTTGTGTGGACTGGTCCAGGCTGAGGTTGATGGTCGGGTGGAAATTGTTGAAATCCAGGTGGAATTCCTCAAGGACCTCCTTCCCATGTGTCCAGATGATGAAGATGTCATCAATGTAGTGCAAGTAGAATGGGGGCTAGGGGATGAGAGCTGAGGAAGCGTTGTTCTAAGTCAGTCATAAAAATGTTGGCATACTGTGGGGCCATGCGGGTACGCATAGCAATTTGATATATGCCATCATGTGCCAGCAGTGCCCCTCTGCCATGTACATGGCCTAATCGGAAAGTCTCTACGCAAAAGAATAAATGAACAAATCAGACATCAAGAATTATAACATTCAAAAACCTGTAGGAGAACACTTCAATCTCCTTGGACACTCAATAACAGACTTAAATGTGGTCATTCTTCAACAAAAAAACTTCAGAAACAGACTTCAACGAGAAACAACAGAACTGGAATTAATTTGCAAACTGGTCACCATCAAATTAGGCCTGAATAAAGACTGGGAGTGGCTGGGTCACTACAAAAAATAATTTTCCCTCCATTGATACTCACACCTTCTTGTCAACCACTGCGAATGGGCCACATCCACTTTGATTGAATTGGCTCATTAACACTACAAAAAGTAATTTTCCCCTCTGTTGATATTCACCCCTTCTTGTCAACTGTTGGGAATGGGCCACATCTAGCCTAACTGAATTAGCCTCGTTAGCACTGACCCCCCCACTTGGAAAGGCAATTCCCATCTTTTCATGTGCTGTATATTTATACCTGCTTACTGAATTTTCCATTCCATGCATCTGATGAAGTGGGTTATATCCCATGAAAGCTTATGCCCAAATAAATTTGTTCGCCTCTAAGATGCCACAAGGACTCCTCGTTGTTTTAACTGATACAGACTAACATGGCTACCCCTCTGAAACCTGTATTGTTTATGTATCTTACACTCAAATGGTGCATTGATGGTGGCTCAGATCCTTAGTCATTGACAAAAGTGGGAGAGTAACTGCATTCTATAAAAATACTGGACAAAGCTGGTGTTTACTCATCCAACAGTGGGAAAGAACATCTGCCACTGGCATCCCATCCCTCACTTCCACAGGAAGTGATATCACAGAGCGGGGAAGGATAAAGCTCCACTTTTTCCTCACATGCTGCTTTTGATGCCGGAGAGAAAGAGAGAGCCTCATGTATTGCTCCCCCCACCCCTGTAGGAAGTGACAGCAATGGATGGGTAAGGTGACCAGATGTCACGATTTTATAGGGACAGTCCTGATTTTGGGGTCTTTTTCTTATATAAGCTCCTATTACCCCCCACCCCCGTCCTGATTTTTCACATTTGCTGTCTGGTCACCCTAATGGATGGGGGAGGAGAAGAAAACTCTGCTGGTCTCCTTGGAAGTTGCAGTGGCCCAGGAGGCAGGAGCTGCCTTTGCAAATAAATGGCCCTATCAGAGTGAATTTAGGCATATGCCCAGGGAAGTTGAGGACCCACACCAGCGTGACACTCCCTTGCTGGAAGCTGATGTTGGGGTGAAAGGGCTGCTTACTTTCCCTTCTGTCCGTGCTATTAGGCTCAAATACCTTTATTTTTTGTCTTGTTTCTTTTTTATTTATGTTTCAAATCATCTTTTTACAAAGAGTTGGGATGCTTTATAAAATAAATCCTTAATTTTAATGTTAATTTCTTATAATTAACAGGACCTCTTAGAACCGTTACTATGACTGTGTAAACTGCTCAGCTGCTCCTAGCACTGCTCATTTTGGAGTCTACAAATTTTTCTTTTATTAGTGAAACGTCTTAAGTGCTGCACTCAGGGCCATGTTTCCCCATTATTGTATTTTAATTGTAAAAGTTTAAAATGTCTCCAGGAACAGAGGAATAAAAATGGGGTTACAAGGAGAAAGTACATTACAGCGGAATCTACTGTGATGCCTAAAGTATCCATACAAGGCGAAAGGAGATATAACAGGTCTCCAATCACAGCCACAGCACTTAAAGGTGTTCAGCTCTCTGACAATGCTTCTGATTTCCCTAAAACTACTTTTACACCTGCGGTTTCTTTGAAAACTGTAACTCTTCTAATGCAGGGATTAAAGGAAGGGGTTGCTGTATTTGACTCCAAATTAGATTAGCTTTCTAATAGAACTGCACAAGTAGAAAACAGAGATGTCAATGAAAAGAATTTTGAAAAATTGCAGAAGAAATTCAATGCATTGGATTGTGCACAACTTTACACAAAATCCCTTATTGATGCGTGAATGAAAGATTATTCCTTCAGATACAGGAAGACTGACATTTCTGAAAATGATATTAAACAATCAATGCTAGGATAGTCTTGAACTACCTGTGGGGGGGAGGAAATTTCTTATTGAATATCTGCTTTTTTTCTTATTTTATATTTTATTTTGACCCAGCTTTCTGGTAACTAAAGGTATTTGCGATTGCAAATAAAATCTCACTATCCTCTAAACTGCCAGATTTAAGTTTTCCTCTATTGTAATTCTAGTACCTCAGTTTCAGACAGAGAAAGAATTATGTAACAAGAATGGGAAGGAAAAAGGATTTTGATATAATGACCATAGGATCCATCTCTCCCCAGATCTTTCTATGACAACTCATGCTAGAAGATGGAAATGATTATTATAACATAACAGATCTTGTTATAAATAGGATGGTGTTAAATTATTCTCTTTATCCACTGAGGACAGGACAAGGAATAATGGGCTTAAATTACAGCAAAGGAGATTTAGGTTAAACATTAGGAAAAACTTCTTAACTGCAGTTAAGCACTGGAACAAATTACCTAGGGAGGTGGTGGATTCTGTATCATTGGAGTTTTTAAAGAACAGGTTAGACAAACACCTGTCAGGGATGGTCTACATAATACTTAGTCCTTCCTCTGTACAGTGGACTGGACTCAATGACCTACTGAGGTCCCCTCCAGTCCTACAATTCTATGATTCTTGCTTTCTGTTTTTCTGTATCTATTTATTACCCTGCAAACTTACACCTGTCTTAAAAAAATAAAAAACACATAGGCAAAAATCCTCAGCTGTAGCCAAAAAGTGGGCATTACAAATTGGGAGAGGGATGCACAAGTGGCTTTAAGCCACCGTGCTGCTTCCCAATCCAGCTTGCTAAATGCCAATCCAGTTTTCTGATGTAAATTAGAGCAGTTCTTAGGTGGCTCTAACTTCTGCTGGCTGCCAAAGGCCTCATGAGGCAGGTACAGCAGGCAGGAATCAGCAGGATGATATTGCCTACATCAAACTGCAAGTTGTGGAGTGGCAGAGACGTTGCTATGCCAGCTCTGTGTCATCGAGGATCTCTACATTTTGATGATCCTCCAATCACCAGCAACCCTGGCTTTAGGCCACTTTGGGTATGTCTTCACTACCCGCCATATCGGCGGGTAGCAATCGATTTATCCGGGATCGATATATTGCGTCTTGTTAAGACGCGATATATCGATCCCCGAACGCGCTCACCGTCGACTCCGGAACTCCACCAGAGCGAGCGGCGGTAGCGCAGTCGACGGGGGAGCTGCGGCCATCGATCCCGTGCCGTCTGGACCCCAGGTAATTCGATCCAAGATACTTCAACTTCAGCTACGCTATTCACGTATTCATTGTTCTGCTGTCTTTTTCTCTATCCAAGTGATGTCCACATTATCACTTGCATTGGAAGTTGTATTGGTGGATCCCTAAAGCATGTCCTAAATCTGTCCATTGTCATCTTCTTACCATTTTTGATTATTTAGATTGGTTTGCTCTACTTATGATTTCTGATGTTGCAAGAAACACTTTCCAATGGACTCTGAAGATATTCTGAAGGCATTTACTTTGAGATGAGTTGATCTTCTTGTCAATTTTTGTTGTAGGTTTCTATGACTCTGCTCCATAAAGGAGGACAGGCATACTGCCGGTGTTAAAAATTCATATTTTTTGTCAGTATCAATCATGTTACTTTTCCAAATCTTTTCAAGTTTATGAAAGTTGTTTGCTGCTTTTGATAGTTGTTGCATAATGTCACCATCACTGCACATCTCACTCCCTAGATAGATTAAATGACTTTTTTCTTCTAGTGTTTCTTCATCCACTCTAATGGTTGCGTTTGGGACATTGATAGCTATATATTTTGTCTTTGGGTTGATGAACAAACCAACTTTTTTCCTGCCAAAAGCTGTTTTTTTTCCCCTTCCATTAAACAATGTGTTGAACTAAGCAGGACAAGGTCATCAGCAAAAACGAGGTCATCCAATTGTACTTTATCAATTGTTTATAAAATTCCTCAGTTGCCTTTGGTGGTTACTTTCTTCAAGATACAGTTAATGACCAGTGCAAACAGTAGTGGGGACATAAGACACCCTTGCCTTACTCAAGTTGTCACTGCCAACCATTGGCCAATGTTGAAGGTCCACTCTCCATGTGTTTCTTGATACATTCCAGAATGATGTTGCACATGGTTTTCCCAGGCACTGAGAGTAACATGATTCCTCTCCAGTTCTTGTAGTTGGTAAGGTCACCCTTCTTTGGCAATTTTATTATGATGCTTCTCTTCCACTGGGTTGGGTTCTTTTCTTGGTTCCATATTCTATCCAAAACACAAGGAAAGTCTGTAGGGGGCTTTTTGTTTTTTGTTTAGTTATGCAAAAATAAGTACTCACACTGTTTTGGTGAATGAAGATGAAAGAAAAACGTTGCTGGTTTCTTCCCCAGAGATCATATTTCTTACTTGTTGCAAAAGTGCTTATTTAAGCATCAATCATCTTAGCCTGTGCTGTATAGAGAACTCTGTTTTTTTAGAGGATTTGTACTGTTATTTCTTCTACAATGTTTTTCTTTTTTACTATTAGATTTATTTCTCCTATAAGCAAAGACCAACTGACAACATTCTGTCAAAGATCTTCATAATTGTCACATAAATGTCATGTCACATATATATGATATTCAGATCACATAACACGACATATATGAGAATTATGTATTACACACAAAAACTATGTTAAAATAACTTTATTAAGATTCAAAAATTCACAAGTTAGGAAATGCCAGAATTCAAGTTGCTTGTGCAACCTTAATTCAGCCTCCTTGTGCACACAGAATCATAGAAATGGAAGGGACCTCGATAGATCATCTAGAGTCTAGACCAGTCCCCTGCACTGAGGCAGGACTAAGTATTATCTAGGCCATCACTGACAGGTGTTTGTCTAACCTGTTCTTAAAAACCTCCAGTGACAGAGATTCCATAACCACCGTAGGTACTTTGTTCCAGTGCTTAACTACCCTTGCAGTCAGGAAATTTTTTATAATGTTTAACCTAAATCTCCCTTGCTGCAATTTAAGTCTTCTTGTCCTCTCCTCAGTAGTTAAGGAGAACAATTCACGAGTCTTCTCTGTTTAACAACCTTTTATGTACTTGAAGACTGTTATCATATCCCACCTCAGTCATCTCTTCTCCAAACTAAACAAACCCAATTTTTTCAATCTTTCCTTGTACATCATGTTTTCTAAACCTTTAATCATTTTTGTTGCTCTCCTCTGGACTATCTCCAATTTGTCCACATCTTTTCTGAAGTGTGGTGCCCAGATCAGAATATATTACTCCAGTTGAGGCCTTATCCATGCTGAGTAGAGTGGAAGAATTACTTCTCATGTCTTGCTTACAACACTCCTGTTTATACATCACAGAATGACGTTTGCTTTTTTTGCAACAGTATTTTGTGATCCACTGTAACCCCCAGATCATTTTCTGCAGTACTCCTTTCTAGGCAGTCATTTCCAATTTTATATTTGTGAAATTGATTATTCCTTCCTAAGTGTAGTCCTTTGCATTTGTTCATATTGAATTTCATCCTATTTATTTGAGATCATTTCTCCAGTTTGTCAAAATAATTTTGAATTCTAATCCTGCCTTCCAAGGTGCTTGCAACCCCTCCCACATTGGTATTGTCCACAAACTTTGTAAGTGTACTCTCTATGCCATTATCCAAATCTTTTTTGAACAGAATTGGACTCAGGACAGATCCCTGTAGGACACCACTCAATATGCCCTTCCAGCTTGTGAACCATTGATGATTACTCTCTGAGAATGCTTTTCCAACCAGTTGTGCATCCACCCTATAGCAGGTTCATCTTGCCTATATTTCTGTAGTTTGTTTGTGAGAATGTCATGTGAGACAGTAACAAAAACCTTATTAAAGTCAAGATATATCACATCTACTGCTTCCCCCCATCCACAAGTTTTGTTAACTGTCAAAGGAGAATATTAGGTTGATTTGACAGATGTTCTTGACAAGCCTATATGGACTGTTACTTACCACCTTATTTTCTTCTAGGGGCTTGCAATGGATTGATTACTTGCTCCATTATCTTTCTGGGTATTGCAAATGAGCTGACTGGTCTGTAATTCCCAGGTTGTCCTTATTCCCCTTTTTATAGATAGGTAATATATTTGCCCTTTTTTGGTCCTCTGGGATCTCTCCTGTCCTCCACAAGTTCTCAAGGATAATCACAAATGGCTCAGAGGTCTCTTCAGCCAGTTCCTTAAGTATTCTAGAATGTATTTCATCAGGCCCTGCCGACTTGAAGACATCTAACTTGTCTAAGTAATTCTTAACTTGTTTTCCATTTTACCCTCAGCTCTTACCTCATTTACACTGACGTTCACTGTTAGTTGTCCAATCACTGCTAACTTTTTCTGTGAAAATGAAACAAAAAAGGCATTTAACACTTCAGCTATTGCTGCATTTTCTGTTTATTGTCTTTCCCTCCTCATTGAGTAATGGGCCTACCTTGTCCTTGGTTTTCCTCTTGCCTCTCATGTTTGTTAGGCTTTAGGTATCCAGCTAGTTTAATCTCATTTTGTGCCTTGGCCTTTTTAATTTTGTCATTACATGCTTGTGTTGTTTTTTTTATATTCATCCTTCGTAATTTGACTTCATTTCCACCTTTGGTATGATTCTTTTTTGAGTTCCAGATCCTTGAAGATCTCCTGGTTAAGTTAGGGTGATCTCTTACCATACTTCTTATCTTTCCTATGCACTGAGATAGGTTGCTTTTGTGCCCTTAATAATGTCTCTCTAAAAAACCTGCTAATTCTCCTGAACTCTTTTTGATATATGCACTATGATACAGATTATGATACAGGTTTTAATTACATAGTCACATATTAGTTTTTCCATATGACATCTGCCTCATTCAGTGCACAGGATAGACAATGATCAATTAATAAGCAGCTTTTCGATATTTTTTTTATCCTCATTGTACATTGTGTAGCTTGAGGCCTTATATATGGCACACTATTCAAATCCTGCTCTGAAAACAGAATTATTAATTTCCTCATGGGCTTTTTTATGGCACTCATCACTTTAGTATCTAAGTGCTTCACAAACATTAATTAATGTAAGACCCCCCTGTGCGGTGAGGGGGTAGTATATCCCCATTGTACGGATGGGGAGCGGAGGCAATTAAGGTAAAAGGTATCTAAAAGGGTGTCATAAGGAGGAGGGAGAAAACTTGTTCACCTTAGCCTCTAAGGATAGAACAAGAAGCAATGGGCTTAAACAGCAGCAAGGGAGTTTTAGGTTGGCCATTAGGAAAAAATTCCTAACTCTCAGGGTGGTTAAACACTGGAATATACTGCCTAGGGAGGTTGTGGAATCTCCATCTCTGGAGATATTTAAGAGTAGGTTAGATAAATGTCTATCAGGGATGGTCTAGACAGTATTTGGTCCTGCCATGAGGGCAGGGGACTGGACTAGATGACCTCTCGAGGTCCCTTCCAGGGCTAGAATCTATTAATCTATATATTCACTAATTTTGGGTGCCCAATTTGAGATGCCTAGGCACTTAACACAGAACACTTAGCATTATATGGCACTATATATGTTCAAAGGAAAGCTTCCATTGATAACTTTGAGTGGTCACCACTTCTGCAAATCCTCTCCCAGGTTCTCAAGTTTGGCACCTAAAAAAGGAAAAACACACAGTTAGGTACTACCTGTGAAAAGTTTGGTTTAAGTGACTTGCTTAACATCACCCAGGAACTGTGGCAGAAGCAGGGATTGAATTCAGTTCTCCAGAGTGGCATTCAATTTCCTTAACGATGAGATCCCTCCTTTCTCTTCCTACAATTCCCTGCCTCGTTCACTACATACTTTCCAACTCCTGCTACAAATCAAGCAGGGGTCCTACAGAAAACAGCCTTCTTCACTGCACAGCCCTGCTCCATCCCCGGAGCAGGTGCATCCTGTGCACTGAATGAGGCAGGGGTTGTGGGGAAAAAATAGTATGTTATGTAATTATAGACTGTATCAAATGCATACACACAAGGGGAGCAAACTGAGGTTGCACAAGCAAACTTCAGTTCCAGTCTCACCGGACTCCTTGTTTGAGTTACTCCTTTTCCTTCTATCTGTTCTGGCTTTTGTCTCCTGTGCATTTGAATCAGATTACTTCTTCCTCTACAATGCCTTGGGTGCGAGCAGGAGGGGGTTGTTGAAAACACAGGGGAGACAGCTCCCTGCTCCTAGTTCCAGTGTCTGGCTCAACTCCAGCCTGGAGTAGCTGGAAACAGTCATGACAAAGAAAGCTCTCCTGAGCCACTATATTGCCTTAGGCTGGACCATGCTCAGTCTCTCTGTGGCTTGGCCACATGATTGGTCTGGTCAGCAGCACTAGGAGCTGTGAGGGCATGGAGCATGCTCCGTGAGGATAGAATCTTAGGAGACTGTAGCTGTTAAAATCGAATAAGTCTCTACTGAGCATGTGCAAACTGCAATTTTACAAGGTTTATAATATGGGCAAATGTGGGTGGATTTTCACAGAGATGGTAAAAGGCACATCCTAGACACAAAGGCTATCCCTGCCCCCACCAGATTTCAGGTCCCTGCACCAAAGAAAAGGTCTCAAGATATATTTAATATGGGCGAAACAGTGTATTTTTCCCTAACTTTGGTCTTGGATGTGGCTGAACTGTATTGGCTGAACAAAGCAATAGAAATAAAGCAGACACTCAGCATGGAGAATTGCACTTCAAATGGTTACAGTTTGACAAAATTATAAACTGAAAACAGGGTCTTATAATGGGAACCTTTATTATAGGCGATGTTGCCAGCCCAGTGTGTAACTATATACATCAAATTATTGATGAAGTTACCAATCACTAACTAATAGGCAGTTTTAGGTCTAATAAATTCAACAGAACTCTTCCTAGCAGATTATTTTTGAAAGGGGAAAGTGGACTCTTTTGTTAAATATACTACAGTATTCTGCAGCAATGATGCTGCAGAATTATAATGGTGCGCTGCAGCTTACAACAGAGTTACTGTAGTGGTTTTTGACTGTTCCTGTAGAACACTACATCATCTTTGAAAGGTAAGGTACATTTTATAGCCTAGTAAATCTAATACAGTTAGTGAAACTTTTTAGTTTAAAACTATCAGCTCCATATTTTAATAGCAGTTTTTCAAAAAATACCTTAATTTGAATGCTCATCCTTCCCTTTTGGAATTGTAAAGCAGCTCTAAACTATTTGACAGGATCTATGAGCAATTACAAACAAGATGAAATAATGAGGGAGCAGCCACTGTATATGAAAAGCCTAACCAAACTGCAGTGTATATTTTGAAGAAAGGTCTCCATTAGAGGGGAAAAATCAGCATAAACTGCCTTAAACAACCAGACAGTTTAGGAAGGTTGGGCACCTCCTCCCCCCACTTCCTCCCCTCCACCCAAGATCCCTCACTGCATAGAAATAACTGTTCTTCCCACAGAGTAGGTGTCTAGTTCAAGCAGCCAGCGGTGGGTGTGGCCAGCTAGATACTGGATCAAGCTCCAGCTACTGCCACCACCACCACAGAAAATAGAAAGGCAGAGCAAAAGCACTAGCAAGCAACAAACCCTTCGAGAAATCAGTAACCGATTAAAGTGCATTTTTTGTGCATGACAAGGTCACACTGAGAACAAGAATGGAGAGCTGTCTGCTCTCCTTTCTTGGAAAACTGTGCAAAGTTTTTTTGTGTTTTTAACCCTTTATATTTTTGCGGCTGGGGGGCGGAGGATGTGGGTGTGTGGGAGAAACAGCCCTAAGAAACCACGCCGAATAGCTCCTAGGACAGCATCTGAATAGAGTGTTTTCTTTTTAACCCCTTCCCCCTGTTGCGACTGCTAAAAAAAACAAATCCAGCATTTAACGGCCCCTCCCCCGCAGCCTTCTCCAGAAGTGATCAAAATAATAACAAGGGGGAAAATCCCGTTTCCTAAAGAGGTGGTATTTCAAATACCCTCATCGTCACCCTCCCAGCTGCCCAACGAAGTTTGTTTGTCTAGAGGAATAGCCTTCGATTGCATTTTTATCCTGATCTTACCGCCCTCCCCCACCCCCACCCAGCTGGCACTTTCAGGCACTTCTGGGCAATGCAAGCCCCTTTTTGCCCTTCACGAGGGTCTCCTGCAGGATTTTTTGAGTCCCTCTTTCCGCCTTGCCCAGAATCTGTTATTTGCAAGAAACGTCTTTTTGACGCAGGAGACATGGCAAATTTTAAGTACGTCATTAATATGGCGCCAAAAGATTTTTTTTAAGTATAAGCTTATTTTTTTTAAGGTTGCAGCAGCAGCCCAGCGTACGCCTGTGCCCATAGCTCGGAGAAGAGAGGGGGAGTGAAGCAGAGGGGGGAGAGGAGGTAAAGAAGTGTGTGCCTTCCACGGCTGCTGCTGAGGGTGTTGTGGTGTGTGTATGTGTGTGTGCGTGTACGCGGCTGGGGATCATTGCGAAAGCGACCTGATCAGACTTGTACAGTGTGTGTGAGCAACCCGACCCCGCTGCTTGCCTCTACCCAGAGCAAAAGAGAGATGGGGACCCAACGCATCGGGGGGAGGTGAACAGCAGGGGGGGGGGGGAGAACAAGACAACACATGCACAAACACAACCAGAGATGGGACCCATGTCTGCTGCACCTGGACCTGCTGCTGCCCAGGAAGAAACAACAAACAAGAAAAAAAGAAATTGAAGAAAGATTTGGGGGGAAGTGAAAATCATTCTTGATCATACTAATAATTTGAAAAGTCACTTCTCCGGTCCTCCCACCTGCCCCCCTCCCCAAATAAAAAGGTCAACAGAAGAATTGGTCGTTGTTGCAAAGAGATCCTAAGGAAGTCTGGGTTAAAAAAGAAACAGAAACACGCATATAGGGCTGGATCGTGCACAGAGCGGCCATCTCGGCTGGAAGCAATTCTTTTGGGTTCGCATCCATGGAGTTACTTTGTATCCACTCCTAAGAGGAGGGTGTCATCTTCGGATCCAGCAGGGGGGTTATTCCCCCCCCCCCCCCCTCTTCGCAATGATACCAGATTGATCGTGCAAAGGGGCTTTCCTGATCGTTTCAATCGCTGGACCATCCCCCCGCCCCCTCTCCACACTCCTCTTTTGTAACCTGAGGGACAGTCTCAACTCTTTGAGGACACTCTCCCGGCAAAGGTAAAGGATGAAGGAGGATTGCATTTTGGATTGCTTTAATTTGCAGCTGATCTTTATTTTGCATCTCTCTGGCATTTTTTTCTCTTTCCATTTCTCTGGGCTGACTGCTAGGAAGGAAGGGGGGAAATGTGCAGCATTTTACTCAGATCGATTGCGCATGTTGGTCACTCATGTTTTAAAGAGTAAAAGGGAAGCAGCAGGAATGTAAACAAGAACTTTTAAAGGGTCGGCGCAGACGGTTTTTTTTATTTTCCAAATTAATGACTGCGGCAGAGCTCACCCCAAACCGCCTCTGGGTTGGGGAGGGGGAAACAGCACCGTTTATTTTTGCAACGGGCAAAGCAGCCAGGCATCAGGGTCCAATCCGGATGGTTTGGGTCGGGAGGGGTGTGTGAAATGTGCCACAGGAGGCAGCGAGGGCAGCCCAGCAAGGGAGAGACACGAGTTTCATTTTGTTGATACGCAGCACGTTTTGGAGCCTTGCAATTCTTGGAGCTGGTGCACATGATCCGCTCCTCTCACGTGCTGGGGCTGCCAGGTCCCTGCCAAATCGTGCACGGACCCAAACAATGCACCGGGGAGCGGGGCGGCGGGCAGCGTTCGCCCCGCTGGCGGGGGTGGCGGAGCCCGGGGCTGGCCTCCCTGGGCGCTCCGGGTTTGCAGCCCTGCTGTAGCGGGTGGGGGAGGGCCAGCGAGCGAGAGACGCACGCTGCTGGGGGCACGGCGGGGTTTGGGAATGGAAATGTACAGGCAGCGGCCGCGGCAGTCCGGCTGCACGTTGG
The DNA here is from genome assembly GCF_011386835.1 of Chrysemys picta bellii. Taxonomy (NCBI): domain Eukaryota; kingdom Metazoa; phylum Chordata; order Testudines; family Emydidae; genus Chrysemys; species Chrysemys picta. The sequence goes on from NC_088798.1 coordinate 98,699,408, forward strand.
GGACAGGACTGTAGGGGGGGCATGGCTGTTGTTTACCTTCTCAAACTCTCACGGCTCCCGGCGGACTCCTCTGGGGGCGTCTCATCCTCTCCTCCATCTCTGCCTGCCCACCCCCGAGCCAGTCTCCGCTCCCTCGCTCATCCCTCCTTCCTTCCTGCTCCCGTGCATTCCCTCACACCCCTCCGCTCTGCTCGCTCCTGCGGTCTGTCCTTCCTCTCGCTTTCATCCCTGGTTTTCTCATCCCCTCCATTCCATTCCTGTCTCCTCAGGGAGACTCCTCCGTCCAGCCCCTCCGCTCCGTGCAATGCATTCCATCCTCCCCTGGCTGCCTCTCTTGCATCCCTTTCCCTCTCTTTCTGGATTTGTATCCACTCTCTTTCCTTTTCTCCTGTACCCCACCTTCATCCCTCTTGCCTGCAGCTGTCTCTTGCTGGCTCACATCCCCCCATCCCCTTCTCTGTCTGTCACTGCCCCTCTTCTTCTGGCAGGTGCCCATCTCTCATGCACTGTCTCCCTTGCCAGCAGCCCTCCTGTTTGTTTTCTGCAAGGGTCACATCTTTCTTCCAGGAGATTCATTCAGCAGCATTTGAGGGAATCTCTTTTAGCGAAGATGGGAACAAGAAGTCCTGACATTGAGCAACAAATATTCCCTCTCATCCCCTCTTCTCTCTCCCTTTGCTGCGGGAGAGACATAGAGATCCTCCAAAATGTCCTTCTCACTTTGGTGGTTTTTTTTTTTTTTTTTTTTTTTTTTTCAGATCTGGGCACATGAATACAGCCCTTCCCCTCCTGCTCTGATACAGTCCTCCCTGCCCCCACCCTTCTCTGTATCTCATTATCTCACTCTCATCTTCACTCTTCCATGCTCCAATCCCTTCTACACATACATGCTCCCACTGGCTCGCCCTAATTCTCACATCCAGTCTCTTATAGCCCTTCTCAGGGCTGCACTCCATCTCTACCCTTCACTGCTAGAGAGAGACCCATAGTCTCCCACTGGCCTCATGATGCCCACGCTTTCTGTTCCTGCCAGCATCTCACTGGCCCCCTGGTGTTTACCTGGTTTCATTCTTTTACTGATCTCCTATCTTCCTCTTTCTGTTTCACTGGTTTGTCTACTCCCCCATCCGTTTCATGCTAGGTTTTGCCGACTTGTTCTCCTCTTTCCCTTCCTCTAGGGGGAAGCAAAATGCATCCAAGATAGCATCTTCTGCAATGTTTATTTTGCAAAGCAAGTACCCTGCTCCCTTGTCTCGCATGTGCACATAGTTTACAGAAATAGGAGTGAGCTCTAGGTTTATTTCCCTCTTGAATGACTGGACAAACTGCTGGGGGCCCACCAATGTCTCTGGGGAATCATTTAATGATCAGCACTTGCCTCCTACTTGCACAATCTTGACCACATTTTTTTACAATTTGGTGTGTCTCTTTGGTGGAGCATCTAATAGGATTTTAATTTTAGGAACTGGGTTTACATTTAATTTGGAGCTAATTACCTTTTCAAATGACAGTGACTCCATCTGTCAAACTCCCCTCCTTGAAAGGTGCTTTCAGAGTGAAATAGTGTGGGAAGTTGTGAACTGCTTCTGCAGGGTGCAAAAGCTACTGGATTTTCAGGCTCAGGTGCAATTGTGGAAAGCCCCCTGTGTGTCCCTAAGTCCCATTAATCTTTTGAACAGCAAGTGCAAATCTCAAACTACCTGGTAAGATGCTCTTTCCAAATACCAAACCAATTTGTTTTCTTCCCTTCCCCCACACCAGCTATCATTTACACATAATACAATTATTGTTTTAAATCTGGATCCCCCTTACCAATGAGATCTTTGGAAATGAGGATTTGGCTCCACAGAAGGCGGTGCCCAGCCTCTCCCTTGGGGTAAAGAGCCTTGGTCTGAGGAATGGTGTTTGACCTTTAAGCATTTATTAGCCGTTGAGGTTAAAGTAATTGTGAGCTAAAAGTAAAAATAGTTTGCAAAAAGGTTAGGTTTGTTTTTTGGTAGGAAAGATCAGGTGGGTTTCTGAAAATCAAGGCTTTGTCCAGAGACTGAGTTAAGGGTTATAGGCAGGGAGGTGAAATTAATTTAATTCAATCGTGATTCTGCTAATAGAGCATTTGGCACCGAGCTCTGGTCCTCAAACTGCCAGTTCAATAAGGATTTGATCCTGTGGGATTTTGTGCATGTTCTGCAAGGTGTGGCCTGAACTCTCCTGGACTTCAGTTGGAGTTAAGGGGGCTTAGTAGCGTGCAGGACGGAGCCATTGATTCTGTGCACAGTATGCAGTGCCCATCCTCATTTACTTTTCTCTCTGTATTTGTGCATGTCACAGGGTGGGACTCACCCCTGCAGTGCCTCCTGCTGGTCGTCCAGGGAATTAGCGTTTCCAGCCTCCAGAACACCCTCTGCAGGCCAGTGTCCCACTTGCAACTGGGCCCAAGTCCCTCCTGGACCCCGGTGCCCCTTTCAAGTCAAGGTGCTGCCCCCTGGCAGTACCCCACAGATTTGGTTCTCCCCTCCCCAGGAACCCCCACCCTCTATCCCCACCTCAGACTATGGCTACTGCCAGTCTCGATCTAGCCCCCATTCATTGGGGCAGACTGCAGTGTAAATGCCACTCATCACTGGCAAAGGGGGTTTGCACCTGCTGCCTCTGCCTACCCTTGGGCTGCCCCTCTGCAACCCCAGTATCCTTTCCAGCCTTTAACAAGGCCTGCAGCCTGGGGGGTTTCCAGGCTGGAGCTCCCCCAGCTCCTCTAGCCTTCCACCAGCCCTGCTCCACTTTAGGTACTCTTTCTCAGCTCCCAAGCAGCCAGGCCCTTCTCCCTCAAGAGCTAGAGGGAGAGTCCTCTCAGCGCCTGGATTCACTGGCTTTTATAGGGCCAGCTGCAGTCTGATTGGGGCATGGCCCAGCTGCGGCTGCTTCCCCAATCAGGGAGCCTTTAGCTTGCAGCCCCAGCCCTCTCCCAGGGCTGGCTTCAAGCCCTTTCAGGGCAGGAGCCGGTGACCACCCCGCTACAGTGCATAACGAATTTTCAGTGTGTGGCAACCTCTTCATGCCCAGAGTAACCTCTCTGATATCTGTGATGGGTTTAAACATGTGGAGAGAGCTGGTTAATGAGAGGATGAAAATAAAAGTCAGAAAAGGAAAGGAAAGTCATAAATATGAGTAATAAAGAAAAAAAATCCCCTACTAGATATGGAAAAAATGCAAAGCAGAGGAAGTGAGCGGGACTTGTTTTGTTTTAAATTTAAATGAGATTAAAATTTGCTCCAGGAACCAAGACAGCAAGCAGTGCTTAGTGCAGAGAAGAACAAGGACGCTTGTCTTTTACTGAGACACTTTAGATGCCCTTTGCTCTAACACATTGAAATTGACTGCAGCCCACACAGAAATTAATGGGTCAGATCAGATTCACCACTCCGGATGCAGTGGGGTGCTGTATGACACTACCCATGCCTGTGGGGACGCTGCTGCCGATGGTGCGTTCATCCCCAGAAAAGGGCAGCATTAAAATCCAATTGAGGCTTCTTATTTGAAGCCTGCCCAGGAGAGCCAGCAAGCTGGGACCCATCCTGTCTCAGGCCAGCTACAAACACTTCACGACTATGCTGGCAAGCTTTGGCTTCCCATCAGAGCAAGGGTTGTGGGTGGTTTGCAGTGCTGGGCAGAGGTGGAAAGGTCTGGGGAAGGCCGTGCAAGAGGGGACCAGAGGGCAATATTTTTTTCCCTAATTAACATAGCAAAGTGTCTTAATTGAAGTGAGAGTAGGCCAGAAGGCAGCACATGGGGGACAAATCCTAGCTTAAAATATATGTAATGAACCACAGCATCTAAAATAGATGCAGTGAACTACTGGGATGTTAGCAGGGATAGTCAATGGAGCTGATCCACGGCTCCCCTGGCTCTTAACTTCCCTCTCCTTTCCACTGACCAGCCCTCCCTGCATTCGCATCCCGTAGACCCTGGCTGTCCCTTTCTTGTTCCTCAGCACCCAGCTGCCCAAGACCCTGATCTCTCTGTTCCTCTGCCTCCTTCTCTCCCAGCCCTCTTCTTGTCCCTAATGATAATGGAAGATCCCCTTTGCCTTTCCGTCCCCTTCTCAAAGCTGTGTGCATCAGCCTTCCCTTTCCTGTCTCCTAGGAATAACCTCCAGCTGTCTCAAGTCTCTACTTCTCTGCCCTGACCCTTTTCAAGCACCTCCTACCTCATGAGGACCTGCCTCCCCGGCCAGACTTTACCACCAGGACCTAAAAAGTAGGAAATTGACCAAGACCAAGGGTTTCAGGGCCAGGGCAACAGGGAATTGGTGCTAATGCCGGGTGGGTCAATCAGGCATCCTGGTTTGCAGCGGGTCACTGGGCAAGTGGTAGCTCAGGCCTCTTGCCTGGGGCTAAGCCTGTAAGCAGATGGTGGCTCAGGCTTCCTGCCCAAGGGCTAAATAGATAAACAGCCAACGGCTCATCCAGCCCCGAGTGAAGGGCTGGGAGTAGGAGGATCTGGGCCTGCCCTTCTCCACCGGGTCCCAGCCCAGGGCCCTAGAAGCGATGGGTGGTCCCACCACAGGGTTGGCAGGGAAGCGTGGGGTAGCTACCTTGTCTCCCAGCAGCACAGCCGAGTCAATGTCTCACTTCCCTGGGCTACTTCCTACTGGCGGCTGGTGAGGCTGCTCCACGGCTGTTGAGACCTGGTTCCTCCTCTCCACGTCAAGCGGCTCACTCTTCGCTTCCTCTCTGGGTCTCCATCTCACGGGGCAACGGCTGGTCTTCTCCCAGGCCGGCTCAGGGGGACCATCGTCTGCCACAGTTGGTTGAGGATTCTGCTGGCACTTTGGTGCCCTGGGAAGGACATCTGGCTCCTTCCCTGGCCTAGCCCCAACTGAGCAAGGGCAGGGCCCTGCTCTTGTACTTTCTGTCCCACGCCCTTATGTCCTGTGTGGGGGGGGAGCTTGGTTAGCTGAGCTCGCAAGGTGGGTTAATCCCCTCTGTCCTGGAGTGAGGCCGCTTTGCATCACACATGCCTCGATGATTTACCAGCAGAATCAGGGAATCAGAGGGATTGGGCCCAGTGTGTGTATTTCCTTGCCAGGCTTTAATAATGCTCTGTAGAGATTTGTTAACCATGTGAAGCTAATTCAGCCCTGGTGTAAGTGGGAAGCATTGTAACATCCATTGAAACCTTAGAAGCTGCTCTTAGTCGTGTCAGGGTTGAATTTGATCTGTGGTGTTTTTGCACAGCAAATTCAGCCCCTTAACTGAAAAGTTTGTTCTCTTGGTATCACAAAGCAATCTGAATATACCAAATGCAAAAACCCCATTGGAGTTCATGGGAGTTTTGTCTGAATAATGATTGAGTCCTGTAGGATTTGGCTCCAAAAGTGTAAAGATAAAATTTATGTCACAGTCCGATGAAGATGAATGAGTCTGTGACAGTATAACATCTAAAGCCTCTCTATCCTCTTCTCTGTATGTTATACCTGTCTAATTGCCTGTCATACAGACCTCAAGACAAGGCAAATAAACAGTTAACACAAAAGCGAAAACACAATGAGCTGCCCCATTCTTCTAATTCACAAAAATGGAATGGAAGTACCATGAGTTGTTACAAGAAAGTGACTGATTTGGAAAAAAGTTTCCTAAGTTACTACTGGAGCCTCTGCTCTCTATTTGTATTTTTGTTTCTTTATGTTAGTATCAAACAGGGAAGTGGTTTCTCACAGCTCCCATTGCAATTTAGGAGGAAAACACAGAATTCAATGTATTTTTTCACAACCATCACACAAAATAAGAAGTCGTTGGAGAGGGGAAGCTAGGAGCACAAGGGAAGGTCTTAGGATAGGCATACCTCCCCCCCAAAACAAATCAGAAATATATGGTGCCACCAGACTCCTTGTTGTTTCAGAAATATATGGTGACCAAATAATTTTTTACTGTAATTTCCTCTCCAGAGAACATTTGTAGATTAATTAGAGTTTAATATGGGGGCTCCAATCACATGTTAAAGTGGTTTAGGAATTTGCAAATAGAGTTTGCTGTATAATTCTGTCTTTCATGTTAAAGAGTGCCTCTATAGGAGAGACCTTTCCAGTCAAAATTATATTAGCATCTTATTTTATTCATGCTCCTTAGTGACCTGCTGTAGAGGTGGTCTCAGAAATTGCCTGCTTGGAATGCATTTTTTGGGAAAGTAACTGTATTTTGTACTGGCATTGTTAGGCCATGGTTCTGTGCTTGAGTCTGAACTGTAAAGCTGAAACCAGAGGGGAGTTCAGGCAGATTTTTGTGCCGTGGCCCCCATGGTCCGTGGAACCACTCATCACAGACATATGTGAAGTCTTCTAGCATTTCCGCTTCACCTACAATATCCCAGAATGCTTTATTCTAGCACATCACAGATACCAAATGTTTCATTGCAACCCCAGGTACCTGTGATGCCACAGAGTGAGATAGTGTATTTTGGCCAATAGATGCATTTGCTGTGCTAGAGTGGAATCTCTGCCCAGTGAGCTAAGATGTGCCAGTGGATTTCCCAGAGCATATGAAGGGTGAAGGGTTAGTCAAAAAGTATTTCATTTGCGAATGCCCCCCAAAGCCTGGTAAAAGCCTTTCTAATGGTCTTTGCTTCTTTAAAACCTAAATTTTGAGCTAAATATGACCTGACAGTGACCTTTAAGAGCATTATTTTTTTTTTCACCATTTGTTTAGAACTTTGATAAAGATCCTCTAAGTGGAAAAGGTCAATTAAAGGAGAAATGAAATTAAAACATGAATCAAGATTATTTTTAAAGTGTCAAATATGTGTGTGGACTTAAAAAAGTACCGAGTAGTATGTTTTCAAACCAAATTGGCTGTGAAAACTTCTTTCACAGACCAGGCAAGGCTTGAGTCCAGGCTCTTATAGGTCTGTGTTTTCTCTGTTAGAGAGGATGACATAACTAAAGGAATGCAAGGAATGTAGCTTCATGCATTGTTACGTAGGATGCCTGAGGGGTGGCTTAGTGATCTAATCAGCAGGATGGGGCAATTGAGAGTCTTTGGAATCACATGTTCAAATTCTGTTCGAGTTGACTCAGCTATTTATTCCTCCAAGATTAATGAATTGAGTGCCATCTACGTCACTGCCTAGGGGCTTTCAGACAAGACATTAAGAAAGCAGTGTCCTTTCTGTGCTGCATGGAAATTAAGGACCCTGCAACATTTTTCCTAAAAGCTGTGGCTGGTCCAGTGCCCTGGGCAAAAACATCCTCTCCCTTCACTTGTGCAGTGCACTGTGCATCAGCTGGCTGTCTTCATCCACCCAAGATCTGGAGGCATTTCAATAGTGCTGTATGGCCAGATTCTGTTCAAATCAATGGAGTTAATCCAGTTTTAAACCAGAATTATGTAGAGCAGAATTTGTCTTAGAGGGTGCAATCCTGGCTTCACTCAAGTCAGTGACAAAACAATTGATTTATATAGAACCAGGAGTTTACCCATGCTGTGTAAAGCACTTCGGAATGAAAGATGCTGTGTAAATGTAAAACATTATATACTGATCCTGTAGTCTTTCTGTATTTAGAATTCACATGGAGTTTGATGGGAGAGATGTGTGTGGAATGTCTGTATTATTGCCTTACCAGAATAATGTTTGCCCTTCTATAATGGCTTCCATCCAAGGATCTCGAAGCACTTTACAAACATAAATTAAAGTTAGCCTTCTCACTCCTGGGGGCAGGACCTTATTTGCAGGTGAGGAAAACGAGTTATAGAAAAGTTAAGTGACTTGTCTAAGGTCATTCAGGAAGTCTGTAGAACAGCTCGGAACAGGACCGAGGGGCCAAATTCAGTCTTGGTGAATTCAGTGGAGTTTCAGCAGAGTATGCCAGGGCAGAAATCAGTCCTAGTCACTTGACTCCCAGACCTGTGCCTTGGTCACATAACCATCCTTCTTCCCTTGGGTAAAGGCCTTAGGAGTCAGTAATACTATCTATCATATCTTCCAGGAGAACCTTAGATGGATGACACATGCCTTGGTGTTCTACTGGAAATTCCATTGGGCATTACTAGAATCCTTTGGTTTCCATGGCTCTCTGTTTCATTCTACTAGCCTATATTTGTTTCAGTTGTATGAAGAATTAGCCCCAGGATTCAGTCAATCAGAAGTCCAATCATTGTGCTCCAAAATCCTGTGTGCCAGTTGGAACCAATAGGAACCAGTTGAAAATGTCCAACTGGAATTTCCACTAAGGATAAGTAAACTGCTGTTAAATCCATCTTCAATATCTTTTTCCCCAAGCAAAATCTAATGGCTAGTAAGTACAAGGCTGGTTTAATAACATCTGTTTCCTCTTGAATCACTCCAAGTATTGATATTGCCATATTCTCAAGGAACATTTTTAATCATGTTTTGACAGCGCAATGTTTTACCACAACAGTGATAGTTAAATGTTTATGTTACTTTGTAGTATTATCCCTTATAATGCTGAGATAAAACATTGCACATGTACTGAGAAATAAAGACATTGCTAGGATTTTATATGTTGAAGTATTGGTGGGTATTCTCATATTCTTTGAGGGAAAATGGCATGCTATGGCGTGCTATCAAGTGTGGTTTGTTGTTAATAGCTACTCTGATTAAATCACACACAAAATACATACAAATGTTTTATTCTCCTTTTCCTCCTAAGATTTTAGGAAAAAGGGGGGTAAATGCAATCTAAGTCCCCCTTAGCTTTCTTAGGAAAAATAAATTACTGGGAGGAATGCCATGAGAATATGCGTGCGTGTGTGTGTGTAAATAACATATGAAATGTCTGCCCACATCCCATAATACAATAATTTAGATTAGTTAATAAGATATCACTTTTCTTCCGTAGCTCTCAAACCTCTGTTCAGAGGTGGGGAAATACCGTTATCCACATTTTACAGATTGGGAAACTGAGGCACGGAGAGGCTAATTATTTTAGAGTGTTTCTTAGTCTGGATGCTTCAGTTTTTGTGTGTCCAATATTAGACTCCTAGGATCTGATTGTCAGGACTACTAAGCACTCACCATTCCCATTGACTTCAGTCAATTCTGTGACTTGTCCGAAGTCACAAAGCGAGTCAGCAGCAGAAGAGGGAATATCCCTTGTACCATGCTGATAGCACCCAGACGTTGGATTGCTGAACTGGGCTGTAGAGGAGGCCACCCCTTCAAATCCTCTGGGGAGATTTCAGAGTAGCAGCCGTGTTAGTCTGTATCCGCAAGAAGAACAGGAGTACTTGTGGCACCTTAGAGACTAACAAATTTATTAGAGCATAAGCTTTCATGGGTTACAGCCCACTTCTTCAGATGCATATAGAATGGAACATATATTGAGGAGATATATATACACACATACAGAGAGTATGAACAGGTGGGAGTTGTCTTACCAACTCTGAGAGGCCAATTAAGTAAGAGAAAAAAAACTTTTGAAGTGATAATCAAGATAGCTCAGTACAGACAGTTTGATAAGAAGTGTGAGAATACTTACAAGGGGAGATAGATTCAATGTTTGTAATGGCTCAGCCATTCCCAGTCCTTATTCAATCCTAAATTGTTTATATCTAGTTTGCATATCAATTCCAGCTCAGCAGTCTCTCCTTGGAGTCTGTTTTTGAAGTTTTTCTGTTGTAAAAGAGCCACCGCAGGTCTGTCACTGAATGACCAGACAGGTTAAAGTGTTCTCCCACTGGTTTTTGAGTATTATGATTCCTGATGTCAGATTTGTGTCCATTAATTCTTTTGCGTAGAGACTGTCCAGTTTGGCCAATGTACATGGCAGAGGGGCATTGCTGGCACATGATGGCATATATCACATGGGTAGATGTGCAGGTGAATGAGCCCCTGATGGTATGGCTGATGTGATTAGGTCTTATGATGATGTCACTTGAATAGATATGTGGACAGAGTTAGCATCGGGCTTTGTTACAAGGATAGGTTCCTGGGTCAGTGTTTTTGTTCAGTGATATGTGGTTGCTGGTGAGTATTTGCTTTAGGTTGGGGGGTTGTCTGTAAGCGAGGACAGGTCTGTCTCCCAAGATCTGTGAGAGTGAGGGATCATCTTTCAGGATAGGTTGTAGATCTTTGATGATGCGCTGGAGAGGTTTTAGTTGGGGGCTGAAGGTGACAGCTAGTGGTGTTCTGTTATTTTCTTTGTTGGGCCTGTCTTGTAGGAGGTGACTTCTGGGTACTCGTCTGGCTCTGTCAATCTGTTTTTTCACTTCAGCAGGTGGGTATTGTAGTTTTAAGAATGCTTGATAGAGATCTTGTAGGTGCTTGTCTCTGTCTGAGGGATTGGAGCAAATGCGGATATATCTTAGAGCTTGGCTGTAGACAATGGATCGTGTGGTGTGTCCTGGATGGAAGCTGGAGGCATGTAGGTAAGTATAGTGGTCAGTAGGTTTCCGGTATAGGGTGGTATTTATGTGACCATTGCTTATTAGCACAGTAGTGTCCAGGAAATGGACCGCTTGTGTGGATTGATCTAGGCTGAGGTTGATGGTGGGATGGAAATTATTGAAATCAAGATGGAATTCCTCAAGGGCTTCTTTTCCATGAGTCCAGATGATGAAGATGTTATCAATGTAGCGCAAATAGAGTAGGGGCATTAGGGGACGAGAGCTAAGGAAGCGTTGTTCTAAGTCAGCCATAAAAATGTTGGCATACTGTGGGGCCATGTGGGTACCCATAGCAGTGCCGCTGACTTGAAGGTATATATTGTCCCCAAATGTGAAATAGTTGTGGGTGAGGACAAAGTCACAAAGTTCAGCCACCAGGTTAGCTGTGACATTATCGGGGATACTGTTCCTGATAGCTTGTAGTCCATCTTTGTGTGGAATATTGGTGTAGAGGGCTTCTACATCCATAGTGGCCAGGATGGTGTTTTCTGGAAGATCACCGATGGATTGTAGTTTCCTCAGGAAGTCAGTGGAGTCTCGAAGATAGCTGGGAGTGCTGGTAGTGTAGGGCCTGATGAGAGAGTCCACATAACCAGACGAGCCTGATGTTAGGGTGCCAGTGCCTGAGAAAAAAATGTCTGTACTGGGCTATCTTGATTATCACTTCAAAAGTTTTTTTTCTCTTACTTAATTGGCCTCTCAGAGTTGGTAAGACAACTCCCACCTGTTCATGCTCTCTGTATGTGTGTATATATATCTCCTCAATGTCACTTCCGAAGAAGTGGGCTGTAGCCCACGAAAGCTTATGCTCTAATAAATTTGTTAGTCTCTAAGGTGCCACAAGTACTCCTGTTCTTTTTTCTGGGGAAATTGCAGTTAGTGCAGAGTGCAGCATCTCAGCCAAGGCTGAGCACTCAGTTCTCCCCCATTCCTCACAAACTGGTAGGTGGAGAGGGGTGGGAGGGTGAGGAGTAGATGGAACCATGGCTTTTTAGGCATTGTTTTTCAGGCAGAGATCACATTACACCTGTGCTCTGCGATCTACCCCTGCTTTCATTTGATTTCCAGGTGACGTTTATTGGCTTGGCTCATGTCTCCTACAGACCTGTCACATCATGTGATTCCTCAGCAGTGGTGATGTAGGATGATTAACAGACCTGGGAGGGGACTGGTGGCAGGGTGTTCTTGGTGAGGGGTTCAGGTCTCCCGAGCAGGCTTCCCACCTTGATTTGCTAGAGACTGGATTTTGTGACCTTTGAGACATGATGCAAGACTCACTTGTTCTCGCAGGCTTTGCCGGGATGGGTCGGGGTTGAGATGGAGGCCTTGATGAAGGTTACACCGGTGTTATGGAAAGGTTGGTAGGAGGTCTGTGTTATGGGAAGTATATTTCAGGTTTGTATGGAATGCAACTAGGATTTGACAGGCACATGTGAAGTCAAGTTAAACGGATATTGGCTCAGTGGGCAAGTGGGAAGATAAGTCAGAGGGTGACATCCTGGCTCCTCTGAAGTCAAAGGCAAAACTCCTATTGACTTCAGTGGAGCCCAGATTTCACCCAGAGACCCTATTAAAAGTGCATAGATCCATTTCTTACATCTATTCCCTTCTTAACATTATCGCTCAATCCTGTAGTTCACTGGCCATCTATTGCCATATTCGACAAGTGACTGCTGCTTGATTCAGTAGCTCTGTATTCCAGTCTTTACGGCATCTTTCCATGGGTTCTCTGTGCTGTAGTGGTGAGCATTTTTCACCTAGTGCATTTGGGTGCCAGACTTGAATGGGCATTAGGCAAATTGCTGTACAGAGCAGAGTGACAAAAATGCGATCACATCCTTACCTCCTACCAGCGGAGAAACTCAGGAGAGAAATTTTGCCATCCTTAAAGTTTTGTGAAGTAGGGACTCAGTGCTGTTTTACATTCTTTCCCCCTCCTCCCATACTTCTCTGTCATTAGGGTAAGTATTTGCTAGTGTGACTGGGTTAATGTGATGCGTGGATATTCAGAGATAACAGTGATTTGGTACGGTGATGAGTTTCCTGAACAGTAAGTGTAACATTCAATTTCTTTTGTTACAGATGGAAGAGAAACGACGAAAGTACTCAATCAGCAGTGATAACTCAGACACCACTGACAGTAAGACCTTTAATTCAAGGCTTTGAACAAGATAACTAAGCGATTCACCTCCAGCAGGGAAAGCATTTGAATAATTACTTTGCAAGGAGTTGGGAAAGCTGCATTTACTGGGTAGTCTCAGTACAATAAATTGTGCACTGGGATCCATTTTCAAAAATGCATTACTGATGTACAACGAGTTGATATCAATTTAAATGTCTGGCTGTGGGCGACTCTTATCTGATAAAAGTGTCCTCCTCCGGTGAGAGTTTGGGTGAGAGACTGAGAGCTACAAAGCAGCGTTGATTGCAGAACTTCAAATAAAACAAAGCCTTTATTAGACAGGACACTGCAGACTGTCTTCTCACCTTTATTACACTCAGTGTGCATTTAGCTTCAGATGGAATCATGTTGATGGAAAGTAAAGTTCCTATTGGGAAACTATGTATTGAGCACTCCCTGTGGCCTCTGTGAAGATGAAACCCCTTGATTTCTCATAATGAGAGGCGGATTAGATTGGGGGAAAGGCATTAAGGCCTCAATTCAGCAAGGCATGTAAGATTATACTTAATTATAAGCATGGGTTTCACTTCATTCCCTATTCAGCACCTCATTAAAGCGCATGCTTAAGTATAAGCATGTGGGTAAGTGCTTTGCTGAATTGGGGCCTTAGGGCACAGCCTTGTGAATTGCAGAATGCCCTTGACTCCTACTGGCTTCAGTGCCATTGCCCGCTGCTAGAGAACTATAGTGTCCCAGAGACTCTATTGCAGGGATCAGCAACGTTTGGCACGCAGCTAATGGGGGCGGCGAGAAGCGGTGTGGGCGGGCGAGAAGTGACGCGGTACTGGCCGCGGCTTCCCGCCGCCCCCATTGGCCCGGGACAGCGAACCGCAGCCAGTGGGGGCCGCGATCGGCTGAACCTGCCGCGTCAGCAGGTAAATAAACTGGCCCAGCCCGCCAGGGTGCTTACCCTGGCGAGCTGCGTGCCAAACGTTGCCGACCCCTGCTCTATTGTAACCCTCAGCTGGTCTCTACAGTTTTCTGTTGGTTTCAGACACAGGAACATATAAGTAGGCCTGGGATTTATTGAGAGCGAGGCACTTTGCAGGATCAGGCCATTCGAATGTTGAAGACTGGGAGACTCTCAGCCACTGACATTAAAGTCATGGCCTGATGGTTCTTTGTCCAGCAGTATTTTGTCCTTATAATGCGGGTTAGATGAGATAGATGGTGGTTGCAGTTCCCACAGCTGTAGCCAGAGTAAGGCCCTCCCTGACCATGGTGGGAATCCCAGAAGGCAGCACCAGTGGGGGAGATTGCAATGTTAAAAGGAATAATTAGGGCTATACACCAGGGTGGCAGTAGGGTCCCTCTTTTTGTAGTCAATATTTTGTATTGACACTGGGGTTACTGTACAATGAGCTTACTAAACCCAGTAGCGTTAACTAGCTTCCATGGGCTTCTTGGGGTAAGGCATATATTTAATCATGGTATTAAACGACACGGACTTATCTCTATTGGACTTTGGTATTTATGCAACAGGTAATATCTCAGCTGTTGACAAATGCTCTCCCGCAGCGTAATTGTAAACAAAACTATGACCTTTTTTATGCCTTTGCCAGAAAGAGATGGTAGCCTGGTGTATTATCTTGGTTCACATGGTTTTAATACCACATTATAGTTTGCTTTGAGGCAGGTAAAGTGGGAATTATTGATTTGATCTCTTAGTGCAAACTATGGGCCTGATCTTGTAACCCCTACTCATTGAGTAGGGTCTACTGGTGTGAGTAATGACTGCTAACATCTCTTTTCTTGTGTCCTAAAAATCAACAATCTGAGATTTAGTCAGTCATGTGGGGGAGTTGACTTCAAAGCCAGGGTTCCCCACCAAGGATGCCCTGGGAAGAGACAGCAGGGACACCCGCTGATAGCAGCTGCCACAGGGAGGTATGTAGGTGAAGGCTTCCCTGAGACAGGATAGTGATCATTTGCAAGTGCCAAGGACAAAAATTTACTATTGATACAGCTTGTATTTTATTACATTCTTAACAAGTGACATATTATTCCGTGGAGATTTAGGACAGATATTCCTTGAATTATTTAGCACAGCAGGGTCTTGCTTTCCCATTGTTCTTGCACACTTTGATGGAACTCTAGACCCTACAGGATACAAATGATTGTGACCTTTGAACTAAGGGCTAAATCGTCTGCTGGTGTAAATCAGTGTCGCTCCATTGACTTCACTGACTTACACCGAGGGATTGAACTGACTGATTGACACCAGCCTTAGCTCTTTAAGCTTTTTTGAAAGCTTTGTGTTAGGCCATGTTTCTGCCAGCTTCTTGCATGGTTTGGCTTTGGTGATATACAACGTAGAAGTTGTCCCTGCATGTGCCCATTCAGCCATTGGCTTAACCTGTCAACGGCATTTAATTCTCAGTAAACGTAACTGACGGTTACTCTGGACCCAGCTATAAAAGATGTATTTATAGTGGTACGTGGAGGGGTGCTGCTGTAGCTAAGATTGAGTTGTCATTATTATTATTATTATTATTTATTTATTATAATGTTTAAATATTTGTGGTATTATTTATTACCCAGCATGGACAAGATTTATTATTACTTTTCTTATGCTTGGTGCTGCACAAGCCTCAAAATAAAGAGAGTCCTTTAATAATAATGGAAAGACAGTTTTAGCACTGGAATGTGATGGGAATGTTGTGTTTATTTCCTCAATACAATGTGTAGTGTAGCTTTTTACTCGGTGCAGCTGTGGGCTGGTGGAGTACCTCTAGGCTTAAGCATTAAAAGACATGGGTTCTAATCTTGGCTCTTTCATGACAGGGTTATCTGGGCATCAGTTTTGTCAATACTTTCAGCCTTGGCAGCTGAAGTCGAAGTATGGATTTAGGTGGAACTTTAGGCACCCGTGTTTGTAAATTTTAGCCCTAAATTCTTATTTTGTCCCCTAAAAAGTTGTCGATTTCGGAGGTGCTGAGCCAAGGGAGCTACAGTGTTCAGCCCTGCTGGAAATCAAGCCCCTCTTATTTAGATGCATAAATAGGTGTTTGAGCGTCTAACTTTAGGCTCCCGAGTTTCCAAATACTGGTCTGAACTGCTGTGTGCCTCTGTTTCCCTGTCTCAAAGGGGGGATAATAATGCTTACCCACCTTAGTAAAGCACTTTGGGATCTACAAATGAAAAGTGCTAGATAAGGATTATATTTTGTTTCAGTGTCAGTCCAAATTCACTCCTACTCCACACAAACCTGATGCTCTTCTCAGTGTCAGCTATTGGCTTCAGAAATGCCAAATAATGGAACTGAGACTGGACTGACGTGAAGTTAACCGCAGGTCATTTCTAGCTTCATAATCTTGCTCTACTAGTTTTTTTCGGTTTATTATTTTTGGTCTTTTGTGGTTTAAAGTGGACTTTGAGTTCTCATCAGCAGGAGATTGACAGTCCCAGAGCCTGGAGACAGCAGCAGTGCTAGCTTCCCTCATGCCTCCCCACTCCCATGCCTCCTCCCTCTACCAGGGGATCACTGGAGAGGATGAGAAGGGAGTTCATTCACCATGGCCCATTCACTCTTTGGCCTCCCAGCTGAGGGTCCAGCAAGGAGGGGGCGGGGGGGAACTGTTGTGATGGTGGGTCTTGTGACACAGATGACAAAAAAGCTGTGGTCAGTTTCTTCTGCAGATAACTCTTATCTTGTGTCTCATTTAAGGTCATACGACATCAGTGTCAAGATGCTCCAAAATTCCAAATACAAAATCCAGCTGGTCAAGACAGAAGGAGAAGAAGCCCTCTGAGGTTGGTTGCTTTTCTTGTTTCTAATCAGCCCGTGCTTTGGTAATTTTAGTGCTTGTCCAGGTGTAATGGAAACCAGCATAGCCAAGGCTGACAGTAGGCAGAGGTGCTAGAGCCATCTGTCCCTCTAAGAAGCTCCATACCTCTGTCAGTGTGCACTCAGCAACAGAGGCGCATTGTGCTCTTCCACCTCCCCATTGGCCCTCTAGAGCTGTCACTCTTCGTGGATCTCTCCCTGCGCATGTCTTTTGAGAATCTTTCATAATGGCATGGAATTATGGGGTGGGTCGTGGGTAGTCGGGAGGTAGTAGGATGGAGAAGAAGCTGGATAGGACCCTGTATATTACTTCCCTCAGGGACCCATAAAAGTAGAGCTGGCCTTGAGTGTATCAGCCAGAAAGCTATCCTGATAATGGCCTGCAAGCATCTCCAGTGCGTCATGAGCCTGCTCTGCTGGGAGAGTCTCCCCCCTGATTTCACTGTGAGTGGGATTGGGTTTTATTACAGTATTTGAATTTGCCTGATGGCTGAGGATTCCCAGTGATGAGCTGCCTGGCCAATTAGCCTGATCCCTTGCAAAAAGAGGCATATCTTGCAGAGGGAGGCATATCCATCAAGTATTTATATTCCTGTCATATAATTAGCTGCCCCTGTAGACCGTAGAATTTGATGGAGTAAAGTTTGAATTAATTGGTCACATGGGTCATATATATTAGAAGTCTCTGAGGCCAGGGGGAGGTATCCTCGGTTTAACATGGCGACTCCTCTCTTCTGGATAATTAGGGTGTACTGGGGACTGTTAAATAGGAGCCAATATAGTATTTAACCCAGAGGGGGAAATAAAGTTTCATTATTTTCCTTTGAGTTCCGCTGCGGGGCACCCGTGCATTAGGCTGAGGCAGTTGGCATATGGCCTTTTGCAGTGCCAGTCCCTTGCTCTACTAGCAGGGGATAAAAGGCACTGTCCACGTTGTGGCTGAAATGGTGCTAGCTGTAACACATGCTTCTGGCAGGCTTTCAGCACAGTTTCTCTGAGTTGGTTGGAGAGGAGCTAGGTTTTTTTTTTCTGAGAACCATGCTGTGATTGTGTTATAATACCATCCTGTAGCATGGAGTGAAGCTGTGTCATGTTTTGCCTAGCATGGGCCTCAGACATAATTCCCATGGGCATGGAAACTATACTAGCAACAGCTGTGTTGTAGCAACAGCAGTGTTTAAAGCTAGTCATTGCTATCTTGGTTTCCTCTGTAGTATGAACAGAACTTAAAAGCGGTACCAGTCTCCCTTTCCTTTGGACAAAGGTCCAGATCCAGAGTTGATTCAGAGTCTAGAGGGAGTCTACGTTCGTGTGACTGACACCGTCTTGCAATTTCCCCCTTGTATATGCTCCTCCAACTTAGACTCTCTCTAGATTCCTTTAGACCTGCTTAAGCACCATGTGTCTTACAGCCCCCAGCCTTGCACAGCATCTCTAAATTTGACCCCCAGTATGTGCTTGACCCTCCGTAACATTCTCAATTTGCATCAGATTGATAGATATTTGGGGGTGGTTCTCAAGGTTCTTCATTCACTCCCCAGGCCAGATGCACTGCCCCCTCCTCACTGGGACAGATCTAAACAAATCAGTTGACATAAGTCTCTATAGCCTGAGTGCTTTAGGCCCTGGCTATCTGAGAGACAGGCTGTCTCCCCAAGAATTGCTATGGCTGTTGAGGTCAGTGCAGGGACCCTTCAGAGAATCCTAAATTTAAACATCTGGGGGCTGCTGGCAGGGCAGTCTGAGAGGAGGGTTCGTCTCTCTGTGATTCATATTCCTGACAGTGCCTGAGTTTGTTGATCTTTTAAACCCATTGCAAGACCTGTCTCATCTCACTTAGGCTTTCTTGGCTGGCAGAGCAGGCTGGTAAAATAGGTTTTCTGTTCTGTATATGGCCCTTGAAAGATAGGTGACTGGGGACAAAAAAACCCCAAACAAACCAAAAACAAAAAAGAGGAAACTTGCAGCGTTGCCTCCTCTGTGGGCACAGTGGCCGCATCCTGTAGAGTAGCTGCTTCTGCCTATGTGTGACACATTTTAAAAGGCATCAGATTAGATATTTGTGAATTTCCAGCTTCTAGAAGGTATAAGATCCTCAGTCAACATTGGAACCCGCAACCATAGCAATGATTGAAATCACTCAGCACAAACCAAAGGGGAAACACTTGGCCTTTTAGCATGACACTGCACGGCTGGAAAGCTGTATCGTTTTCATGCCACAAGTACCATATTCCACTGCCCTGCCAAATACAGTTCCCTTCTGAAGTGGCACGTGTCAGGAATTCTCCCTTTGCACTAGTAGGAAAGACACATTTATTGTTGCTGCTCTTTAATATAAGTTGAAAAGGCTACATTTAGTGGCCAGCTAGAAAGAATATGGTTATTCATGCTGAGCAGTAAGGAAAATAAACCAGTTACAAATGAATTAACTGGAGGTGGGCCTGAACCAAAACCCCAGGTTCAAGCACCCCTGAGGAAGTTCAGAGCAGCTGGAATCAAACCCAGCTCTGAGCACCACTGCACTTTGGGAAAATTCAGATCTGGACCCATATCCAACTCTGCAGCTCAGGCTCATTGGTTAATACAGATGTATTGTGGCACCTTTCATCCCAGAAGATCCCATGCTGCTTTGTGAACTGCCATACACCGTGGTCCATTCTCAAACCAGGGAAATGTAGTCAGCTCTGGACTGGAGCAAATGTTTAACAGTGCTTTGCAGCACTACCCAACTATTCAGACAGAAAGTGAAGGAAGATGTCATATCTAAACTGAAACTGCAGGGGGGATTTTGGGAGGCAGAGTGTAATTACCCAAGTTGGAAGTTGGCCACTTGACACTTTAGCTAACAACCCATCTTTTACAAAAAGTGTCATGGGAACTTTAACAGCCTTGACAGGGCTGTCAAGATCTCAGCTATACATTTCTCATCCAACATCTCCGGTAGCCCAGTCTACACCCACCTGGGGCACTGATTCTATATGGATTCTGACCCAGCATTAATCTGAATAGCTTGGCAGATAGATCTATCATGATCACAGTGCAGGGTAGTGTTTGTGGAGGTCTGTGTGCTGAGTGCTTGTTTCCAGGATTTTAGGCACAGGCTGGGACCAGCCATCGTATGATCTAGTACAGTATGTGCCCTGTGTATGTGAGGGGTTTGGAAATGTAAAAAAATCAACAACCCAAAACCATCTCACACAGTGCACAGAGGTGCTGTATTCTCTAAGACTGCGTTAAATGTAGGAGAGGTTTTCAGGGAAAGGGAAGCACAAAAGGGAGATAGAAAAAGTGTGATGAGGCTGTTACTAAACCTGCAGACCCCCACCCCTGAGCAGTCCAGTCCATTGTGGGGAGGCAGGTGTAGCCATTTCCCAATCCAATCCCAGATCCAGATTTAGTAAATGGCTCTTACCTTTATAATGAACTGAACCAAAACCTCAGTCACTGACAGCCCTGAACTATGGTGTTTGCAATCTGGCCGTGGATAGTGAGCCCATCTCTTGCTGTTAACCTTTATGGCTTTGGGGGGAACCCCTGCTGTCGGGCAAACTACTGTGAAGAGATCCTGGAAACCAGTGATTTCATGTACCTGGCTAATCTCAAACCTCTTTCAACATCCCTCTGGAAGCTGTGTTCCTGCTTCGCTGTGACTAGGTTGGGGGCTGAGGTGCCATCTGCATTCCCTATGACAACAAAGGCATTAGTGTTGCATAGTTATTAGCTAGGTCAGGGTGATGTTTATTATGAAAGACTCTGTGACAAGGGATTAGCCATACACATCATAAACCCAACGCAAGGCAACTGGAAAAACAAGCTTCTTAACATGGAAAAGTACTGAGCTGTTTGTAAACATCCGTGGTGCAGGGAGCCAGGGAGCACACTCGTATTGATCAGTGCACGTTGCAGAGTCCTGACAGGGCTCTTCTTTGACGTGATACAGACCCTGGGCCTGATTCTCCATCCCCCTGCACCTTGTATAGCCATTTACACAAGGGCAAAGGTAAGAGCCACCCTCCTCTGCAGAGCCACTCCCAGTGAACTGAAGTAGCCCTGCACTCTGGGAAGGGTAAGATTGAGCAGATCCATGGGGCAGCCCCTCCCTTGGCCTGCTCCGGTCCCTCCCACTGCTTGCTGCTATGTGTGAGCTGCTGTGTAAGCTGGATTTCATGCTGTGGGTGAGCACCCTACCCATATCCAGCCCTTGCACTTAGACAGCAGAGACACATGGGTTCATCTGTCTGCAGAACCTTGCATTCACAGTGTCATTAACATCCTCTTGCCTTGCTCTATTAAGATTTTTATTACCTTGATTAGAGCTCGGACTTCCTTGAACCCAACACCAGCTTGAGTTAAAGCCAAGTTGTCCTGTCCAGTCCTGAGTATGATTTGTGGGTCCCCAAGCCAGTAGAGGGCCCCCAAAAGCCGGGGCCCACTAGAGAATGTGGAGATTTATCCCTCTGCTCTTGCTGCTGCAGGAACTGGGTGTGCAAGGGATGCCTATTGAATGTAGTAGAAAATTCTCTCTCACTCTGGAGTGGGAGCTGAAATGGGCCTGGACCTCTTGTCTTCAAGCAGCTGCATTTGCTATCTGTGCATGAAGCCTTAGCCCGTGTTACCTTCAGCTGATGGGTCTGTGGGCCGTTGTGAGGTGGGTTTAGTTACTGGGAATGCCATACTGTAAGAGAGGCTTCTACAAAATCTACCCAGCCAAGCAAGAATGGTCATATTTGCTGAGCCTCGTTAAGAACCGCAGAGGCCTCACTGAGAAGTTTGTAAATTGAATCCAACGTCTTTGTCAATTTTCCCAAACCAGTGTGGTTACAACAAATTAATGCCATTGTCTTTTGATTTGCTGAGAAGGGCGAAACAAAGATGCCTCCTGTTCCCACTTTAATTTCTGTTGTTCACTGAACCACTGGCATCCAACAGTTTGAAAAGAAATGAGGATAGATTAAGGGATACCAGACTGGCTTCCAGACGAACAGATTAAGTCTCTTTTTTTACCAACAGACAGATAATATTAATGCTTACAGATACACAACAAGCGCTGCCTCATCTCAATTCGGAGTGAACTAGAAAAATGTGACATAATACAATTGGATAAGAAGGACGCTGGCTAGAGCAGTGAAGGTAGAAGTGAAGCTGAAATGGACAAGTAAGGGCATTAACTAGCTGGGTGCTGGCTGGATGCTGATGCAAGGAGAACGTGTACAATGGAACGTGTGAAATCACAACGTTGTTTTCTCTTTTTCCAAAAGCATTTGTGAATTATGTGCTTGTGAAAGTGAGGAGACAATAGCACTGGCTAGAGTCCAGTATAAAATCCTGCAAAACACAATAGGTCAGACTGGATGACTTAACGGGTCATGTTTGGTTTTACTGTGTATGAAAACCTCCCCGAAGCAACTCCATCAGTCTTTCCTGTGATGCCCTCACTAGTCTATTCCTTGGTCCTCACATGCCATCGTGACATGCTGCAATCGTGTTTTTTCATCCTGAACTCCCCATTTATCTCTGCTGATGGACTTCATCCCTCACCTGCAACATGCTGCTTTTCCAGGGCTGGGCACCCCATCATAGCTCTGCCAGTGTGCCTCAGTTCTAACCTACAACACACTGTTAAATGACCTCTTGTATCTGCCCATGGATGGATTGGGTAGCACTTATACACACATGCATACATGCCTGCCCTTAAGTGAGATGAATCAGACTTCCAGAGGATGATGGATTTGTCACTAAATTAGAAGAAGATTGTCAGTAAACTTTGCATTTGGGAAGCCATTGCTCTCGGTACATTGGCTGTTGCTGTGTCCTATGTAACATCAGTCAAGATGGCAGACAGAACAGAATGTTGTACCTAACACCCAAAAGAAAACCTGATAGATAAGTTTCGAAAACCAAAAAGCATCCCCCTGTCCTTCATGCTGTGAACCATTGCTCCACAACCACAGAAGAAATTATGGCCATCATTCATAGTGAGGTACATACAGCCAAATGGAATATGTGAACTGTAGAGAAACTGCACAGTAAATCTTTGTTACTGTGGTGGATAGAAAGACATCAGTGAAAAGTTCCAAATTATTAGGTCTACAAAGGGGAAGAGATTCAAATGTGAGATTTCAAAAGTAGATAATAGCCCTTACATTTCCACCTGTACTATACCCTGTCTCACTAGCTGCTGTATTATGCTTTGTTGCATGCACTTGATTTTGAATGATGGTTATAATTTCCCTTGTGTTTCCTGGCAGAGCTTTGCAGCACAAAGGACGTTGGAGTGGCTTTGATTTATTTTTGCTAAAACTTTTTATGACAAAAAAAGTTTCTCTTTATAAACCAGGTGTGAATGTTGGGCGCTATTGCTTTTTACTGTGAGTTCTGGAGCAGTGACTTACAGTATCCTAAAGATTTCTCCTAGGGATCATCATTCTGCCCTTGGCTATGGGAACTGAAGGCAGTGGGGTCACGTGATGTAACCAACGGGAGGATTTAGAATACAATCCCCACTCAAGCAAAACTCCTGCTGAGCAGGACTTCAGGATTTGGCCTGGTGGGAGTCACTTCGTGTTTTATTGAGTGAATTGCACGTTTCTTGTGTGTTCCGCTCTCACCCTGGCTGATTTATGGACAGGACATTTGTCACAAGGCTGGATCTCTGCATTAGAATGAGAGCTGGCAAAGAAAGGAAACGCTAAATGTATTTCAATGTGAGCCCAACCCTGAACCCAAAGAAATCTTGCCATTGACTACAGCAGGTGCAGGATCACTCCCAGAGGCATTCGACACAGATTATTACTTGGAGAGGCACATTGAAAGCCAAGAGTTTGCAGAGTTTGTTGAAAGTGATTCCCAATTGCTGGGAATCCATATACTGGTATTGGTGGTTCAGGTGACTGGAATTCCAGGATCTCTTTCTGTACTAGAGGGCCCAGTCCTGTGAGATCCTGAGAACTTCCTGAGGTCACGCAATGCATAGTTTTTACAGAGAAAGGCTCTCAGAATGTAGCCCATAGTGCTGCATCTCCATATAACTGTGCGTTTTACTTCCCCATGGACTTTCTGCTGCTACGATCCTAATCGGGTACCAGTCTCTTTCTAAGAGACTAGAGCTGGGGAAAGAAGTGCTCTATTTGCACTTGCTGATTACCAGTAACAGTGGGGGGAAACAGATATCACATACCTTTGGGGCTATTAAATAATAAACATTGTAGGATGGTAGACATTAGAGATGGAAAAGACTTACTGATATCATGCATCCTTCTAGGATGTGTTTGATTAGACACGCTCTGGTCTCACACAGCACAGCATAAGGCAGTGTGCATTCACACAGTGCAGAGTTCTTACACAATAGTCCCTGGAATCACTGCCGTTTTAAAAGCTAATTAAAACCCGTGCCAGACGTGTGTTTCTTTAGTTTAGATTTAAAGACCAAAACAGATTCAGCCCCTTGGATTTCAGCCAGAAACTGATTTCACACAAGTGGAGACTAGTTAATAAAAGGATCTGGATCCAATATTTTAAATTGATATTTGGGACTAAGCAGATAATTGGCAGCTTCAGCCCTACCATGCAGTTGTTTTAAAAGCATGGCCCTTGACTAAGAATTTAAAGCAGGAGCTGAATGTCAGCGAGACTGGTTAGGCCACTCTATTAAAGAGTTTTGTAAGTGAGAAAAGATCCTTGAAATCGATACAGAAATTTTGCAGAAAGCTAGTGAAGAGACTTGAAAATGGGGCTGTTAGGCAGAGAAAAATGTGAAGTGGTAAGAAATGGAGCAGAAGTGTTTTGTACTAACTGAACCCTATGAAAGGCAGCACGTTCTGGGAATCCTACAAGTATTGAATTGGACCAGTCAAGTGTAGATGTGACAAAACCATTGACCATCATCCCCAGGTCTTTCTTGTTTCTCCGTGTTTCAAAGGTGATAAAAGGAAGTCCCAGAGGCAGTGAGACAGTGGCTTGTCAAAGGATAATCAGAGGCCAGTGTGACACTGAATCACTCTGTGTTTGAAATGGGTGTTGTAAGATCTCAGTGGAACTTGCTTCCAGTGAACTCAGATGTAAAGAAACTCCATTTGTAGTGAAATGGAACAAAAGGCCCAGATCATTACAATGCATCACAGTGCACACACTGCAGTTCCACTTGTAGTGAATCTGTGCTTACAGTAATAATTGTTTGCCCCCATCACAGGCTGTCCAAGTGCTTTACCCCTATTGGTCCAGATACTTGGCACGTGTTCCATTAACATTCACAGTGCTTTGCTGATCTATACCAGCTTAACATCTGGCACAGTGAACGTAGGCTATGACATAAGGAAGCATTGTTATCTCCTTATGACAGAGGAGGAAACCGAGGCACTGAGAGATTAAGTGACTCATCCTAAAATGCACTGGAAGCCTGTGGCAGAGTCAGGAATGGAACCTGAGATCGCCTCGACCAGTCTACGTTGGAGTGAAGTGAAAAAATATTTCCTTGTAAGGGGTGGTGTTAATTTGCTGAAGAGGGAGTGTTACTGGTATGTGCTTGAGGGCTAAATCAGTAAGACCTCAGTTGTACCTGGAGGCAGGTGGTGGGGGCCATCAATCCTGGAGTGCCCCTTGGCGGCCCAGTACGGCATCACAATTATGTTTCTGCCTTAGTTTCCCCCGGTGGGCTTCAGTAAGGACAGTGAGGATCATGTATATTGAACAGTGCCCTTTTAGGGGGTCTTGGGTTTATTTAACCCAAAGGTGGAACATAATACGAATAGGCCTCAACCCAGCATCTCTAGCTGGAGGGGGTTGAGTTAACCTTAGTCCATCAGCCCTACCTATGTTCAGGTCCTAACCAGCTAGGCCCTCTTGGCCTGCAACCCTTTTCTGGAGTCGGCCTCTCGTCATCAGATGGGGAAGGGTCTCTCCTCTTGGGTCAAGGTCCCCACAAAGGTCAAACCACGACCACCCTTCCTCGAAACAACATATAATTCCTCTGATCTGGGGCTTCTGCTGCTACCTGGTGAAGTCCTTCCGTGGGGGCCAGGTTCTGCTGAGACTTGGCACTCATAGCTCCTTCGTTTTGTAGCCTCTGCCACCTAGGAGCATACTTCCTTGATTTCCTTTCCTGGTGAGTCCCCTCCCCTTAGAAGCCTTTGCTTTCTGTGTTCTGGGGGCTGTTCCTCTCCTCAGGCACCTCTGTTCTGTAGCCCCACCCCACTGCAAATAGCTTCCTTTTATCATGTCTGGATGCTTCCCTGCCTACCTAATTGTCTCCCAGTTATTCAGTAAGTTAATTAGTCCCAGCGAACTTGAGTTGCCTCATTGCCCCTTGTGAAGCCTGTCAGAGGTATGCTGAGCCTTCCTGATGCCTTCAGAGGGCCAGCTACTCTAACAAGTGAGTTCCTCAAATAATAACACTTGTTATTTATTATTTGTTTATGGTGACACTAGTGGCGTGCTAGGTGCTTTCCACATTCATAGACCCCAAGACTGGCCATCATGAATGCAATCAGTTTGGGCTGTGACAGGTTGAGGGCATAGCTGAGTATGATAGATCTGGCTGAAAACCCTGGCCATGCTAATAAAAAGTGGATCGCAAAGACAACTTGTAGACACTAGAGAGAAGAGGATTTGCAGCGGAGCCAGGAAACACAGCACAAACTGAACGGGGCATGTGTGCTGCTGCTACTCATGAGTCCCTCCCATGGTAAGAACTGAACCTGTGAGAGTGTCCCTTCATATGAGAAGTCTGTGGTTGATAGTGTCCGATATTGTCGAAATATCTGGAAGAAGAGAACACGAGAAAGCTAATCTGATTGTGCATCTCATGATAAGTCATTTCAGTCTGTGATGCCATGATGAAGTAATTTCCCATGTAGAGTTAAGTGGTATTGCAGTTATGATCAAACACTTTCCGTAAGTTCCTGGCAGGGCAACTGCAGGAGGCAGGATCCCCGACTCGATGGGTCAATAGTTGGGTCTGGTTTGACAAAGTCAGTGTTCTGCTCTGGATAGAAGTTGTTAGGACTAGTCAGTAAATAGACCTGATGGGCCAAATCCATCTGTGATGTCAGTGCATTTCCACTGGGGATTCACCCATCTAACAGCTGAGAGAATGTTTTCAAGGAAATGCCCGTTGAGCAGGTGCAGTAACAGCTCCGGAATGCAATTGAGCTTGCTGTTTGCCCTTTTGAAATGGCTGGACAGGGACAAGAGTGGGGAGAGTCTGTGAGCATGTGTCTGCAGAGCTCTCTCTTTGCTCGTCATTGTAGGGTGGTTCATTTTTTAGATGCTCATTCAAGCCAAAAAAACTTCCCGTGCATGCCAAATTTGAGGATTGTTGTTGTCTTTTTCAGCATTTAACCTGCCCTAAGGTGGAGCCAATGGGACATCTCTTTAAAGTGGTCATTAGAGGCCTGGGACTAAGTTTGAACTTAGAGCTGAAAGGCTCCAAGCCTTGAGCTTGCTAGTATCCATAGCTTTAATTCACAGGTGTAAGGAATAAGGAGAGACTATTAACTGCTGTGAGGAGACCAAGAGGTATCTTTTACTAGACAATCCCATCTGACTCTTTATCTTTTGTGATTCAAATCCAGGCAAACAGGCTTGAAGAAAATTAGCACTCATGTTGAAACAAAGAGTCGAGAAGCAGGAAAACGAGGGGGCTTTACTCTTTCAAGCAGAGCTTGGGGTCCGAGTCAGGTGCTCCAGTAAGTGTATGAAGGTTGGGAAATGGGATCCAGCTCTGAAATCAACACAATAAGAAATCTCTCAGTCATAGGAAGACATGACATGAGAAAAGGAACGTGCGAAACCAGCAGGTGACATTAAACAATCATGCTGTTCACAAATGTTTTCCTGCACCCGGCAAAATGCCTCTCCAAGACTACCTCACTCTTGGCAATGCATCACCATTGAGTTGACAATACTCAGCACCAACCGTTCAGAGGAACCATGTTCCACGTCAGCAAGGAAGGAGTTAAAAGAAGTATATTTTTCAGACTGCTGACAGATTTAACTCCCTTTTTATATTTCCCATGGCAACATTTTAAATGCCCTTTTATTTTTCCTTTCCCTCGCGCCCTACTACGAGACACTCTTCATCTCTTGCTCTGCAAACCTCCAAAGGCGCCAGGGTTAGCAAACTGTTTGAAATTGGTGTTGGGGGTGTTTTTGTGTGTGTGCTTTTCTTTTCTGAGCAGTGCGTTCTCCGGTGCTTTGAAGTCTCACAGACATAGATTCCTAACTTTTATTCCCTCCAGCTCAGAAGTAAAGAGGGGGCAACGTGACTGGAGAGACGTTGGGGGATTTATTAATTCTTTCTCCCTCTTTAATGGTGGTGCAGGAGTACACCAAAGGCTGTCCCACTAGATATTTATCTGACTGAGGATGGATCACTTGATGCTGCTCTGTCCTCCTGCACCTGAGGTGTGGACAGAGACAGGCACCTCAGAGAAGTTGTTTTGAAACGTGAACCACATTTGTGCTTCCTTTTCCTTTTTGCTCTTCGTGCTCTGCTGGAATACTTCTAAGATACTTGAGTAAGTTGAGTTAAAATGTGAATGCTTCATTTTTGACTGTTCAACATGTTTAACACTAGAAGAGCAATACATGATCAGCTTTTTAGCATTATTGTTCTGAAACGTGGGGGAATAACCTTTAATCAGCTAAAGAAGAACTACTGGACCCAGAGCATACATTATAGATCTCAAGGCCTACACTGCACTGGAAATGTGGCAGAGAGGCCAATAGAATGTTTCTCGATGTAGCAAGACAACAGCGATTGACTGAAACCATATATGGTGGGAAACACCAAGTGACTGAGATATATATATATCAAAGGGCCAGCACCTCATCTACATGTGTGATGCCAGCACACCAGGGAGAGAAGCAGGGATCTCCAGGGCTAAAAGCACCTGCTGCTACAACTGAGCTAAATATTCAAGGCTTCCAAGCTGGGGCTGTAACAGACTCATAGCCTTTAGGAGTGGGCGCAGAGCGGGAACCCTGTAATACACCAATCATTGCTTTATATATGCACCACATAAGCTCTGTTTTGAAGACTTCCAGGACTTGTGCTGGCCCTCTGTAAAGAGGTGAATTTTACCCCACTGTGTTTTTAAAATCAGCGTGCAGAGCCTGAAGAGAGATCAAGATGCTTTGGGGATTGAGTCGCACCCCATGGGTGGTGGGGAGAGGAGTGAAAAACAGTGTGACCTGATGACTAATGTTTTTCTGTTTTGCATCTTTTTTCAAAGTGAATTTAGTGCTGGTCAATAGTTGCTGGGCTGGTAGCTCTGGAGACTGAAATCCTTGGAAGAGGGAAGGTGATGGGTCAGACTGGCAAAGACCCTGGGGAGTTTTCACCTTAATCTGCAGCTTGCGGCATGGGTCACTTGCTGGTTTGAATTAAATGGTGGGTCTTCTGTAACTTGAAATCTTTAAATCAAAATTTGAGGACTTCAGTAACTCAGCCAGAGTTTTAAGAGTCTATAACAGGAGTGGGTGGGTGAGGTTCTGTGGCCTGTGATGTGCTGGAGGGCCGATTAGATGATCACGATGGTCCCTTCTGGCGTTAAAGTCTGTCTATGAGTGTGGGCAAAGGCAGTGACAGTTTCCCTGTGCTGCCCCAATCCTGACCTGCAGGGACCACCTCTCAGGGATGAGAGGAGAGTCAGTCCCCAGGGCCCATTCAGTCCCGAGCCTTTCTGTGGCAGTTGCCAAGAAGAGTTTGGTTCATGTAGTTTTAAGAAAACAGTCATGATGTTATCTGGCTCCTGGGCCTTTAAGATCTGTGAGATGTTCGTTGCAGCTGGAGTGGAGCCTGAATGTAGGAATAGACTGGACAGGCAGGATGCAATTCACTCCAGTGCAGAAGGTGAACACCAGAACTATGCACCGGCTAAGCCCCATGTCTGAAGTGGGGAATTAATTGAGGCATAGAACCAGCTATGTGCTAGCACTCAGCACAAAGGTGAATTTCACCTGCTTTGCTTGGTCCATTTGTTGCCATTTTCTTGTTGTTTTCTTTTCTTTTCCATCTGATTAGTCATTTTCCTTTAGCATGGAAGTGTGATTGATTTATTGGGTATCAGGAGCCATAACAAAATGTGCCAGTTTTGCCGATGTGGTGTTGTAATGCCTGTCACTAATGTGCGTCCCCCTGACTTCCTTTTGATTCTATGTTTATTCTTCAGATATGTTTAAAACGTTCTCTACCACTTTCCTGAATAGGCGGCAAATAAGAGCATTGCAAATGGCATATTGAAAGCACACGATGATTTGATTCTGTCTGTGCCTCTCAGGATCACAGAGCCATGGCAATGCCATACATTTTCATTGGGCTGATATTTAACGATGGTATTTATCATGTTAAAGCAAGTGTCTAGGCAGGGCCAATAATGCAGGGGGGGAAAAAGCCAGTGGGAAAAAGAAAGATGCCTGCCCGCTGTAGCACTGCTGAAGCTTCCCAGCCCGAGCTCCCAGAGGCGGTGGAGCATCTCTTGGCACAGCTTCTTTTGGAGCAAGAACGTTGGTCCAGGTATATAAGCTTTATGCTAGAGAAGGGAGACACCTGGGGCTCTTTTCTGGGAGAGGTATAGCATTTAGAGCTGGTTACAAGGGAGCAGCTAGGCGGAGGGGCACATGCCTTTCAGCACCTGCTGTGGTCCAGGTGTGCCCAGCAGACATTGAATGTAGGTATCAAAGAACAAAAGTCAGGACTAGGGGAAATCAGGTCACGAGTTACCTCCTCCTCTGCTCCTTTTGTTATAGGGAGTTAGAAGAACTGACAAGGAGGTGTTTCCTGCTTCTCCAGATGCACTGCTGGAGATGGAGGGGGGGTCAGCCTAGGAGTTGCCGAGCTTGCAGGGGACCTGGGGCCACCAAAAGTGTTTGGCCTCAAGTAGATTCGTGGTTTGCTTGTGTTTGAGGCTAGCCCTAAATATGGGCCCCTGGGGTCAAATTTTTAAACACCTTTATGTGCCTAAATGTGCAGATAGGCACCTAGTGGGATTTTCAAAAGCACTTCCGCAGGTTAAGTGTGGTAAGTCCCATTGAAATTAATGACAGACGTCTAACCTGCTGGGGTGCTTTTGAAAATCCCACTAGGCATCTATCTGCAACTTTAGACACCTGAATATCTTTGAAATTGTGGCATGGGTCTTGTTCCCTTTCAGGTGGGCAGAGTTCTCCATACATTGAGATCCTGATTGTGCTACTTCACAGTTCAGTGAGAGGGAGAGAGCTACCATGGCCGGTCCATTACTGAAGTCACTACGCCGCTGTCACAGTCGCCATAGTTGGTCTCGTGGCTCACGTTGGTTATTAAATTAGAGTTGTAGCTCTTTAAACTGTTGTTCACATTGTTTGAAGAAGCAATTAACATCTTCCAAGCAGATCAGCGGAACCGGTGTTGCTAAGCAGCAGGCCTTTAAAGACTATTTGTCAATTTCTGCAGAAGGGAGGAAATAGTAAACAGTCCTATTGAGAGAAAATTGCTTGTTTTCTAGTACACAACTTTCCCTCCACCACCAGGTCCTCAGTTCATCAGTGCCCAATTTATCCTTTATTTAGTTTTCATAAATAATTCAGAAGAGTTTGAGTAGAATAATTGAGTCTTTTCCCAACCCTAATCCCAGACAATTCAAAACAAAAAGACATTTAGATTACAATTTGAGCATATTAGCTGCTGGTAGATTTCCAGACAACTGATCTGCTTTCCTTTAGAATTTCTGTGGCATTCTATCATTTCTAAAGCGTTCTGCTTTGATAGTTAGTAATTTATGCATTTCCAGTTCTTCATGGAAAAACAGAGGCATCATCATGATAGAGTTTTGGCACACTTGCTGCCTTTGAAAGTGGAAGCTTATCTGTCTTCGAAGAAGGACTAAATAAGCAAAGCGGTAATATTACAAATCCAGCCTGCAATGTGCCTTATCATCTTTGAGGAAATAGATACAATCGTACTTATTTGGTTTAAAATTAGAACTAATCTTCTATCCCAACGTAAGTTGACAAGCCTGAAGGGACAAGTTTGGGGAAAGACTTAGTGCAGGAAAACACAAGCCTGTGATTTGTGCAATACACTGATGAGAAATGGTGCAGAACACTGATTCGCTCCCCCTTTTCAATTGTAAGGACTGCAGGCTGTGTTCTGTAGCATTCAGGGAGGTCTTGCACTCACAACACTATGCTTCACTTCAACCCCTGAGGATCTTGTGAACCATTTGTAGAGCTGGTCCTGCTTTACTCAGACTAGTGATCAAAGTCAGGTAGGCTGCACAGCATAGGCTTTCAATGGAGATGCTACCAGGGGTGCTGAAGGCACCCTAGGCAGTGAAAGAGCTGTGACCCCTTCAAGCAACCATGCAGACTAAGAAAGAATTAAATAAATAACCCCAGGTAACAGCTGTAAACAAAGCAAAATGTGTTGATCTTAGTCTGTATGGTGAGGAACTGAGCGCCCACAGAACAAAGGTCCAGTCCACACAGCACACATCAAGATAAAATGAGTCCACTTTCTGCTGCAAGAGGAACAAGGATTTTTAATGCTTTTTATAGTTGCCCTTGTGCTCCTGTGCCAAAGAAGTCATCCTGCAGACAGAAAGTACTGGAGCAAAGCAGCACTGCCTAGCGGCAAGTGACACTGATCACCAGTTTTAGGACTTTCTTTTCTCCATTCAGAGCCTCTTTTCAGTCCACTGTCTGCAGAAAGCCTCTGGATGCCAGGGGTGGGGTGTTCTTTATTGCAACGATGACAGATTACATAGCCAAACTCGACTCTGATGGCGTTTGGTCCATGAATGATAGCTCACCTTTGGGGGAGTGTATTGGACGGGTGCTGGATATGGTGGTGATATGACTATACAAGTAGAGAAACAAACAGATTAGATAGCTCAAGCCAGCTTTATTTTCTGAACCCTTACTACAGCCATTAGGGTGATATATACAATTGGAGGCTCCATCACTGATTTTTTTATGTGGGCTCCAAAGCTTCTGCAATTTCTAAGACTGAACATGACCTACATAGACAATGAACAATCCAGCATTTAGTTCTCTGTCCTGCACGGTTACACACATCCATCAGATAAGGCACATGGCCTGGATGCTCTTCCCATCTCTGCTACAGACTTGTGTGACTTTGAGCAAGTCACTTTGCATTTCTGTACCTCTGTTCCTTCAATTTGTAGAATGAAGATAGTGGACCAGATTCCAGGCTGGTGTAAATCACCTTTGCATACCTCTCTCTGGTCCTGTGCCAAGACCGGAGCATCCAACCCACTGTCTTTAACATACTGCAGTCATGTGATCGTGGCTTTGCAAATAAGAATTAAGATCCCTAGCTAGGTTACTCTTCTAAAACCAGGGCTCTGTAGCTGCCAAGTCCTCTTTTCAAGAGACAGCAGAATGATCCTTTTGGTGGTGGAGAGTAAAGTTAGGAGCCCAGAGAACCACTAGTCAAGTCATCCTGCTTTCCCTTATACAGTGTAAATCCAAAGTAGTTCTCTGATGTCAATGGAGTTAGCCGCTCGGGGGAAAACCAGTGTGAGACAATCAGCCCCTTAGTCTTCACTCTCTGCGATCAGACTTTTATTTTTATTTTTTTAATCAAATCTTTTATTTTTAAACCAGTAAATATTTCTTATAACTTAGCCTAGTTTTTTTAAATCTTGCTGATAATTAAGAGAATAATCAACACAGTACAGTTAAACCCATGATCTCTTGCAACACTAAATATCCGATGATAGGTAACTTCTTTAGTGAGGTCGGAGGTAATTATTTGGAAAAGTTTCTGTTTCTCTGTAGGGTTAAATTCTCAAGGGAGATGACGATGAGGTGTGGAACCTTTTGCTTTTAGGTCACCAGTTTAAATCAAGGTCAGATTGGGAGTGACCAAAATTGCCATCAGGCGGCTGTTTACTGGCCTCTGTGCCAGAAGTTGGTGGAGTTAGTCTAGTTATTGATAGCTGTCCATATCCTATTGTCACTATCACAGTTGGCAATCTTAGCTTCCCTTCCCCCACCAATCCTCAATGAATCCCATAACTCTGAGTTCTGATGCTGCGCTTGTCAGTTGCGGACAGAAAAAAGTAGGGACGATCTCCCAAGAGAAGACTAAAAGCCATGCGTGATGCTGCAGACGTTGGAGCTGGGGGCCTGGTAGTTGTGCTTTCCTGACAGGTTAGTGTAATTGCACAATCATACTGCAATAAAAAAGTAATTGGGAGGAAGAAAACATTCTTGAATTTCTGCACGAGCTGTGTTTTTCTCAGCAGCGTTTTGTCTGCTGTGCCAGTTTCAGACTCCCGAGCCAGAAAATTCCTAGACGAATTCTCGTTATTTGCATATCATGAAGGAGTGATGTCATATTTGTAATTACTTATACAACTAAGGCTTTGAAGTCAGTATCATCACCAGGTAGCTGATGTGGGTGGGTGATGAAGCACCAGGAGGAAGAGGCTGAAAGTACTGAGTTGACAACAAGGTCAGGTAGCTGAATGCACACTTCAGGGATCCTACAGCAATCTCAAAGGCGGGCAGTGTCTCTGAGACTGAGACTTCTGACAAACTTAGCAACTGTTTCAAAGAGAGAAACTTGGCTTTGCATGTCTCTTGCTGTTATCTTGCTTGTTGTCAATTAGCACTTGGCACTTCACCCGAGACACCCAAAGGGAGAAATTGCTGAGGGCCAACACAAGATCATGAGTCCCACTTAAGCCTTTTCAATGGAATCTAAGTGGGACATGGTGTTTGGACCTCATGCAGAAGGGTAAGTTTTACCCATCAGTAGGTTATGCCTGTTACCCCTGTGAGTCAGAGTCATTATCCCCATTTTATAGATGGGGAAGCTAAAGCACAGATTGGTCACACCTTAAATTTTCAGAAGTGTTTACTTGTTTTGGGTACCTCGATATTTCGTTGCCCAACATTGGGCCTCTCAGAGGTACTGAGAACCTGCAACTTTCCCTCACTTCAGCTAGAGTTATGGGTGCTGTGCTGAGCACCTTTGAGAATAAATCCCTGAAGGTCTCAGGTTGGGCATAAAAAATTGAGAGACCCCAAAATCAGTAAGCCCTTACTGAAAATGTTGGCTGGCAAAGGTGCCTTGAGTTGGACACATTACAAATGCTATAACATTTTAGCCCCATTGAATTTGCAAGTAGACAAATACTAGGATTTTAAATGGATCTCATGTCCTGTCATTAAAACATGTACAATTCAGAGAGGGAGATCTTCATAGCCACTGAAACAGAATTATCCCTTGTCCTAACGGGCTAGCCAGCTGGTGGAAACTCAGAGCAAGGTAAAAGGTTCAGGTTGACGCTGAATATTGTTTGTTTTATATCCTTTGGAGATAGTCACTTGGTGATACTGAGTAACTTAAACAGCCTTTAGGTCTGAATGGTGACATTGGGGACTGTAGATCTATCACTAAAAGGGCACATACATACATTATGTTTTAGAAATGTATTAGAGCTGCTTTGGGTTTATTTATTTTTTATTTATATTTATTTATAGTTTTCGTATTGCTTGATATTCAGAGATGCAAAACTGTAAGGACTGTGATGTCTTTTTCACATTACTTCTTATGTTTATTTAGCATTTATCTTAATCTTATTTTAATTTTTCAGACTAGTAGCATAATAAAATGTTACTGTGGTGTTCTTAACAATTAAATTATATCGGCACATGGAGACTTCAAGGAACTTGACCTTTCTCAAACCCAGCCTAGCTCTGACTATAACATGTAGGCTGTTAATTATGTTTTTATTGGAAGATGCAGCCAGACTGTGTCTGGGCAGTTTAATTTAGCTCTTTATAGATGTGGTCAAAAATGTCTCCAAACAAATGCAGCAGGAAAAAGGTGCTACTGCTGTTCAAAGAGGTAGCAATATAGAAAAGGTTGTTTATGTATTTGTACTTAGCTGTAATTGGGTTATCAGCTGAGGCGCTGAGGATTAAATGAACTGACCTAAATACCGGGTCTCAGTTAGGGGTTAATGTCTATTTTCCTATATAGTATCAGATTTGGTTTCCAAAATACCCTCCAGGGCATTTGATCTTTGTATTGAAAGTGTGAAGCCATCCTGGAATCATTCATTACAGTTCATGCCAAGCAATGGTTAGTTTGAGAATAAGCACTGAGAACAGATTAAACAGCATCTGAAGAAAACACCTGATCCATCCCAGCCTCACATAAGGTAATGCAGAAGTAGCCTGAGACAGACTGATTAGGGATAGCTGGTGTCTGGATATTATTGCTGGCACTGTGGATTATTATTTCAGATAATAACAGATGCGGAGAAAAGGAGAAATCATCCATTTTCATTTACAAATGGTTCTTTATTCTCCAAGAGACAGGGTAGCTCTAATCAAATCGTTGCTGTCAGGCAATCCCTTGGACGAAAAACCTTATTTACCATGATCTGTTTTATGGAATTATTTTTCCCCCCACAGTGTACATCAGGGAAACCTCAGTAGGTCCAGAAGCAAAATGGGAAGGGAAGATGAGCAAAATCACTATCCCAGGGCTGGAGAATTCTCCGAGAGGAGGGGCCCAGTTGAGCAGTTTAATGGGTCAGTGAGAATCAGTGTGTGTTCGGCTGCAGGCTCTGGCCATGTAGGCAGGCATGTATACCACCATTTAGTTTGATTTTTTTCCTGTTCACTAAACAAGCTATTTTTTCCCCAAGACTGTAAACAATATCCATCCCTTTGGGAAGCCAATATTAAAGTGTGAAATAGCTTTATAACCTAGTCATTCCTTTGTGTTTCCAGCAAATTGGCATGCTGTTAGTGATCCCCAAAATGTGCCAGGTATTGGTCTCAACATCTGAGTCATTCAATAACCATTAGCAATTAAGACCAACAATTACAACCTTGTGAATTTCGGAAGTGTTGCTGACACCTCAAAGAAAACCTTAAGAGGCATTCTGGGCCAAATTCTGGTCTAAATCGGGAGTAAGTTCATTCTCTGCAGAAGAGTCACCCCAGATTTATGCTAGTGGAATGGAGTAGAATCTGGCCTCCATTCAGAAATGATTCTGCAAACCATTTTCCGTTCTCTTCCTTCACTTTTTATTACCAGCGATACTGAAAACAGATGGCCAGAGCCCTAGCTGGTGTAAATCGGCATACCTCTGTTCAAGCGACAGTGATTTACATCAGCTGAATATCTGGCCCATCTTCATCTATTCCTTTGGGATCTCTGAACAATAACGCCACAGAGCATTTGTGATACCCTGACTAGAGCTTCTATATTTGTGAGGCAGATCCTGGTCTTAGTTACACCAGTTTAAATCCAGAATACCTCTGTTGGTGCTCTAGATTTATTGTGGTGCAGGTGAAAACAGATTTGGCCCTGTGACTCACCTATGGATGTCTTTCTCTCTTGGTATCCTTTCATTTGCTGTAAAATAAAAAACTAGTCCCTCCAAACTAAAAGGAAAGTAGCCATACTTCCTAGCAGTACGCAGACTGAGAGTTGAGAAGGATAAAGAGGGTTGTTAGGTGGAGGGATCCTGCTGTCTGTGGAGGAGAGAGTGAGCTGCCAGCAGCCTCTGTCCACAATCATGTCATTTTCAGAAAGGGGTTCAGCCAGTTGGTGTCTTCCCCCAGCAGTCCTGGCTTCTTCGGTCCAGGGAACGTTGGGGACAGGAAGACCAGTATCTTCCCCCCTGAAGAACATGAGGACACCAGCCACCTCAAATGCGTCTTGTCCCCTTCTTGATATCAAATCTTATGGGTGGCTCTTTCGAAATCTCACCCCCAAATAGCAGGAATCTCACAAGGTTTCCACCAGGCGACAAAATCTTTTCAGCTGCCAAGCGAGAACCCTTTGCACTTACGGAGCCAACCTGGAACCAGAACTCCAGGAGCAGGTTTCAATACTCATTCTGGTCTGGGAAGATTTCTTAGGTGTTTGGATTCAAGTGTCCATTGATCCATCCCTATATGTAATGGGGGGCGGGGGCAGTGACTGCCATTGTTATGGATACAGAAGTCTTGTCATTTGAACTGCCTGTTCTCAGCCATTTGCAGCTTTCTGAAACATTCACATTATGGGATGGAATTTCCCAGGCTTAGTCTCTCTCCAAAGAGAGGTAATATTTCTTGGAAACTTGAGGAAAAAGGGTCACAAAGCTTTTTAGTGACCCTTGGTACTTTTTAGTACCAAGGCAATGCAGAAAAAAATATTTCCGCTCATTTTAAAAAAATGCATACCATGTTTTTGAAAAAAGCTGTAGGGCTGGAGTGGCTGAAGGTAAAAAATTCCCACACCCTTTGCCTGCCCCCAGATGTTTCTTTGGGGGTAGCTTGCACCCCAGGTGTTGCCGTCTGGGACTAAAATTGTAGATAGCTTCTGAATGGTTCCTTATACCTTTCCTCCCCACCCACAGGTACCCATACTGAGGGCCAGCTATTCTACCCCTTAGAAAATATTTGTTTTGCCCATTAAGATTTATAATTAACACAGGAGTTTTCCTTTAAGGATGCTGCATGTAGCTCAACCCAGGGTTTTCTGGCATGTCCCTGAATCACTGCGTTGCAGAGACAGGGAGTTCACTGGCAATGCTATGTTTACTTCTGAAACGGGGCAAGGTCAGTGTCAAAGAATCTGGCTGTTTTTAAGTGCCTCTGCATTTGCCAGGGCTGCTCTGACTATGTTTTAAGAATGATGAGTTTTAGAAAAAAAGACCCAGAGCATTTTGTATGAGAATTGTGTTGTAACCTGAAAGGAGCAGTTTCTGAAGGCAGATCATAGAAGGGTTTTGCTGATTTCCCTGCATTTGTAGCAGATAATAAAAACTAAAACATGCATGGGAATCAGGTGACTGTCTACATTCACTACAGCCTTATCTGTATCAGCCATTCAAGAAGAAAGAAAACATCAACATGCCCCAAGAAAACTTAATGCAGTGAAAACTTGGGAGTCATTGTATTTTCTGCTGAGTTCAAAGTAGATGTTTGTGTGAATATGTTTAATCCATTTATTGCCTGGAGGAAAATAGTGCACCCTTTATTTTATCCTTCTTTAGTGTTGGCTCTCTCTCTCCCAGCATTGATTGAAATATAAAGTCCGAATCTCATGTACACACATCCTACACTGATGTAAAGTGGAGTTACTCTTGATTTACACCAGTGTAAGTGAGATGAGAGTCAGGCCCATTATGTTTATATATCAAGATATTTGCTGCTTGTCTTTTCATCTAGTTGTAATTTGACAAATGGCTAATATGCCTATTAAGTGGCAGGAGGAGAAGAGAAGAGAGTGAATCCCACAGTGAGATTCCCCAGTCATAAAGGCCAGAGGTGCTAGTCATAAGGGTTTGATATTCTAATTGCACGCAGTCCCATCTCTTAGTTACCTGCACCTCCCATGCTGACAATCTGCTCCCTCTCCTGGGGAACACACGGAGAGCATTCTGTGGTTTGTTCCCTCTCTCCCCTAAAGTCATGGGAAGAGAAGCCTGCATTCTCTTCTGCTTGTTGGAATAATAAGAATAGTGGCCCAAGTTCACCCAGGCCACCAAGTTCCAGGATCTCAACCTGCTCCCAGACATTGAGGCCTCCCAGTGGAAAGACCAGAATTCCCTGGAGCAGTTTTGTCTCAGTGTCTTTAAGGAGGGATGATTCAGCAATCAGTTGCAGTCAGCCAGGTCTTCCCCTCACTGGGAGCATGAATAACAGGAAAGTAAAATAATGTGAGAGAATCAGGAAGTAAAGAGATACTCTGCATGGGCTCTGGCGTTCAGTCCAGTTCTGTGAGCAGCCACTTCAGTAGCCTGTCCCCTTGACCCCCATGAAAGGGGAGGGGAAGCTGAGCTGAAGACAGGAAATGTTCTTGAAAGCCCTTGCGTTATAATATGAACGAAAACAGAAGGCCTGATGATATACTCTAGTGTGTGAACAGGAGTTTACCTGTTCTCCACATTCACTTCCACTACTCCAGGCGGGACCCTCTCTTTTCTCAGGCCTGGCATGACTGTCCCGTTGGGAAATCCCTAAAGGCAGCAGAATACCAGCTTGCAAGGGGAATGCCAATGCCCCAATGCAATGTCTTATCTCTGCTGAGTCATTTAAGACGTCTCGTTGCTTTTTTGCTGTAGGTTTTTCGTACCGATCTGATAACAGCCATGAAAATCCCTGACTCACATCAGTTGAGTCCAGATGAGTACTACATACTTGCCGATCCCTGGAGACAGGAGTGGGAGAAAGGAGTCCAAGTTCCAGCGGGAGCAGAGGCGATACCTGAACCAGTGATTAGGTAAGTGAGCACAATACTGATTGTGCTGCTAGATGCCTGCTGTCTCTTTTCCTGTCCTTGGACGGGATACTTATTTACTTGGCATTGTTCTGCCCATCTGTTTATTTGAGGAGCTTCCAAAATAATTTGGGTTTATAGTGCTGTCTAAACTGCAATGTAGAGTAAATAAAGCAGGCAGGCCTGGAACTTGAGCTAGGTGGAAGCGAGCCTTAAGCTGGTAAAAACCCATCAGTCCCAGGATTCAGATCCAGGGGGAGGGGGCAAATGATCAAATGCAGTAGAACCAGGTGACGCTTCCAACTGCAGCAGTGGCCTGTGCTTCTGTGAGGATAGCCAAGACACAGTAGAAATGTGCAAGAGGGGACAAGTGAAGGGCAAAATCCCTTAGTAAGCAAGTAATATGTATGCGAGAACATATCTGTCTGGGCAGACAGAAATGTGGTTTTATATGTACCATCATGGTCCTGAAAGGGCACACTCTGGGCTCTACAAGCTTAGCAGCGCCCCAGCGGCCATACACACAAGTGACTTTGTTCAGGTTGGTGTAGAAATCAGGTCTGGGATGGGTGATAGATTTTAGGCTACGTGACCCAGCACTGCAGCATTCACGGTCAATTTATTGCTTAAAACGAATCCTTCAGTGTGGCCTGGGAATGTGCCGACAGAGGTTAACATGGAGCTTTGGGATGGGATATGGACTCAGACTCCCTCCCGCCAGATGTTATGACAGAGATGTGAGTGCTCTCCCCTGAAGAAAGTCCTCTCTCTTTCTTGGATGGCTGAGCATGAGTGAGAGAAGGACTCTCAGGGGACACCAGCTCTGCATTTGCCCAGGTTGGTGGCATTTTGAAATGACCCAGGGGTTTGGAGAGGGTAAAATAAACATAAAAATCCACACACACGTTAACCTCTTCGGTGATTGATGGGCATGCAGGGTCCACTGGGAAGCGCAGTGCCTGTGCTGGAGTCCCACTGAAGTCAGTGGGAGTTGAGACTTGGTAAGGGCTGCAAGACTTGGCCCGATAACTTTAACCTGCTATCTTTTAGTGCAGTCCATTTTAACACCTTGCGCACAGGAGAGGAAAGAAAAACGCTGGCTGCTAAATAGACAGATAGCTACCAGAGGCAAGCTATAACAAATGTATCAGTCTAGATAATTATAATTTCAATAAATATTTTAAAATAGGCAACAATAAAAGATCAGTAGCTGCTCAGGTAGAAAAGGGATGTGGAGTTACTGCTGTCATCGATACAGAAGCTGAGCATTAGGCATAGGCAAAGGGCAGCAACATCATCTGCTGTCTGCATTGAAATTCAAGGACACTTTTTTAAAGCCAGAGACTTAATGCCTGTGATGAGATGACATAATACTTGTTGAACTGCAGGACAAGGGGATCGTGACTCCTAGCTGCTGGGAGTGTCCAAAAGTCCCAGAATTTGGGTCACAAGTCTCTCAGTGCGTCACACAACTACTCCCTTGGGATTCTCTTGGCACATGTTGTATCCTGCTCAGTGTAGTAAATATGGCCGAAGGTACTGTTGCAGCATGATGCAAGCAGGGGGAACAATCCAGTGTTTCCCTCTGGCTAGCAAAGGTAAGAGAAATATTAGTAATAGGGGGCTAAGAGACACCATCAAGAAAAAGTATCTGGCATGAGGTCTTTCATGGTCTATGCCTACAGTTCAGACAAAGCTAAGCAAATTGTATTAAGGATTTGGGGCTGGATCAGGACATGGCCACTGTGCCCACAATCCCCCAGCTCCATTACTGAAGATTAAGCTCTATTTTTTCTATTAAAATGTATTTCAATTCTTCCCTTTGCCATATGATGACACCCAGCTGTCCAGGTAACTCCACCAGAACTTAGGGCAAGTTTTATGCTCTATTCCAGTGGGCTGCTGCCAGCAGTGTGTCCACCCCCTGGGCTGTTTTCCTTTTCTCTTTTTCTTCCTTTTTAACTTATATGAATCATTTGGATAAGAATATCAAAGACCTTTGGATTCCATGCCTTTAAAATGGTACAGGTCACCGTGGAGACCCTGTATGTTGTTAATCTTTAAAAATCAATTTAAAAAATGCTTTCAGGAACTCAGCAGGGGGAGATGACTTCAGATTATATGCAGGAAATTCTGTTTTGCTCCTCAAATGATGGAGGAATTTCAGTAAAGTCAATAACCTCGTCTGAAGCACAGTTTGTCCCTCGGTGACAGCTGCTATTGCAGCTGCCGGCCAAAAGTTATGAAGTAAACTTTTGTACACACATGCCCCCCCCCCCCTTCCCAAGAGAAAATATAGAAAGAAATGAAACTTTAATGAGAAGTCTGAACACATCAAAAGGGAAGTTGTAAAAGGGACTGTTGAGGTGACTTACTCCTTGAAAAACACCTGTGTGTGTGTGGAATATCTTTTTTTAGTCATCTTTGATAGCTAACCACAGTCTGAATTCGGAAATGTCCAGCTCTTGGACTGAAGGCTAGTGTGGGGTTTATTTCAACATGAAAAGTGATAGCTTGGCACTGCTGCTGCAGTAAACGCCCATCTAAAACCAGCCTGAGCTGTTACACTGGGAATTCACATTTTTGCAAAAAGCTTTCGTTTCTAGGCATTTTGTTGGACCTTGTTTTGTTTCATAGCTTTGTGAGCTAAATCTTCCTACCCCTGCCAGGGGACAGGGAAAGCCTGGATTGCAGTAGAACCTGTCCAGGTGTGCTGCACGGATGGTGAGACTGCACAGAGGCCCTGGGGAGGACAGTTCCATCATGGCTCTACAGTGGGCCAGGGGATTGGGTTGGGGCAGGTGTGTTGCCAAGCATGGCCATCGTGCCCACGACCACCCATATCCACAAATCTAACCCTGCCCCCTGGAGCTGTGGGAGCACTCACACAGTGTCCCTGTGTCATGGGTAGGATCCCAATGCCCCATTTCCCCATATAGTTCCCCTGCGCACAGATAACCTGATCCAGCTGTGCACAGGGACCAGGATTTTACCTTGAGTTACTAAGTGGAAGCGGAAACCACAGTTTCCTGTATCGCTAAAGCAGGTGCGGCCATGCTGTCCCATGCAGCACATGGTATTTCAGTAGATTAGCTTGCAACAACCTTCATCTTCGGTCCTGAGGGAGCAAATAGAAACAGTCTCTCTCTCTCTCTCTCTCTCTTTCCATCTCCCTCTCCCTCTCGCTCTCTCTCTCCCTCTCCTCAAATTCTTCAAATCGAAAACTCCCCAAGAGAGTTCACTTCTACAGGGCCCAATCCACCGTTTCCCTGCTGTCATTTTCACCAGTGCAAAGTGAGTGAAATAAAGTGCCTTCCTTCGGATGTGGTAGCACCACATGCCCACTTTGCACTCCATTGACCCTGAGTAAGCAACTGTGCCCAGGTACAGGGTTGTGGTGAATCAGGCCCACAGAGAATAAACGGTGGTACTGTCAGATTTTCGCTTTTAAATCCCACAAGCGTCTTTCATCACACAAAACAGGAAGCACAGCAGATGTATGTGTATGCCCTTCCTCCCCAGAGCTCCCCGTTTGATACAGTCATTGGTCCAGATGTTTTCCGTTTTTTGGTGCGGATGGGATAGTCACAGTGATGAGACATGGGTTTGAACTGCTAAGCATGGATCTGAACTGGAACCCCTGGCATCTCCTGGTTTAGAGTAGCACAGGAAAGAATGTGACCCGCCTTAACATTTGTCTTCTCTGGGGGCCATCGTTAACTCTTCACATTGCTAACTGCATTTTAGAGCATTGAAAAGAAAAATATTTTCAGGACCCACAGTTTTACTTGTCTGAAAACTTATTTTCCCCCAGTACGGGGGCTTAACTTTTTCCCCGTCCATCCCCTTCAGGGGTCGTTAATTTAAAATTGAAATTGCATCAGCTCTTCCTCCCAAATATTTTTATAGTGCCAATCTTATTTCAGGTCTGAGCATAGGAACACTGTGTGCATTTGTCATGGCATGAATCCA
The DNA here is from genome assembly GCF_011386835.1 of Chrysemys picta bellii. Taxonomy (NCBI): domain Eukaryota; kingdom Metazoa; phylum Chordata; order Testudines; family Emydidae; genus Chrysemys; species Chrysemys picta. Next base: position 98,742,985 of record NC_088798.1, read on the forward strand.
CAGTTTTATTTATGTTAGGCCCTACAGTAAATTTTTGCTTTGTTTCTTGAATATTTTTTTCCATTTAATGAATGATTTCAAAAGAAATAACGACAATATCTCAGGGAACACAGGGAATCAGGAAGTCAAACCTGTTAAGGAAAAAAAAGTCCAAATCTGGTTACAGTAAGTGATATATAGAGCCTAATTGACACCCTTCTGGCTTTTTGAAAACCCTGTGCTCAAGTAAGCAACGTAGAGTGCCTAATTCTCATTTATAATAAGGTCATTGCAACTACTGTAGCAGTGTAAAGGGACCTTAAAACAGGTACAGCACAACCCTTTACACTGTCAGAGAGGGGTAAAGTGGCCATTGTATAAAGGAGAATTAGGGCCGTAGGTTGATGAATGCTCTGTGTTAACTCACTTGTGCTAATGCTGTCACTTTGACAGTGATTTGTATGTGAAATTCCTAGAGGGGAGGAGAAGCCACACAGAGATCTGGGAGCTGTGGACTGGTGCGTCATAATATATTTAACAAATGATACTGCAACCCACAGGAAAACAGATTCCATGTCTGGGGAGCGAGGGAGCATTTAGGCCGTGAGCAGATAGATATTTTGTGCAAGGGGGCGGGGGTCACTTCCTACCCAGCAAGTCAATCTCTGGCTCTGAAAGGGATTTTATACCCAGCTTCTGCCATTCTTTTCATCTTTCAGCTGGGATTTGAGAAATGAACTCTTCCTACTTGTGCGTTGCCTCTAGGTCTTGCAGATCCAAAGCTGAAAATTAGATTTGGAAACATTTTATTTTCTGGAGCTCTGAAATGTCAAAGCTGTGGGTGAGGTGGAGAGGAAAGGATTTGTTTTAAGGAGCACTTTCCCCAGAAAACAACCGTCTGAAATAACTGAAACCAAGAGCCACCTTAAAACAAATGGGTTGCTGAAGGTGAGCACTGTTGAGTAACAGGTGATGGAGGGGATCCAGGCACTGAGTTTAGCACCACTTTTGGGAGGTGCAGAGACTCATCTTTTGGCCCTGGGTCATGTTGGCTTGGCCCTCACAACCTTCCCCTGCATTATCCAGTGCTGAAACCTGCTTAATTCCATTGAATGTTTGAATGTCATCAGTGTCCATCAATACATCCACCGCGTCTGACTGTCCATGAGATCACCTGGCAGGCGGTACTTAGCAGGGCTGTTTCCTCTAGCTAGCCGCTTCTAGTTGACCAGTACCTGATAGGGTTTTATTTTGTACAGATGTGTGCCTGAGAATTGGCCAGAGTTTAAAGGGGTCCAGCACAGATATATAATGCCATTTGAAGCTGATGAAAACAGGGGAAATGAGCAGTTAAAAGCAAGTTTCCTAGCTGGTAGGCACTGGAATGACAGGTTGACATGCTTTGCTTACTCAGCTCATGCTAGCATTAACCCACAGGTGTACACCTACAAGAATCAGATAGTAATGCCAATACTTTGCCTTTCTATGGAGCCTATAATCTGAGGGTCTCACAACGCTTTACAGATCTAGAATTAAACCTTGCCACACCTGTGTGAGGTAAGGGTTCATTTCACTGGTGGGTAAACTGAGGCACAGAGACTAAGTGACTTGCACAATGAGTCAGTGACAGAGCCAGGAATACATTTCAGGAGCTCCAGCTCACAGTGCCCTGTGGTGTGAGAGGCACTGCCTCCTCTATGTAACTGATCCAGTGAGTTTTCAAGACCTGGCTCCCCTGAAAAACAGGCTGTCGTTCTGTTGGTAGGCAGATAGAGTTTGTTCTTGATCAGTGAACACAATCTTCGACCATATCGACAGGGTTTGAATGTAAGCACTGAGCAAGGTAAAATAACAGAATAAATGGAGGAGCAGCAAAGTTAATGGGAATTGCCCACGATCACACAGTGGCAGAACTGGGAACAGAGCCACAAGTCCTGACTCCCAGTCCTATGCCCTAAATACTAGAAAACACCTTCTCATCCTCATATGTGCCTATGACCCTGTGAAGCCCCCTCCTATCTGAACAATGAGGATAGAGAACTGACCAGTGTGTTTTTTTCCTGTGGATTTGGAAAGAGATGCAACCCACCCACACCTGCCGATATAGAATCATAGAACTGCGAGGGACCTCGAGAGGTCATCTTGTCCAGTCCCCTACACATGTGGCAGGACTAATTATCTAGACCATCCCTGACAGGTTTTTGTCTAACCTGCTCTTAAAAATCTCCAATGATGGAGATTCCACAACCTCCCTAGGCAATTTATTCCAGTGCTTAACCACCCTGACAGGAAGTTTTTCCTAATGTCCAACCTAAACCTCCCTTTCTGCAATTTAAGCCCACTGCTTCTTGTCCTATCCTCAGAGGTTAAGAAAAACAATTTTTCTTCCTCCTCCTTGTAAGAACCTTTTAACATACTTGAAAATTGTTATCATGTGCCCTCTCAGTCTTCTCTTTTCCAGATTAAACAAACCCAGTCATTTCCCATTTTGTATGTGTGCAACTGATTGGTCCTTTCTAAATGGAGTACTTTGCATTTGTCCTCACTGAATTTCATCCTATTTACTTCAGACCATTTCTCCAGTTTGTCCAGATCATTTTGAATTTTAATCCTATCCTCCAAAGCATTTGCAACTCCTCCCAGCTTGGTATTGTCCGCAAACTTTATAAGTGTACTCTATATGCCATTATCTAAATCATGGATGAAGATATTGAACAGAACTGGACCCAGAACTGATCCCTGCGGGACCCCCCGCTCGTTAAGCCCTTCCAGCATGACTGTGAACCACTAATAACTACTCTCTGGGAACGGTCTTCCAACCAGTTTTGCATCCACCTTATAGTAGCTCCGTCTAGCTTGCATTTCCCTAGTTTATTTATGAGAAGGTCATGCGGGACAGTGTCAAAAGCTTTACTAAAATCAAGATATACCACGCCTACAGGCATGTGGGCCTATCACTGGCAGTGTAGGCTACACTTACTTTTCTCAGTTTGAGATGCTGGCTGACTTTTGACTTAGTAGCAGCTTCCCTTGAGGCTCAGCTGCAGAAGGGGCAGTGGAGGATTCTGCGGCAGCTTGTGTGTCCTTGTAGCAGTGGTGTTGGATTTTTTTTAATACGATCCAATTTTGGTTCCTCTTTTGGAGTCTAATGAAGATGTGCTTCCTCTCGGCAAGTCTGGGATTGGAGTACGGGGACTCATTCTGTAAAGGGACAGACATGATATAGATATAGTATTTTCACAAGGGGATACTTTTGTGCCAATGTTCTTGGTATCTGGATGCACTGGCCTTAAATTTGCCCTGATTCTGTTACACTATCAAATATACGTAGATTCCTCTGAAAATCAGGATTAAATCCTGAGGCTTCTAGCTGATCAAAAGATGAAAAAATCCAAACTGAAGTGGCCTGTGTCTGCTTAGGAGGGCAGAAACCTTTGAAAAAGTGACCTAGGGGAAAAATAAAGCTTCCTGTTTGCATGAGCATGCTGGGCCTCTGCAGGGTCCCACTGCAGCCACTTCCTGTTCTGGCTGTGATGGCCTGACCTTCCGAAGAATCAGTCCGGATCGTGTGCAGCTCCTCTTTGCAGGACAAAAGTTCCTGTGTAGCCCTTGTGGCCCAGTGGCTGTTTTGCCTCAGTGAGGACTAAGTAAAACCGAGTAGCAGGATCCGAAATAGAAATTTAAAAATCATAGCACCCTGTTAGGTGAGTCTACACCAAGAGTTGGTATCAACGGTCAGTCGTGAAGTCCTTACGCACTTCACGCACTCAGACAAAACTTCCATTGGATATGCCTTGTCTCACACTATTCTCTGTTTCCAGTCTCCAGTCTTGTGAGTGTAATGGCTGAGCACGACTTGATTAGTGCAAGTATTGTATTAGGAATGTGGATGGGTGTCAGACCATTGGGGAGTGGTATATCAGGCATCGTTGACTTCTGGTGTGACATCATGCTTTATCATACCTCTGGGGCCAGATCCTGAGCTGGTGTAATTGGTTGCAGTTTTCCTGAGTAACCTAAGGCAAGCTGTGCGCACTGCAGTTTCGCCATCTCTAAAATGTGCATACAAAATTTGTATAATAATGCGAGAAGTATGGGTAATAAGCGGGAAGAACTAGAAATGCTAGTCATTAAACACAACCATGACATAGAGGGCATCACAGACTTGGTGGAATAATACACGATTGGAATATTGGTATAGAAGGGTACAGCTTGCTCAGGAAGGACAGGCAGAGAAAAAAGGGAGGAGAAGTTGCTTTATATATCAAAAATGTATACACTTGGACTGAGGTTGAGATGGAAAAAATAGGAGACAGACTTGTTGAAAGTCTCTAGATAAGGATAAACGGAGTAAAAAATAAGGGTAATGTCAGGGTAAGGGTCTACTACAGACCACCTACCCAGGAAGAGGAGGTGGATGAAGCTTTTTATAAACAACTAACAAAATCATCCAAACCACAGGACTTGGTGCTGATGGGGGACTTCAACTACCCAAACATCTATTGGAAAATAACACAGCAGGGCACAGATTGTCCAACAAGTTCTTGGAATGTATTGGAGACCTTTTTTTTTTTTTTTAATTTCAGAAGGTGGAGAAAGCCACTAGGGGAGAACTGATTGAAAATTTGGAAGTGGAAGGCAGCTTGGGTGAAAGTGATCATGAAACGATAGAGTTCATGATTCTAAGGAATGGTAGGAGGGAAAACAACACAATAAAGACAATGGATTTCAAGAAGGCAGACTTTAGCAAACTCAGGGAGTTGCTGGTAAGATCTCTTGGGAAGCAAGTCAGTTCAAGTGAGTTGGCAATTTTTCAAAGAGACATTATTAAGGGCACAAGAGCAAACTATCTCACTGTGTAGGAAAGATAGGAAACATGGCAAGAGACCACCCTGGCTTAACCCAGGAGATCCTTAATGATATGGAATGCAAAATAGAATCCTCCAAAAAGTGGAAACATAGATCAAATTACAAAGGATGAATATAAACAAATAACACAAGTATGTAGGGACAGAATTAGAAAGACTAAGGCACGAAATGAGATTAAACTAGCTAGAGACATAAAGAAACCATTCTACAAATATATTAGAAGCAAGAGGAAGACCCAGGACAGGGTAGGCCTGTTACTCAATGGTGGGGCGGGGGGGGGGGGGGGGGGAGGGAGGACGACAATAACATAAAATATGGAAATAGCAAAAGTGCTAAATGACTTTTTTGTGTCAGTTTCACCAAAAAATTTAGTAGCAATTGGACATCTAACTCGATGAATGCCAGTGAAAATGAGGTAGGATCAGAGGCTAAAATAGGGAAAGAACAAGTTAAACATTACTTAGACAAGTTAGATGTTTTCAAGTCACCAGGACCTGATGAAATACATCTTAGAATAGTCAAGGAGCTGATTGAGTAGATAAAGATTCCAGATACTGGAAAAAGGAAAATATAGTGCCCATCTATAAAAAAGGGAATAAGGACAACCTAGGGAATTTCAGACAAGTTAGCTTAACTTCAGTACCTGGAAAGATAATGTAGCAAATAATTAAGCAATCAGTTCGCAGACACCTAGAAGATAATAAGGTGATAAGTAACAGTCGCCATGGATTTGTCAAGAACAAATCATGTCAAACCCGTCTAATAGCTTTCTTTGACAGAATAACAAGCCTTGTGGATGGGGGGAAGTGGTAGATGTAGTAAATCTTGACTTTAGTAAGGCTTTTGATACTGTCTTGCATGGCCTTCTCATAAACAAACTAAGGAAATACAACCTAGATGGAGCTACTATAAGGTAGATGCATAACAGGTTGGAAAACCGTTCCTAGAGAATAGTTATCATTGGTTCACAGTCAATCTGGAAGGGCATATCAAGTGGGATCCTGCAGAGATCAGTTCTGGGTCCGGTTCTGTTCAATATCTTCAACAATGGTTTAGAAAATGGCATAGAGAGTGCACTTATAAAGTTTGCAGACAATACCAAGCTGGGAGGGGTTGCAAATGCTTTGGAGGATAGGATTAAAATTCAAAATGATCTGGACAAACTGGAGAAATGGTCTGAAGTAAATAGGATGAAATTCAATAAGGACAAATGCAAAGTACTCCACTTAGGAAGGAACAATCAGTTACATTGCACACATGCAAAATGGGGAATGACTGCCTAGGAAGGATCTGGGGGTCATGGTGGATCACAAGCTAAATATGAGTCAATATGGTAACACCGTTGCAAAAATAGCAAACATCATTCTGAAATGTATTAGCAGGAGGGTTGAAAGTAAGACACAAGAAGTAATTCTTCCACTCTACTCCGCGCAGACACAGCCTCAACTGGAGTATTGTGTCCAGTTCTGGGCACCACATTTCAGGAAGGATGTGGACAAATTAGAGAAAGTCCAGAGAAGAGCAACAAAAATGATTAAAGGTCTAGAAAACATGACCTATGAGGGAAGATTGAAAAAAATGGGTTTATTTAGTTTGGAGAAGAGGAGACTGAGAGGGGACATGATAACAGTTTTCAAGTACATAAAAGGTTGTTACCAGGAGGAGGGTGAAAAATTGTTCTTGTTAACCTCTGAGGATAGGACAAGAAGCAATGGTCTTAAATTGCAGCAAGAGCAGTTTAGGTTGGAGATTAGGAAAAACTTCCTCATTATCAAGGTGTTTAAGCACTGGAATAAATTGCCTAGGAAGGTTGTGGAATCTCCATCACTGGAGATTTTTAAGAACAAGTTATACAAACACCTGTTGGGGATAGTCTAGATAATACTTAGTCCTGCCTTGAGTGCAGGGGTCTGGACTAAAAGACCTCTCGAGGTCCCTTCCAGTCCTATGATTCTGTGATTCTATAATACTTCCTTTCCTCACAGGATTGCTTTGAGGATAAATTAATTAGTATGGGGGGGTTCTTAGTACTCTGGAAGTGGGGCATACATAAGATCTTGCATAGATCTTGTTGAATTGTGTTAGGGCTGGCAGAGCTTTGCCTTTGCACATCACACTGAAGAACATCTGAGAAACTCACAGAAGCTGCTTCAGAGAAGCATATTGAAATTAGTGAAAGGCAGGTTGGTTAAGCATGTTTTCTCTGGATTGACTGTGAGCTGCCCTGAAGTGATTCTGCTGAGAACTCCCGGGCAATGTCTTTTTATAGAATCAAAACTTTCCTCCCTGATTTCAGGGTTCAGGATTAATGCAATGGATCATGAATTTAATTAAGAAAGGGTGTTCTTAAAATAGGTGTGGTTTTGTGTGACCTCACATATCCCCACAAAAAGGTTGGTTTTATTTGGTTCCAATATTTTGTACCCATCCAGCCATCCTGCAGTGGAGAGCTACACGGTCTGGATCATATTTGATCATAATGATGGTAATATAAAATTCATACTGAGGTTGAGGTTTTTGCAGCTCGTCCTATACAGCTTCATTAACAGTTTTATAGATGATATTTGGCTAATTTCTGAGCAGCTGCAGGATCACAGTCACATGCTCTGAAGCCCATAGTATCGGCAGATGTGTGCCTACTGCTTGTCAGTTGCAAAACCTTCCTCTATTGTCCTTTAATAGATGGCTGAAAATGAGTGGCTATCTGTTTGCGTTATTGAAATAATTCTGGAAACATTATCTGGCTTAGATAATTAATTCCAGATGCTTTAATGTTAGTAGCTTGGCTCCAACTATATAGAGAGGCAACCTTTTGTATAGAGAAAACATACGCTCTAACTTCTTTGGTTTTACTAGTAGCAATTCCAAAATATAAATTGCTTCATTAAATTGAAATCAGCAAAATGTTAGCAACCGGCCTCCTCTGTTTTAAGAGGATTGGCATACAGTTTCACTCTCCAGACAGCTACCTGGCAGCCTGACAGCACTTTCAGGGGAGCCCAATGTAGAGGTAATGTGGTATAGCAGATAGGGCACTCATCAGAAGAGGCAGGAGACCTGCACTCTCTGCCACTGACCTGCTGTGTGAGTTCACTTCTCTGTGCGTTTGTATGCCCTTCCTCCCTTTGTCTGTCTTGTTTATGTAGATGGTAAACTCTAGGGCAGGGGTCGGCAACGTTTGTCTCGCGGCTCGCCAGGGTAAGCACCCTGGCGGGCCGAGCCAGTTTAGTTACCTACTGACGTGGCAGGTTTGGCCGATCGCGGCCCCCACTCCCCGCAGTTCGCCGTTCCGGGCCAATGGGGACGGCGGGAAGCAGCGCGGGCCGAGGGATGTGCTGGCCACGGCTTCCCGCTGCCCCCATTGGCCCGGGATGGCGAACTGCGGCCAGTAGGGGCCGCGATCGGCCGAACCTGTCGTGTCAGCAGGTAAATAAACTGGCCTGGCCCCTAGGGTGCTTATCCTGGCGAGCCGCGTGCCGAACGTTGCCGACCCCTGGTCTAGGGCAGGGACTGTATCCTGTTGTGTGTTTGTACAGGGTATAGGGCTCCTATCTCAGCTGGGGCTTCGAGGATTTCTCTCTCTACTTTTTAAAAGAAAACAGAATGTTTTTTTACAGATGGCCTGTTGGTTAGCGCTGAATGCTGGTAGGATATGAAGTGACATGTTTAATCTAAGTAGGGCAGGGCTTGGCTAGCTCCCAGGGCAGAGTGTTCTGAATGCAGCTGTTAGAAGGGTCTCACTTTTTTGAAGGATTGAGAAATAGAAGCTCTTTGAGCAAATTCCCACTTGGACCAACCGAACGACATGGGATTTTGTTCTACCCCCCTCCCCCCAAACCAAAACAGGGAGACCTAGAAAGCACTTTAGGGTGATGAGACACTTGTTTACAATGAGGTGTGCAAGGGAGAGTTTTTACACCCACTACCAGCACCTGTTAAAACAAATGACTTAAATATGTGATTGACACACATAGGAAAGGGAAGACAGTTTGAAGAATAACTAACAATGAGTGTCAAAAACCTCATCTCCCCAGAATCACAGGGACAGAATCATCTCCCCAGAATCACAGCTCTTATATTTCCTAGGTCCCACGTTTTATGAAATCTGCTAAAATGTAGTGGATATGATTAGGCAGCAGAAGAGAGAACTGCTCCAAGGAGACTATTTTATATACCGGTAATTTTTGTATTTATCCTCCATATAATCAGCAGTTACAGTAAATCACAAACTTTGCCATGTCACTTTATGGGTCTTTCTCTTATTAACTCACTGCGGAAGTTCTTGTTGGGATACTGGTATTTTTAAAGGACTTGGGGAACAGATTGGCTCAAAGGCTTAGTAATGGTATTTAGAGCCTTTCAGCTCTAGGTTACTGGTTTAAGTCTGGCCTAGATCAGCACCAAAAGCCCTTGCTATCTTCTGGTTTTTTGGATGGCGGGCTGTGTGCCAAGGCACTGAGGCCTTAATTCAGTTCCTTGAGACAAAAGGTTCTCTATATAGGGTAGTATGAGCTCAACAAATTAAGGTAGCTTTTGGCTCCTATTATCTTAGAGGGCAAGGAAGAAGAGAAATGAGGACTCTGCTGTACAACCCTTCTTATCTAATTGTTCACAAGGATACATGGAATGGCACATTCACCAAGGATCTAGTCTGTTGCATGGTTTGATTTCACCACAATGAAGCCAGTTCATTGGCTTTCCTGTTCTCCAGGCATGAACATTACAGCACACGCTGGATGGATTTTAATGGTTACCTACGGGGGTCTCCGTTTTTCTGCAAATCAGAAAAGCCATCTCCATCCTTTCCACCTGTTCTGTGCAACTACAAAGCTGCAACTCCTCCATATTTATTGCTGCTCGGGAGATCGAGGTTTGCATTGTATGAGATTAAAAATGAGAAGAGGTTTTAAGCCCTTACATATGAAGGAGCTACCTATCCGTGCATCCTGCACCCGTCTACATGGCATCAGAAACTGGGAATGGGCAACAGGGGATGGATCACTTGATGATTACCTGTTCTGTTCATTCCCTCTGAAGCACCTGGTATTGGCTACTGTCAGAAGACAGGAAACTGGGCTAGATGGACCTTTGGTCTGTCCCAGTATGGCTGTTCTTATATTCAGAGCACCTTCCATTAAGTTAGTGTGAGTTTATTGTGGTGGAATGTTGCAAACTGGCTGTGAGAGGTCCTTTCACACAGCCTCGGGCTATTGCATATTAGATATTTAGCCCTCAACAAACACTACCTTTGTCCAGGAAAATCCATGTTCTATTGTTAGGGTTTTTCAAATTCATGGTCCATTTTGGTCAATTTCACAGTCATAAGATTTTTAAAATAATAAATTTCATAATTTCCGTTATTTAAATATAAAATGTCACTGTGTTGTAATTGTAGGGGTCCTGACCCAAAAAGGAGTTGTGGAGGGATCGCAAGGTTATTATAGGGAGGTTGTGGTACTGCTACCCTTACTTCTGCGCTGCTCTTGGTGGCAGCGCTGCCTTCAGAGCTGGGCAGCTGGAGAGCGGTGGCTGCTGGCCGGGATCCTAGCTCTGAAGGCAGCACAGAAGGATGGCAAGGTAGAAAAAGACCAGCGTTTTCTCAGATTGGGGGTGCTGGCCCAAAAGGGAGTTGCAGGGGGGTTGCAAGGTTATTTTAGGGGGATTGTGGTATTGCCACCCTTGCTTCTGTGCTGCTGCCTGCAGAGCTGGGCCTTCAGTCAGCAGCTGCTACTCTCTGGCCGCCCAGCTCTGAAGGCAGTGCAGAAGTAAGGGTGGCAATACCACAATCCCCCTAAAATTACCTTGCAACCCCCCTGCAACTCCCTTTTGGGCCAGCACCCCCAATCTGAGAAAACGCTGGTCTCCTCCGTGAAATCTGTATAGTATAGGGTAAAAGCACACAAAAGACCGGATTTCATGGTCCGTAACACATTTTTCATAGCCGTGAATTTGGTAAGGCCCTATTTATTGTTCAGGCAAGTCCTTGATAATCTTTACTTGTTCACACAGTAACTATTTTCCCTGGGACTGGTTGGTATCAGACCGGAGTGCTTGTTCTCCAGGTCTCTTTTCTGATCTACATGGAAGTTATTTTCCAGGCACTGAATAAGAGTTGAGACTTAAATAATTCATTTGTCCAGCTAGTCTTACTCAAATTTAGCCTGAAATATAAATGTGAGAAAGACATGAACATCAACACTCTGGACTTTATCTAGTCTGCTGAGTATCAGGCTTTTTTATATGGTGATAAACAGCTCAGAAACTAAATTGGAAAAGCTGTCTGGGTTTAACAAGGTGGCTGTTTAGTGCCTCCTGTTCACTTATTTTTCTTTTTTTAATACATCAGAGAAGAGTGAATCAGTTTCCGCTTAGAGGATTAGATTGTTCAAAAGGCCTGGAAGGACCCATGCCGGTTACAGATTGTTTCTAGAAGATATTGTAGCGGCAGAAGGGGAAAAGGGAGCATTTTCTTATTGTACCTGTTAATTGGGATTCGGAGATTCAGCTCCATTTCCATAAAGGGAACAGTTTTAGAATGCACATCAATCAGCAACCTGTACCAGTATCTGAGGAAGTCCCCAACTCCAGTCTTTAATGCCAGGTAAAGAAATACAGGCATTTTCTTGCCGGGATTTGCAAACCCAAATTGCAAGACCCTTGTTAGTGTCACAAATCCAGAATGAAATGAAGAAACCACTGAAGGGTGAAAACATGGGCTGCAAGCAGAGGGACGCATTTTGTGGTCCTTAATAAAGTCAGTGGGAGTTGTTCTCGAGTAAGGATCATGGAATTTGAGTCAAAGGTGCTTGCTGCAAAGCTCAGTGAAGGTGTTTCTAACCTTTTCTTGTATAGAGCTATTGGTTAAACTACCAGAAGAAAACTGTCTTACTGGTCAGGGGCAAATTAGGCCCAGCGCATGCAAGCCCTCACTCCCATGAGTAATAATAATAATAGTGCCATTGGCTTCATTAGAACTGCTTGTGTGAGTAAGGATTACTCATGTGAATGAGGGTTGGCTGGTCTGGGGCCTTCCATTGTGCCAGAAAACTATCTACCTAGCCCTTGCCTTCTAGAAACATGTTTGGTGCAGTCTCTGAAATGAATATACACCACAAGAACCAGCAGTTCAGACTAGTTATCAGACTGAAACTGGTGAATCTGCAGGTTAGCTTTCATAATACTTCACCTTTGATCCCCTAGCCTGAGCTGTTGCCATTAGCTGGGGACTGTGTGCGTATGAAGTTCTGTGGATGTACTAAGACTCTTGCCAGAACTTGAGTATTTTTTGGCTCAAACAGCCAATCAGGAAATACTACAAATTCTTATTTTTCTGAACGAAACAGTCCTAGGGATGCCAGTTGATATGTTGTTTTAACTGATTTTCTTTGAAATAAATAGTTTTCTTGCCAAAAGTGTGCCAGGGCATACTGCACCATTATTTTCCTCCTTGGAACCAGCATCCCCAAGAGCTTTGCTGGTGCATCAAAAATGTACTTTGGCTAAAAACACCGAGTATTCTTCCAATCTTTCCCTTCCCTCAAGGAATGCTACTTGCACCTTTTAAAAACAGAATAGCCCAGGTTTTGCTGTTAGTCACTCCGGTTACAATTCTCCTACCAATTGCTTGTGCTAGAAGTTAAACCAGAGCCTGTAGAGTGCCAAACATACATCATAGACTGTTGAACTAGCCCAGTGCAAAGCATCTTTGGTTGACTATAGACAAAAATATTAATGTCTAGAATCCATTATTAATCTGAGACCTGGCTGCTGAAGACGTTTACTGGCTACTGATGCAGCAAGCCCAGGTGACTTAAGTACCATTTTAAAATCAAACCACTATCAGCCATTTTAAAATATCTTCTTGGTATATATTTCCTTATTTGAGCTGTGACTGAACCTGTAGCCTTGGGAGTATAGTTGTGTGACTGATGGTTTTATAGCCCTGAATAGCAGCTACAGATAATGGCATATCCAAGTCTGAAAGTCTGACTCCAATCACCATAGTATATAGATATGCACAGACTAAGGGTCATGTAGTCTCTGAGTGCCACTACAGTTGTTGGCATTGATACCATTTCATCATTGCCTGTGATTCCATCACTTTCCCTTATGTCACCTGGCCTCTATTCTCACATGTTAAAATCTGCCATAGGACACAAAAGCAATAAAGTGTAATAAATCTATTATCCTAAATTCACGAGAAGATTGGGCATCTGCTCTGAAGGGCCTACTAGATTCTATTTTAGTAAACAGATACAGCCCTAAGAAAATGAAAATCATCTCTTCAAATTGCAGAATGCTTTTTTTAAGTTCGAGTGTGCTGCAGAAGAATTCCCCCGTGAATAAAGCTGGCAGTAATAACAATATCAGCATCCACTGAAGGCTGCTGGCAGAATTATCTTTCCACTGACTTTCCTAAGCTGATTTATTTATGGGCACTGGACAAGACTAATTTAGTCTGGAATGTAGGTAAAGAGACGATGACTGACTAAAGCCTTTGCTGTAATAAAATTAAGTATTTACATAAGAGAAGCACTATGCAGGATAATTTATCATTTCTATCTAGCACATTAAAGGGAAACATTCTGGATATAAAAAATAAAATAAAATGCATAGGCTCTTCAGCTGGATGAAGCGTTTGGTTTTTGGAGATGATTAGCCAGGGGAACTCACTCAGTATTTTTTATTAACATGTAGTACCCTCCTGGTGCAACCCTGGTCCTCAAGAGTGATGGAGCCCACTTAGCGCTTCTTCAGAAGTGCCTCTGAGGCCTACCTTATGACTAATGGACCTGTGCTGCTTGGATTGATCACAATTCTCAGCTCTTCGTTGAACTGGGCTCCTTGGTTGATACCAGACTTCTGAGATTTGGTGCTTGCATCTAATAGCTGGGTAAATAAAGGAATAAACACAGCTCAAGGAGAAACAGAGTTCTGTGAAGGAGAAAAGAACTGCAGAAAGCTCCTAATATGTCCCTGTAAAACAGGATGAGGTGGCAAAATATCTAAGGGGGGGGATGTAGATGGAAACAAAAGGTAAAAGAAAAAGGCCTAGACATCAAGGGGAAATGGGTGAGCAACCCCCCCAGCAGCAATCAAACACCTCCACCAAGAAATCACATCCCTTTTACTAAAGTAAAGAAACATTATCAGAGCCCCCAGAAGCGAAGTGGGTTCAACCCCGAAGTGTCCCTACCAGATTCTGTGTGGACACTGTCCCGTGAACCAGCTCTACGGATTAACTTGAAGAAGAGAAGCTTTATAGTTAGGACTCAGCTCCAGGGTGGTAGCAGGTCTGGCTAGTGCCTGGGGTGTGCTGGTGCTGACACCCCTCTCCCACCCTTGGTGAGTCTTCATGGAGTTTAGCTGAGTCCTGTGCCCCACTGACGAAACTGTAGTACTCAGTGTTGTGCTATCATCTCTCCGGGTGTTGCTGGAACCATTCCCCAGGCTCTGGAGCAAGGGAGGCTTAGCGAGTGAGACTGTCTTCTCCCTCGGGTGGAACCCTCCAGGCTGTGGAGTTTCGGGGCTGGCAGGTTGCCACTTCTCTTTTCCTGGTGTATCTGGCTTGTGGCTCGTGACTGCCAAGGGGATATGGAAGCTTGTGGCTCCTTTCCCTGGCCAAAACCCTGTGATAGGGCTTAGCCTTTCCCTGCTGCCTCCTTGAGGGCAGCTAGCTTGGGGTGAACCCTTGTGTGAGCCTCTAGTGCCTCACATCAGCTGGGATTCTTCCCTTCTGCTCAGTACAGACACAAAGTGACTGCTCCCGCTGCTGGGAAATGAATAACTTTCCTTCCCTTAAAATGTGCTTATCAGGTCTCTGTGCACATGAGTGCAGCCCCAGGCATGAACACGATTTCCTGGGCTTGGGGTTAGTTGCCATGGCTGCCCTGCTTCTCCCATTTGTGGCTCAGCCAGTGCTGGCTATTTGGGCACAGGTGCCTGTGACCGGCTATCCTGTGAGGTCCTAGGGAGCTTTTCGTTCCCTGGCACCTCCTTATAAGCTCCTTGCGCAGGGGTGCCCTGCAGCCAGTCATCTTCCCAGTTACTGCTTCTGGGCTACTGTGGGAGCTGCTGCTTTAAGCCTCGTGATGATGCTGGTGGTCAGGCTTCCCAAGTACACCCAATAAACTGGCTGGAGCCCAACTCAAGGTCGAGAGTTGAATAGTGATCAGTGAATCATCAGGGTTATGGACAGCGCAAGGTGATAAAGGAACGATTGTATGCCGTACCTGCTCCGCCTGTCCCTGGTCCTTAGCTAAAAGGGATATTTCAGGTCTCAGTTATTTAACCTGATGTCACGGTCATTGCTGCATCCTGCTGATGCTGACTTCTCCCTCCTTCCACCAAAAGAGTTTTCTGATCTTTGTATGTGATCAGGAATGATCACAGTAGCGTGTCAGGACATGTAACGAATCAGATTAGCCTCTGGATATAATGAGTATTGGTCAGTCATCAAGTAGGAGCATCTGTGACCTAAATGTTGGAGCACCGGGCCAAGAGATGTGGGTTCTGTTCTGAGCTCTGCCGCTGGTTCACTGTGTGGGCAAGTCACTTCACCTCTCTGTGCTTCTCTTGTTCCAAGTATAAAGCAGCAACAATGATTCTCCCCCACATTTGTAGTGAGCTATGGGCGACAAAGAATTATATAAGGGCGAATTATAATTATTACCATCACCTGCCATCTCTATTGGCTCCAGTGTTGCATCTAACAGGTTGGACTTTTCTGTGTGATTTGAGATAAAGAGCCGATAAATATAACCACAGATGAGAGAAAAAGTTCAACTTTGAACTGTGACTGGAGTTGAGCAGCGTGGGTCTCATCCATTGAACCATCAAGCCGTCACTTTCTCACCTGTTTCCTTTGTCCTCCTCAGTTAGAAGAGGCAGGTTTCTCCCCTCTTTCTACACAGGGTTAGTCACATGATAAAAATACCATTTTAAAGATGTCATCCAGAGAGCCACCAATCCGTGTGTATAAGAGGTGGGAATTTAGGAACCGGTAGCTCTGGTCATTTCAGAGAGTTTGCCCAGGTTAAAAGGGAAGCTATAATAGGCCACTTGCACCACACCCTGAGCAGAACCCTCAGAGGTTTCCTGTTCTAACATCACTTATTAACATCTCCCTGAGATGAGTCATCTCTGTCTGTCATCCGTCATGTCACTACAACTGGAGGCACAAACTCACTGCTTTAAATGGAAAAAATGTATCAGCCCACTCCGAAGCATATCAGGCAGCAACAGTAATGTAGTGTGTGATCTGCTGGCCATGTGATTACCCTGAGCAGACACAATATATATGTGGACTTGCATAGCCAGCGACTAACTATGTCTTCCTTTCCAGGGTGACACTAGAACTGGGAGCTCATAGCAAAAGAGCTGCTCTAAGTTCAGTGCATCAGCCTACGTTCACAGAAGTTCAGTGGTTCAGGGCTGAGGTTGTTCAACTATATGGAAGCTGGGAAACTTCTCTCCCTTGTTCTCCCCCAACAACCATCTTTCTTCCAGTCCACCAGCATGCTAAGGATGTATGTGGGAGCAGGGCTTCTTGAAAGGAGGCAGGTGGGAGCTGGCTGCAGGAGCTTTGTTCAGGTGAAGGGGCTGGCTCAGTTCCAAGCCTGGTGAGACAAATGTCAGGTCTGTGTTCCTGAATCTCTCCATGAACTGACGCCCTCAGGGTGGATGCTCTACTTTGGAGCTCCATTAGATGACCCCTTCTGGTAGCCTGCCCCTTACCCCCTGAGCCCTCCTCTGGATTGGAAGAGGTGATGTTCTCTTAGGAAAGAATGCCGATTTTAAATGTTCTTGTGCTCTGTGAAGGTGCCAAACAGACATCCCTGGGGAATCAAAGTCCGCTCCACTCATGCCTGAACCCTAGTCCTGGGAGTTCACCTTCAGGCGTGAGAGAGTATTTCAGCATCTATGCGATGTTCAGCCCTTTGCATCTCTCCTGGAGACCACTAATAGCAGTGCCAAGTGTGGGGGAGGTTTTGTGATGTGGACATAAGACCCCCACCACCATCTCATTTCACATAAGTAGCCATCAGAGTTTGTCTGGTTGCAACTGACCTGGGCTGGATTTGAACCAGGGACCTAGAATTAAAAAGCGCTGTAACCCACAAGGTGTAATCAGAGGCATCCAGTTCCTATCATGCTGTGTTGGAAACTTTCCCTTTACACAAGTGCAAAGTGCTTTTGCACAAATCTTGACCCTAGGGTTTGTATTTTCTGGATTGTTTGTGTGCATATTTTTCACCAGCCAGTATCTCCAGCCAGTGTAAACTGGGGATAGGGCCATGGCTCCACCCCATTTGAAGAGGCTGGTGCCAGCAGCAGCGCCTGGCCTGGTGAGTCCTGGAGCTCCCTGGGGTGGGACTGCCTAGTCCCCGCACAGAGGACACAATGCAGGAGGGAGGCTGTTTTCTCACTGTAGTGTGTGGGATAAATTCAGTGACATGCATGGATTTCCATTGACACCAATGGGGGTTTGCATAGGAGCAGATTGGACTTCCATCATCGGCTTTGTTGGAAAGCAGTAGTGCTTTGTTTTCTGTTACAGAGGTAATAGGTCCTTACTAAAGCTGACAGGCACAGTGGTTTGTCACAGTGGTCCATTCAGTGCAGGGTAACCAGGGCTAGTGTAGCCTGGAACTAAATAATGGCTCACCCCTTCATAGGATCTCTGAATCTGCTATGTTAAAACCTCGAGGGAGGCTAGGGACCAAAATAGGAAACCCACTAAAAACTCTGTGGGGCAGGAAAACTCCAGACAATGCATGAAATTCCTACTGTGCTGCAGAACAAGGGTTTTGGAAAGTTGCTTTTTTTACCATCCAACTCTTCTGCTGTTAAAGAAACCCATCAGAGTTGTAAGACAGTGCCAATGATCTGAGTCTGTTAGCTGCCTGCTCCATAAATGGCACAGTAATGAACTCATAGCCTGGAGTTTGCTGTTTACCTGACTACTGTTTAAACAGAAAAGGTTAAACTCTCTAAGCAACCCAATAGAAACCCTTCAATACAGATAAAAGGAAACAGCAACACAGGCAATTAAAGTAATTAAGAGCATGGCCTTCACTTTCTATCTCAAAACAAAATCAATGCAGGGCCAGAGCTAGCGCTGTGTGTCCCCTATGTAGACAGCTGGTGTGGGGCTCTTCCCAAGCCAGGATAGGTGTAAGGGCACAGAATAGCGGCCCTCTTGCCTTTGTCCACTGGCCCATGCTCCTTGGGAAGATGAATGGATATTTTGCCAACCTCTGGAAAGCAAGCTCCCTAGGTATCATCTACCCCTAACGCCAGCTGTAAATCAGTCCTCCCTCCTCAAAGACAGCTCCTGCCAAATGGTAGTGCATTAACAGACCATATGTATCCCTCTTTTGGGGCCCTATTGATATAATTATGGTAGTGCCAACCCCAAGCATTCAAGAGTCTTGAGTCAGAACCCAAGAATTACTTTTGAGGTTCTTTTGCATTTCCTTCTGGTTTCTGAGCCATTAGGGTTTGCATTTTCAATATCTTCTCTGCAGCCACAAGACCTAGAAAGTTTATTTTTGGCTTTTAAAACTAAAGCTGAGATTTTTACTAATCACTGGATTCCAGGAGCTGGGGCTTGAAGAAAAACACCAAATGTTGTGGAGCTCACAATAAAATCATGACATTGGTCACACTTGCTGCAGATATCCTCATTTTTTTAACCTCAAGTACCATCAGGATTGCACTGTATATTTAACCCTTTCTGGTATCTGAAAGTAAAGCCTTAATCTAAGGTGTATGAAGCAGAATGTCTCTTCCCAATGATAATTGTGTCGATATAACAAGGGGCTATTATTAAATACATTGAGGGGTCTTTCATACTACTTCTCTCCTCCCCACATTCACACACCTGCTGTAACTCAGGGTTGCTTAATTTGCTAATGGATTTGTAAAACCAGACTTGGCAGGAGCTGACTTTGAAGCAGTACAAAATACTCCAGGCTAATAAGAATGGCCTCTGTGTTTTTTCCTCTTTCTAGAAAACAGAGATGCATTTCCACTGCAGTGTGTTTGAGCAGCATAAAATCACTTCCCAAGTGAAACAAGGTTATGGCCTGATGCCAGCTAAACCTCCGCCTGCCTATGTAGATCTTCCAGGTTTATAAGTAAGTTAGTGGAAATGTGAATGAAGCCGAGTGGCAGCAGTGTAATCATTTGCGTTTGCCTGATTAATTGCACTGCAAAAGTACTATTAGGGCCATCGGCAAGGGAAGTTGATTAGCTTTGGGATCGGTCCCCAAATGGACACATTAACACAACAGAGATAACCATGGCAACGTGTCTGGCATTTATGTGCAGGCAGCTTGGGCATCTGAATCAGAGAAGTATAAGACAAAATGGCTGCTTGGTAAAAGTCCGCACATATTTTTAGGAAGCTGTTTTTCTCTTGCATTCTGTTCCTTCTCTCATTCAAGAAACAAGCATCAGAACCGCAGCAGGGACAGCGCATGAGGAGGGATTTTTCAAAAGGAAGATAGTTTGCGGAGTACAAAGAAATGTTGTTTGTGAAAGACCAGGCAGGACTTAAAAGGAAAGCTCTGCTGGCTGCTTTCAGGAATTTAAGCACTCAGAGCAAGGTTTCTTTTTTAAATTAAATGTTTATTGTTATACACTAAGGCTTGTCCCTCCTGTCTGTGGCTGGAGAATTTGCTCTGTGATCCTGATAAGGAGGATGTTCCATCATTTTGCTAGGCAAACTTTGACAACTTAAATTAACTCTTCATTTTCTTACTCTCTGAGCACATTTGCCTTGTTCTTTAGCTTTATGGCTTTCAGGTCACCAATTTCCCTTTAGTTTATAGTGGAAGCGGGGCCTGAATGGCCATTTTTTTCATATTGTTATAAATCAAGGGTGCAGGTTTGTCTAAGGGTCACATTATTAAATTGTTGACTTTCTTGCTTTCATTGCACTGCCTCGCCCCAAGCAATGTCTCTGAAGTACCTGATCCCGTGTGTGTGTGTGTGTGTGTGTGTGTGTGTGTGTTTACATATGGCAGAGGGGGATGTGTTGACTTTTAGGAATACTATTTTACACCAGTGCAAGTGAATGCAGCCTATGACATGGCTTGGGACCCTCCTGTTCAGCCTACCCTGGAACATTCTTCCCAAACCCTCTCTTTGTTCCTCTCCAGTCCCAAGTCTGACAATCTGTCCCAGCCACCTTGCCTGTGTGCACTAAGCCCCTTCGTAAACAGCAGATACAATTATATTAGCAGACACAGTTTTGAAGGTGCAAATACAGTTTCCCTGGCCATTACTGAGCCATGTTTGAACAAGTGTTCTAGATTAGTGAAGGATCTGATTTAGATCAAACTTCTGCACGTGGTTTTCAAAGGGCCATTCTGAATACAGATGAGCCAGGCAAGCTGCATATAAACTGTGTGAACGGGCACTGTGTTTAAACTGGGTTTATTAAAGTCAGCTCTCCCAGTGCAGACAAGGCCTGAGTGAAATGAGTTTTGATCCCTCAGCACATTATACTCAAGAAACGTGATCTCGAAAATCCATGACTTAATTCAACATATTTGACAGCCTCCATTTAGGAGAAGCCTAGGACTAAGTCCACATGTAGTCATAACTGCCTGTTGCTGCTAGCAAGTGTGATCAGTGATCAGGGTGTTGTGATTGCTGTGACACAGTGGGCACCTGGATTGTTACTTGACCTCAAGACACAGGTGTTTCAGCATCCAGTTCTGTCAGCTGCATCTGTGTCATTGTAAGTAGCTGTTGGTGCAGGACATATACAAAGGGTAAGGATGGTTGCACTGGGAAACAATGCAGCATTTCCTGCCCAAAATGCAGCATAAGAGGGGAAAGTGTTTGATTCACCACCTTGTGCTCTCATTTACATGAGTGCAAAGCACTGATTTAGCAGCATTTTTTAATCATTCTGCACAGGTATAAACTACTGCAGAAGGTCCTGGACAGTGGCATCTGGCCTCTAGTGCATTGCTGTCTCAGAGAATCTAAAACTTACCGTCAGTAAATGTGAACCAAGCCTTCAGCCATCTGTAACTGTAGCTGTTCTTGTTTGGTACCAGACTGGAGGGGTAGATTTCCACTAAAGTCTCACAGAAATGCTGTTATTACAACTGATTGGAAAATGTGCAGCATCCTTTTGTGCATCGTCTCATATCAGGCAGTACAGATCATAATTCAAGTGGCAGCACTGAGTGTGTCCCCATGCCGATAATCCAGAGTAAGGGCTTTTTGCTTCCCAAGGCTGAGAAGCACAGGTGCAGTGTTGGACTTCAGAAGATCTAGGCTCAGGGGTGGGTTCTAATCGCACACCAGTGCAAATCTGTTGTAACGCCATGGACATCAGGAGAGTTAGACTGGCATAAAACCAGCGTACGTGAAATTATATTCAGGCCCCCAGTTTTTACCCTGTCTCTGTACATATCATAGAGCAGGAACTAACTACACTGCTAAAGTAGCTGTTGAGTCCAGGGTGAGCTCAGCTACCAGTTACTGGATCCGTTTAATCTCACTGCAGGACCTTGGTCGTAGAGTTTGTCTTCATGAGACTAATAGGAACAGCTTCACACCAGTTACCTGGGCGCTGCCAAATTCTACACACTTCAGGAGACTTCATTGGGAATGAAATAGGCTTTCCTTTTGCATAGCTATGCCGGTCTCAGAGTCGATTTACTGCATTGACAGCCAGGTTTTTAAAACATTTGTAAAGCCTTTTGGGATCTATATAAGTGCTATCTATAGTAGGTACAAAGAATCACTTTTATTAGGGTGCTGGAGTCCTGCCAAATAAGGGGAAATTCCAAAATCACATAAAGTTTAGTGGTTCTGTTTACAAGAGACACTTCGTATTAATATATATTCCTTACAATACTCTTAGTAGTGGTGAGTAAATTGCAATTTAACAGGAACCATGGAAACAATATCATACTGTAATAAACAAATACAGTAATGCTTTAGTTATTTTCCCCAATATGAATTTGAGTTAGACATCCTAAGACACTTTCCATAATATCAGTGGCTTGTTTTAAAGATATTTATTGAGGATCAATAACAATGCATCATGCACTGTATCGGTTACATCTTTCCATTTTAATAAATATGTTTTTAATAATCAGTTAGCATGTAAGGAGCAAGCAGACAGTGGCTGTTCCATAAAATCCAGTTCATTTTGAAATTAAGAAAATTAACTGTAATGTTTATGTTGAAATGTTGGAGAAACCTTAATTTAGGGCTCTACTATGGATAGTGGCATTAGCAACTATAGACTTCAGTCCGCACCTTTGGTATTCTGGGGATCTCAAAGCCATGAATTAAATACAGTCTTGCATTTTCAGGTTCTCAGTATATAGCTAACACAGCAATTACCAGCGTTAGCCAGATGATTGGAAGACTGGGTGAAGGTTTAGGCCTGATCTACACTAGGGTGAGGGGGGGAATCGATCTAAGTTACGCAACTTCAGCTACATGAATAGCATAGCTGAAGTCGACGTACTTAGATCTACTTACCGCGGTGTCTTCACTGTGGTAAGTCGACAGCTGACGCTCTCCCATCGACTCCGCCTGCGCCTCCCGCCCTGGTGGAGTACCAGAGTCGACGGGAGAGCGCTCGGTGGTCGATTTATCACATCTAAACTAGACACGATAAATCACCTCCTGCTGGATTGATCACTGCCCGTCGATCCAGTGGGTAATGTAGACAAGCCTTTACTTCTTTCCAGTTTATCAACATTGGGTTCAGCAATGTTGTATTTTAAATTCCTTTCTGCAGAGGGATAATGATATACGGGACCTATGCATATCAGTGCTCCATTAACAGGGCAGTATCATATTTACTGATAATGCATAAAGGATCCCCCAGCCACCATCAGTCTGCACTTGCATCTCTATCAGACTTAGTAAGTTCTAATGACTGTCAATACAGTAAATTGCCTAGGTATGCTATCCCTTTGATATTCACGCAGAACATTAATCTTTGCATTTTTATGCCGGGCTAAAAATAAACTCTTCGTTCTGCTGAGGTTCAAAGATCAACATTTTGCGCATCACCAACTGGACATGTTTCAAAGTATCACCTGTTGCAGCTGGCTGTTCAGTAAGCACGTTACATAACTAGGATTAATAAAGGCTTACAGTCTGATTGTGCAGTGTAGTTCCTTGTATCTGTTCAATCATCTCTTTGCACCGGTGAAACAGAAATATTCATTGCAGTTGGATATTTTTTCCAAAAGAGCATTAGGCTTTCCTTTAAGAGCCACTGTGCTGAGCTTTCCTGGTGACTTACTATAGACTTGCTGCTTCGCATTGTAACCAGAAAGCTAGGTTAGTGGATAAGTTAATGTCAGTTCTGGCTGGTCCCGAGCAAGATGCATTGGTGACTCCTATGTTCCAGGTGACTCCTATGTTCCAGGTGACTGGGTGCTCCTTAACTCAAAGCACTGACACTTGCTAGTGATTTTCATAAGTCTAAGTTTTATTGCTTATGCCTGCATTGCATGAATACTCATACAGAATTTACTTGAGATCCAAAGCCCTATCCTAGATTGCACTGGGCTCCGTGTAAAACCTGGGAGGGAATCTCTGAGGGCGAGTCTTTGTTTAGTTTCCAAAATCCTGGCCAGACATCTGGAGGTGCTATCCCCAGGTTATTACAGAGGCATCTTTCACCGGCTGACTGACAGTGGTTGTATTTCCTAGTGCATTGCTCCTTGAAGTCACCCTTTGGATCTTTCTTGGAACTTAGCTTGCATTTTGCTCCTGTAGCACATAATAATACTTTGCAATTGTATAGCACTCCTCATCCATAACTCTCAAAGCGCTTTACATAGGGGCTTACAGGTCTGTATTCTCAGTTCACAGATGGGGAAACCAAGGCACAGAGAGATTAGGTGGCTTGCACAAGGTGATGCAGTAAGTCAGTAGACAAGACAAAGAACCCAGGTGTCCTGATTTTCATGCTGTTGCTCTGTTCGCTGAGCCACGTATTCTCATCTTTTGCTCCTGCAGCTGAAGTGTGGTGTTCTGAGGACAGTGGCCAGTGTGGCTAATGAGCAGGCAGTGGTTAGGACACTAGCCTGGGACTTGAGAGACCTAGGTTCAGTTCCTTGCTCTGCCACAGACTTTCTGTGTGACTTGGGCAAGTCATTTCGTCTCTCTATGACTCATCTGTATCATGGGGATAATAGCACAGGGGTGCAGTGAGGGTAAATACATTAAGGGCTATGAGGCGCTCACATACTATGGTAACAGAGGACATATTACCTAAGATAGGTGGAAGCCAGTTATGGGCTTCAGTAGTGTTGTACTGAGTGTAGTAAGTACAGAATTTATCTCTAAGACTTCTCAGCTCCAGCCCATCTTTAATATAAAGCAGTTTGTCATTTCCTGTTTCACTGCCCCCTTCCTCCACTCACACCCTCTGAGAGAGAATCCCTGTCTGCCCATGTTAACTCTTCACTGTCAGTGAACTGGCATACAGAGTGGAGATGGCCATGCTGGTCACTTGTTCCATCAACCCCACCCCTACAGCTGTGCCCTCCTTTATGAGCAGTGCAGGGAACATGTCTAAGAAGTGTGCATCTGCTGTGATAAATTCTTTGACAGCCCCATTTTAAAATCAGTTGTAAGCACAGATAGCAGGTTTGATTGTCCTCTTATTTACACCAATGTAACTCTCTGACTTTGAAGCTATTCCCAGTTCACAGCGGTGTAAGTGAGGGGAGAATCAGGCCCTCAGGTTTGGCATGATCCGAAATATCCCAGCCACAGCCGTTTTTTTGAAGGCTGTAATACAGTAAAGTTTGTTGCTTTGTGCTTGTTTGTTTCCTTGCAGCATGTTTGTATATTGACATTTGTGTCATGATGGGATATTTCAAGGAGGAAATGTGATCTGTGCAAATATTGCTGCAAGCTTCAGCTCCTGAGTTTACAGAGAGCTGTCAGAGCTGGCACCGTGCTTTGCTTTTCAGTTCTAGCTCTTCCTGTGATTGCATGTCATTATGTGTGACACTGTTGTCATGCTCATGGCAAGTGTGACACGTGATGCTATAAAGTTGCTGAAGAATGCGGGAGAATTGACAGCGAGTGCCTGCTCATTTCCCATCCAGGAAGTTAATGGCAGATGAGGCAGCTTCGCTTCGCTTCTCTTCATCCTGGTTCTTATTACACAGTGTCCAGAACCAATCCATAAGTGTGATATGTGATTCCTTTCATTCCAAAGCATCCCAAAGTGCCCCACTCATTATATACATACAGGAGGGCAGCCACCTTCTGCAGTATCATCTACAAGGATTCCTGTGCCATCAGGGTAGTAGACAGCTTGCTCACAGCACATTACACAGCAGTGTAATCGCATTTGGTCAGGACATCCCTGCTCTTACAAATGATGTTCTGGGAGCTTGAACGTCTACACAGAGCAGACAGGACCTCGGCTTGTCTTATCCAGGAGCAAAATCTGATATTTTTTGCCCTGCTGTAAATGAGAAGTAACTCTCTCTGATGCTAGCGGCGTTACAATCACAGTCAGAATCTGGCCCCCAGTCAACACTATAATACTCCACGGGCCTGATTCTCTTCTCGTTTACATTGATGTAATTCAAGAGTTAACTTCACTGAAGTAAAAAGAATTCTGCTGTATTTAGGGGAGAGCTGAGCACAGTTTATCTAGCTGGGAAGGATGAAGAAGTGAAATGACCCTTTTACAACGTGATTCTATAGCTTCAAAGAGGCTCAGGCTCAGATTTTGATCTTAGTGACTCCAGGAACACCGGACTAACTCACTGCAGTAGCTGAGGTATATTGAGATGCAGGGCAGGATGCATTGCTGGTGGAAATCGGCCTATGCTGATTTAAACCAATGCAAGATGTAGCCCATCTTCTGACCGTTAATGTTTCCAGTCAGATGCTCAAGAACTCAGTCCAAGACCCATCAAAGTCTGTAGGAGCCTTTCCATTAACTTTTCTGTGAATTAGACTGGGCCCTGAATCGCAATGCCTCCCCAAGACAATCTCCATTTGTGTGGGAGGGTGGGCAAGGAGGAATTCCAGTGAGTCTCTGTGTGGTAGCCCATCATATTATGAAACAGTTCATCCTGAGGTTTCTCAGGAGTATGTAGCTGTAATGTACATTCCTATGTAGGGCTTGTGTCAGTTCAGTGGGACTGCTTGTGGAGTAGGGTACTACTCAGTGTGTCTAGAGAGTGGAAGCACTGAACCCGTAGCCTTCCTCCACTGGCAGAGAGTGGGGCTACCTTGACATCTCTGAGGCCTGGTAGATAATAGACTTGAGAAGAGGCTTTCTCATGTGATGGGCAATTCTGGGACACTGTGTTTGGGAAGTGGGAGCTCAGTGTCTGGTGGCTGAGCTGATGTTTCCAACTCATCTCACCTAAGACAAAGTATTAACCTCACATTCACTCAGAGGGTGAAAAAAGAGCTCCACCCTTTAATTCTCGACAAGGGAGGAACAGCTTCAAAATGTAGAACGAGGACTTGCAGGCAGATCCTGATCTCCTGTATTGCAGGGCAAAAGGGGTCACTCAGTGTAAAAGAGATTGGTATCTGGCTGT
Organism: Chrysemys picta bellii; assembly: GCF_011386835.1. NCBI lineage: Eukaryota > Metazoa > Chordata > Testudines > Emydidae > Chrysemys > Chrysemys picta. The sequence goes on from NC_088798.1 coordinate 98,769,411, forward strand.
CGGTATTTCCTAATTGGGGATTTTAATGTATCATCCCATATCATCCAGTTTGAACTCAGATTGCTCACCCACAATTACAGTTGATCGAATATTGCTGCATGGCAAAGCTCCAGAAAAGACTTGTCAGTTCAGTGCCTTCTGCGAGATAGTCTTGGATCCCTGGGGTGCACTTACGCGACTTGCCAGGGCAGTTGTTGAACTGCACACACTCCTTACTGAGCACTGTGTGGGAGGGATGAGCATTTGATCACAAATGATCATTGTACAAAACTAAGGGATGGCCTTGTTTTTGCAGAGGACCCCCTATACAAAATAAGATAGGCATGGCGCCATCACCTCCTTTGATTACACCCCCCCACACACACTTCCTGGCCTGTTGGCAGGCATGGCTCTATGTATTTTGCCGCCCCAAGCACGGCAGTGAGGCAGCCTTCTGCGGCATGCCTGCGGGAGGTCTGCTGGTAATGCGGATTCGGTGGCATGCTTGCGGGTGGTCCAACAGTCCCGTGCCTTCGGCGTACCTGCCGCCGAATTACCGCCGAAGCCACTGGACCGGCGGACCTCCTGCAGGCATGCCGCTGAAGGCAGCCTGACTGCCGCCCTCACAGCGACCGGCAGGCCGCCCTCCGTGGCTTGCCGCCCCAGGCACGCGCTTGGTGCACTGGTGCCTGGAGCCGCCCCTGCCTGTTGGTGGTACTGTGGCTGGTGGGGTAGGGTGTGTGTGATTGGGAATGTGCAGAGAGCCCTATCAGGCTTAAAGCCCCGTGTCTGCCTGTCCATCTGTGTAAGCTGCTAACCTACCTAGGCACAAAAACAACAAGGAGTCCGGTGGCACCTTAAAGACTAACAGATTGTTGTTTTTGTGGATACAGACTAACACAGCTACCCCCTGATACTTGACTACCTAGGCACAGAGCCTCTCCTTTCTGGCTGGGGTAGGTCAGCATCGGCTCATTATTATGGAAACAGTACCTCACTGAGAGAGAGGCAGGATTCCTGAGCTCCTTGAAAAAGCAGCATTATCCTTAACAACCACATTCTTCTGCTTCTAGCTTCACAGTCTAAGAATAACAAGAGTTTCATTGGCTTCTCGTCCCCATCTGATAGCCCTCAAAGTAAATGACTGTAATAGCTGTCATAGCTTGGCTTACCACATCTCAGCGGAGGCTGGAGTAGCCTACTTTTCACTTGTGCTTTTTCACATTAGATTTCCCAGCTCTGTACAGAGCAGTATATATAAAAATCCAGGCTGGCTATTTCTTTCCTGAAGTGGCACTTCGTCCACGTGATTATTCTCAGTGATCCCTTCAGTGAGCTCTGAGGGGGAAAACACCCTCTGATAGCACAGGGACCAATGTGAGGAGATTGATGCAGACAGATTTAGCTGGAGGTAGGGTTATTTCTTTGACTTCGGAATCAAAACATGTGGGAGGTTGCTGCCAACAGATGTGTAGTAATGCTCGCAAGACAGAAAGAAATAAAAGCACCACATGAAGAGAAAAAATGGCTTAATCCTTCATGGTGTGAGAGGAAAGTATTTAATTCCTCGAAAGATAGATTGTTCCCACAGAGACCTAGGCCCAAAGCTTTCGTATTGGTCATTCCTGATGGCTCTCTTGAAATCTGGGATTCTGCTGAATGCAGGGTAAAAGAGGCAAGAATGGAGTGTGTGAAGAACAGATGAATTCTTATGGATAACAATCATCTGTTTTTGAAAAGAATAAGATACGCCATTAAAAATTGCATGTGATGTCATGTTTATTACTCCTGAAGTCAGTAATATTATGAAGCCAATTTAGCAGAAGGGGAAACGTGGGCAGAAAGTGCCTGAGGCCACAGAGACAGCAGGAGAGGGAGGCTTGGAACTCAGGAGTTGCTTTATAAAACAAAATCAGCAGCTCCGTGTTTACATCTATTGAGACTGGTGTGGAAGCTCCTGAGGTGCAGGAGAACTGCTTGTTGTATGGGCGGCTCCTAAGGCTGTAGGACAGGGTGGCAGAGGGAGGTAAGCCAGCAAACTCTCTCAGGCTGTGTGGGAAAAACTCATTCAATGATTGAGTGTCCCAAAGAACTGACAGCTGCTCTCTCTTGTATCATTGTCATATTGCCTAGGGCTGACTAAAGGATTACCTTAAGGTAGCAGTAAAAATAAATGAAAGATTGATGGGGCCACCCCCCTTTTAGCGTTAAGGAAAAGCCTTGTTGTAGAGAGCCTAACACAGCTCAGTGCACTGTGTGGTTTTTCTTGTGCCAGAGGCAGCGTCAGACTTGGTAGCATGCCTAGTAGGTTCCAGTGTAACGCAGACCTGCCCGAGCTGGGCTGGAGGAATAAGGAGAGCGCTAACCCGAGTCCCATGCACATTTGTGCTAATTCAAATCATTTCATGATCAAACTTGCAAATAAAAATTTTGCAAGTTCGGGGCTCTGCACAAGTCTGCGATAAGTTCTGCTCAGACTAAAGTGAGGGAGAGTGATTTCTGGGAGAAAAGGAATGTCTGGAATGGCTGTTAAGTCCTTCCTGGACATAGCTGTGTGCAGGGATATGTCGGGCAAGTAATGGCATCACAGGGTGGGCAGCTTTCCTGTGCAGAACTAGGTGATTGGGGGCATCATTAAAAAGAGAGAGGGAAGGTAGACTAAATTTAGAGTAGTGTGGACTAGAGGTTAAAGCAGGCATTGGGAATCAGGACTCCTGAATTCTATTCACAGGTCTTCCACTGTCTCATTGTGTGGACAAGTTTGGACCGATCAGTCTGTTCCATGATCTGTAAACTGGGGATATTGTGAGGCTCTGTTCATCCATGGTTGTAAAACACTTGGGGCTCCCTAGATGAAAGGCTCTACAGAGCTGCAAACTGTTGTTGTTTGGTAAGATGCTTGTTTAACAGTTTTCTGCATCCTAAGGCCAGGATTTAGGGAGCATAATGGTACAATAAGGCATTCACAGAGCTGGACTCCGGAAAGTGTAGCGGGCACAAGAAGGCAGGACCCCAGTCCTCAGTTGGCAGGCTTTCTTGGAAAGGAAAGTGCTGTTGAGAAAAGGAAAGTTCCCAGATGACTGCAGCATTTTCAATGGTTGCTATGAATGCTTAACCAGCAGCATTCTAAGCACCCAGGTGAGTCCACTGCACAGCTGGCTTGCATGCTGTGGCTGGAATCCGGTTTCAGTCTCAGAAAGCCTGACAGCCACAAAGCCAGGTACGCAGAGTGAATTTACTTAATGATCTTACTGAACTGGGCCTAAATCTCTCTGCCTAGTTTCTAGATAAAACTTGGGATCTTTGTGCACTTTCAGTGGTTATAGCAACATAGAGGAAGTTTGGAAAACTCCTCGCTAAGTTCCAAACTCCTTGTGAGTATCCCCCAAGCTCAAATTTACTCCCTCGGGTTGAGTAGCCCAGCAAACACAAACAACAGACACATGGTTTCACCTGTGCTTTGACTATAAGCTCAGTTTATCTTCATTCTTTCAGTGTGCAGTCCTGGACCTGAACAAATAAACCCCTGACTGTAGGGCTCTGCTTCGAGGTACTTCAATCTTTATACAAGTTTTAAAACTCATTTACAAATATTCATGCTGTCTCGGCCAAGAGTGTGCATTGGACTCTATTGCTAATCCGTGGGATTCATGTTCAGATACCCTATGCAGTAACGTTTTTCACTTCCGCTGTCGATCACCATCCGCTGGAGAAGACCAGGGGGGCTGATCTTGCATTAAGCTGGTGCCTAGGGGACACAACCAAGACTGAATCCCCATTGTATTATGTGCTCCGTATACACATTGTAAAAGCGAGCTCCTACCCCAAACATTTTAAAGTCTAAATAGACAAGGCAAAGGGTGAGAGAAGGAAAGGATTATTATTCCTACTTTACAAAAGGGAAGCAGAGAGAATAAGGGTTTGTCTACACAAACAATAAGTTTATGGCAAGCTGGGGAGTAACTCTATCCCGCACTTGCCTGCCGCACACTAACTGTCTCTGTGGACCCTGCTGGCGCACACCAACAGTTTCAAAGAGGATTAGATCAAAGTGCATTAACACATTGTTAATGAGCGTCAGCAGGGTCTGTGTGGACAGTTAGCTCATGGCAAGCTAGTGCAGGATAGATTCACACCCCACCTTGCCGCAAACTAAATGTTTGTCTAGACAAACCCTAAGTGACTTGCCCAAGGAGTCTGTGGCAAAGCTGGGATCTGCACCTTGCTTCAAGAGTTCCAACTCAGTGCCTAACCACCAGACCAGACCATCCTTCCGCTCATAGATCAATTTCAGATGCCTTTACCCCTCATGAAGCAAGTAAGCATTGTTATCCCTATTTACTGATTGGGAAACAAAAGACAGAGGGGGTAAGAGACATGCCCAAGCTCGTGCAGCAAGTTAGCAGCAGAACCAGAAATACAGCCCAGACCTCCTGAATCCTAGTGCCTTGCTCTAACCACTAGGCAAAGCACCACGCTTGTGGAGAGTGCTTTACTGTACATTTTGAAAAGCATAGCCTCTCCAGTACCTAAAAACCAAATACTTAGCAAAGTCGAATGTGGATATTTTTCTGTTTTCACATTATTTTTCTTTTGAAAGACATCCAAAAAAACCCTCCCCCCCAACTAAGCTCAAATGGTTTGTTTTGGTGCAGTGTCCTGTTTACCCTGGCACATCCTTCTCTTTCTCATCTGAAGGCAGTCACCCCACCCGGATTGCAAGCAGCGCAAAGTATTTTTTTACAGCAGCAGCGCATCTGACTCTTTAAACACCTTCCTTGACCCACCGCTTTAAGCAGCTGAGTTGTTATCCTGGAGGTTCTTTATTCCTGTTTATTTTAAGGAAATGAAAATTAGTGATGTGTAATTGCTCACTGGTGGTTTCTTTACCTCTGTTTGGGCTGTCTTGTCTACCATCTGCTTCTCAGTTAGAAGCAATGCCAAGGTATATGGAGGGGAAGTCAATCTATGCCCTTTTCATGCTGTTACAGCTCCTGGGACGCGCTTAAAAAGATGCAGGGCACACATCCTTCTGCATTAATCACTGCTTATGCGAATATATCAATTAAAAACAACACCTGCTATGGCAACGATCCTTATGGGTTGATAGATAACCAAGAAGGTTTAGTATCCTGTCGAAATAGCCAGCATCTCTCAGGGTCTCCCACGATACCACATGTTCCTTTTAGGGGAGTGCAACTGCGGCTCCTGATGCAATGATAAACCACTGCCTACATCACTGAATATAAGTCCATTAAAGGGTAGAAAAAGAGATTGCACTTCCCATGGCGCGCACACACTACAAGCTTTTGTTGCAAAGGTGCATTCTGTCCCGAGAGTGTCTGCAATGTGGGTCACTTGAACGTTGAGATTTGCTGCGAGGTCAGGGGTGAAACACACGGGGTTTCGCCTTTGTGCTGAACATTCACTGTCCTTCTCATTTGTGAAGCCGTTGCTACATGAATAGGGACCCTGGTGTTTACAAAGACTACATCTAGTGTCAGCACATGAGCATTTTTCCTCCTGTAAGTTAGGCCTGGTCTGCACAGATTGTGTTACAGTATAACTGTGTCAGTTAGACGGGTGACTTTTTACCTTTTTATCAAAATAGTTCTACCAGTGGAACCCCTAGTGTGGTTGCAGTTATAACAATATAAAAGTGCTTACGCCAGTGGCGCTTACTCCCCGTCTCATGCAGGAATACGCTATACCAGTATATGGACTTTTATACCGTATAACTGTGGCCATGCTAGGTAGGGTTCACCCTAACTTGATGGGTGTCGTTAAAGCGGTACGACGTTTGTGTGTAGGCTGGATCTTCATCTTTTTCAATGTCTTTTGTTAGTATCCAAAAAATCATGGAGATTTCATAAACGACTTGTGATTTGGGAGCCTCAATTTTGAGGGCCCAACTTGAGACACCAGATTTTCACAGGGTGGTTGCTCAGCACTGTCTGAGCCTCATGCCTTCTGCATGGCTCAAGTCAGGCCTCCAAATCTGAAGCACCCAAAATCACTAGTCACTTTTGAAAATTTAGGCATGTGTGTAAGAGCCCTGATTCTGCCAACACTTATGCACATGCTTAAGTTTAAGCATGTGAGTAGCCCCATTGCCTTTAATGGGACTGCTCGTGATGGGACTGCTTAAAGTTAAGCACATACATAAGTGTTGGCAGGATCAGGGCGTTAGGGATAAATAGTTTGTAGTCAGGTTTCTAATGATAAATTCTTTACCTACTGCAGCTCCTTCTTACGCTCTCCTTTTCTTCTCCTAGGATTACGCCCCTGCTAGAGGAGTCTCCTCCACAGGTTTCCCCAAGCAGTCTGTCTGTCTCTGAGATTTCGGAGGTCCACAGGACGTGCTCACAGGGAGTGATCCGCTACGACCTGGATGAGATTGACGCTTGCTGGCTGGAGCTTGTGAACATGGAGTTCAGGGAGATGGGTAGGTGTTGCTGTTACTTCTCTGTTTGTCGGGGAGCACAGAGTTGGTATTATGCCTTATTAATTATAAAATCAAAAAAGGTTGAGGCCTTCAGTGCTGCTTTCATCCAGTAGAGTAGGGGTTCTCAAATTGGGGGTCATGGTTTATTAGCCTCAAAGGGTCACAAGATGGTTACGTGGGGGTTGTGAGCTGTCAGCCCCCGGGATTGCCCATACAAAAAGTTTGAGAACCGCTGCAGTAGAGCAAGGAGGTTGATTTACAGAACAGATAACAGAATCCAGACTCCTGACTCCCACTGCTGCACTTTAACTCCATTCCCACCTCTAGCTTCATCTTCATTACTGCTCCCCAAAGCACTGTACTGCAGGAAGTGCCCCATGGCCAGGAGAGGAAAAGGAAAGGTACCACACCGACATCTACCCCTCTTCCCTTGATTCTCTCCAAAATCACAAAGGCCCTGCTCAACCGTCTTTTTGCCAAACTGACAAATGGAGTCAGAGGAAAGAAACGGCATTATTTCGGTCAAAATATGTACAGCTGAGGAATACCGGTCATGGGGTGCCTCTCATTTTCCAGTTGTCTGTGCATGGCACAGTGTGGTATAGCTAGCATAACTGTAGCTTTATATCACTGCACATTTTAATCCATTTCAGTTAAACAGAAGTAAGTGGGATTGGGAGTTAGCCCATTAGTGTTTATGATGTTCAGCTGGGCAAACTTGTTAGCACTGAAACAGGGTGGTACAGTCGTCAGGACTGGCGGAGTCACTCTGGAGGAACTTTCCAACCCTGGCTGGGTAAGGGTTACTGTGTTGTGATTACAACCACTAAGCTAAGACTAGCAGACTACTAGTAATTTAAGTATAAACATTCAGCTTTTCACAACAGTGGTTGGAATTTACTGACATAAAGTGCTACTCCCAGAGACAGTGGTCTACAAGGGAGGGACTAGATGTGATATAAAACACCTTAATAAACAGAATCACACATTGCTTATTAAGAAAGACATGTTCGAACGTACAGTTCGTGAGCTAAATTCTGCATTGATCTATACCCTGTGAGAACCTCTTTATTGCAGTGGAATCACACAGTGTTAAATTAGCGCAGAATTTAGCCCCATATATTTGCTGGTCTTCTGCATTTTTGTTTTCAGTGAAACTCTGCTCCTTTCACTGACTAATGTTGTGTTAGCCAGATTTTGCTATCATTATCACCATGCATATAAGAGAATTCTAGAGGTCTTTTTGGAGCCTGGTTAACTATGTTAAAAATTCATTGCCTCTCCCGCAGCCTCATTAGTGAATCACAGACAGCCTAGCCCATGTTAGCAGCTTCAGCCCTATAGGGATCACACCCTGTTTTTGCCACAGGTTTTGAAACGTCAGTGATTTTGGCCAGGTCTTTGCACCAAGTAAACAACCCAGCCATAGGAATCATACCAACCAGCACTAGTTTGAAACGTTGCTGTCTGTCTTCAAAGGAACCAAACTTCCTATCACTCCACAGATGAAACTTCTGTTTCTGAGAAATCACACTGTGCATCCTTTCTGACTCTGCGGGATTGTTAGTGTCGTCGCTCTTTACACCCTGTTTTGAACTTGATTGCTGTACGAAGTATAGCTCAGTGGTTTGCGCACTGGCCTGATTGATTAAGCCCAAGGTTGTGAGTTCAGTCCTTGAGGGGGCCATTTAGGGATCTGGGGCAAAAATCTGTCTGGGAATTGGTCCCGCTTTGAGTGGCGGGTTGGACTAGATGACCTCCTGAGGTCCCTTCCAACCCTGATATTTAGCCTGGGGGGTGGGATAGCTCAGTGGTTTGCGCACTGGCCTGATTGATTAAGCCCAAGGTTGTGAGCTCAATCCTTGAGGAGGCCATTTAGGGATCTGGGGCAAAATCAGTACTTGGTCCTGCTAGTGAAGGCAGAGGGCTGGACTCAATGATCTTTCAAGGTCCCTTCCAGTTCTAGGAGATAGGATATCTCCATTAATTAATTTATTTTATTTTATTTAATGAAATAGTTGTATTTCCACTTCCGATTCCTTCTTGTAAGTGGAACAGGAGGACTTGTGGCACCTTAGAGACTAACAAATTTATTTGAGCATAAGCTTTCGTGGGCTTCAGCCCACTTCCTCGGATGCATAGAATGGAACATATATTGGAGATCTATATACACATACAGAGAGCATGAAAAGGTGGGAGTTGTCTTACCAACTCTGAGAGGCCAATTAAGTAAGAGAAAAAACTTTTGAAGTGATAATCAAGATAGCCCAGTACAGACAGTTTGATAAGAAGTGTGAGAAAAAAAATAATAAAATAAAAAAAATAATGGAGATATCCCATCTCCTAGAACTGGAAGGGACCTTGAAAGGTCATCGAGTCCAGCCCCCTGCCTTCACTAGCAGGACCAAGTACTGATTTTGCCCCAGATCCCCAAGTGGCCCCCTAAGGATTGAACTCACAACCCTGGGTTTAGCAGACCAATGCTCAAACCACTGAGCTATCCCTCCTTCCAGAGAAGACTTACATGGGGAGATAGATTCAATGTTTGTAATGGCTCAGTCTTGTAAGTGTTTCAAGGGCTCATAGAAGGTCAACGGCCAGAGATTTGGCTGCTCCAAGAATCAGTTTGGTTGAGTTAAATCTGACTTGCTTTATTATTTCTTTAAAGCATCAGGTTACAAATACAGTGTCTTAAAGGATTGTCAGTTGTGAAGCTGCCACATTCATTGTTAACTTGCAAGACTGAGATGAGAAGACTGGTTTCACAGCTTCGGGAGGAACGGAGACTGAGGTGCTAGCGTGGCACCACAAGCAAACTGGGTCTCTTGCTTAACCAGAAGTTGCTTGTTATCTTTAATCTTGCATCTTCCAAATTTTAATATTTTGGATTAGATAGATTGTTTTACCAACAGAAATGCAATAAGATATATGTTGAATTTAAAAGACAGAGATTAGGAAAGGGAGCTGCTTGTTGCAATAGTACACAGTGTAGCTATTACTATAGTATCTTATTTTTATATTGCCAAAGAGGCCTGGAGTGGAGCCCTTTGGAGATCACAACCCAAACCTTCATCATTGTAGGAGTTTCTGTAGAGATGATGAAATATACTCCTCACATCCCTAAGGAGTGAGCCTGCTGCCTCTGCCACACCTCCAATCCTTGATGAACCAGACAATGGGAGAATTGGACTTGCTTGCATGGAGATGAAGGGTGATCCATTGGGGCACTGATCTGGGAATCAGGAGATTGACACTGCCACTGGCCTTCTCTGTGAGCTTGGGCAAGCTGCTTCACTTGGCTTCTGTGCATCTTTGTGCCCTCTCCTTTGTCTGTCTTGTTTATTCAGAGAATAAGCTCTTTGGGCCAAAGACTGTCTCCTACTGTGTGTTCGCACAATACCTAGCACAGTGTGGCCCTGATCTCACATGGGGCCTCTAAGTGCTGCTGTAGTACCAACGATAAACAATAGTATTGAATCCGTGGATTTCCAATCACAGTAGTGCAAAGAAACCAGTAGCCCATCAGGCCGAATCAGCAATCTATTTTTGTTTTTAAAAAGAGCCCAGTAACTACTGTCTTATCCTTTAGTATTCTGGGGAGGGGCAGGGATTTGAAAATAGTATTTAGTGATTTCCACGAGATCCACTGAGAATGTAGCTCTGGTATAAGGATTCTGCTGTCTCTCCCTTCTGCCCCAGGTCTGCATTAGAACTAAACCTAGGACATTTTTTCCAGTGACTTGAAAGAGAAACGTGGCATAGATTAATAATACAGCCTCCAACATTGTGTGGGCATAAAAGTCTGGCAGGTGAAGAGTGTTGTCTTGAGGTTAATGCTTAGGATGGCAATTCACGAGTTCTGCCATCTTCTGCTGACTTACTGTGTGACCATGGCCAAATCACTTAATCTCCCTGTGCTTGAGTTTCCCAATCTGTAAAGTGGGGGCGGTCATGCTTACCTACTCGCAAAAGTGTTCCAATGAAATATATTAGTGCTTTGTGATCCTCGGCTTGAGGACACTATAGAGGTGCAGAATATTATTATTATCAGACTAAAGTGATGGGTTGTATATGCTCGTGGAATAAAACAAAGCTAAACCATTGAAATAAGCAGGACTCCAAGCTTCTGTAACAAATTTCCAGAATCCGAACAACAGTAACACTTTGCACGTGTACAGCATTTTTTCATCAGTAGGTCTCAAAGTAGGGAGAGGTGTATCGAAGGAGGGTAAGCAATTTTATCTTCATTTTACAGATGGGTCAGGTCACTCAGCAAGTCAATGGCAAAGTAGAATTAGAACCCAGGTCCCTTCGCCTCCTCATAGACTCGTAGACTCTAAGGTCAGAAGGAACCATTATGATCATCTAGTCTGACCTCCCGCATGATGCGGGCCACAAAAGCTGACCCACCCACTCCTGGAATAATTCCCTCCCTTGACTCAGCTGTTGAAGTCCCCAAATCATGATTTAAAGACTTCAAATCACTGAGAATCCTCCAGCAAGCGACTCCTGCCCCATGCTGCGGAGGAAGGCGAAAAACCTCCAGGGCCTCTGCCAATCTACCCTGGAGGAAAATTCCTTCCCGACCCCAAATATGGCGATCAGCTGAACCCCGAGCATGCGGGCAAGATTCTCTAGTTGAACGCCTAATCCAGTAGATAGCAATGTGCATAGGCTGGCCAGGAGACAATCTGTCTTTGAGATCTGCAGTGTTAGTAGTCCCAGTGATTCATAATATACTGTGATTTCCAAACAAGCTTTGTTATACTTCCGAATTGCCAACTCACTCTTACTGGAGAATCGTAGCCTGTCCTCAAATTCAGAGAACGTGGCCAAAGTCAGAAGATGTCCCTCAGCATAAGGAGGTTTGCAAAAGTGTAAAACGGCATCTAGACTTGCAGACAAATTTCTGTCACCAGAAATGATATTAGGCTGTGCACAGGATGTGTCACATACAAAGAATTTAATGAGAAAGAAAAAGGCAGCATGATCCAAGACTGACTTTTAGGGAATCACAGAAGGTAGAGATGGAAAATACCTATTAGATCATCAGGTCCGTTCCTCTGCCGGTGCAATATTGTTCCATATAGTGTATTCCCTAATGCCTTTTCCAATCCTGTTTTAGATGACCCAAGAGATGAGATTTGATCACTGAGATCAAATAAATCTTCCCAATAGCAAACAGCTATATGTAGTTACCTGGGCACTTTCTGAGACAAGTAAGCAGCTTTCCTGAGAAACAAAACATTATCAGTTTAAATGTAAAGTCTAGTAATGGATCACATAAAAAGCTTTAAGTCAGTTAAAAAAACCTTCCTTTGTCATGAGCACATGCCAATAACCAGCTATTATATCCTGTAGAAATATACTGTTTAAAAAGCTCCTAGCTGATAAAGATGAGCTCAACATTTAAGTGTGCCTGAACAATTTTTTTGTTACTGCAGCAATGTGAGATAATAAAGAAAGTGGATCTAAAGTAATTTGGATCAGACATTGACCAGATTTATGAGTATAGGACATTATAGACAGCACAAGACCTTTCCTTTTAGGGAGAAGCCATGCCGTAAGTCTTTGGTTTTTATTAAGATTTCACGCCACATGTTGTGATCTCCATTAAATTCAAACCTATTGTAGGATTGTGGCTAGACAGACATCAAAGCCTCAGACTGAAAAGTCCCTTTGCTGTGATAGGCACTTCACACACACAAAATCCTAGAGAAATTGCTAAAAATGTTGATGCTTGAATCAGTCTTGCTGAAAGCAGAATGAACATTTCTAAGTATTCCTCGACTTAATCCATACAGTATATGCTGCTTATATAAGTTCACTGTGGGCTCTATAAACTCAGGGCTCTACCATAGGCACTTGAGGTGTTCTTGTTGTTTATAGGGATAGCAAGAACCACCTGGGTCAGATTTACTCCCGGTGTAGCGGGGATGGGGTAGGAATTCATTGTAATATGTGTAAGATATGTCTGTGTGATTATTAGAACATCTCAAGTGAAGGGAGGTGAAGTCCATCTTAAGTGGACATTGCTGGAACAAACTGAGGTCGGTGGAGTTACACTGGGGTGAAGTCTGCCCAGCTGGCCAAATTCAGCTGTTCAGTATGAGAATGTGCATCTCCCATTGATTGTACAAAATTTATACCTGGGGGATCAAAAAGGGCTCTTTGCTGGAGGTTCAGATGACACCCAAGAACCCACCCTCCACTGATTCGTTCTAATACCAGAACCTGGAAAGCATGCAGCCCGTGTAAGCCCCGAGGCCTGAGAGCCACCGCCGCTCTCCCCATGTGAGAGCAGGAGCCCTGTTGGTATATATGGGAGGGACTGATGGCAAGACATTCTCTTTGAAGAGAACTTGATGTTAGAACTCGCTCCCCTTCATGTGACCAGTTCTTGAAGCGTGGGGTGTTCCTTCAGGAGTCACACAGGTCAGCAGCAATACCTGGCATTACAGCTAGAGCCTTTTGTTACGAAAAGGCTAATGATTTTCAGTCACTTCCAACGTGAGCTGCAGTCAAACTAGTGACCTGGCAGTGAAAGGCACTGTAGCCAATTACCACTCCATTAAGCCATCCAGTCCCTTATGAGCCTTCTCTTATCAACATAATATGCATACCTGTATTACCGTTGGCTTTCATGGGTCACCTTGGTTTACTCAGCCAGCCTTTGTCAGAATGTAATGACTCTGACACACCTCAGTCAGCTGGTGCAGAGCCCAAACTCAGCTCATAACTTCTCTCAGCAGATTTCCAATCTGTTGCACAATCTCCAGTATGGATTAATTAACCATTATTTATCCCTTTGGGAGGGGCAGCAGAGATTAAATTGAGCGGGCGTGTACTGAGCCACAGCTCTGCCTACAAGTGGTCTGATTCCCCTGATCACTGCACTTGTACTAACGGTAACAGCTGATTAGAGGCACTACCAATAACTTCCTCACATTAGGCAAACACCTTTTCCCTTGGAAATAGAACCATTGCACGGCAGATGGAACGGAGCGTAAGGTTCCCAGATATGCATTCGAAGTGGGGGCATAGAACAAAACAGTTGATCGGTCAGTCTATTCACTGAGCTTTCACTGCTGCACTGGGTAGTGAGCCTGCTACCTCATTTTTATGCTTCACTAGATATGCTTTTAATCATCAGTATTTTTAAGGGATATTATTGTCTTTTTGGATCTAAATCTGATTGTTGTAGATCCAGAAAGGAATATACCGTAGCCAGTCTTACACTCCCAACTAAGATATAGCTATATTGTTCTCTTTCTGAACCCTAAACAGTATGGAAATCAAGTTAGCTACCTCAGAAGGAAGAAAACTGACTTGAGGGTTTAAGCGTTATATACTTGATGCTTAGACTACTAAGCCACTGCTCTATGTAAGCGTTGCAGTTTGTGAGGCGTTAGCTATGTGCTATATCTCATGAAAGTGCCATTGTCCCAGGGAACACCACTGTCTTACACAGGGCGCAACAGCGGTCAGCAGGCGAGTGGTTAATTCTCATTCACATCAGGCCTTTCATCTGAGGATCTCACAGCCTTTCAGAAGCATTAGGTCTGAGTCTCCACTCACACAAGTTTTACACTAGAGTAATTCCATTGACTTCAGTGGAGCTACTCCTGATTTACACTGGTGTGAGGGAGTGGAGAATTAACCCCAAAGGGTCTCAGAACAGCCCTGTGAAATAGCTATCATTTATTATCCTCCTTTAGGGGGGAAGGGGTTACACTCTGGGATAGTGGTGGAGTCAGAAATAAAACCCTGGTCTCCTGACATACAGTTCCCTTCACTAACCGCATCCCAGTGCTTCCGTCATTGGCTGTCTCCAGGGTCTTTTTCAGATCTCGCTTACCCTGGTTCTACACTGGTGTAACTCCATTGACTTCTCTGGTCTTAATCCTGATTTACACTAGGGTGAGTGAGAGTAGTATTAAGACCTCTTTATTTTTTTTGCTCATACCATTTGGGAGTGGGATTCGTCTGCATCTGAAGGATGAAGATACCAAGGGGCCTTCTGTCCCCACAATGCAGCATGTTTCACATACGCTGCTCCCAGTGGGATGTGTGGAGCCCTGTCCTTTTTGTAGTGGGTTCCGTTTCCTTTAAATTACAGACTGACTTCCCCCTTTTAATTGCCTCTTCACCATCCTGCTGCCATAAGGGATTGTTAATGTACAAAGGCTTTGACTGGAATCTTCTGCTAGTCATCTACTGTTAATGGCCATAATGGACTATTTACCCCTGTGTAATCCATATGCAGGGCTCCCACATTGTGTGGTTTCACAAAGATGTTCAGCTCTGCAGCTGAATCCAGGCTTGCGGTAGTTATTGTTAATCAGTTGAGAAAGCTTATCTCCATTAATAATTCAGGCTCTGTTTGTTTGGATTTTTGTTTTAGAAAAATCTTGCCAGTTTGGGGCTGTTTTATAACATATCTGTACGGCAGCCCACAAAAAACATTCATGGGTACTGTGTGCGTGAATGAGAACATAAGCTCATTGCACAATCATTTTAAGGGTGGACTTGTGTGATGCTAATAGAAAAACCAGAAAATCCTCCACCACTTCTCATTGTATTAACAATTTACAAGTGAAGGATATTTAGTACACAGAGTGGATGCATATCTACAGTGTGGAAGTATCTTGAGAACAGATTTAGGGCCAGATGCTTGTCTCAGTTACAGCAGTGTCAGTCTGGATTAACTCCGTTGGTGTCAATGAGAACAAAATGTGGTTTTTCGTTATTTACTGTTCACGGCCAGCAGAGCAAATGCCATTTTGAAAATGGATTTGACTTCTTTTTTTATTTCAATCATTGGGATGGATTATTAATGATGATCATGATGATGCTAGGCACCTAAAGGCCCCTGACTGAGTTTATGGCCCCATTGTGCTAGGCACTGTACAAACACATAGTAAGAGACTGTCACTGCCCTAAAGAGCTTGCAGCCTAAATAAAGAAGGCAGGCAAAACGTGGAAGGGGAAACAAACACACAGAGAGGTGTGGTAAATAAATGACTTGCTGGAGAATGGCAGAACCAGGATTAGAGTCCAGGTGGCCTCACTTCAGTGCCCTATCCACTAGGCAATACAGTATCCACTTACACCGTTCCTCCCAGATCCAATCAGTGAGCTTATCTGAGAACAGAAATGGGCCCATAGACCTTTATTGGACTGATTGTTTTATTTCCAGGCTGCCCATGAAAAAAGTTAGAAGGAGGAATCAGAGAGTCAGATTCCGATACTCTTATTCCAGTTCAGGAGCATTTTACTCCATGAGTAGTCTCATTAGCTACAGCCAGATTACTCAAGGAGTAATGTACAATTGCATGTGAGTGAGGGTATCAGAATCTGTCCCAGTAATGGCAAAAGTTAGGCAGTGTGTCTCAAAGGAAGAAGGGGAAAAAAAAGAAAAGAAAGATACTTAAAATGATAATCCAAATTAATTTTGTGTGAAAATAGCCTTGGCCTTTAAGCTTATATCGCCAAAGCCTGCTGGGGAATCTAGAAGTATTCGCAGGTAGCTGTTCCATAACCATTTGCAGAGGTGAAACATAGTGACCCCCTGAAAATGAAAGCATTAGATGATTTAACTCCTTACGGAGACAGAGATTACAGGAGCACCCCTCTACTGTTGCCTTACAAGTAGATTAGTAGGATCTGTGGTCAACAGTGGAAATGTAGGTTTTAGCTCTCTTGATTTTATTCGTTTTCAGCACAATCAGTTTTTCTGTCTAGTTGTTTAAACTCTTTAAAATAATTGCATCAGTTTCAAACAATATTCAGAGTCTTGCTGGTGGAAGGGATGAAGTAGCTTTAATCAGAAGTGCCCCAGGACAGCTCTGCGAGTGAAAAGCATTCTTACAGAAAGACAGCAGATTATTAAGTGGCTTCTAAAACACTTTGTCATCATCTGAAATTTGAGCAATAATTGATGTCAGTGGGTGGCATAAAGGGTGATAATTGGTTCCTGTAAATCTTTTAAGTGCATTAGCAGGATATGATTATAACAAAATACCTAGAAGTTTTGCTGCACGTGTTTAGCTCATATGCAGATTGTATGCTTATTATTTATTTTATTGGTCACATTGTATATTAAAGTTCCGTTTATAAATGGTTAATATATGATGATGAGATATCATAAGCATGTTGTAGAACACGGGTAGTTTGGATTGTAGATAGTTATAAACATGTAAGTAGAAGATCTTATTGACTGTTGCAAGCCATAGTTATAAGCAATCTGTTCACCTGGTGGAGTCTATAACAGTCTATAACAATTGATTAATCAGTTATTAAAACGTTTATTAATAATTAACCCTTTATAAAATGATACCTTAATATAAAATGTGAGCACTTTATATGTTAATGTGTCTGTGCCATGCATCACAGCAGTATCTGAGCATCCCTGGGAGGGAAGGAAGTATTGTTACTCCCCTTTTTACAAACAGGGAGCTGAGGCACATAGAGCTTATGTAACCTTCCTACAGTCACATGTTAATTTTGTGGCAGAGCCAGGAACAGAACCCACGCCAGTGAGTGACGAGCACATGGACACTGGGCTGAGTTTTCAAAGCTGCCTGGGGGATTTAGATACACAGCTCCCATTGTAATTAATAGGAGCTATGTATCTAAATCCCCTCAAGTGCTTCGAAAATCTCAGTCTACATCATCACCATTGTGCAGTCGGACCACTTAGTAACTAGAATTCTCTTCACCGAACATCTACAGAAATGTATTTTGATAAGAAAATAACCCTATGAATACATAGCACTTAGACAGCACTTTTCATCTTCAGATTGCTTTAATTCTCAGAACATCGCTGTGGGATAACTAAAGATCATTATCCCAGCTTTACAAATGGACACACCAAAGCAGACAGTTTTCTGAGTGACTTGCCCAAGGCTATAGAAGGAAACAGTGTTAAAACTGGGATTTGATCTCATGAATCCCTGGCTTCCAGTCCTGTGCGTGAACACTCCCCTTGCTGGCTCGTAAAGGAGTCTATGCTCTTCCATTTCTAATTTGTCAAAGATTATAATAGACCCAGGAGCAACGATCAACTTTAGACTGTTTCGCAAAACACGTTTGAAGAAAAACTGGGGTGGGACAGTGATCTGTTTATTTATATATATATACAGAGAGCGAGAGAGAGATGCTAAGATTTATTGTTTGTGAACCAACTAATGGCACAGCCTGTTGTCTTGAAGATTAAGAACATAAAAATGGCCATACTGGGTCAGACCAATGGTCCATCTAGCCTAGAATCCTGTCTTCCAACAGTGGCCAGTGTCAGATGCTTCAGAACGAGTGAACAGAACAGAGCAATTTATCGAGTGATCCATTCCCTGTCGTCCAGACCCAACTTCTGGCAGTTAGAGGTTTAGGGACACCCAGAGTATGGTGTTGTGTCACTGACCATCTTGGCTAATAGTCATTCATGGGCCTGTCTTCCATGAACTTATCTAATGCTTTTTTGAACCCAGGTATAGTTTTGGCCTTTACAGCATCCCTTGGCAACAAGTTCCACAGGTTGTGCATTGCGTAAAGAAGTGCTTCCTTATGTTGGGTTTAAATGTGCTCCCTATTAATTTCATTTGATGATCCCTGATTCATGTGTTATGTGAAGGGATAAATAACCCTTCCTTATTCACTTTCTCCACACCATTCACGATTTTATAGACCTCTTATTATATCCCCCCTTAATTGTCTCTTTTGAAAACTGAACAGTCCAAGTCTTTTCAGTCTCTCCTCATATGGAAGCTTAATAGCTGTTCCATATCCCTAATAATTTTTGATGCCCTTCTCTGTACTTTTTCAAATTCTAATATATCTTTTCTGAGATGGGATGACCAGACCTGCACGCAGTGTTCAAGGTGTGGATGTACCGTGGATTTATATAGTGACATTATGATATTTTCTGTCTTATTATCTATCCCTTTCCTAATAGTTCCTAACATTCTGTTAGCTTTTTGACTGCTTGTTTGTTCATAGCTGTTTTATCTCCAGATATACTCCATAGGGTAAAAGGATTTATTGTTTCAGTAAATTGATTTTAGTAGAGTGCAGTTTTGTTGGAAATAAGTCTCAGTTTTGCGAAAGGTGGCTCCTCCTAAATATTTTTGCCCCAGCATACCAAGTAAATTCAAACCAGAATATAGAAAGGTAGAGAATGTATTTTAGCAAAAGAATGTCACTGTTTCACATAGAGTGTATAAGGGAATGCGTCTAGTAGTAGTACATCGGTGTCTGGGAAGCCTGAAGTTCTGAGTATTAGTCCAGCCTATGCTACTGACTTTCTGTGTGACTTGGACAAGTTACTTTACCTCTTAGACTCAGTTCCCCTACCTGTATAATTGAGCAAATAATATTTACCTACCCTATTTACACACCCTTAATTTGTGTGTGTAAAACACTTTGAGAACTTCAGCTGAAAGGTGCTACATCCCTGTAAGTGCAAAGTATTGTTATTCCAGGGTTTGCGGTGGCTGTTGTTAGTTGTCACTTCAAGGGGCTCTCATCCCATTAGCCATGAGCCATTAGTACCTTTCTCCCACTTCCTTCAGAATCTGACAAGGAGTCTATGGGTATGTCTACACTACGGGATTAATCCAAATGTATATAATTCGAATTTTAGAAACAGATTGTATAAAGTCGAATGTATGCGGCCACACTAAGCACATTAATTCGGCGGTGTGCGTCCATGTACCAGGGCTAGCGTTGATTTCCGGAGCGTTGCACTGTGGGTAGCTATCCCATAGTTCCCGCAGTCTCCTCCACCCATTGGAATTCTGGTTTGAGATCCCAATGCCTGATGGGGCCAAAAACATTGTCGCAGGTGGTTCTGGGTACATCCTCCCCGCTCTCCAGGGAAGCAACGGCAGACAACTGTTTCGCGCCTTTTTCCTGGGTGAACAGTGCAGACGCCATACCACGGCAAGCATGGAGCCCGCTCAGCTCAAGACAGCAGTCATGAACATTGTAAACACCTCACGCATTATCGTGCAGTTTATGCTGAACCAGAACCTGCAAAACCAGGCGGTGAGAAGTAGGCTACGGCAGCGCGGCGGCGAGAGTGATGAGGACATGGACATGGAATTCTATCAAACCACGGGACCCAGTGCTTTGGAGATCATGCTGTTAATGGGGCAGGTTATAGCCTTGGAACGCCGATTCTGGGCCCGGGAAACAAGCACAGACTGGTGGGACCACATAGTGTTGCAGGTGTGGAACGATTCCCAGTGGCTGCGAAACTTTCGCATGCGTAAGAGCACTTTCATGGAACTTTGTGACTTGCTTTCCCCTGCCCTGAAGCGCCAGAATACCACGGTGAGAGCAGCCCTCACAGTTGAGAAGCGAGTGGCGATAGCCCTGTGGAAGCTTGCAACGCCAGACAGCTACCGGTCAGTCGGGAATCAATTTGGAGTGGGCAAATCTACTGTGGGGGATGCTGTGATGCAAGTAGCCAAAGCAATCACTGAGCTGCTGCTACGAAAGGTAGTGACTCTGGGAAATGTGCAGGTCATAGTGGATGGCTTTGCTGCAATGGGATTCCCTAACTGTGGTGGGGCGATAGATGGAACCCATATCCCTATCTTGGCACCGGAGCACCAGGGTACCCAGTACATAAACCTCAAGGGGCACTTTTCAATGGTGCTGCAAGCACTTGTGGATCACAAGGGACGTTTCACCAACATCAACGTGGGCTGGCCGGGAAGGGTTCATGACGCTCGCGTCTTCAGGAACACTACTCTGTTTAAATGGCTGCAGCAAGGGACTTACTTCCCGGACCAGAAAATAACCGTTGGGGATGTTGAAATGCCTATAGTTATCCTTGGGGACCCAGCCTACCCCTTAATGCCATGGCTCATGCAGCCGTACATAGGCAGCCTGGACAGTAGTCAGGACCTGTTCAACTACAGGCTGAGCAAGTGCAGAATGGTGGTAGAATGTGCATTTGGACGTTTAAAAGGTCGCTGGTGCTCATTACTGACTCGGTCAGACCTTAGCCAAACCAATATCCCCATTGTTATTGCTGCTTGCTGTGTGCTCCACAATCTCTGTGAGAGTAAGGGGGAGACCTTTATGGCGGGGTGGGAGGCTGAGGCAAATCTCCTGGCTGCTGATTATGCGCAGCCAGACACCAGGGCGATTAGAAGATCACACCAGGAAGCGCTGCGCATCAGAGAAGCTTTGAAAACCAGTTTCATGACTGGCCAGGCTACGGTGTGAAAGTTCTGT
Source organism: Chrysemys picta bellii (assembly GCF_011386835.1). Classification (NCBI taxonomy): domain Eukaryota; kingdom Metazoa; phylum Chordata; order Testudines; family Emydidae; genus Chrysemys; species Chrysemys picta. The sequence goes on from NC_088798.1 coordinate 98,790,079, forward strand.
TTGTTGAAAACCCGCCCCCCTTGATTGACTCATTCCCTGTAAACAAACCACCCTCCCCTCTTAAATCACAGCTTGCTTTTAAATGAAATCAGGTCACTATCGTTTAAAAATCATGTATTCTTTATTAATTGATTATAAACATAGGGAGAGCACCGACAAGGTAACCCGGAGGAGGTTTGGGAGGAGGATAGGAGGGAAGTAAAAGGCCACTGAAAAAATTCAATATAATGACAGCCTTTTGGTTGGGCTGTCCACTGGGGTGGAGTGGGAGGGTGCACGGAGCCTCCCCCCCCCGCGTTCTTACACGTCTGGGTGAGGAGGCTGTGGAACGTGGTGAGGGGGGAGGGAGGTTATACAGCGGCTGCAGCGGCACTCTGTTATTCTGCTGCCGTTCCTGAAGCTCCACCAGACGCCGAAGCATGTCTGTTTGATCACGCAGCAGCCCCAGTGTTGCAGCCTGCCACCTCTCATCTCGAGCGTCCCTCATGACCTCACGTTCACTGGCATCTTTCCTGTACTTAGATACTGTGTCCTTCCACTCGTTCAAATGAGCTCTTTCATTGCGGGTGCATTCCATTATTTCCAAGAACATCTCGTCTCCCGTCCTCTTTCTCTGCCGCCTTATCTGAGATAGCCTTCGGGACGGAGGAGGGAGGCTTGAAAAATTTGCAGCTGCTGGAGGGATGGAAAAAAGGAGAGAAGTTTTTAAAAAGATACATTTTACAGAACAATGCTTATACTCTTTCACGGTGAAAAACACTATTCGCATTACATAGCACATGTGATTTCAGTACAAGGTCGCATTTTCCATCTTAATATTGAGTGCCTGTGGCTTTGGTGTTAGAGATCACAGACGCAGGTCCGGGCAACAGAATTCGGCTTGCATGCGGCCATGGTAAGCCATTGTCTTTCGGCTTCTGCGCCCTCCTTTCCCACATACCAAGCAAAGCCCGTTGACTGCTGCGGTTTTCCTGTTAACCTTCAGCAGCAGAAAACAAACTAACCCGCCCCCCCCAATCCAATTCTCTGGGATGATCGCTTTATCCCTCCCCCCACCACGTGGCTGGTATCAGGGAAGATCCCTGCAGAAACCAAACTAACCCTCCGCCCCCTCCACCCGCCATGAATGATCTGGGATGATCGCTGTACCCCTCCCCCCACCGCGTGGCTGGTATCAGGGAAGATCCCTGCTAGCCAAAGGCGAAAAGCTCGGCGCCAATCTCCCCACCCCCTCCCACCCCACCGCGCTTGGCTAACTGCAGGGAAGGATTTCTTTTCAGCCACAGGCAAACAGCCCGGTAGGAACGACCACCTCTGTCCCCTTAATTAAATTCCCGCATTTCAACCAGGTTACCATGAGCGATATCACTCTCCTGAGGATTACACAGCGAGATAAAGAACGGATGTTGCTTGAATGCCAGCAAACACCGGGACCATACGCTAACAGGCTTTGTCATGCAATGATACCAGATTACTTGCTACTAGCATGGCATGGTCAAGTGTCCTACCATGGAGGACGGAATAAGGCTGCACTGCCCAGAAACCTTCTGCAAAGGCTTTTGGAGTACCTCCAGGAGAGCTTCATGGAGATGTCCCTGGAGGATTTCCGCTCCATCCCCAGACACGTTAACAGACTTTTCCAGTAGCTGTACTGGCCGCGAATGCATCCCAAGTCCTCAGGGCAAATTAATCATTAAAAAACGCTTGCTTTTAAACCATGTTTTATATTTTAAAAGGTAAACTCACCTGAGGTCCCTTCCATGGGGTCATGGTCTTGGGTACTGGCGTGGGAGGCTTAGGAGGGTACTTCTGTCAGGCTGAGAAAAAGATCCTGGCTGTTGGGGAGAACGGAGTGCTGTGTGCTCTCCGCAAGCTCGTCCTCCTCCTCCTCCTCTTCCCCGTCCGCAGAATCCTCAGGTGTGGCTGATGAGATTATCCCCGCCTCGGAATCCACGGTCAGAGGTGGGGTAGTGGTGGCGGCCCCCCCTAGAATTGCATGCAGCTCAACGTAGAAGCGGCATGTCTGCGGCTCTGACCCGGAGCGACCGTTTGCCTCCTTTGTTTTCTGATAGGCTTGTCTGAGCTCCTTGACTTTCACGTGGCACTGCTCTGAGTCCCTATTGTGGCCTCTCTCCATCATGCCCTTGGAGATTTTTTCAAAAGTTTTGGCATTTCATCTTTTCGAACGAAGTTCTGCTAGCACTGAATCCTCTCCCCATATAGCGATCAGATCCGATACCTCCCGTACGGTCCATGCTGGTGCTCTTTTTCGATTATTGGCCTGCATGGTTATCTGTGCTGATGAGCTCTCTGTGGTCACCTATGCTGTCCTGTGCTGGTCAAACAGGAAATGAAATTCAAATGTTCGCGGGGCTTTTCCTGTCTACCTGGCCAGTGCATCCGAGTTCAGATTGCTATCCAGAGCGGTCACAATGGTGCACTGTGGGATAGCTCACGGAGGCCAATACCATCGAATTGCGGCCACACTAACCCTAATTCGAAACGACAATATCGATTTTGGCACTACTCCGCTCGTCGGGGAGGAGTACAGAAATCGATTTTAAGAGCCCTTTATTTTGAAATAAATGGCTTCGTTGTGTGGACGGGTGCAGGGTTAATTCGATTTAATGCTGCTAAATTCGAATTAAACTCATAATGTAGATCAGGCCTATGGCTGACCTCACAGTGAAGAGGTAGAGTCAGTGCTACTTGTGGGTTGGCCTGTAGGGATTTGTATGAGAACTGGGCCTCTAGTCTCTCCACAGAAATGGGCTGTGTCATCTGAGTCAGAAGTGTGGTAACCCACAGCATTGAGGCCTCCAGGATTTGACGGGGATGAGGCAAAAGGTTAATTCTAGTAGAGGAACATGATGGGTTTCTTAGGAATCTGTCAGTTGTGTAGATGACCCCACAGTTATGTGGGTAGGGAGAAAATTAATCTTTGTAGAATAGTTCCCTGTCACACACCCAGAAAGCACATATACAAGGAATAGCCTCCTGTTAGGAGCCAGGTCCAAATAACAGGTATGTGTTGTCCTTTCCTAAGTCATATCTGGAGACCTCCTGGAGTGAGTTATAGTCTGACAACTCCTCCACCTCTTCCGCTTCCTTCCTTCCCCTCTATGGGATGCTTAGTTTGGTAGGATACATGATGCCTGCTTTCTCCTCCTGGCCTGTGCCAATCTGGGAAGGAAGAGACTATCAGCTTTACCTTTGATTGTGTGACTGCCAGAGGAGGACATGGACACTGTACTTTTCAACTTGCATAGGTTCTACAGCATCATCCCATCAGGAGGATGAGGTTCCTGTCACCACAGAGAGGGAAGGAGTATGGCCTCTAAGGACGTTCTCCATCTAATAGAAGCACCGAACACTCCCCAAGATTCTGGGGATCTTTCCACAAGTTAATCCATACATATACCAGAGGAGGGGAGGGCAGAATGTCTTGCCAGTTCCTACAGTAAGCTGGCAGTTGAAATGTCCTGCTGGCGATGGGACTGTGTAAGCATGGTAAGGGCCTGTATTTGCTGGGAGCATGAGATTAGGGCCGCACTGGAGGCCTCATGTAAGATAATGCTGATGGGGCCATTCCTGCGGATTGGGAGGGGGAAGATGGTGCCTCACTGTCCCTCACTGAAGCTTCAGAGTCCCAAATCCAGGAAGTTCCAGTAAAGGGAAAGGTGGTGCTTACCCTCATCTCCTGTCACTTCCACACATGCAGTGAATTCTGGCCATTTATGCAGGCTCCCTCCCGTCCATAGGTGTATTTTAATAGGATGACTTGCCCCTGTATCTCTTACACTCAGACAGTCAGCTAATGACTAGGAATGGGTGACGCTGACCAGCTTTGCAGGTTCATTTCAGTTCATATCAACACCCAGAAGTTCTAGTTTGCTCATATGAAAAGTGCTGAACTTACTTGGTGTATAAATGGGCCTAGTTAGAAATTCCATGAGGACACTTGTCAGAAATGGCCATCCCCAGCATACCCAGCGTTAAAATCTGGATGGCCTCACAGAAAGGATAATAGACATGGAGCCTTTTACTTCCTCGCTAGTGTTTTGAATAGGACCCCAGTCTGGCAGTGTTTAGAGGGGCATGAATATTAAACTCTCACTTCCAGACATGGTCCCTCTAGGTCAGAACTGTCAGAACAGTGTAGGTTCTGCCGATAGGTCTTAACTGAATAAAAACCTATTTCTCTTGAGCTACATTTGGAATCCATAAACCCGATTCTGATCTCAGTAATTATGTGCGTACATGTGGAATAACTCCATGGACTTCATTGGACTTATTTAGTGTCACCAAGATCAGAAACTTTTTCCTTTTTCATCATGCCATGTTGAAAATAACAGTATCAGTATTGTATACAGCATGGGATATTTTGGTTGCGTATTTTTTGTATTTTGCTGGACACTCAATACAGATAGCAACTTTCTCTGCCAAAAAAACAATTTTATGAATGGAGCTTAATAGTGACAACTTTATATGATGCAGAAGAAGATAAACAGGGTATAAATGAAAAAGAACTTCACCCTCAAGCCCCATTGTTTAGTGATTCATAAGCCATTAATTGCTTTGTACCCATCAAGTACAATTGTCACTTCAGTAGACTCCATGGTATTCTGAATAGAGCTTGGCAAACTAATTCCACATGTAATTACATCTATATTGAATTACTCTTGGGGGAATTCTGCGCCAATCCATGTGCGCAGAATTCATGTCCCCCGCAGATTTCTTTCCTTCCCCGCAGAAAAATGACTCTCTGACAGGGAAGCAAAGGGAAGCTGCAAGAGCAGTCACACACCACTCCCTAGCAGCGCAGGTACATCGTTTCAGGCACCCAGAACAGCCAGAGGAGAGGTAAATCACCATGGGGCTGGGGACATCCCAGCCAATGGCTCCTACCCTGAGCCAGGATCAGCTGCTAGTCCCAGTTGGGCTGGAGGCAGGAGAGGATGGGACTTCCTCTTCCCCTGCAAGGAATGGCTGGGGCTGTATCAGACCCATCCCCAGAAACCTCCCCTAGCTGCAGGAAGGTCATCAGCCTCCCCTGCTTCCTCCCCCCCATCGCTCCTCAGCTGCAGGGGGAGGGGTCACTGTATGGGGAGCTGCTCCTCCATTCACCCAACCTCCGTGCATCCCGACCTCCCATACCCAGACACCCCTGCCAAGCCTCACCCCGTACATCCAGAACCCCCCTAACCCTCCATACCCAAACCCCACCCCATTGAACCTCAATCCCTGCATCTGGAGCCCGCCTGCACCCAGACTCCCTGCCTCCAGGCCCCCACTCCTGCACCCAGACCACCCCCCACTGAGCTCCCTGCACTCAAACCCCCACACTAATGAGCCCGCCCTGAGCCCCCACATCCAGACCCCATGGCATTGACCCCCAGCTGGCTGCACCCAGACTCCCACCCCACCAAGCCCCACTCCCCCAGCACCAGACTCCCCCGCTGAGACCCCCACACCCAGACCCCTCCACTTAGCCCCAACAATTTTCACCTGGAAGCCCCTGTAGAGTCCCATTGCATCTGCACCTGGAACGCCCCCCTCCCAACAAACCTCTGTGCATCCAGATCCCCCCACACCTAGATCCCCCCCCCACTGAGCTGCCTGCACCCAGATTGTCCCACACAGAACCCTCTTACCCCACACCAGGATTCCCCCACACTGAGCCCCTTCATATTTGGATCCTGCCTGGTTGAGCCTGCCTGCCCCACACCTGGTGCACCTGGCGCAGAGGGGCAGGGCCCCAGGGTGTTTCTGGGGCAGGTCCAGGCCTTGTGTTGTGTCAGGGTCAGGTGCAGCCTCACCGCTGAGTCCGTGTCCCAGGGGTGGGAGGTGGGGGAGCTGCAGGGTGATCTCCCACCTTCATGCTGCCAGTGGCCAGTGCTCCCCACTGCCATGCTGGAGTCTCTGCATTTATTTATTGACAAATAAAACTTGCAGAATTTTAAAATATTGTGTACAGAATTTTTTGGCACAGAATGCCCTCAGGAGTACCAAAATGTATGTTTGTTTATGCATGATTCATAGATATGCCATCTAAAAATGAAACATTTTAAAAGGTGATGAGCGAGTGCTGATTCATTACAGGTGTTGCTTGTAAATTCCACGTGCCGTTCAAAGGCTGAATTCTGCTCCTGAGTGCATGTCCAAAGCTCCACTGAAGTCAGACTCGCTTTCAAAGCTAAGTAGGACATTTGGTTTTTAAGCAGTGAGGTGGGAGAGGTTTGACATCGACACGACCTTTCCTGTGGGTTAGGCAGGCAGTGACAAGGTATCACTGTCAATTAAAAATGTACAACCTTGCATAGGAAAATGGGCTGTCACAGATGGGGGAGGAATATAGAGTTGCAGTTATGAGAAGTTTGTTTCCACTTGGAGTGTAATGGGTACTCTCCAGGTGCCAATGTGATCCTGACTCCGGAGTTTGGGTCAGTTTTAGGTTTCCTATGGAAACCACCTTCCCTCCTTCTCCTACTTCATGAATAGCAAACACTTAACCACACCCTTGATAATAGTCATTTCTTAGCTATTCAGAGGCTACTCTAGACGCTGCAGCAAGCCGGCTCTGTCAGGTGTGATATGCAGAAAACTCTTCTGCGTCTGTCCCCAAGGGATTTTAATAGTGACTTTTATTTCCAAAAGAGTGAAAAACAGAGGCTGAAATATTTGCTCCAATAACAAAGTTGTTGAAATGGTCTGTTCCTAAAGGGATCCTGCCAAAGTAAAATTAATGGGCCAGGTTTTCACACAACCCACTCTCCCTGCACTGGAGGAGTAGGCTGCACCATCCCTAAGGATGGCAATTCCCTTTTGGCGATCCCCTGTGGTGGTGCAACTCCCAATCCAAGGCATTGGCTACATCTAAGCTCTGAAGCATGAGGCGTCTTGAACCTGATTGCCAATGAAGGGTGCTTGAAATGGTTGCATGATTGCAGCTCTCCAAATGCCTATGAGGCACCATGTGCCAGATTTGGGCTCTGAAAGGATCACGCATCCATCCAATGGGCTTGCTCGCAATAAAACAGGTAACGTCAGGCTTCTTTGCATGTTGTGGCATAACAACTCAAGTGCTTGAAAGGGCCCTGATAGGGAATGGGGTTGACTGGCTTAGATTGACAGAGACATGTAAAATGCCAATCCAGAAGTTTGCATAGACTTGTCAAGCCAAAGTAAACCGTTCCAATGGAAGAGCGTGGGAGAAGTACTTAAAAAGCCAGACAACGGCCTGTTTGTTTGCCCACTTCTCCCTACATGTGCCCTCCATACCTGAGGGGTTTTTTTTTCCAGCATGTTATTGGGTCATTAGGAGTTGGTGCAAAAGGAACACATCCTGCAGGCCTTATCAGCAAAACTCCCCTGGAAGCCATTGGGAGTTTTGCCTGAAGACATGGGACTGAATCCTGGTCCTGTTGATATTCCTGGAAGCTTTGCCACTGGCTTCAGTGTGCTCAAAATTTAGCCCTAGGTGAGAACTTCACGATTTGGTTCCGTGTTAGTTCAGCATACAAAAACTGTGCACCATATAGCCACTTAACTTTTTAACATGAATTTATATTCATCTTTTTCCCTTCACTGTTTAAAAATCAAGAATTGTTCCCCTGCTGCCCAGCAGCAGGGGAAGGTAGAAAACCTCTATAACGAGTACTCTGCAGTAATCTACAGTAATGGTCCCAACCACTGTAGCTACTCTGTTGTAAACTGAAGTGGCTCATTATTATAATTGTTGAAAATTGCAGTGTTTTGCTTTGTGTTTTTAAATAAAGGAATCCTGGTATACTGAAGCATCACAAGTCAAGTTCCTCTGTTGCCTTTGTACATATGACACGTCCCCCCATCTGATCATTATTATATATTAAATAATCTAGCCCACTAAAGTTCAAAGCTTAAATTGCTACTGTAGACCTTCAATGTTTAGTTGGAAATCACCTTCTCCCTACCATGAACAAATATTCCTGACCTGTGTGTGTTGGTTTTGTTAAAATTCTGCGTTCTCGCGCCTCATGGAAAACATCACATAGACTCTGTGGATAGTTTTTTTTAATTTTGCTTTTTCTTCTTTCTTTCATTACCTGCAGTGACCAAATGCTGTTTGTAACATCCTAGTTGTTGTGCAGACAGCTATAATCTTACAAACAGGTGAGCGGAGAAACAACAGGAGAAGATGAATTCCTAAGCAAAAAAAGATTTGCATTTCATGGAAATATCCTTAGCATTCTATGGGGGAGCAGCAGGATTGTTTGCAAATAGGGGAAGGTGAACCACAGTTACTGGGTAGTTAGACTTTCCATGAAGATCAAGGACTGTGTCCTGCCATTGATCAGTGAGCTGAACTCTTATTGACTTCCGTGCAATGGCAGGAACTGTCTTAGAAAGAAGCACCTGAAGTGGAAGATGGTGAGAGACTGAATTCATTGGAACGCTGTTAAGCAATGGCAACATTTCACTGTCAACAAGCTACTGGGGTACTTGTTGGTAGCTACCCCATGGTAGCAGTGATTATGGATATGTCACGGCCACTATGGAAAAGTGGTATCATCCCCGTACTAGGGGTTGTCACTGAGGATAAGCCTCTGGTGGAAGCATCCTCTCCACTAGTTGTCACTAGAGGTGCTAGTACAATGAGAATAAAAAGTGAAACAACAAATACAAGCCCAAACCCCCCCCTGTAACTGACCTTGTGACTGTATTTGTACTGACCAGAAACAAAGAATGATGTTACCCTCAATTTCAGCCTTTGTCTCCAAATTTACAGTTCTATTTAACTATCCTCTAAAGCAGGGGTGGGCAAACTTTTTGGCCCGAGGGCCACATCGGGGTTGTGCAACTGTATGGAGGGCCGGGTAGGGCAGGCTGTGCCTCCCAAAACAGCTTGGCCCCCGCCCCCTATCGGCCCCCTCCCACTTCCCGCTCCCTGACTGCCCCCCTCAGAACTCCCAACCCATCCAACACCCCCTGCTCCTTGTCCCCTGACCACCCACTCCTGGGACCCCCGCCCCCTATCCAACTCCCCTGCTCCCTGTCCCCTGACTGCCCCAACCCCTATACACACCCCCACACCCTAACAGCCCCCCCGGGACTCCCACTCCCTATCCAACCACCCTTTGCTCCTCATCCCCTGACCACCGCCTCCCAGGACCCCCCACCCCTAACTGCCCCCCGGAATCCCACCCCCTTATCCAACCCCCCCTGCTCCCTATCCCCTGACTGCCCTCCCGACCCCTATCCACATCCCCATCCCCTGACAGGCCCCCCAGGACTCCCACACCCAACCCTCCCTGTTCCCCATCCCCTGACCATCCCCCCCAGAACCTCTGCCCCATCCAACCACTCCCTCCTTCCTGACTGCTGCCCCCCAGGACTCCCGCTCCCTTACCCAGCCCCCCCTTCCCCCCCAGGACCCCCGCTCCCTTACCCAACCCTCCCTCCCCCCGCTCCCCACCCCCTTACCAGCAGCAGGAGCTCACAGCCGCGATACCCGGCCAGAGCCTGCTGCGCTCCCCACGCTGCCCAGAGCGTGGCCCGTGCGACGGCGTGGCTGCGGGGAAGGGGGGACGCCGGGGGAGGGGCCAGGAACTAGGATCCCCGGCCAGAATCTCAGGGGCCGGGCAGGACGGTCCCGCGGGCCGGATGTGGCCTGCGGGCCGTAGTTTGCCTACATCTGCTCTAAAGGGTCAATTTTCACAGTCTTAACAAATAAAGCATTGACTTTGCAATGCCAACGCTTGTCTGAGCCCTTCCTGCAGCAAGCATCTTTGCAAGACTTGTCTCCTTGAACATTTAAACTGTCAGACCCAATTATCCGCCTTGGTTCAGCTGAATGGAGTTTTTTCCCCTCTGCCAGCAGCAATATTTTGAAACATAAACTGTATCCACAGTTAGAAGCAGCAGTTTTCTGAATCACAGATCTTATCATCGTCATGAATTCGCCTCTTAAGTTAAAGCCCAAAGTGTCTCCTTTGTGAAATACGGCTTTGTGCAAAGACTCTCCAAAGGGAGGGCTCTGCCTGCTTCACCCCAGCGGGCAAAATGTCCTAGGGACAGCAGGGCTGGTGGCTCTTTGTTTTTAAGAAGCGAGATTGGTTTAATTGTGAAGCATCCGTGTCATTATTCTGCCTCTTGCCTTTCAGAAAAGCCACCGCTGGATGAGATCACCTTGGAGAGAGTGCTGGAGGAGCTGGAGACGATGTGCTACGAGAACATGAACAGTGCCATTGAGACGGAGGAGGGCCTGGGCATTGAGTACGACGAGGACGTGGTGTGCGATGTGTGCCGGTCCCCGGAGGGAGAGGATGGCAACGAGATGGTTTTCTGTGACAAGTGCAACGTCTGCGTGCACCAGGTGAACGACGTCTCGTCGTATGTGGGCCGGCGCTATCAGTGCCTTTCAGCCCGATGCATGTATCTGGCCTTTGATTAGCTAGAACAAACACAGGCTTGACATTGAAAGTCTGAAATAGCAAAGCATGGTACTGGCTTGGGCACCCTCTGCCATTCCTGCTGTGACCAGAGTGCTTCACCCCACCTCTGCACCTCAGATAAACGTTCTGGGGTCCCCTGGAGATTTGCTACGTTCTCTTAAACGATTGTGCACAGGGCGGAATTCTTTGGTCCTTACTCGGGGTTAGGGTGTACAGCCCTGCATCAGGGCAGAACAGAGCTGCAGCAGCCCAGAGCACACACCCGAGAGGCATTGTGCCTTAACGGGAATGCAGAGCACAAAGCAACACGAAGGAGTGGGCCCAGCAGGTATTGCTCCCCTTATGTCAGTGGTTCTCAAGCAGGGGTTCGGGTACCCCTTGGGGTACGCAGAAATCTTTCAGGAGGATGTCAACTCATCTAGATATTTGCCTAGTTTTACAACAGGCTACATAGAAAGCACTAGCGAAGTCAGTGCAAACTAACATTTCACACAGACAGTGACTTGTTTATACTGCTCTATATACTATATTAGAGTTTCTCGACCTGGGGGTGGTGACCCCCAGGGGGGCTGCGGGATGGGTTTAGGGAGGTTGCAAGTGCAGGCTGGCATTAGGAGTGGCAGGCAGGGGCCCTGCGGAGCTAAGATACATGCTGAAGGCCAAGCCCTGCTGTCCGGGGCTGAAATCAGATTCCTGAAAGGGGTACAGTAGTCTGGAGAGACTGAGAACCACTGCCTTATGGAATGCAAACCAGGCTGCTATGGAAGGGGCAGATCATTGCACATTCTCCTCCTCACCTCCCTGCCCATTTACATGTGCTCTGGCACTCTCTCTGCTCTTCTCCAGAGAGTAGGGAGGGATCAGAGGGACTGTAGTTCTGCCTAGTCCTTCCCTGGGTCATGCATTAGGAGGAAAGGTTCCTTGCACCCATTGCCCCACACGTTGCCTATGGGCCAAACAGCAGCTGGCTCTGAGCTTTGACTTAGTAAGTCTCCCTTGGAATCCTGCAGGGCTTTGTCTGAGTAAAGACGGAGGAAACACGAGTAAAGATGTCATGATTTGGTTGTGATGCAGCAAACCTCACAAGTGCATGGTGCACAGTGCACATCCCTAGGTTCATAGTGAGACACGCTTTGCCTCATGACACCATGCCTGGCACATCCAGAGAGCAAAAGAGGGGTTCGTAGACTCTCTGCTCATGTAATATTTGTCTATCTTCTTACCTTTCCCTGCCCTGTGTTTGTCTGTACCCATTGCTATTTATCGTAGGCTGTGCCTTTCCCTAACTTTATTCTGCAGTCTCTTGTCTTCTTGTTTTGTCTGCTACCTCCTATTCTTTGCTATTTTTTCACCCCACCCTTTCCATTTAATGTGCCAGCTCTCTTTCTCTCTCCCCATTAAACTGCTCCCATGGGAGCTTTAATGACCATGAGTGCCCAGAATATAGATGTGGCTACAGAAGGTCTCTTTTATGCATCACTTGAGGTATGCTTATTGCAGAACTGGACAGAGCATTAGTCTGTGCATTGCAGGCAACACTCCTGCATTGGCCAGAAGGATGGACCAATAGGTTTCTCCTCACATTTCTCTTCTATGGCGCTGATCTTATAGCATTGCATTGTGTGTATAAGCAACCACCCAGATTCAGTAACATTCTCTCACATGACAGGGTTTATAGCCCAGCCTGTTGTCGGAATGCAGGATTGGATTGGATTGGATTTTTTTTTTTTTGCCTGAATATTTGTTTTGTAGAATTGAGTGTTAATGCTCCAAGTACTTGCTGCAAGGAAGGAAGAAATATGATAGTATCTTGTGCACTCATTTGTATGTCTGTGTGCATGCCATTTTGTGCAGGAGGGTGTGTGTGTGAGTGGGTGTGTGTATGCTCACATGCTCTAGAGAAGCCAATTTTCCTATTAAAAAAAAAAAGCCAAATTGAGTAAAATTTTCAGACGCACCTAAATGCCATTGAGTTTCTATGGAACTTAGGCTCTTAAATCACATCGGTGCTTTTGAAAATTTTACCCACTGTCACTTCAAGGGAAAGAAAATTAGTTAGGTCACAAAAGAACAGGTCAGCCATCAGATATAGATATTGATTAGCTGAGTTTGAGGCATCCATTGTAAACAAAAGATACCTCTTTAGATTCGATTACATACAGTATTTGAAGGTGTCTCTCTTTAAATGGGTCTGGTGCTGAACTTCACTGGCAGTATTTGTATCAGAGCTTCCAGGAAGTGGGGGAGCTTTCAAGATACTTGTTGTCAATGTAGGAGGATGTTTTGGATGGTTTTCATCAGTGAATCAGATTCTGCAGAATATCAAGATGATTCAGAATTTTCATTACAAACCTATGGTGGAAAATCCAGGCATGGAGATAGCGCACCTTCCCCGTACAACACAGGCATGGAGACAGCACACCTTTCCCGTGCAACACAGGCATGGAAACAGCACACCTTTCCCGTGCAACACAGGCATAGAGACAGCATGACTTCCTTGTGCAACCCAGGCATGGAGACAGCACGACTTCCTTGTGCAACAAAGGCATGGAGACAGCACACCTTCCCCATGCAACACAGGCATGGAGACAGCACGCCTTCCCCGTGCAACCCAGGCATGGAGACAGCACGCCTTCCCTGTGCAACCCAGGCATGGAGACAGCACGCCTTCCCCGTGCAACCCAGGCATGGAGACAGCACGCCTTCCCTGTGCAACCCAGGCATGGAGACAGCACGCCTTCCCTGTGCAACACAGGCGTGGAGACAGCGCACCTTCCTTGTTTAACACAGGCAGGGAGACAGCGCACCTTCCCTGTATAACACAGGTGTGGCGGCAGCACGACTTCCCTGTGCAACACAGGTGTGGAGGCTGTGCACCTTCCCCATATAACACAAGTGTGGATACAGCGTACCTTTCCCATGCAACGCAGGCATGGAGGCAGCATATCTTCCCCGTGCAACGCAGGCATGGAGGCAGCACGACTTCCCCACGCAACACAGGCGTGGAGGCAGTGCGCCTTCCCCATATAACACAGGCTGGAGGCAGTGCGCCTTCCCCATATAACAGAGGCATGGAGACCAACATCAGGGAGGATTTTGCTCTTCAGTGTATGTGCCACGGCCACCTGAAAGCAGAATGTGGCAGCTAAGTAGCATTTACTCATGTGAGTAGCCATAGGGGCTTTGTAGGATCCAGTGGGTCTACTCACATGGGCTGGAGCTTCTTCCACGGGTAGGGGCTGCAGAATTAGACACTAGTGGCCTGATCCCATGCCACTGAAGACAAGTTGAGCCTTTCCATAGACTTCAGTGGCCTTTAAATCAGGTCTTAAATTATCAGCTAAGTCTCCTACCAGACCTCTACACTAACTCTAAGCTAATTTCTGGCCTGACTCACACTGCAGGCAACAAGGTTACACAGTGGGTACATCAGGGTAGCGGAACCTGTGAATCTATTCCTTACCTAATCCCCTGTCCCTCTGCATCCCCCATCACACATTTTTAACCTCTATTTGAATTCTCACACAGTGCTAATGGGCCATGATTTCCCTACTCCCACGAGAGAACATGGTTACACCCCCCCAGTAACGAAGGGGTTGTCATGTCGGGTGGGCTGTGTTTCCTCTGGAAAGAGCAACATCTGGTTCCTGCTGCACGGCCCGTCACATCAGGCAGGCAGGCTGAGCCGATAGCCGGTCTCGCCCCTGTGTATCTTACCTATCAAGTGCTGATCCTGCCCACAAAGCGGGTCACCATCATTTTCTGTGCGCCGTCAGATTTTATGAACCCTCTAAAAATGAGAGACAGAGACTTTGATAAGATGGGAAAATGGAATGAGCTGATCTTGGTCTGTGCATCTCGGAGCGCTTTTGTACATTTCCCACTCAGGCTGATCTCAGGTGGAGATCTCGAAGAAGTGCTGATGTCCACTTTGCACGGAAAATATATTTTCATTTGAAGATTTTGCAGTTAGCTCCTTTTCATACCTCCAAGCAAGAGATGGTGTGCAGCTCATAAATGGCTATTCTGTGTAAGAACACACCGTGCTGTGATGTTGCTTCTGTGCCATTTGCAGAAACGGGAATGTCAGGAAGATGAACATTAAAGGCAGTTGAGTGGGGAATTCATCTCTTTAAGAGTTTGTTCTTCTAACTGTACCTCTGGCCAGTGAAATCCATGCTCTTCAAACACTGTGCTTCCAGGATGAATGAGCATGGAAGATAGAAAGAGGGTACTGGATTTTCTTAAAAGGCACTGAAGTAATTGGAATGATTGACATACTAACCTACAAGCCAACTACACCTCTCAACCCACCAGAAGGGAAAGCACAGTATCTACGACACCTTGTGAATTCTGATGCTGCTTGGATTAGAGCTTGGCTATATCTTTCTGTTAAGTATATGCAACTCACTGAATAGCAGAGGGTCCAGTGGAGAACCTGCAGAAGCCATGCTCTAGCTTATCTGAGGGGGGGCAGGTTGTCTTAGCACAGCATCACCTACTGTCATGTGGGAGATCAGTGAAATGAATGCTGCCAGTCCTAGCATAGTTGGTTGTATATTACCTTTAAACTTTAAAATGTCTTATTCAGGGGACTGCTAATGAGATAGAGCACCTTCCACCTCTAGGTCACTGATCTGAATAGGACTCAGACTTGGAAGGACTGAAAGCTATTGCTCTTCCGGTAGCTGTTCAGTAGCCTGTGTGACATGAGCCTATGGTCTCAGTCTAGTGCCTGCTGGACAGATGTCCAATTTCAGAGTCTGCTGTCTTCACTTGCTCCCTCCATTGATGATCTCAACAGAGAAATCAAGGCCTGTGAGAGAACAAGTCTCTCAAGAACATGTGGAAGGCCTGTTAGCAGAGCAGCACTGGGAAGCCTGCACTACTGCTGCCTGGCATGATGCAAACACGGGTATTCAGGCCTTTAATTAAACTACATGGCATATCTCTAGGGGCGGAGCATCAATACAAATCCGATAGATAGATTTAAACCAGTTGTTGCTCATTGATTCATGTCTGCTTTTAATTGTTATGACAATATCCAGATGCCATGGCATTAAGCCACTCATGTAAAAATATGCAAGTAAATGAATAAATACAGGAGGGTATTGGTGGGGTATTGGTGGGGTACCCTTCCAGAGGAATGTGTGGTATAGCTAATGCAACGTTTCTTGTGTTTGCGTAGGCTTGCTATGGAATCCTAAAAGTTCCCATTGGGAACTGGCTTTGTCGAACCTGTGCCCTTGGAGTTCAGCCAAAGTGTCTACTTTGCCCGAAGAGAGGGGGAGCTTTGAAACCCACCCGGAGCGGGACAAAATGGGTCCATGTTAGCTGTGCCTTATGGATCCCAGAAGTAAGACTTTATTCAGCATGTTCTCCAGATGTGGGTGGGTGTGGATTGTAGTTCGTCTTAGCATGCCCAGTACAGTCAACAACCTTGTACTATTATCACTTGTTTCAAGTATTCAGTGGTAAGGGGCAGGTAACTTGGGCTGGCATTTTCAAAGGAGTCAATGGAGTTAGGCACCCAAATTCCTTTGAAACTACCTAAACCTACTTATACATAAACCTTTGGAAATCAGAGCCCTGGTGATTTCCAGCACTGATCTTAGAACTTTCACTCAAGTTCTGTGCGGCAGTTCCAAGCCTCTGCTCATAAAGTCTGGGCAATATAAGAGCAAGATGCCAAGGCATGAGAGTGAACCAACAGCAGGTACCTACCATCCTGCTATCTGTACCTACCCTTTCTGCTTGTATCCCCTGGGGAATGTCATTCTTGTTTATATCACATCTGCAGTGTTAATCTCTCCACATTACTGAGCAATCCTTTACCAGGAGGACTATGTAGGGTTTTTTTTTATTACAGTGAACTGATAGATGACTTAGGTGCACGTACAATGCATGCATGCATGGCACTCTGCCCTCTGACTGCATGCAGCACATGTGTTCCTGCAAGGGAAGTGATTGGGAGGATGTGTTTTCGAGCAATGGTTTAGTGGTATTTCCTAGTCTTTCGGCATGGTGTGCCAATAGAACAACATGGAGGCACACATGTACCAGCATCCGCATTTAGTAGAGAAATAAAGAGTAACGTGGAGTAAGAGTACAATGTAAGTGGATACATAAAGAACAATACAGCAATGGGTATGTGGAATTCTTTAAAGAAGAATTCAGGCTAAATCGCTTTGGGCTCAACCGTAAGCCCTGTTACATGGCTGTCCGGGGCACGAGGGTGCATAAAGAGCTCCCTTATTCTTCTGCAAAAAGCAACAGAGGGTCCTGTGGCACCTTTAAGACCAACAGAAGTATTGGGAGCATAAGCTTTCGTGGGTAAGAACCTCACTTCTTCAGATACATAGCCTCTTGTGACCTCCAACCACCCTGGGGCAGACACTGCTCAAGGCCACTCAGATACATCTGAAGAAGTGAGGTTCTTCCCCACGAAAGCTTATGCTCCCAATACTTCTGTTAGTCTTAAAGGTGCCACAGGACCCTCTGTTGCTTTTTACAGATTCAGACTAACACGGCTACCCCTCTGATACTTATTCTTCTGCGTGGCTCACCCACATGTCAGAGCCTATGTGGGAAGGAGAGCTGCCATGCCACCTACTGCACAGGTGTGTGGGGAGTGGGTGGTCAGGGGTGGGGAATAGATGGCACTTCAGACCCACATACCCCCAATACGCCAGCTGAGGCCCAAGAGCCAGTGCAGGGGGAAGTTAGCTGCACGAGCACAAAGGCTGCCTCAGTTACTTCCCCCCTGGAGAAAGGGAACAGCAACAGATTGTGACCCTCAGGATCACAGTCGTGTGCCTGCCCCGCTCTGCGGCAGCTCAGGTACATGCTGCCCCTCACGCAGGCTGGATTGTTAGGGAACAATTCAGCCCTGTTGCGCTCTGCCAGGGAGAGCCTCTAGCTGGGTTCGGTCACACTAAGCGCACACGCCAGTGCACCATCGAGAACAACACACCAGAGAGGATTCAGCTCAGAGGTGGCATTTGGCCTTACCCTCCGTGTTCCTGCCATTTCATTCAGCTTCATAGCTGAGTTTTTTCCCATGATGGGTGATGGTAGAGCCGGCTTTTAGAACATCCTCCTCTCATTCTAGCCCCCTCAGGGAATCGAGCTTTGCATTATCCCAGGGAAGATGCATCATGGTAACTGGTATAAACACATGTACTCTGTGTCGTGACTAGGTTAGCATCGGATGCCCGGAAAAAATGGAACCCATTACAAAGATCTCGCATATCCCAGCAAGCAGATGGGCTTTGTCCTGCAGTCTCTGCAAGGAGTGCACTGGAACGTGTATTCAGGTACGTAACGCTGCTTAATGACGCCCAGGGCTAGGTTTTGCTCTTCAGAGCCCTGCGCGTGCACTGGAGGGCAGGATTTGTCTGTTAGTTTGGGAACAAGTTTTCTTAGTCACTGACAGGGAATAAAAGTAACATCTGGGAGCACAAGAGCCAATCAGTTGCCACCAGTTATTGTTGTTTGTAATGTTTTAATACATGAAATGCTGCAAATCTAAATAAACCTTGTTCGTTCACCATGATGCCGATGCCATAGTGACTCTGTAGTTACAAGGACTGACAATGACACTGCTCTAAAGTCAGAAGCCGGCTGTATTAATATTTCACATGCCAGTGGGGCTAGGAATGAAACCTTTCTACCATTGGAAAGCCAGAAAGCTTAGCTCTCCAGTGTTACAAAGAACTGCACTTGATTTGAGCCCTACCAGCTCACGAAATAGAATACTTAGAATTTACACACCCCTGTTTTGTACCTATTCTATAACACAGTGGATCACAGCAAATATCCTATTCCCTACCCTTCCCACAACAATGCTACATGCTTTCATTTTGTCCTATGGAAAAACACCGCTGTTACAGAAAGTTCTGCTAGGTCAGGGCACTGACCCCAGGAGATCCTGCTCTGCCTGTAGTGGTGAATCCCTCCTCAGCAGGTGCAGAGGGCTCTGACTGCAGCAGAACAGATGTGGTTCTTCTGTGCATGGTGGGGGACCAGGGTTTGCCAAGGGGACTGCACCACTGCAATCCTCAGAGACCAGTCCCACATGGCTCCCTCCGCTTCCCCTTGGTTTGGTGTGGGGAGGGTGAGCCAGGGGACAAGCAGAAGGGCTGGTGGATTTGCTGCTGCACCGCGTCATTAGCTATTGCTTCCCCCAGTGCTGAGGTGGGATTTGGCCCTTAAACATCAGACATAGCAACACTATATAAGTGACAGAGAGTAACTAGCCGGTTGAGGAACAGTGATATGTCTTATGAATAGAAAGAGCTGCAAGCCTCTGTGGTGTTTATGCAACTGCAATGGTTTTAATACTTTAAAGGGAGCTATTTAAAAGCAATCCTTTGAGCTTGAAATGAGATCTCACCATATTTCTTTAAATCTCCAGCATTGACTCACTTCTTTTTTGATGGCACTGGGTGGATCTGCTTATTCACCCTGCCAGATGGAGATATTGTGTCATAATGGCAACTGCTTTCAAAGAACGGAAGGGCAGCGAAAGGAGTCAAATAGACTTGGCAGCATCAAAAAGAATTCAGATTCTCTGAGACTTCATCCTCTTAGCACAGGCATCACACGTTAGCTGTGAGAACCTTTGGATTGAACGGATTTGAATTAAAGGTCACCTGAAATGGAACACAGAGTTTTATTGTCTCGTGTGCTGACAACTCAGTTTATAAGTCTCCATAAGATTTCCACTGGAGTGTTTGTCAGTGCCGCCATAGCTCTTGCAGAACAGCTCTGCGGAAAGGAAAAGGAATGTGCAGACGGTGCCTTTATTGAAGGATTTAAGGGATGAATAAGCAGCAGATTCACACGTAGAGGTAAATAAGCGTTGTATCCTCTGCTCTCATCAGAGGAACAAAGGCCTGTGTTTGCAAAGCCCTTATGTTTATGTAACGTATTTTTGATCAGTACCTGTTTATACAGGTGAAATCTAACCATCTTTGTCACCACTATAATTTTGTGACAGCTTTACAGAGAGAGAAAATCTTTTTGTTATAGTACTTAGGCCCAGGTCTTCTAAGGTGCCTAGCTCCCATTGATTGAAATGAAGATCTGGACCTTAGCGCTAGCTCCTGAGGATAGGAATGAGATAGTTAAGGTGTGCGCAAGTCAGTTACAGCTGCAGCATTAGAAGAAGCTCATTTCAGAGGCTTCCGGTGTTAGCTTTTCTTTGTGGCCAGTTTGACTGGGTTTCACTGACCTGGCAGAGTAAGACACTGGAAGATGAATTGTGCCTGGAGAAGAACTCCTTTGTCTCGAACAAGCCGGGGGGCGTGGGGGGAGGAGGAGGCCTTCTCAGTTTCATTGCTCTTCTCTCCTGATGTGTGGAAACAGGATCACATTTTAATAAATGGAGACTTCTTGTCCACAAATGTGTACATAGTTACTGCAGTTGCATGTGCAAATGGAGCAAACGTTCATGCAGATTGTAAGCTAGTCACCTAACTAGGCATGTGCACCCCTGTCTGTGGAATTTGCATGTGCCCCCAGGCTCCATACTTCTAGAGAATTTACCCCACACAAGCTGGCAGTTGAATCATCAGCCTAATGTTAGGTAACAAAGGGGATGGTTTGGGAGGAACTTGTTTCCTCCTGGCTGATATTGCTTCAGGCACATCACTATCTTCTCCTTGTCTTTACTTTTAAAAAATCGTGGGCCAAATCAAATCAGCATAGCTCCATAAAGCCAATGCCAGTTCACACTAGCTGAGGATACAGTCCTGTCTGAGCAGTTTTCCAACTTTCTGTTCAGGGGAAATCATGACTTCATAGTGGTTCTTGTGGTTAGACCTGAGAATGTGCCAAAAAGAGTGCTGTATCCTCTTGGCATTTTCTTGTTTATGTTGCTGAACCAAAGAACAAAGTATAAGGAAACATACTGATTACATATCCCGAAGGTACTGCAATTCCTGAGAATGCTGTGCACTCCAACTTGCAAGATGGATTCAAGACCCCACGGCAGGTCAAAACAGGGACTGGTGAAGCATTGGACCCTTATTGGCAGAGATTGTCAGTGCTCCTCTGGGAGAGGCCCTGTTACCAGTTCTCCATAGATTGGCAGCAGTTCGGCCTTCTGAAGACAGCATCTCTTGATACTACTGTCCTTTAACCTTCCTTCTTTGGGAAAGTGATTTTGAAGGTTACAGGCAAGCAGCTGTGGTGTCATCTGCCATTTAGGTAGTTCCTTAACCCTTTTCAGTTTGGTTTTGGTTTGGGTATAGAATAAAAACCTCACTGATTTCATTAGTAAGTGGTAGTTGCTGGCAGTGGACAAAGATCAGGTGCCAAGAGACAGACCTGCTGCATGGATAAGAGGCCAGTGTCTTTGCAGATTCTGCATCAAGCCAAACCCAGAATGCTAGGGAGAAATGAAGACCATTTGATCACTAAAGATTAACATCCATTTACTGAAGAACCACAGCTATTTGTGAAAATGTATTTCCCAAAGTCTGCAGTAGATACGTCAGTTAGTCCTGTTCTGGTCAAATAGGGAACCATTCAGTGTTGAAAACTTAAAAAACATTTTTGGGGGGAAATGGAAATGAGTCCAGCGTGTACTGTCCAAGATCCTAGCTGTGATGGTCTTCCCTCTGCGTCAGTATTGAACCAATGCCCCAGCATCGTGCTAGGGCAGTTGTGATGCTGGAGATCCCCTCTTCCAGATGAGACCTAAAGCTGAGGTCCAGACCACTTGTGGTCACTGAAGATCCCATGGAGCGTTTTGTAAGAATACAGCCATGTCAAAACTGTTGCCCTGACTGTATTTCAACTTTGGTAATTACATTCTCTCTCCCTAAGTGCCCCCCTCAAGTTCTGCTGGATACTGCGTTTTCATCACCTTCTGCCCTCACTCTGTTGTGTAGCATTGCTGTGAGCTGTTAAGCAGCTGTAGCATTCCACAGCTAGAGGTGGCTGGAGTTCATTGGTGAAGAAATATTCCCTATCTCTCTACTACATAAGAGAGTCTGAAGACATATTAACAGGTCAAAATCATCTCTGGTGCAACTCCATTGGCTTCTCTGGACTTACATCTAGGGATGGACTTGGCCCATTGCCTCCAAAGTACTTGGAGATACTTGGATGAAAGGTGCTATACCAGGGGTGGCCAAACTTACTGACCCTCTGAGCCGCATACGATAATCTTCAGAGGCTCGAGAACCAGGCGTACCTGCCAGGGCTTGGGGCTTCTGCCCGGTGGCAGGGTGGTGCAGCTAGAGGCTTCAGCCCTGTGGGAAGCGCCGGCCTGGGCTTGGCCTTCAGCAAGAGCGGGGCTGAAGCCCCTAGACCCCTCCTCCCTGTTGGGCAGAATCCCCCGGCCCCACCATCCCGCTGCAGGGCAGAAGCCCCGAGTCCCCTGTCCTTCCAGTCCGATAGGTGGAGAGTGGGGTGGGGGGGCTCCGCGAGCCGCACTTTAACTGCAGTTTGATCACCCCTGTGCTATACAGTAACATTATCACTATGTTCTGTTACTGTCATAAGTATTGTGAGATCCAGTGTGCTACCCTAGCCTGCAATACCTCAGCTCATTCAGCTTGTCAGACTGCTGCGTCATTCCATTGGCATTCTGTGCTCATGAATGATTTGATGGATCAATATGTTTTTTATTGTCAGTTTATGCAAGGTCCTTTGGTAGCTGCTGTGGAACAGGTACCTTTCATTGTTGCCCTGTCAGCTGAGCTTGCTAATTATTTTCTATTTGCATTTGGGGCACAGTCTCTGACAACTGCTGCTTGCCATCTGTCAAAGGAGAAATCCAGGACGAGTGTCATTCGATTTGTTTTATTTCTAAGGTAGTGCAGATAATCTTTCCTGTGTAAAGGGCGCTCTGTAGGCTGTTGTTTTGCCAAAAGCCACAGGCACTTGAATAATGATATTAATACTGTTTGTGACGTAAATAGTCAGGGAGGAAGGCAACACTGATGCATCCATTTTTTTTTTAGTTTGAATGGTTCACTAGAGCCAGTTCTGGGTGTCCACTTTTGTTACGGTACAGTAGCTATTGATGCACATAACAGCACAAAGGATCTTCCCAATGATTTGGTTTAAAGTGCCCCCAGATGTTACTCCAATAAAGATACGATTGACTACATCAGTAGCTAGATAGCTCAATGTAGTAAAATAACCATTTTGGCAACCAGACAAGAAAACTCAATCAAGGTAACTTACAGCTGGCAAAGGTGTCCAACCTTAAAGTTCCGTTAGAGTCAGGAAAGTGACTCCATCGAATGACATTGTATCACTTTGTTGAATATATTCTGTCCCAGTGACTTTCACAGCAAGTGTACGAAGCTTAAGAACCAAAGGAAGATACGCTGGCTCTACCAAAAAAATCTGGCGTCTGATGATCAAGCTGGTATCTCTGCCCCTCATAGCATCAGCAGAAATAAAGATCCTGTATTCAGAACTTCGCTGGCACTTCTGTCAGTGTATTAGGCAAAAAGACTCCCGCTCACTCTGCAGTAGCAACAGTGGTAGCCATCAAAACATCACCATTTACCAGTGGCTACCACACAGTGTTATCTGGTGTACTGGTGTTGTTTCTCAGTGTTGGTATAGGGAAATACCATGGTGTCTTAGTTAGCAGTGCTATGTGGTAACTATAGGTAAATACTCACTTTTTAGTGGAATTTGCTTTTTTTGATACACATTAACACAATTAGAAATCAGGTATCCACATATTTAAATCTGTTAAGAGGGGGAGACATGGATTCAAACATGATTTGGATTAAGTATCAGAGGGGTAGCCGTGTTAGTCTGGATCTGTAAAAGCAGCAAAGAGTCCTGTGGCACCTTATAGACTAACAGATGTATAGGAGCATGAGCTTTCGTGGGTGAATACCCACTTCTTCGGATGCATGTATCCGAAGACATGGGTATTCACCCACGAAAGCTCATGCTCCTATACGTCTGTTAGTCTGTAAAGTGCCACAGGACTCTTCGATGATTTGGATTGTGGTTCAAATGGGCCCAGTAATCTCAATCTAATGCCTAGTGGGCATTTGTCCACATCCCGTGATGTCCAAACTCAGAGCTAGATACGTTCCGTGCTCTCTTTCCACCCTGAAGGTGACCCACTGTTGGGTACTGTGGCACAACTGGCAGCCCCTCTTCATCAGCGATGTCTGCATAGAATTAATATCAAGCGTGCGAAAGGTCAGGAGGGAGGTGATCCAAAGCTGACTGAAGTCACTGCAAATTTTTCCATTGATTTTAATGGGCTTTGGGAGAGCTGTGTGAGAGGTTAACTTGGACACCACTTGCCTGCTCTATGCCTGGGTCTAGTTAGTCTCTTGCTTTCATAAGCACCGGCAAATTTATAAACAAAGTCAAGGGGAAATATCTAAAAACAGCAATGTTGAAAGCTCATGTGCTCTGTAACTTAATAACAGGGCAGGAAGCCAAGACCGATGGGACAAAGAGAAAAAACAATAACGTTTTTGCAGTTTAAATACAACGGGAATTTGTATTTTTGAAAATTAAAACTTACCCGAAACCTCACCAAAAATGTGCAACATCCTGTATTTTTGTCATCAGCCTTCAGGAAATATCAGACGTTTTAATGTGGTCATTCGTGCTGGAACTGCTCACTCCGCTTCCCCCACCCCCAGAATAATGTTATATAAACTGCTAAATGTGGTGTCTACAGTAATAAGCCCCTCAGAATGGCTCGTTATTGCCGTTTAACTGGTCATTAACAGCTGAAATAGACTGATTTCGCATGGATTATGGCTTAAATAATTACCTGACACTCTGAGCCATTAAAAAATAGTTAATGAATAGAGGAGGGCTGGGGAGGAGAATGTGCTGAAATGCGTACAGCCCACATGTTAGCTGGGAAATGGGTTGGCTTCAATGGAAACTCATAATTTAGGTTTTGCTGCCTGTAGAATCCAGACAGAATAATTTAACTATGAGGGAATTTAGCAAAATTGTTTAAAATTCTAATTTAAAATAACTTTGGACAGCAAGTTAATCCCTGTACCGATTTTAATGTTCATTTTCACATTGTCTGTTCTAAATAAGCTAGGGTTCCATTTTCTTTTCTTCTTTTTTTTCCCTTCTTTTTTTCTAAAGCTAACTAGAGGGAGTGGAATTTCAATAGGAGCTGCTTACTTATTAATGAAGGCCCTGTGCTCCAGGAGCGTTAGAAGCTCCCTAGATTTCTGTTTTACTCATGGACTGTGACCTCCTCTCTAGACTTCAGATAAAATTAGCAAGACCGTTTTTAGAGTTAACAAAAAGGAAACTAAGGTAATTTAGAGAGAGAAATTACAATAAGAAATACATTAATTCTCTGTTGGGAGAGGCTCATTTACCCAGCTACAGTCATTTGTCCATAGTATTGGACCATAGTGTTGACAAGAACAGTATTGTCTATTTTATTGGATGAAGCTTATTTTTAGAATAACCAACAGAAAGGCCTGGTTTATGTGGGGGCATCAGAAGGGCCGTAGGGATGAGACTGAAAGGAACCAAGTGGAGGTAGCAGTTTAATGAAGATTCTTGTGCTTGAAATTATGGTTACCAGCCGTACACACATGAGATTTGGGAAATATACTCATTTCTCAGTATGGGTGTCTGCTCTTTGTACAGTGTCAAGTTCTAAAGCAACTGGGTGCCTGGAGTAACGTGCAAAGTCACTTATTGCATTACATACAGTAGGGTGATCCCTTTTATAGTCAGGCCAGGCTCACACATCTCGTCGTCCTGTTGCAATGGCCAAGTGCCGCTGTAGTCAGTGATGTCTTGTGTACAGTGATTTAACAGGAGTAAGCACGTTTCCTCAGTGTGCCATGATGGGCGTTGAGTGAAATAACCTGGGTTCCCTGCTTTGTCTTTCCTCCAGTGTTCCATGCCCGCCTGCATCACTGCATTCCACGTCACTTGCGCTTTTGACCACAATCTGGACATGCGGACTATTTTAGCGGAGAACGATGAAGTGAAGTTCAAATCCTTCTGCCTTGAGCACAGCAGTGGGGCCACCAAACCTCCAGACGAGGCACGAGCAGAGGCAGACCAAGCGCAGCTGGACTTGGAAAAGGTCACGCTGCGAAAACAGAAGCTCCAGCAGTTGGAAGAGGATTTCTATGAACTTGTAAAGCCCTCCGAGGTAGCCGAGAACCTCGACTTAACTGAGTCGCTGGTGGATTTCGTTTATCAGTACTGGAAGCTGAAGAGGAAAGCGAATTGCAACAAGCCACTGCTGACACCAAAAACAGATGAAGTGGACAACTTGGCTCAGCAAGAGCAGGATGTGTTGTACCGACGCTTAAAGCTCTTCACACATCTCAGGCAAGACTTAGAGAGGGTGAGTACAACTTCTGGTTTAAGGACCTACTCTGTTGTTCTGCCAGGGCTTCTTTAATATGGGCCAGTGTATGCTGGAAGAAGCTGTCTTCATGTCTGTTGACCTTGTTAGATTTCCTTGACAGTCACTTCCCTTCCACAGTTTATGGCCACGAAAAAGGCCTCACTTAGAATTCTGCATAATGCAGCTCATTAGCAACCCTCCAGTGATCCCTCTTCTTATGTTCCCTATGTTTAAGTGTAGGTGTTCCTTTTAAAATATGAACAAAAGTTGTATAGGCTTCTCGGTCCAGTCCATTTCCTAGTGGACATATGCGTTCATCACAAAACCACGAGCGCAATTGAGACAGTTCTTGGCAGTCTCAGCAGAGAGGTCAAAGACTGAATGTGCCTGGAGTCCGGACTCTCCTTGCTCCTCCACATGGGGTCCCCCCAGAACAGAGGCGAGGCATGTTGGCAGTGCAGTGCAGCCGAAAACCAACACTGCGGCTACCCATTTTGGGGATGAAAGTCCCAATCCTGCTTTTTGATCTCCAGGGGCGCAGGATTGGACCCAAAATAGAGGTTGTCCAGTGTTGGCAATTCGGCACCTTCCAGCAGCATGACATTCACATTAAAAACAGAAATGTAATTTACATATTGTCTAAAAAACAAAACAATATGGACAGATAAAATGGTAGAAGTGAACTGCAGGGCTGGCGGGACTGAGTGTTTCATGGCTTGGTCCAGCTGTCTCCATAGCGGGAAATGGGCCACCTCCTCTGGGAGATCTCTGAATGGACAGAGCCTTATGACACATGCCACCTGGGGTGTATCACACTAAACTCCGCTGAGGCAGGTTCACTGCACATCAGACCATCCCAGGTCCCCTTCACAGGCTGGTGGGCCCATTGTTTGACCTGAGTGTTCTGTATCTGACGTGAGTTTGTGGAGAGGAAGGAAAACCCTGAGGGCTTCTGCCTGTTGGCTTTTTAAGGAAGAGTCGATGTCAGCTAAGTTACAATAGCAAATGATTGTGACTGATCTCTCGCACTTAATGCCGCCTGCTCTCCCCGGTGCGTCCGCTGCTGGCTCGGCCTGTGTATGCAGGCAGCAAAGGGAAATTTATAAGAGACCTGCTTTCTGAAGCACCATGTTAGCACTCTTAAATTCTTGTAAATTTCATTTTAATGACTGCATACAGGCACGGAGCTGACAGAAATAGTAGGGTCAGCAGAGACGGTATGAGCAGGGGGGCCAGGTGCCGGGAGAGACAAAAATAGGAAGGGGAAGAAGCAGTATAAAATGTGTAGTGAAATGACACAAAATTGGCAGTGGGGAGAGAGAGGGATGCCAAAGCACTGAATGGCTATTGAAAACCACTGTAGCAGGAAGGAATAGTGCCCAGGAAATAGGGGCATAGATTTATGGGAAAGGCCTATTAGAGCATGGAGTCCATGCCCTGAAAGTACAGAATATAGGCCTTCATAGAGAACATCTTAGATGCAATGCAGCTTACACGGCTGTGCCAAATTTAAGGCATGGGTTGTGGGAGGCTTATATGATACTGAGGGGAAGCTGGACAGAGCTAGAGGGAAACTAGGACTTTGTTTCTTCTGCTACGAACCTTCCTTCCTCCCTATATTCCACACTTCTCCTTGCTGGTGTGTGGAAGGACTGCCCACCTACAAAGTGCCATCCCTCTTCTCCTTCAGTCAGTGCAACCATCAGTGCTATCCACTCTGCCTGAATCACTCTGCCTGAGGAAACAGCTGAGTTCAGCTGGGGATTAAACAGAGAGCACAGAACACTTGCAGGCCAGCCCTCAGCTGCTGTTTGGCCTGGTCTTTCAGGAGTGAGAGAGAGAGGAGCAGGTTGGCAGAGTGGCACAGTTTGTCCTGAGCATTTAAGGGGAGCAGGTGGGATAGGAGGGAAGCAGGAAAAAGCGTATTTTAGCTTGTGCTTTGATATTGCCATCTTTCTCAAGCTAAATAGGGATGGAGCTGGTCAGTCCTTGGATGGAAGACCTCCAAGGAAATTCCAGGGTGCAGCAGAAGGTGGTGGGTAGGTGATGCTTCTTGGAGTGGGCCATGGTTGGGAGTGATGTCTTCCTTGTACATCCCTTTATCTACCTCACAAGGCTGTTGTGAGACTTAGTGTTTGTTTAGTACTTTGAGCTCCTCAGGAGAAAGACCCAATAGAAGAGAAGATTATTAATTATTATTATTTTTAGCATAGGGAATGTGTTAGCCTTGAGCTAACCTCGCTCCTGTCGTGTCCATTCTGGCTTGGTGCATCAGGTGTAGCTCCATTACTAAGAATGGGATTTTAAATCAGGCAGGCACACTCAGAAATATTCTCTGGATGCTATTGCTTTCCAGGAACATTGGGACTACAGATAAATCTTTGCCTAACTGATGTGAAAGCCCGATCATCCAGAAACATATTACAGTTTAACGCAGCCTAAACTGAGCTACTTGCTTGTGGAATTTAGACGCCAGCTTTTATCACCCTGGTCTTTCTCGCTGCCTTTATGTGACTCACTTACAGGATCTGGGGTAGCTTTAGTGGTGCAAATTTGGAGTCATTTGGCCATGGAGTTTCTGAGAGACAGAGGTCCTAAAGAAAGGACCTGAGAATAACATTTTCTACTTCTTGTAATGTTTTTTGCACACACCCGTGGCTCAAACTAGTGCCTTGATCTGCCCCAAACTGATATCACCGAGTCGGGTTCAGTCTTCGCTGGTGCCCAACACCCACTGCTGCTTCAGAGAATTAAGATTTAAAGAGCTACTAGGGGTCCAAGTTAGCTTTGCTAAGTGGCTCGAGCCTTGGGCAGTGTGCTACAGACTCTGCATGTGCCATGAGACTGGTGCCATGGTGAGCAAAGGTGTGCACAGGCATGCTTGATCTCAGATGACATCAGGTAGAGATGTTCTTATGGGTGAGGTTGTTAGACCTTGTCCTTTTTGTAGTGGAGATCCATACAGAAGAATAGAGAGATAGACAAGACTAGGGAGAGTGGACTAGAGAACCTTGGGGTGTAGACTACATGACCTAGTAGATATTTGTCATCACTTAACAGCTATGATTCTAGCACTTTTAAATTTCCTTTTCAGCAAATTTCCTCTACTGAAATGTCCACTTCTCTGTTCCCGGAACTCTAACAGGACTTTGTTTTTAACCTACTCCAAGTATTGGTCTGTTTAAATCAGCTTCAACAAAAAGCTCTACACTTCCAAGGGGATCAGGTCGGCATCAGAGGTTGGCCGGGGGAGGCAGGAGGGGTGTTGTTTAGTAGTGTAAATAGCAATGTCTAAGCAGAGGGAAATAATGTTTTCTTTCAAAACTACAAAATCATAGAGGAAAGGTACTGCCAAACATTTTGATACACAGATTGCCAGAGGCAGTTGTTTTCCTCATAAAGAAATTTCAGTTTGATGTTTGCTTCAATCCAGAACAAAAAGAAGGGCACATATTAAAATATACAATATATAAATCACTTCTTTATATTATAAAAAAAAAAAAGTAAGTGCTTCCCAGTTGTCCTGAGGTAATTCCAATGCCCCTAGATGTTTAGATAATCATGTATGACTTTGTAGTTAAAAAGGAAGGGATTGGCAGTAAAGCCCATCTCATCTCAATACCAGAAAGATGCAGTCATATTGGAGGGAGTTCAGATAAGAGCCACAGAATTGATGAAACGGCTGATTAAAGAGCTAAATATGTATAGCATGGCTAAGCAGTGAAAAAAAGAGGACTGGAGGACCACCTACAATCTGGGAAGGACACAAACGTGCCAAGGGAGGGAATAATTATTTTGAGGGCTGCAAGGGGATATCACTAGAAATAACAGAATCAAATTTAGAAAAGAAATAGGCTGAATATTGGGAAAATTTCCTGGCAGTGAGATCAATTACACTGAGGAATAGTTTTCCCAAGAGAAATAATGGATGCCTCACTGACTGGGACAAACTGCTAGAAAATGAACTGCGGGTAGCAATCATGCACTTGCAAGGGGATGGACTAGATAATTGAATAGGTCTTCTCCATTTCTGTGGTTCAGTTATCTCCCTCTATCCCTATTTAACAATTTATTTTTAATATTGAAAAAAACATCATGCCATTAGCAAATGGCCATGATTGTCCCCCTGCATTCAGAGCCTTTGAAAAGCATAATTGTTTGAGCACAGGGGCTCGTCTTTAATTACCTCACTTACAAGCAGTTGTTTTGTTTGTCTAGGCTGTTATTTACAATTCAGATCCTGGAAGCTCACTGTCAGTGTGAAAATTCATGGACATTAATTCATTGGTAAAGAGCGAGCAAATGCAGAGCATGGGGCAAATGTAAATACATGATGTCTCCCCATTACCACGGGCAATGAAGCTTTCAGAAACAGCCCATGACACACAGGACTGCTGTTTATAATTTTGGTAGCCACATTAGAGAAGGTGGAGGGGGGGGGGGGTAAAGGTCAGGTTTGATGTGTCACTATTAGAGACACAAAGGCTCCTGAACACTTTCAGTCTAGGTAATCTGTGAGTCATACACAAGGTCTGCTAAGTGATTTGGATAGAGCAGATTGGGAGAAAGAAAAGAAGAAAGAATTTATTGGTGTGTCAATACAAGTTATTGAAAATGTCCTTGTGGCCAATTCACTTCAATGTCAGTTCCTAGGACCTAACTTTTGTCTCCTAGTTTATTGCCTTCTTCTTGAGCCCCCATCTAGCTGTGGCTTTTGGAAAGTCAGGAGGCTGAGTAAACACGCACTGTAAAGTCAGATTAGATTCCATTAGCATTTTCTGTTTTACAGCAGAGACAATACATTTCCTCTAAAAATTATTGACCCTCTTCCCCGCCCCTCCCAAAGACACAGCCATGGAGACAGCGTCAGACTGTCACTCCAACCACAGATACTTCAGGCTGACAAAAACTGCAGTGCTTACATTCAGCACAAGACAAATGTTAGCTGGTATCACTTGGCAACTGCACCATCTTTGCAGGCTGCCAAGGGAATTTTGATCAGTAACCTCTGCATGTGCATCTGACATTTAACCAGCGGCACAGAAGTTCAGATGAGCAGCTTACACATTAGGGACCAAATCCTGCCCTCACCAGTGGAGCAATGGAAAACAGAGAGGATGCCTGCTGCATTTTTTGCTCCAGGGATGCTGCCGGTCAGGGCTGGCTGAGAGGTGTCCTTTGCTGAGCAGGAGCAACATGTGCATCCATTGTTTGCTAGTTAGTGGTTTGCAGCTGATGGCAACTTGTATGGGGGTGAGCATGCCACCAGACTCACAGACCCAGCCCTTGTGGGGACCTGAGCTGTGGGGCTGTGTGGCCAGCTTTCTGTCTCTCTCATTAGAGGGCAGGATTGAACCTGGCACTGGTAAAGATATCAGAGCAAATTCAACTTTGAGTTCCCCACATGCACGTCCATTGAGCTCATCCATTGTAAATGGATAGGTCTTGAGTGGGCTGAGACAGAATATTAATGAGAGCAGAGCTTGGCTCATCAGTGACTGGAAGAACCAGGAAATCAGGTGGGCTCAGGACCGAATCAGAGCTGCGCCTCTGTTTACCTTACTCAGTGTCACTGACAGAGCGTGACAAAAGGCTTGAACCATAAACAAAGTCTTGTTGGAGGAGAGCAGTTATGTTTTACCCTGCACTGAACTGGAAGAGCAAACAGAGGAGGGCTGCAATTCTTCAGCTTGAGGACTGATCCTGAATTCAGGTGTCAGTCCGGAGCGCTGGAGTCCTGGACATGCACCAGCACAATGACTGTAAGGAAGTAACTTAACACTTGGGTTACTTCTTCCTCCCTCTCCCCTCAGTCTATGGCTGCCTTTGCTTGTGCAGGTTTTTACTTCCCCGTTGAAATTCCTGAAGTG
The DNA here is from genome assembly GCF_011386835.1 of Chrysemys picta bellii. Taxonomy (NCBI): domain Eukaryota; kingdom Metazoa; phylum Chordata; order Testudines; family Emydidae; genus Chrysemys; species Chrysemys picta. The sequence goes on from NC_088798.1 coordinate 98,821,728, forward strand.
TACAGTACTTAGTGTTTCTCTGGAGAGGGATGGGGAGGTTACAAGTATTCAGGAGAGTGACAGTCCTAGAAGGTTTGGGACAGTTTCGACCTCTTGATGACTAGACTTATTTCTGAAGCTTTGTCATTTGCACACAGAAAGTTTCTCTTGTTTTGAACAAAGTTCTCCGTGTTGGACAAAATAAACCGCAACTAAAGGCAAATATTTGACTTCTATGAATAAACAACATATAGGATGGTGCAGTGAGCAAGATTCTAGAGTATATTGGCATAACTTTTGTGATGGGTTCCCCCTGGGATGCCACCTGGTACTGGGGTACGACTGAGCCCACCTGACCCACCAACCTGGGCTCCCTTTACGCTGTACTGCTGTAATAGTCAATTTTATGAGGAGTCCCTGATTTCAGTAGCTTGTTATGCTAGGTGTGCAAATAGTTTTACATGCACAGTTCTCAAATAAATGCATATTTTGCTTCTATTATTGTAATGGCGGGTAACTTCCTCACTGCCTAATCCTGCAGCCCAAACTCATGCAAAACTCCTCTTGATTTCAATAGAACTAGGGTGACCATATTTCCCAAAGGGAAAATAGGACACCCCCTGGGGCTAGCCTGAACCCTCCCTCCTCCCCTGCATGAGGCTGGCCCGAGGCGCACGCCCAGGGCAACCCCCCAGTCTGCACGGGGCTGGCGGCGCTGCTCACTCGAGCCCAGCCTACCCCCAGCCTGAGCCCTGCCTCCCCAAGGGGCTGGCCTTACCGCTCCCCACCCCCCCAGGTCCTCCACACCCCACTTTTTGACAAAAGTGGATCTTTGTACCACTTGCTGTTGCCAGCTGATGAAGTTGGCAAGAACAAACAGGACAAATGCCCACTTTTGCCAAAAAAGTCGGGATGGCCAGGACAGGGCTTCAAAAAGGGACTATCCCAGCCAAAACAGGACGTATGGTCACCCTAAATAGAACATATGAATCAGAACTGCAGGAGTGAACCCAGGGGAAAACATACCAGATAACCTTTGGATTTGTACAATTTTTAAGGCACGTACGGTCCAGATCCTCAGCGGGTGTCAATAGGCAGAGCCCTACTGCAGTCAGTGGAGCTACACTGATTTGCACTAGCTGTCAACCTGGCCTGATAGTTGGATGCGCTCCTCACTTTTTGCCTGCCACGCCTTTACTGTGGTCCTTAAATATCCGCATATAATAAAATCTTTTGCACTTCTGTTGCATTTTTTCATCCATGGATCACAGAGCACTTTACAGACATTAACTCGTTCATTATGTCTGTCACAATAGCCATTGCGTTAAATTAAGCAAATCTGTCGACCACAGTTGTTGTAAAGCTAATTCCCAAAACCAAAACTGGGTAAATTGGTAACACAAGTTACCCCACCCCACCCTGCTTCCACCCCCATCGGATGTTAGTTACTGAATCCTTTCATTCAGATCAGCAGCATGGCTTAAAGATTGTGCCACAAGTACTGAAAGTTAATCTTGAGTAATTGTACCAGGATTTGGGTCCAGATGGTCAAGTGTAACTTCCTAGTTCCTACATCTCTTGGACACTCTGGACTGAAGCACGGGGAAGCTCTAATGCTGAAGTCCAGACCTTTCTCCTGAATTCAAGTTACTGAACTTTGACTTCAATGGTAAAGGTAAAGATCAAACTTCCTGATATTTTATCTTCAGCAGAAGATGGCAAATAAAACCTCAAATAAACCAAAGCCTGAAACATTGTGCACAAAATGTGGATAAAATAGAGTCTGTAAATGTGTTGTAGATTCAAGCAAAGGGTCTGGCAAGCATTCAGTGACCAGCATGTCTGTTCACTGTGCACCCCTTTCTGTTTGGGGTCTTCACTTGCCCAGGAGTGGAGGGAGGAATCCAATTGGATAGTGGCATAACTGCCCCACAGCTTGGGTACAAAAGGAGCAGCGATGTGTGTCTCTTTCCTGGCCATCAGCAGCAATCGGTGTGGGGATCTGTGCATCGGAGCCATTACTGGGTCCCTATGTTGGCCGTGCCCTCTGGACATCCATGGTTCCCATCAGAGAAGGCCTGCAGAGCAACCTCTCCATGGATGCTGGAGGCAAAGCCTAATAAGAGCAGACTGCCCCAGAGCATGGGTGGGAGGAAGAAATCCCAGGAAAGTCCCTTCCCCCTAACATTCTCCATGCGGGGGGCAGCTGTGATATGGCTGCCTGTTCACAAGGGGAGCAGATAATGCTGCCAGGAGTGTTCCAGACCTCAAAGGGGACAAAAAGGGATTGGGTGTGGAGATAGCCATGACCTCTTTCCCTCTTGCACGCTGGCTAGTGTCTGGAGGGCTGTACTGGGAGAGCACATGCTACACATGTTCTTTGGGTGTAGGATCTGTCACTGGTGAGCAGGCTGCCTCTGTGTCCCTGGATGCATTGTGCCTTCTGGCCTCTGCACGCATAATGACTCCAGCTACTGCCACTCACACAGTGCTCCTGTCCCTCTCCCTCCTGCAAGGCTCGGGCTCCCTGAGCCAGAACTGAAGCCTTTTGCCTCTGTCCCTGTTCTCTGAATATCTTTTTTGCTAGACCAAGAGCCTGTTGATGGCTCCTATCCTGCAGGCCTGACCTACTCAAAATCACTTGGGCATACCAGAATCACAGCATCACGCATCCAAGCATAAGGTGAACAGACAAATGAGGATAAAAAGAAGAGTGTCTTTGTACAGCGCCTAACATGGTGGGGTCCTGGGGCTTGGTTAAGGGTTCCTAGGCGCTATGGTAGAACATAATCATAATACTTGGGATTTCTCTGAGCAACAGAGAAGGGACAGCATCTAGAGAGCCACCTTCGTCAGCTGACTCTTCAGTAGCACTGCCAAGCAGCTGGGGCTTTTCTCAGAGTCCACTCAGAAAGTGGAAACTCTTTCTTGTGTTTCTGCAGGTTAGAAATCTCTGCTACATGGTGACGAGGCGGGAGAAAATGAAACACTCCATTTGCAAACTTCAGGAGCAGATCTTCCATCTCCAGATGCAACTGATCAAGAAGGATCTTTATCCAGGTAGGTACTTCTGCTAATGGCTTGGGAGTACTTGTAATCACAGATGCTTCCAGTTCCAACATATACTATGAAACACTCATATCCAAACCGGCGCACGTGGAAGCAAAAGCATCACCAGATTAGGTCTTTCCTTCCTTTTTTTATGTTGATAAACATGTGGTTGAGCTATCTTGTGCAAATTATAGATACTTGGGAGCTTATGCCCTGTCCAGGGTAGGCTTGTGGTAGAGCACAGAACTGGGGGTCAGGACCTGGGTTCAAGCCTCTGTTTCACCACAAACTCACTGTGCCACTGTGGACAAGTCATTTAGGCCTCAGTTCTGCCCTCTCATAAAAGTCAGTAAGAGTTTCACTCTTTAAGTGAGGGCAGAATCGGGACCTTATCTTCTCTGAGTCTCAGGGAATTTCTGCGCTAGAGTTGGAGGGGTACGTTCCAGCTCAAGAAGACATACCCAGGCTAGCTCTGATCGAGCTATGTGCTAAGAACAAAGTGTAACCGTGGCAGCGTGAGGGGGCTACCCACCCCGAGTCTAATCCCATCTGAGACGATAGGTATGTGCTCAGGGCGGCTAGCCCCTCCTGGTGTTCTCACTGCCACTACTACACTCCTGTTGTTAGCACACTAGCTTGATATCTGCTCAAGCTGGAATTTACACCTTACATCTCCAGTGTATACACACCCTCAGTTTCCCCAACTGCAAAATGCGGGGAGGGAGGAAGAGAATGATCCCTCCTCCTCCTTCCTCACTTGCTTTGAAATCGACAGGTGATCAAGCACTGTGCATTTTGAGTATTCTGATTATTACTGTTTTATTAAGAACAGGGAAGAGTACATTCTTACCCTGACTCTGCTGAGAGGCTGAGATGGTAGTTTTCACTGACCCTATACAAAGTAGATCTGTATCACCTCTGGGTAGTAAACGCTAATCATTTTGCTGGATAGTTAAATTAAGACATCAGTCTGGCCTGCAGTGAGATGCTGTGACTGGAGCACATTGTTCCGTTCCAACTCCTCATCCTGTTTGGATGGTGATTACAAATGCTGGGTGCAAGGCTAGAGAGGTTGGTGTTTTTAGTTGTGGCATCTGGCTCGTTGGTGTGTTTTAGTAGCAGTTGCATTGGCTTCTTTTCAGTTGCCTCTGGCTCTGTTAAGAATCAAAGGTTAAGCTGCTGATGGAATGTCTTTTGCTCCTAGATGCCATCTCATTTTAACACTGATTGTCTGTAATTCACTCGGCTATACGTCTCTATTAGCGGAGAACATCTTGCACACAGTACGGGAAGCACTTGGCAGCATTTTATTAAATAGCGAATATAGAATTAATTTCTTTCTTTTTTTCTTTGATTATTTTTTTTTAAACATGCAGTGGTTGAGCCCACATCTCATAAATTCCTCTTCCTTTTTTCAATGGCAGTACAAGACTCAAAAACCAAGGCTGCATAACAGTTTTTCCAGAAACAGCATCTGGTTCTTTGGCAGACTCCTCCGCCAGTTGTTGTGTTTGTGGCTTTGGAGTTGCTTCTGAAGCCATCACGTGTTTGGGGTTTCTTAGGAACTGTCTGGACTGCACTTTCCCTTACCAAAGTTTCCTTTGACTCAAATTTTGAGTCTGAGAAAGGTGGTGTTGAAAAGTTTGTGACTTTGATTCTGTGCAAATTTTTCTTGGTAGCCTGACCCGGGCTGCTCTATAGTGCAGAGAGGAAGATCCAATAATCATATACAGTATGGCCTAGTCAGAGATGGGCCCAAGCCACAAAAAGTCTGCTACTGGGTGAGGCTGACCAGCCATGACACTGATTATCTTCAGTGGAAATTTCAGGTGTTCTGCACTTCTCAGAATAGGACCTGTCTTTTGGATCCAGATCAAAACTATCCCAAAGTTGTGGGGAAGTTATGCGCTGAGTCTTTGAGTGGGGCCTATTTTACATAGAGGGCCTGATTAGTAGAGGTACTGAGTGTTGAGCACTTGCTGATCCCACTGGGACTAACTCTGATAGCCTTTATTGAAAGATACCTTACTCCATAAGTGATCACATGGTAATTAGTGAAGCTACTTGTTGACATCGTGAATAAGAGTAGAAGAATCATAGGGTTAGAAGGGACCACAAAGGTTATCTAGTCCAGTGGTTCTCAACCAGGGGTAAACGTACCCCTCAGGGTACCCAGAAGTCTTCCAGGGGGTACATCAACTCATCTAGATATTTGCCTAGTTTTACAACAGGCTACATAAAAAGCATCAGCAAAGTCAGTACAAACTAACTTTTCATACACACAATGACTTGTTTATACTGCTCTATATACTATTCACTGAAATATAAGTACACTATTTATATTCCAGTTTATTTTATAATTATATAGTAAAAATGAGAACATAAGCAGTTTTTCAGTCAGAGTGTGCTGTGACACTTTTGTATTTTTATGTCTGATTTTGTAAGCAAGTAATTTTTAAGTGAGGTGAAACTTGGGGGTACACAAGACAAATCAGACTCCTGAAAGGGGTACAGTAGTTGGAGAACCACTGATCTAGTCTAACCCTGTGCCAAGATGCAGGATTTGTCATGTCTAAACCATCCAAGAGAGATGGCTCTCCACCCTCCTTTTGAAAAGCTCCAGCGAAGGAGCTTCCCCAACCTCCCGAGGTAGTCTGTTCCGTTGTCCTACTGTTCTTACAGTTAGGAAGTTTTTCCAGAGATTTAATCCAGTTTGTTGACTTTATTTTGAGTTGTGGGTCGTAAGCATTCCTCTAAAGTTAGGTGCGCATCTACAAAGTTCAGGGTATTCTGACCAGAAGGGTTGCTTTGAACCTTTACCTACTTTGAAAGTAACAAGATTTCCATGGGACAGCATTTGAAGTCCAGAAATAAGAACTGCTCTGAATGACTTGAAGGAATGAGGTATTTTACTGCTGTAAAATTGTAAGTGTTCAAGCTTGTATCTGAGCAGTATTTATTGTTTGCTTAAAATAAATGGGAATGACTTTCAAATGGACACTTCATCATGATTTTATTTCCACGGGGGAAATTAAGCCAATCTGAACAGTAAGCCATGAGATGCAGATCTCCACAGCTTTGTTCAGCTAAGGAGAATGAAGGATAGTACCAAAATGAAGCTCTAATAAGTGAGTTGAAGAAATCAGTGATAATAGTTTCCCTCAAGAGAAGTCAAGTGCTTCCCCATGTAGATAGGATGGCTCGTAGTACAGAGAGGATTGGGGTGCAGAGTTGTCAGTTTCTGAGATCGTTTGATTATTTGCATATTCTTCTACTGCATTGGCTCCTACTACACAAGTTAGCACACGGTAGCTCGGACATCTGTATGCTTCCCTGAGACCCCCCGAGCTCAGCTTTGTTTCTGACAGTAGGACAGCCTTTTGTAGTGTTATGAGCCAAATCAGTAGAGTTGCTTCGTGTGGCAGTCACTACTCTCCATTTCATTATGGTACAAGAGAGGCACGGTTTTAAGGTCCAATCCTATAAAATGCTGTTGGCCTCCATAAATTGCTGAGCTGCTGTCGACCTCAATGGCAGTGGAGGATGATCAGCCCCTGGCAGGACCGGGCTCTTGGAAAATTTGTTGTTCGGTTTTACGACACGAAATGATTTGCAAGTGGAGGAGAAAATTTGTCTCCTAATATTTCCTCACCCGTATTTCCTCCCCTCTGACACTTGATTTCATTGGCCGACATATCAATAACTTTTGGGGGGAAAGCAAGAAATCTGTCTCACTCTTCCCGATTGAGTGCAGTTGCTGATTATTATGGGGCATGGCAATTAATCAACACAACCTGGTGGAGTTACCCCATAGGCACGTTTGGCACACTGTATTTTTCGAAGAGTCTCCTCCTAAAACTCCTAACTTGGAGGTTTATTTTCCCATTGATGAGAGATCATTTAGGTAGGAGGTTCTTATTAAAGCTGTTGGGAATTGCCCACGTAAAACTACCCCTCTTCTATCTCACATATATGTCTTGCATGAAATGTCAAGTTGACTCCTGACTGTGAAATGTGGCTGTTATTTTGACAGGCTCCTTTTGAAAAGGTAACATTCATATTTCTGTTTAGAACCATTGTGATGTCTAAACAAAGTCATATTTTTATTTGTAAGTCAGGTGAAAAATGTGTCTGTTTGGAACTTCCCCAGTCTTCTGGAGTCATTTGGCAGGAATGTAGTATATATCAATGTTTATTTTCTTTCTTTCTTTCAGTGAGTCCATTGCTCATGAAAGATCCTGGATTGGCAATCCTGGAAATGTAAATCCTCTCTTAATCCAGACCCACAGATATTCTCAGGCAGCTGTAATGCAAATTCCACCACTACATTTCAACCTAGAGAGACTACCTCTAGAGAGAGAGGAGACTTCAGCCTCCATGGCCTCTCTGCTAAGACTGCTAACAAATCTGATGGTGGTTTATATGAAGCTGATACCTTCCACCGATCACTGCATAGATCTCTTAGAATTATTGCTCAGTTGTCATTTTACAGCCATCACATAGTAATAACTTTTGGTCAGTGCCAACTTGGGTCAGCTTCAAGCTAATGATCAGATTACGGAAAGCTAGAAATCATATTTCCAATTCCTTCAGCCATCCAGGCTCCCACTTTTGCTTTTAGGGCCCTGTTCTTTCCCCACTGAAGGTAGTAGGAGATTTAGCATGAGCTTCTGCAGGTGAAGATTTGGGCCCTTAATATATAAAAAGCTTTGAGTATTTCACCTAGTAATACAAATTGTTCTTTTCAGAGGGTACATCTTAATCCTGTTCCCCCAAGAAGAATAAATCCAGTACATATGCAAAACCATTTAGTATATATTGATTTTTAGTTGAATGTCCAAATAGCTGTGATTTATATTCCTGGTTTTCAATAGGCAGTTTTCAATAGCCAAGTCTCTCCCACTCGGTTTAGTTGGATTTTATGCAGTGTTTAGGTGTTAGAGGTTTTTTTTTTCATTGTTATACAGTGTAGGCAAGGGTAGTTATTATATCCAAAAGATCAAATCAAGACAGGTCTGCTTAAAAATGCTGCCAATAAGATCTTTGTCAAACTTGTTTTGCGACCTTATACCAGCAATGGAAGAGTAGGTTGATAAGCACTTTGCATTTGCCTGTAGTTTACATTGCAAATTCGCATTATACCACAAGCTGTAAAGTTTGGAACTGCCTGAGTCTTTTGGAGTGTTCCTATGTAGGGGTTTGGTTTATAAGCACTGCATTCTCAGGACTGAAATCTTGGTGCCCAAAGGCCTTGATCCAGCAAAGCACTTAAGCAAGTGCTTAATTTTAAGCAAATGAGCAGTCCAGTGATTTCAGTGGAACCACTTGTGTTTAAAGTTCAGTTTGTGCTTAAGTGCTTTGCTGGATCAAAGCCCAAATTTCTTCTTTATACGGTCTCTGGGACTGAAACCCTTTCCTTAATCTAGAGCTCTGTAGTGTCCACTTGCCCAAAATGGCGGTACACCGATCTCCTTTGCAACTCTTGACCCAGATTTACACTAGAGCCTGCTATTGTTTCACAGAAGGTGATTAGCAAGGATTCTTCTAGTTCTTAATTTCATCCTTATCTCAGTGCTCCTGAATGCTCCAAAGTGTTCATCATCATGTTACCTGGTTACGTGAGCTCACATTTCTTTTTATTTGAAAAAAAAAAAACAGAACAAACTGGGAAGAGAACAAAGGGAAAGAAAAGTGACCCCAAAAGAAAAGGAAGAGATGGTAGAAAAAGTAGCCCTGAGAAGAAAGAAAAAAGGAAACCAGGGAACGACTCAGTCTTGGGACAGCTGGGTAAGTCTGACTGTCAGAACACAGCACTGAAATATACTGAGTGCAGAGGCCAAAGTCATAGAGTTAAAGGAATTCCAAAGGCTTCCCTTATGGGGGGGGTTAAATGTAGTGCTTAATGCCACAGATAGCCCTAGAGATTAGGCCAGGGGTCTCAAACTCAGATGACCTTGAGGGCCTCATGAGGACTAGTGCATTGGCCCAAGGGCCGCATCACTGACACCCCACCTCGTTGCCCCTGACCCCGCCTCCACTCCACCCGTTCCATAAGGCCCCGCCCCGCTTCACCTCTTCTCGCCCCTTCCCTGCTCCCATTCCAACCCCTTTCCCGAAGTCCTCACCCCAGGGGGTGCAGGAGGGGGCTCAGGGCAGGGAGTTGAGGTGCAGGAGGTGTGCAGGGTATGGCAGGGAATTGGGGTGTGGGATGCACAAGGGGTGAGGGGTTCAGCGGGGGCTCAGGGCAGGGAGTGCAGGAGGTGTGCAGGGTGCGGCAGGGGGCTCAGGGCAGGGAGTTAGGGTGCAGGAGGGGTGAGGGGTGCAGCAGGGGGTTGGGGTGCAGGAAGGGTGAGGGGTGCAGGGGGGGTCAGGGGAGGGAGCTGGGGTGCAGGAGGGGTGTGGGATGTGGCAGGGTCTCCGGGCAGGGGGTTGGGGTGCAGGAGGGGTGAGGGGTGCAGCAGGGGGTTGGGGTGCAGGAAGGGTGAGGGGTGCAGGGGGGGTCAGGGGAGGGAGCTGGGGTGCAGGAGGGGTGTGGGATGTGGCAGGGTCTCCGGGCAGGGGGTTGGGGTGCAGAAAGGGTGCGGGGTACAGGCTCCAGCCCGGCGCCGCTTACCTAGAGTGGGGTTACAGCGCCGCGCCCCACGGCCAGGGCAGGCTCCCTGCCTGCCTGCCCTGTCCCCGCTCCGCTCCAGGAAGCAGCCGGAGTCCCGGGACGGGGGGGTACGGCGCCATGTGCTGCTCTTGCTGCTCCTCCAGGTACCTCCTCCAAAGCTCCCATTGACTGCGGTTCCCAGTTCCCGGCCAATGGGAGCTGCAAGAGCACGGAGCCCTCTACTTGCCTCCCACCCCCCTGCTCAGGGCTGCAGGGACATACAGTAGTTCAGCTACTTCAGGGAGCAGCATGGGGCTTGTGGCGACACGGGGTAGGTGGGGGGGGGAGCGTGGGGAGCTTGGCGGGCCGCACGAAAGAACCCCACGGGCCACATGCGGCCCATGGGCCGCGTGTTTGAGACCCCTGGACTAGGCTCTCTTGCTTATCCACATTGGAGTTACATCACAGACATTGGCTGTGTGAGCTTCCTTACACTGCTTCTGCTCTGTACTGGAGGGACCAGAGTACACTAACCCCCACCCTGACACTGTAGATGGGGTCCTTTGTCTGTAGGCTGTCAGCTAGTGGCACAAAAACTTAGGAAGTATTCAGCTATCAGGCTGAAGGGTTGAACTCCAGCTGGAAGAATGCATTAGAATATTGCAATGAGAAATAGTGATTTTACTTTCTGGCAATGTAATCTGAGTTCTCCACTCTAGTGTAGTGTTCATTCTCTGAATAGTCTGCACCATGCGTCCTGCTGCTGCTTGTGAGTAAACTGCATGGGCCATGTGTTTTATTTCAATGCATGCTGCTCTGTTCCTCTATGCAACCTCCATCACAGGAATTCGTTCGGCCAAGTGGCTGCTGCTGGCAGTCCCAGACCAGCCAGGAGATGGATGCAAAGTGATGCTGCTTTCTCAGCACTATTTCCAGTCTTTTTCCATGTCATAAAGGGCCTGATTCTGCCCCCATTACTGTCATTCTGTGCATTATGTTGATATATAACACACCACCCAGTCCACCATCAAAAATAACCTTCTGCTACATAGCAGGGGAAAAGACCTAAAGAAAAAGGGCTTTTTCAACAATTCCCTTAGCAACCACAAATGATTTCTTGTAGAATTTGATCTCTTTCCTACTTTCTGATGTTGATTAAATGACATTTTTAATTCCACGCACCCCCCCCCCCCCATGTGTCAGATTACTGTGGGCAGGTGCAGAAGCTTGACTTGAGCACCAGCAAGCAAGGGGTTAATTCTATGTTCAGCTCTCCCACAGGTGTAATGGCCTAGCACCAGAACTGACAGCCCAATCAGCAATTCAGAGGAAAGCCAGGGAACACTATAAAAATAACTCCCTGGCCCTAGAAAGGGAAAGAACTTCTGGGGGAGGGGTTTGGGGCAGGGGCAGGGGCTTATACCTGGCTTTCTCTTCACTTTTCTGTTAATATAAAATCCTGTTTGTTTTTTCTTACAATTTGCTAACTCTGAAACTGAAGCCTTAGAGGAAGAATTTTACTTAATGAAGGACATTCTCTGTTACTATTTAGATCAGCTGTCCTGTTCCGCTAGCTTAGAATGACCCAAAAGTCCTTCCCTTGAGACAGCTCCCATGATGGCTTGACATGTTGTGAAAAGCCCCCTGTAAATTTTAGTTATTGTCTGCAACACTCATTTTTTTTCCCCCTTAGGCATATCCTACACCTACAGCAACAACTGATTTAAATCAAATAGTTAATTCTGTGCTGATACTTGGCAGAAATATTTTCTTATTCCTTATGAAAGGGAGATACTGGGCCACATGTCCTGCCATCATTTTAAAAAAGAAAGTGTTGAAATCTTTAAAACAATGAATGATACAAACCTCCTCACAAGAACAACAACTATAGACATGAATCGCTTCCTCCACAACACAGTCCCAGTGACCTCTCCCCTAACCCATCTGTAGTTTCTTTTTAAAAAAGAGAAAAAAATACTCCATCAAAAATCTGCCCTTTTCTCATCCATTTTATAAATAAGTCCAATGTTTTTATTTTTTTTTTTCAATTTATTGAGAGAGTATTAACAAGTTTACAAATCCTTGCCATGTAAATATCAGAAACCAAACAATCATTACAACAGGGAGCTTTTCTTTAGAGACATTTTTGAGGAATATAGTCATCAGATCTCTCTATTTAACAGGATGTTCCCATAGTACACAGTGAGCATCATTACAACTGCTCACATGAATGAGACCAGTTTTTAATGTACAATTCCAGTGGGTTTCAGTCATAGCAATTAGAACAGGGACACACCTGTGCTATTAGGATCTCTTTGTTTTCTTCCCTCTGCCAGTGCAGAAGTGTTCCCTCCCATACATTTTAAAGGCACTTAGAACTTCTAAAAGTAGGTAGATAAGTAGTGGTGACCTCCACCACTTCTCTTGAGAGCTATTCCACACGCAGGCAAACCTCAATACTAGGAAGTTTTTCAACCAAATTCTTCCCTCTTTTACTTCTAGTTAGTCCTCTTTGAGCTACTCCAAATAATTCCTCTCCGGTATTCACTCCTTTCAAGTATGTATAGATGACTCTAATGCCTGCGCCCTTCTGTCTTCACTGAATCCTACACATTTAGCTGCTTTAAACTTTCCTCATCAGTCAATCCCTCCAACCCACTGATCGTTCTTGCTCCAGTTTAGCCAGTCTCTTTTGTACCTAATGAATGCAGTCTACCAGGTGCCAGTGGGAAAATCCATCTACAGCACCAATGGCAGGAAATGACTCAAGGCAAAAGAACTCTGTAGCATGGACTTTACTAGGCGTGATTTTGAAGATCAGTAGGTCCATGTTGCACAGAGCTGATTTTTTACAGCACAGACTGTTATCACACTTTCACTTTTCTCTACGAAATTAAATAGCATAATCCAATAATTGTCTCCAGGTGCAAATCCTCTTCTCTGTAAGGATTTACCAAATTCTTAGGATCAGATAAAATTAGTCCAGTCTGTTACAATAATATGAACACGAAAAGTAACAGCTTAAGAATAGGAGTGTCTACAGTGTTATTTCAGAGCTGCTGGGAATAGATTAAAACCGCTCTCTGTTTAATGACATCATATGATATAGACACTTTTATCACTGCCTGTCTTTAGAAATTTGGCTAAATCATAAGTAAATACTCAGACCAAATCCTGAGGTTCTTGCGCAGTCCTTAGCCCAAGCTTCCACTGACTTCAATGAGAGTTTAGCCTAAGTGAAGACTTCAGCCCAACATTTGACACCTCAAAGCCAGTATGAAATGCTGCCAGCATTTCCTGTTTTAATGTGTGTGCAATGGCTGTACAACTGCATGTTAAAGTCAATCAGCCTTTTTAAATTTGAGGAAGGTTTCTGTACTAATATTTGCTTAGTCCAAGTTCCGAGGTACTTCTGCGAAAGCATCGGAGTCACAGGCAGTCAAAATGAATGATCCAAGGCAGATATTTATTTGAGGAAGCTAACACTGTATCTAATATAGAGCGATTGACATATACTGCACATTAAACCTCGGGTCTTACCTTATGGCTTAATGGATTGCTTACCAGCATGACCACTTGGTCTCTCCTTTATGCTCTGCCCCATAGCAAGAGAACTAAAGGGCCACTCCAGTAAATGAATACTGAATACATCTGCAGCACTTAAAGGAAACTTTTCTTCATGCAATATATAATCAACCTTCAAAATGCGCTGCCACAGATGGGGGAGTCGGATAATATATGAAAAGGGTTCTCATTTTTATGACCATTAATAACTTTTATAGTTATGCAGCTCTGGTGAGGACTATCATACACATGCTTCAGGGTACTCATGGAGCATTGAAGGGTCAGGCAGGAGTTTTTTCCCCACTCTGTCCATCATTTCCACAAATGATGAGACATCTCATGGGGGATGGGGTTTGACTTCTGAAGCATTGGATGCTAGCTAGTGACAGAGGCCAGTTGATCTGAGCTGTGTGGCAAATCCTACTCATGCTATTATATATCTCGGGTAGGTGGTATACTCTTTGGGGCGAGGCCCATGTTTTTGTGTCTGTGCTGTGAAACATACTTTTGGGGCTCTCTAGAATTATTAATCATAAGCATGATCATCAGTTTTCACTTATTCCGGTTCTGATAATATTACATTCACACTAGTGTGATCCTAACCAGCTATCACTGCCCATAGAGTTGAAGAAGAAAATTAGAATAACTGTTTTAAGCAGCTAAAACATAGTATGTAGAACCAGTGATGTTGTTTGTGTTTTCCCAGCAAAGGGGAAGGCAAGAATCCAGCCAAAGACCTTCCTTACCTAACTACCCATATAAAGATTATGCCAGGAGGGTGTTTCTACCCCAGCCCCCATGTAAGTGTTCTGTCCTAGGGCTCTCATCAACCCAAAGCAGCAGCCTGTAGAAGTAGAGTTCTCATAGCTGAATTCATCCAGCCCTTCATCTCCTGCCCATTCTTCAGGGTTTCCTGCATGTGTTAGCACTATAGCTGAAGGAACTGTAATAATTCTGTGTGGCCAGATACCAGGGGGTTTCAGACCTGTTCTCCCCAATCACCCAGCCTTCACAATCTTCTCAGCCTTGCTGGTTAAAGTTCTGTGCGTAGTTCGTCTTGAACACCATATAATCTGCCCTAACACACTGTAGGTCTTTGTCCCCTTTCTAGTAGCTAGACCACACATAGAGGAATATGATTTGGCTCTTGGCCTAGTCCTTTAATTTATGCAGTCAAAGCTCATGCTTTTCGATCCAAACATCCCAGGTTCAGTCCTCATAGATGTCCAATCTGGGGGCAATGTTATAAGTGGTGGACGGTGTAGGTCGCTATCATGTAAGGTATAAGAATACCCCAAATTAACCATTATTACCTGAAGTAAAGTATGTTTGCCATTTACTCACACATTACATGCTGTATGGTGCATTACAATAGACACTGGAGATCCTCCATGTTTGCCGAATACCAAAAAATTGTTCCAGGTTCCTTACTGCAGTTTATAGTTTTGACACTGCATTGGTGCCTCTTACAATCAAAGCACAAACTGAATGATTCTGACTTCTAAGACAGTTGTCCTTTTTATTTTTACAGGTTTGTCAACTTCCTTTCCCATAGATGGGACCTTCTTCAATAGCTGGTTGGCCCAGTCAGTTCAGATTACCACTGAGAACATGCCAATGAGTGAGTGGTCCTTGAACAATGGCCACCATGAAGACAACACTCCAGGCCTTTCAGAGGAGCTTTTACAAGATGAAGAGACCTTGTTAAGTTTTATGATGGATCATTCATTGAAGTCACCATTCAAGCATAGTGATGCAACAAAGAAAGTTAAAAACAAAATGAGAATGAACACTAAGAAAAAACTGTCAAGAAATGACTTGAACACAATCTTCAAGAGTCACCAAGAGGAGGATTCAAATCAGTGGACTAACAACACGAATAACTTATCAAATGATACCACAAAGCCCTTCGCCCATGATGCAAGACCTAGCAAATCAGAGAAAGGAACGGTGAAACTTCACATGGACCGCAAAGGGGCCAGTGAAATAAAAAAGACAGCTAAGAAGGGATCTTCACATCCTGTTCCAAAAGCAAATGATTCTCATGCCTCATTGTGTCTGAGAAGCTCCTTAAGCAATGAGGAGGAGACAGTGAATTGTACTCAGTGTGAGTCCAGTTCTCTGACTAAAGTGCCTGACTCAGTAGGTAGTCTGAAAACGGTAGTGAGGTTCAAATTACCAAAGGAGAGCAGAGGGACTAAGAGGTCACAGATCCAGAAGCCTGACACCGTTAACGGGCCTCCAGTCAGTGAAAAGTCAAAGGTCATCTTGCATCATTTTGACAATGAGACTGATGGCTATTTTTCTGATGCAGAGATGAGCGACTCTGACATGGAATCCGGTAGTGGCAGAGTGCAACATAACCAATTAGATTCAGGAAATGAGGATATTGTCAGAATGAGTATTTTGGCATCATAACTCCACCAGATTTACCAACTGTGACAGTTCTATGAAGCCTAAACCCAGTTACAACTGCCATGTTCAATTTTTGCCTGGTATCATAACAAAAGGGTTTTTTAATATGTATATATAGTTTAAAATTCAGCACTGTTGTCTTTCTCTTCTCTGTATGCCTGAGATACAGCTTAACCATCACCAACATAGATTACTGTAACAGTAGTTGTCCCTTCTTAGTTAACTTGCATATCCCAGTTAAAAGAAATGCAAGCATGCGCATTAAGGGACTTGTGCTTGCAGGCAATGAGCAAGACATCCTAGATTCTTAATAAAGAGGTTTAATTTTGCCAGTATCCGTTGTTTCTGCAGGGATGACAGTTTTATGGGCATTATTTAAAGACAGACAGATTTCATGCTCTGCCTGGGATTATTGCCCCTGTATGTCAGGGTATTGGGGTACTATGAGAACCACCGACACACACAGAACTTACTGAAAAAGTCACTATCTGTCCGTGTGTTTGCGCGCGCACAAGGAAGTAAAATAAGCGATACTAAAATATTTTTTTTTTAAAAAGCACAAAAAGCTTATTTGAAGAAAGCACTTATGGGTGGAGGAAAACAACATTCTATTTATATTTTATTAAATCCTGTGTTTTTTCTCACCTTCCAGTTTGATCAGAATCCGTCCAGGGGCCAAGAACCAAGATTTAGCCCTGCCACTACATCTGTCAGAGATAGTCGGCAGCACTGTAAACAGTCATCAAAGGCTTTCAGTAGATAGAAGAGACACATATCTGTATTAGAGCTGCAACGCTATCTACAAATATTCCTCCTGAGTAGCTCTGGGTATTTATTGATGTTATGTAAACCTCGGAGGTCCTTTGAACCCTTTAAGGTTATTTGAAAATTTTAAGTGATTTACTCAGGTTAATTGATTAGCCTTTACCAAAACATTCGGGCCAAAATGGAGCGGGATGGAGAGGGGAAAAATGTCTTCAAAAACAGGAGGGTTGTAAAATATCAAATCAGTTTGGCAAAAGAGCCGATGCCAGCACTTCATCTTTAATGGTTGAAATTACATTCAGCTGTGCTGGGAGCTGTACATTCGAGCCCTGTGGGACTACTTTTAATCCTGGTTCCGTCCTGCCCTGCAACACCCACTCCCACTTGCTTCCGCTATTATGGCAGTGGGACCCATAAGATCCCAGTCCCACTGCAGGGTTCTATACTAGTCCTATGCAGGGCTCTATTGTACATGTAAACTCACCATGCACGACAGTGGACAATTGGCCCTCAGTCTAAATGCAATGTCATTTAGAGGAAATTAAATGATTTGCCTTTATCATTTTGTTGTTCTACTAAATACCATAACTAAAACAATAAATTTATCCCTCCCCATCCTTTTTTTTTATTCTTTGAATCCTAGTTACAAGCTGTTGACTTGATGTAGGAGGGTGATTCACAAAAGCTGACATTATAAATATTATAATAATTTAATGCATAAAATGTCCCCTATAAGCCTTAAATGTCGTTTAAAAGCCCATGTTACCTATGAGTCAGGCGAATTTCCATGTTTGCACTTAATTACACCATTATTTCAGTTTTGGCTTCAAAGGTCACAGTTAAATCGTACCGCGTGTTTTATTGGAGTGACCCCAGTGTGAGCTCAGGGAACAAAAAACAAACAAACAAAAAAAGGAATTCACTGAAACTTTTTTCTGTTGTTTTTTAAAAATAAAAAAAAACAAACCTGGGACACTTCTGCAACTGGTAAAACCCATCCCTTTAAACAAAAAAACAGATGAATCAGTCAAATAATTTTGTGTATGCCAAAGAATATTTTGACAATAAAGCAGCACAGCCAGAAACCGGAAACTTGTCATTTGGAAAAATTGGAAGTTATTTAGCAACAAAGGACTAGAGACACATTCATGACACAAAACTGAGGTGTTAGTTTCCAAGCTTGCTGAGGGGGGATGCTTCTGTCACTGAAGCTGCACCCTGCTGTTTTGATTTCTGATGCTTTTTACTCATTTGACTCTGAGCTTTCTTTAAACTCTGTGACTCCGAAAATTGACTATCGGAGCATTTTTAAATCTTCAAAAGTCCTTCTGATCAATTCTTATCAAATTATTATCAGATTGCAGTGAAATTAATAAGATTGGCTAATTCCAAAAAAATCAACTCTAAAACCAAACGTACCTGGGTGTTTTCCTCATTTGATACATTTTATACAAATTATTGTCGAAAAAGAAGAAAAAAAAGGAACCACCAAAAAACGTTGTTATAAATTAGCATAATCCGCTGAGGTTGGAAACTAAAGTCTGCTCATTAATTAAGGCTCAGTATGTTCAGATAATGTTAAATACAGTAAATAGGACTTAGTTTATCTTATCAGGCTTGCTAGCTTTAGCTACAGTATCCTAGTATAAGAGTCATAACAATAATCAATATGCTGCCTTTTAATGAATCTTGCTTCCGTGTGCTTCACTTCAACTATGGTAAAAAAAAAAAACCAGACACAAATCTCACTGTACACAGCTTCACTCATTAGCTTCTGCATTCCTTGCTTGCTCAGTACAGGAGAGCAAAAGGGGATAGACTTTAAAGAACAACCAAACGAAAGTGGCACCATATTTCTGTTGATTCCGATGCAGCACTGTGATACACTCCATTGTTACTGTGATCAGGAAGTAGTTCAAAACCAAAAAAAAAAAAAAAAAAGAACAGTTCAAAACAGCCACAACAAGACTTTAGGCATTGTGATTTGTGATCAGGGAATAAAATTGCACACAGAGGGGCCAAATTTGGCCTGTTTGTATGTAAAATAAGAACAAGAGAATGAGAGGAAACTAACAGAGAAGAGCTTATCAGAATTACTGGGAGAGAAGGATCCAGAAGAGTATTACCAGGCAGTGGCAGAACATGTATCTGGTATACACACTCTATGAGAGCGCTCAGTACTGTATGTAGATGCTGAATCCATTGTCTTTTGGCTTGAGTTAACTATTGACATTTTGTATAATTGCTGTGGGATTCATTTGAGTGGATTCTTTGATTTATTAGAACCAGTAATAATAATCCCTAGAGTGTCCTGGTTTAACAGAAGAGCTCTAGAGATAATTTGAGGGCTAAGACATGTTCCCAGCGGTACCCATACTGCACCATTGATGTCCATGTACAGGTGCCCATACAGTATTCTACTCCATACATTTAGTGGGGGCCACACTAAAATAGACTTACAGAGGCTGTTTTGCTCAAGATGTCTAGGAAATCTCCAGACCTCCACTGGCCACCTGCTATTGCTTCCAAAGGCGTGAGAATTGACAGCAGGCTGGCTGGCTAACAACGAAAGAGGTTATCAGGGAAGAGGTGGTGGCTTCCAGCAGGGGAAAGGTAGGACAGAGGCATTCACTGTGGGCAGGAGGCCAGATCTAACCCCACCTCCAATCAGGACCAAGGCCATTTCACAGCCATTCCAGTGGCCCCACCAAAGCCCTGGAAACCTAGCTACTATATTCAGTCATTAGACACCTGGTTCCTAAGAAACACTCCACACGCCCTTTGTTCCTATGCCACCTACTTATTTCATAACAGAAATGTTAATAATTAAGGAAAGAAAAATGTACAAGGAAAATATTTTTGATGTATTGTAAATGTATTTTGAAATGATTAGAAAGAAAAAAGTATAATGGTTTATTTTATTAAACAGATGTTGTCTTTAAGATGATATATAACTGCAGGAGTTGATATTTGCACTGTAAAAGGGACCTGTTTCCTTTGAAAAGCACCACCACACTTGTGGGTTAATGTGATGATGCACGTAGGCTCTGATCAACGCTCATTTCTAATTCATAGAGAACAACCCAAATTAGTGTTAAAGCATTGGTGCCCAGTGGAGTTTCCTGAAGACAATTCTGAGTTCACACATTCATTTTTCACCCCATATAATTTTGCTCTTCTGGATAAGCTGTATTGGGGATATTTTGCACCTTTATTTATTTTTATTTTTAAATGTCTAATATTTGGATGACACTTTCCCTCAAAGCACAATAGAGAATTAGCCATTTCAACACAAGGGGGAGAGAACAGAAGATTTCTCTCACTTTTTGTATTGTTAGTATTTTAGTGAACCCATCCTGGTGTTATCCACATCAGCCTAAGGACTAGCAACTCGTCATGAAGGAACTTCTCTGTCTATTGCCAGGGCAGTGTGTTAATTTTGGTTGTTCTTTAAGGAAATTCCCATGTACTTTGCTCCATTCCACACACGAAACAGACCCGCTTCACATCAGTTACAGGAAACTATATGAATGTCACAGGAGGAGAAATCCTTCTGTTTTCTTTGTTTCAAAGAACGTGATGTGCCATTTGTTAATATAAAAGAGAAATATTGAAATATATTGAAAAGAGCAATTTTAAATTATTTTTGGCTTATGTTGCAATATTTATTTTCTTGTATTAGAAATTCCTTTGTAGAGAAAAAAATGTATTTTTCATTAATGCAAAAACCTATTTCTCCTTTTTGTACATTTTCCATGTTAGTTAATCCTTAAAGCAATATAATGTATCAAACTTGTTCCGTGTGAGACTGTATTATGCATGCTGTTTGTGTTGCCTTGCAATAGCTCTGTCTGCCATTCTTTTCATCATGTTTAGATTTAGTGTATGCTTTAATACACATTGGGACCATGGCCCATTGCTTATGGACAAAACTTTGCATTCCTCAATGTGTTGGCAAATGCAGTCAATAAAGCAGTGTTTTATGTGTACATTTTTGTTTGAGTATTATGTAGTCAACAGGTTCCAGTGTAGCAAATTCACCTTGGTATCGAAGGACTCGTCTTCCAAGTGTCCCCCTACCTTAGTAAAGAGGATTTGATTTGTACTACATCTATGACATTCATTTGTTTCTGTTAAGGTTAGTAAACTGTTAATATACTATTAGGGAACTATGTAACTGCCCGTCACTTTCAATGAGCAATAGATTTCCATTAACCAACATAAGTTAACCATTACAGAGCTCAACAGGAATGGCTTACTTGTCAGCTCTGTAATTTATTGCTCTGGGGGAGGAGTTGAAAAAGGCTTTATGAATGTTTTAAGGTAGTGTGGGATCTATTTGTATTCATTGTGAATGAACAAGGTTGTAGAAGTCTCGGCCGAGGTTCGGCCCTCAGCGGGGCTGTGGGGTATCCCACTGCTTCGCTCTGGTCCGCCGTCAGTCCCAGTCTGGCGGTAGTGTGGGGCAGCAAACACACGGTTAGGGGCTCAGGCCCTGAAGCAGGGGCTGAGCCAATAGTTCAGGAACCCAGGTCCTTAAGCAGGGGGTGAGTCAATGGGGTTGTAGAAGCCCAGGCCCTAGGTCAGGGCGGGGCAGCAATCAAATAGTCAGGGACCCAGACCCTTAAGCAGGGGCTGAGTCAATGGGTTTGTAGTCCCAGCCTCTCTAGGCCAGGGAAAGGAGGAGTCTCCACTGCGTCCCAGCCCGGGGCCCTAGCAGCGGCGGAAACTCGCTGCTGTCAGTGGGGATCCTGGCCGCAACACACTGACATAGGCTCTGGCAGTGCTGCAGCCAGACTGGGGTCGGCTGCCCCTGGGCTACTTCCTACCTCCCCCTCCTAGGGTACCTGGGCCGTACTAGTGTCCTCGGCGGTCTCCACCAGCATCGGTTCCTCTGGGTAGGTAGCTGGAAAGGGGCAGGTTTGGCTCCTCCTCGGGATAGCTGGCACAGGGCAGGCTCGGCTCCTCCTCGGGATAGCTGGCACAGGGCAGGCTCGGCTCCTCCTCGGGGTAGCTGGGACGGGGCAGGCTCGGCCAGTCCTCCTTGGGGTAATGGGCGAGGGGTAGGCTCGGCTGGCCTGGTGAGTCCTCAGGCCGGTCGCAGTCTGCTGCTGTCTCCCAAGCGGGAGTTTGTCCACAGACGGCTGCTCTCTCCGGCGGCTTGTTCTCCACTGAGCTCTGTAGGCGGGCTTTTATACTTCCGGGTTGGCGCCGTGACCTCTGAGGGGCGGGCGCCGGACCCAGTGGCTCCGCCCACATTGGTGTTAGGGGAGGTTCGGCCCTCAGTGGGGTTGTGGGGTATCCCACCGCCTCGTTACAAGGGTATTCAAGGTCGCTGCTTTTCGGGGGGTGGGGGGAAGGTTACATTCTGAGTGCTGACATTCTATCCCCTTTTGTGATTTTTTTTTCTATTGACAACAGTAAAATACTTTATTTACTATAGTGTCTTGCATACAAACGTCTGCAAAGCATTTTGGGATATTATAGTAACAGAAGCAGGAGACAGTATTTAAGAGGCAGTGGAAAAGAGATGTCAGATGAGATTTGAGAAGAGACAGAGAATAGAGAGATGGGGGTATATGAATAAATAGTTCTGACTGACAGGAGTTGCAGAGAAGAAGGTTCTCAAACCAAGGATAATGTCACTCTCAGGGAACAATATAATCCTCCATTTACTATTTATAGCGATAGCTATAGAAACCAAGGCATAAAACTAAATTTATAAAATGATGATTTTCCCTTGCATTCTATTTGGGTTTCAAATAATAGTAATATGACAATTTCCAACAAGAAAAAAATGCTAAAATTACATAAATAGGATTTGGATTTATGGGACGTATTCATCTTCAAACAAATGAGCCTCTATTGAGCTTATAAAGAAATTGCTTTAGTGAGGGTGAGAAAGTGACTAGTGCAAGAATTATTTTACATATATTTTTTAAATACATTTTTTTCATTTCTAAAAAAACCTGCATCTATCATGAGGCACATACAAACAATCATTGGAAACAAATTGACTAATGTCTAAAATGGATCTCCGTTAATCATGGCCCCCCACTCAGCTCATGCTATTATATGAGCCGTACTTCTCAGCACAGTGAGGAAACGCGCTAAGACTCACAATGCGCATTGACTTCTGCTGGCCTGTGGTAGATGAGCACCTCTAAAAATTAGGCCCCACCTGTCTTCTGCTGGGCATTCCCAAACTGAGGCATCCAAAATTAGTGAACACTTAAAATGTTGGTCATTCCAAATGGATGTGCTGCCATGACGGCAACAGGTTTGAGTTCTGGGAGACCAGTAGCCTAGAGCTAAAAGCCTCACCATGCCCCTAATGAGTTCAAATCTTACCACATCCCAGCTGATCTCAATTATAAGTGTAGTACCTACGCAAAGTGGTCTCAGAAATCTAGACACCCCCCCAAACCAGGTATGGCTTTGAGCAAAATCAAGACCTGTAACTGGACACCCAGGTAAGCTATGAAGAACAGGTGCAATATACTCCATATATCTATCAATGCTATGTGTGTGTACAGCCATGCTCTGGCCAGCTATAGCTTCCACATGGAATTGCAATCATCTAGTCTACAGCCCACAAAGACATGGATAACTGACCTGATGGCCTTCTCTAACCTACCCATCAAATACAGGTGGATAAAGACACGCCTCGTCAACACCTGGGACCTAGGAGTATCTTCATAGTGCAAAATATTGACCCCCGGATGGGCACATCCCCATCAGCAGAGAGGCAGACACCGCTGCCGGTCTGACTCAGCTCACAGTGATGGCTTGTAAGGCTGTTGTTTAGGGAGATGATATTTAGAAACCACCGTACTGAGGACAAAAAATGATTGTAATGTTCTGCCAGCCAGCACTGGAGAGACCCACTGGCTGTAAACCACTATCCTATAGACAAGTCTGAACTCAACCTGGTCAGACTAATGACTCAGAACCAGTTTCATTTGTTTCAAGAAAGTTCTTAGACGCAATGCGCCAGTCAGAGGTGAGGAACACGTCAGCTCTCATTGGCAAAAGCAATTTTAAAAAACAGACGAACAGATAGCTTTGTACAGTGGTCCAATATAGCACCAGCATGGATTCATATTACTCAACTGGGATTCCAGAGTGATATAAATGCAGTTATGATATAACAGTGTTACAAAGTGGCCATTAGTCAGCATAAAAATTTGCATCCCAGCATGGACTTGAAAAATGCCTGCATGTGTTTCTACATACCACTGGGATTCAAGAGTTCAGTTCTGAGACACTGATTTGAAAGGTGTAACCATCAGCGAGCCGCAAAGAAT
Organism: Chrysemys picta bellii; assembly: GCF_011386835.1. Classification (NCBI taxonomy): domain Eukaryota; kingdom Metazoa; phylum Chordata; order Testudines; family Emydidae; genus Chrysemys; species Chrysemys picta. The sequence continues at coordinate 98,845,401 of NC_088798.1, forward strand.
TGTACCAGATGGAAAAGGGGAGGTGGAGGTGGGAGAGGCCATAAGCAGTAATAGGACAAAGCTGTGTGGTGTATAGGAATTTGACTAGCATCCTACTAAATAGTTTGTGAGCCCTCTTGTGGCCCCTCACGACTTCTGTTTCATAAGCCACCTGAATCCTGTTAGAGCAGCAGTGTATACCTGTAGCTAGGCCTTGCATGTTATAGATGTTTAGTAAACACTACAGTTATTTGCACCCTTCTGCGCTTGTGTGGTTCTTTCATATTACCCTCCGTAGTGTAAAGAACAGAAGACACAAGTGCAGCAAAGCAAAATATAGACTGATTGTCAGCAAAATGTCCGAACGGTAAGAGCTGTTCAATTGGCAAATAGTCTTCCAAGGGAAATGATGGAAGCTCTGTCACTTGGGCCACTGAAAATTAAATTCAACATAACCTTCAAGAATATCCTGTAGGGCACAGTCATGCACTGAGCATAGGAAGGACACTTCATTTAGTAGGTCTTCTCCATCCCTGAATTGTATGATCCTTTGGGAGTTTGTTCCAACCCAATGGGAGCGCACTCTATTAGTGCATGGGTAACTGGTAACTTTGTCACATGTTGAATGCACACCATGTATAAACCACTACCTTTTTATTCTACATTGTATTTAACAAGCTATTTCTTGTGGGAGGAGGCAGTATTTACTTAAACATTTTAAAAACTAACTTTACCACTTAACTGAAAATATGTCACTGGGAAGAAATGGTGGGTTTCGAACTGGGATAATGGCTTTATTTGCGTCTGAGTAAACGATCTAAATATTGTAAGTTGATGCGGCTACGTGCCAGGACCCTCCCTGGGAGAAATCTAGACTCTGTTATCTTCTGCCCATTGAATATTATCTGTCAATTATTCATCACAGGTTTTTTTTCACCCTGTGTTAATTTTGTTTACCTTTCTGCATTTGAAAAAGGAACTGTCTCTGTGTTACCAAAAAGACCTTAAAGCCGAGTTAACAGATTTGTTTTGCTCAGTTTATTGTCAAAGTGATTAGTTAAGCAAATGCCAGTATGTTTTTTTCCTGTGCTGTCTTTAGCTAATATATTTGATCACGAAGACAGAAGAAGGCTCTAATGCATGAAATTGTAGACCCAAATTTGGGCCTTTTTTGTTTGTTATGAAAATGTGGGGGAGGGTAAAGCGTGGGAGACAGGAGTCCGACTCTAAAATATCACATTATTGTTTTTTTGTTAAAAGCAAAAGATCAGGTTATTGCAAACTAAGGATTTTATTACTTTACTATTTTATTGCTCACCATTGCCTGAGGCAGCTCTGTTATGAACTTTCAAACTCAAACTCAATTGACTTTACAACAAGCCACTTGGCGTGCCATTGTGATACACTCTGTTAGCATCCAGCACCAACTCCTTTGTCTAGACTCCTTTTAGAATTATTTTTCTTTAATAAGTTCGTCACCTGTCCTATACAGGGGAATATTAAAGAATTAGATTTCATAACAAAAAGTTCAAGGATAGACCATAAAGTTCCAAATGCTGGGTAGCCAATTTTAACTGCTTTCTTTCTTTCTGCTAGCAAGACTCTGAATAATGACACAATAATTCCTTGGAATTGATGTTCTGGTTTGGGCAGCAGCAGTGTTTGCTGATCATTGTCCCTGAAACCACGTAAGGAAATATTGCCAGTTGTATGGAGAAGCCTCTCACCTGGCACCAGTACGTGCAACTCAATTGTTTGTTCAAATCACATTCTGGAAAAATTCAGTGGAGATAATCTTCCCACTGTCCAGCAAGAATTCAATTTGGCTGGATAAACTATATCTTGCTCCTAAATGTACAGTGCAGGTTTCCCTATCTACACTATCCTCCAACTGCAAAAATCGCTACCAGCTGCCAATAAATGGATCTAAATCATCTGCTGGTTCTAACCCATTTCCTGGGAACTGGAAATAGCTTTGCCAGGATTCACTGTGACAACTGAGGCCATCACTGATGTGATTCCACTGAACATTTTGATAGTTTCACCTGCCTCATCTAAATGGCCACAAGAAAAACCATCTCCGGTGGCTACTGAAAAGGATACACCCCACCACACTGGAAAGAAACAGAAAGACGATTACAGGCGATTGACCCAAACACTGCAACCACTCTACTAGAGTCATTGAGCTTAGCATGCCATCAAAGATGGATCAAGACAGTTGAAGCTTTGGACTTTATTCACTGTAGCCATAAAGCTTCGGTCAGCTTGGGGCTGAAAGCCGAATGAAACATCGAAACCCTGCAGTCTCAACTGATGCAATTGCAAGAACATTTCTGAACGCAAAAGCGCCAGGGGACGAGCCTATGAAGTGCAAAGTGCACAATCCGCTCACTACCCATCTCATCCCGCCTATCACTGCTTACTCAGCTTTTCTAAGCCTCCTAGCATTTTTGTTGCTCTTCTCTGGATTCTCTCCAATTTGTCCACATCTTTCCTAATTGTCCCCTTCTGAATAGAGTGGGACAATTACCTCTGATGTCTTACACATGACACTCCTGGTAATATTAGCCTTTTTTTTTGCAACAGCATCACACTTTTGACTCCTATTCAATTTGAGATCCACTATAACCCCCAGCACCTTTTCAGCAGTACCACCACCTAGCCAGTTATTCCCCATTTTGTAGCTGTGCATTTGATTCTTCTTCGAGTGCTTGCTCATGGTGAGTCCATTCTAGGTGTGTGCACACGCCAGGGTCAGTCGGCAGACTCAGGCCTCGACAGCTCTGTGACCAAGTGGGAATGTTCTTGATGTGTTATTTGAATACTTAGGGGGGAGTATTGACCAGGGAAGGTTGCAGGGGAGTTTTGCTGGGACTGCCTGCATTGGGGAAGGGAGGATACCTGAGCATGTAACATGAGAACCCAGGAGGGGGCTTGGAGGCCAGGTAACATCTCTGCCTGGGAAACTGGACAAAGGACACAAAGGCTGGGGGAGGAGCCAGGGGAGGCCAGAAAGGAGACGGCTGGAGGGAGTTTCAGTTTGGAGCTGGCTGGAAAATGGAGAGGGCAAAAGGGTTTGAATGTCTGTACACACACCCGCCAGCACCGTCACTGGTAGTGTCCGCTGTTAATGAAAGGGACGGGCAGGGCCAAGTCAGTGGCATGCCGAAAAACAAAGAGTCCAAGAGACTGGACTTATTTGGCAGAAAGATGTATTCGACGGCAAGCCTGCAATTTTGGGTATCTAACCCCCAGGCCCTGTTAGGCAGGTACAATTTTAATCTGTGGGACTCCCTTAACAAATTCAAGGAGGCCCTCCCGCAGGACCGAGCCCAGGAGTTCACTGCTTTAGTGGACGAAGGCACAGGGGGGCCCTTCAAATGGTCTTGGACGCTACTGACTCAGTGGCCAGGGTGGTCACCGCCATGGTGGCCATGAGGCGCAACTCCTGGCTGCAATCTTATCCAGGTTATGCCAGGAAATGCAGGCCACTATATAGGACCTCCCATTTGAGGGGGCAGGGCTCTTCTCCAAGCTCACGTACTCGAGACTCCATAGCCTTAAAGACTCCCAGGCCACCACCCGCTCCTTGGGCCTCCATCCTCCTCAGCAGGCCAGGAAGCCATTCCACCCTCCACCTCCACAGTCTAGGTTCTGGGGGACTCCCCGGCTGGGCACCTACAGAAGAAAAGATAGAGACAAGGGGGTCTAAGCAACATCTATCACCTTCCCATTCATCTGCTCGGCTTGGCCCTTCCAAGGAGGCCAGCAGCAGTCATTTTGAGGTTGCGCTCAAGGACGACGCCCCAGTCACCTCCCAGGATCCACCCTCCCACTCTTTCCTTGGCCGCCTCCGCCCCTTCCAGTTGGCCTGGTCTCAGCTGACCTCGAACCTTTGGGTGCTCGAAGTAATAGCCTCAACAAGCCCTGCAGTTCGTTTGTAACTGTTGTTCTTCGAGATGTGTTGCTCATGTCTATTCCATTACCCACTCTCCTGCCCCTCTGTCGCAATTGCCGTTAAGAAGGAACTGAGAGGGCGTAGGGCCGGCAATGCCGAATATACCAACGCATGAGTGCGGCACTCAAGGGGGCGCTACAGCTGACCCTACGGATACCGCTAAGGCAAAAATCTCCAACAACCACACACGTGGGCACTCACACACCTAGAATGGAATGGACATGAGCAACACATCTCGAAGAACAACAGTTACAAAAAGGTAGGTAACTGTTTTTTTTCCTTCCTAAGTGAAGTACTTTTCACTTGTCTTTATTGAATGTCATCTTGTTGAATTCTGACTAAGTCATCAATTTGTCAAGATCATTTTGAATTCTAATCTTCTCCTCCAAAGTGCCAGTATAAGCATACCCTCCACTCCATTGTCTAAGTCCTTGATGAAAATATTGAATGGTGCTGGACCCAGAGCATAACCCTGCAGGAACCCACTATCTATGTCCCCCCAGTTTGACAGCAAACTATTGATAGCTACTCTTTGTATGGTCTTTCAACCAGTTTTGTTCTCAGCTTCATGTAATTTCAACTCAACCACATTTCCTTAGTGTGTTTATGAGACTATCATTTGGGACTGTGTCAAATGCTTTACTAAAATCACTCCTGTTTTCCTTTCCTTAAAATAACTTTAATTGTTATGAGTTTTTCAGTGCTGGGGCACACCACACTAAATGTCTCATCACTGAAATAGAGATAGCATTTCTCACCTACTTCACAGGGGACTGTGGTACTCAGTTCATGTTTTTAATGGCACTTTGAAAATATTCATTACCAATTAATATTATTATATTTAGAAAACTGAACATTGAGAAAAATATCCAGAAAACTCATACACCTCTATGACCTTTACTTTCCTGCATGAGTGCTGTGCTGACTGGATTTGGTACTACAATCCGATATAACCATATCTTCTTTCATTCAATGGTTAACTTTTGACAAGACACAGAAGAGTGAATAATGATGTTGGGATGTATCAACATACACAATGCTAGATGTGTCATCTTTCAGATAAGGTCCAGTGCTTGTGGACAAGGCTCAGCCAAAAATATTTCCATTTGTAGAGACATTGAGAAGGCATGTCTTTGGTTTTAGCCCTAGGAATTGTCTTCCTGATGGTGGAAAATAGTAAAATTCCAGCCTCCCTTTGTGGAAGCCACTAACTAAGAATACAAGGAAACCAGTTTGCTTCATGAGATACCATCCCAATCATACTGGAAAGGGAAACAAACTAAAATGAGATGGCAAAGCACAGTTAGGTTAAACATTCACAGGAGAGATCAACGCAAAGAAAAGAATGATATGTAAATCAGAAAAATCATGAATGTAAGATTGCAACTCAAAAACCTCTTCTACTGCCCCCTTTCACACGCAACAGCCAATAGACTCAATAATCAGATGTATACAAATGCATTAAATATGAGACAGAAATATCGCTCACACTCTCTGCTCATAGTCTTTACATTAGCCTTCATAAGTACTGAAGAAGGGAACTCCTGACTTTCACCTCTAAAAATACAGGGTTCTAGCATTTTGATTAGAGAAAGTTGTCCTTTGGGGTAAATAATAGGACTTATATATCTTCTTAGCCACTAGATCAGAGGGTAATAGCATCAAAACATTTGAGCAGGTCTGAGTCCATTTATCGAAGGACAATGTTGAATATGCACATTACATCCTGCCCTCAAAGACAGGTGAAACAAGATCTGATATTGAAGCATGTAACCTCTTGCCAAGACTTTTTCAAGTTGGCAGGGCTCTTGAGTCCCAATTCTTAAAGTCTTGTGAAAGCCCTTTTGAAGGAAAGCCCATCCAAAATGTATGGGAGGATTTAGGATTTATCCTAGAACCTGATATTCTATTAAAACCTTGAATGAGAGATGGAATGTCATTAACGTTTTTTTAGGAAGAGATATGTGGGGTGGGCACCATGGTGTGGCTGTTCAACAGTAAATGAGGAAGGGAGGGAATAAAGGATGGATAATCAGACTACACCCCAATTCAGTGAGAACATTTGAGAGCGAGCCTATACCTGAGGCAACAGAAAGCATAACCAAGCAGAAATGGCTCTGCTCTTTATTTCTGGATCCCTTCACTAAAGCCATATACCAGTAAACAAAGAAAAAGACACCTTCTAAAATAAACGTTCTGCTGTTTTTAATATTCACATGCAAATCAAACAGCTGAAGAGTCTATCAACATAATTTGAGTTGGTCAGGGGCCAAAGGAAATAACAATAAAACTGCATTTTGCCAGACTGGGATGAAATATTGGGCATTTCTGCTGTAAACATGAATAATGGTCATAGGACAACTGCCATGCTACTTGAACGTTGCTTTTTGTTAAGTGATAAATGACCATCTAGCAGCAGTTATATGGTGCCACTAGCAGCAAGAAGCCAACCTCACACATGCAAAAGCTAATCAGCCAGCCCCTCCATTTACTATATAGTGTTCAATCAGATCTCAGGAAGATTAGCAGAGTGTGAGGCCTGTGGCTATCTAGGAAAAAATCCCACTTGCCATTATCCTCAGCTCACATAAGGTCAGCGCCCCATTAAAAATAGCTCAAGGAAACCCCAGTGATTTAGATAGTTGTTATGTCTGTAGAAACACAGCCAGCCTTAATGCACCTTCAGTAAACCAAATGGCCACTCCAATTGCTGTTTAATATATTTACTGAGGAAGAATCAAAGACAAACACGACTGTATCCTCAAAAATCTTCAAAGCCTGTCCTGTTTTCACTCATTTCATAATGGCAAATCAGGCTGACACAGCTCAGTGAGAACGGCCATTTTACTCCTAATCCCCCACAGGAAGGCCAGTCTACTGACATAGTTCGTGACAAAGGAAGTGAGAGTCAGAGGACAAACACATGACAAAGAGGTTTCAGAGTAGCAGCCGTGTTAGTCTGTATCCGCAAAAAGAACAGGAGGACTTGTGGCACCTTAGAGACTAACAAATTTATTAGAGCATAAGCTTTCGTGGGTTACAGCTTATGCTCTGAAACCTGTCATTATGCAAGGCACTGCATTTAGCCGTATGGAGTGGAAATCCATCAACTTCATGAAAAAACTCGTACAGATACAGACAGACATCATCTTCCTTTCCAAATGCAAGCAGATGGACATGATACCAAAAGGACTAAAGGTAAAAAATCCATTACAATCTACATATCACACAGACTATGCTGAGAGACTGTGTCACACACTCTCAAAGAAACTGCGAAACCACCTGATCAGCATCCTATACAGCAAACAGGGAAAGATTAAGAATGAGCTCTCAAAACTGGATATTCTCATAAAAAACCAACCTTCCACACAAACTTCCTCATGGATAGACTATACAAAAACTAGACAAGCCATTTACAACACAAACTTTGCCTCTCTACAAAAGAAAAAGGACACTAAACTATCTAAATTGCTACATGTCACAAGGAGCCACAACAGTAGTTCCCTTAACCCACCCTTTCCAGCTATACTCTTAGCCCAGCAGAAGAGTCTGTCCTATCTCGTGGCCTCTCCTTTTGTCCCTCCAGACCCACAAACATGATACAGTTCTGCGGTGACCTAGAATCCTACTTTCGACGTTTCCACTCAAAGAATATTTCCAACATATCTCTGAACAGCATACTAACCCACAGAATCCCCCCTACCAGCACTACAAAAAAAAAAGGATTCTGCGTGGACTCCTCCGGACGGTCGAAACAACAGACTGGACTTCTACATAGATTTCTTCCGTCAATGTGCAAAGGCTGAAATTGTGGAAAAGCAACATCACTTGCCCCATAACCTCAGCCATGCTGAACACAACGCCATCTACAGCCTCAGAAACAACTCTGACATCATAATCAAAAAGGCTGACAAAGGAGGTGCTGTCGTCATCATGAATAAATTGGAATATGACCAAGAGGCTGCTAGACAGCTCTCCAACACCACATTCTACAGGCCATTATCCTCTGATCCCACTGAGGATTACCTAAAGAAACTACACCATCTGCTAAAAAAACTCCCTGACAAAGCACAGGAACAAATCTGTACAGACACATGCCTAGAACCCTGACCAGGGGTATTCTATTTGCTACCCAAGATCCATAAACCTGGAAATCCTGGACGCCCCATCATCTCAGGCATTGGCACCCTAACATCAGGCTTGTCTGGTTATGTGGACTCTCTTCTCAGGCCCTTCGCTACCAGCACTCCCAGCTATCTTCGAGACATCACTGACTTCCTGGGGAAACTACAATCCATCGGTGATCTTCCAGAAAACACCATCCTGGCCACTATGGACGTAGAAGCCCTCTACGCCAATATTCCACACACAGATGGACTACAAGCTATCAGGAACAGTATCCCCGATAACGTCACAGCTAACCTGGTGGCTGAACTTTGTGACTTTGTCCTCACCCACAACTATTTCACATTTGGGGACAATATATACCTTCAAGTCAGCGGCATTGCTATGGGTACCCGCATGGCCCCACAGTATGCCAACATTTTTATGGCTGACTTAGAACAACACTTCCTTAGCTCTCGTCCCCTAACGCCCCTACTCTACTTGCGCTACATTGATGACATCTTCATCATCTGGACCCATGGAAAAGAAGCCCTTGAGGAATTCCACCATGATTTCAATAATTTCCATCCCACCATCAACTTCAGCCTAGATCAATCCACACAAGCAGTCCATTTCCTGGACACTACTGTGCTAATAAGTGATGGTTGCATCCGAAGAAGTGGGCTGTAGCCCACGAAAGCTTATGCTCTAATAAATTTGTTAGTCTCTAAGGTGCCACAAGTACTCCTGTTCTTTTTACATGAAAAAGAGGTTTTCACAGTGGTTTGAAGGACAAATGCATGATGATGACTCACTTAAAAGACAAAGGCCAGGCAGACATTCTGGAAGATCATTCTCCACCCTTGTCGCCCCAACATCATTCATGTCATCATCTCTAGAGTTTGGATGAGGGTTTCCTAATGCGTACCATTATAATTAAAAATGTTTTACTTGTCAAGTAATGTTATGGAGACGCTATTCTTCTGCAAAAAAAAACAAAACACCAAGCAGATAGCATTGCCACGTTGTTCGATACCTGGGAATTCATCTGTGGACAGTAGCCCAGTAGGTTTTGTAAAACACTGTGTTGATTCCTCTAATTAGGAGTGAACAGGAAAGAGTCATTTTAGTTCAGTACTTCAACGCAATTGTAAAATAAATGTTAGACTGTCCCTATATGTTTTACATAAGAATTGTTAGTGCCGGCATAAATACTAATGGAGCAAATATGGCCGTGTGTCAGTAAATCATCAGTGAAGGATATGAAGATGAATTAATTTAGCCTTGACTTATCTTGAAGAAGTGCAGTAAGATCTCTTTCTGTTGTGTTTGATTAAATACTAATGGCATAACTTAATTTTCTCTAACCATTAAAAACCGTTGGTACAGTACTTCTGCATAAATGCCTCTAATTTGATTAGCATGTATTTAATATTTAGTCGTCCAAGGATAATACATTTAGAGAAGCTATTTTGTCTACTAAAAATAGTTTCTTCCTCCAGATTTCCATGTAAGGTTGTGAAATTATGTATGTGTCTGCTGTGATTGCAACAGATAAATGTAAAACAAACAAACAAATAAACCTCCAAACAAGGGAAAAATCTCTTTCCAGCCAAAGAGAAGACCCTGACTGAAGCAGATGTGTTCATAAGCATTCTTGTGCTAATCCAGCCAATTCTGCCAGTAGCTACTGGAAGAAATATTGTTATGAATACATAGTAGGGTTTAATGGTACCTCTGAATGTAACCTCTTGCCAAGGCTTTTCATCTCCTCTCACCAAACTTGTTCTCTATCACTGGAATGCAGAGGTTAAATATAGAACTCAGTGTCGGATGGGGACAATTTAAATTACACACATCGGGAGTTTACTAGGAAAAAATAAGGAGGACACAGGAATTAATTTTGGAAGGAGGTCACATTCTTTGCAGGCAATGCCTTTCACTCCATACCAACACCTCCTTATAACATGGGTTATCCACAGACCTGGAGACCCGTGTGTCAGGGAAACCTGCCAGTGCCTATGTTTGGAAATGTAATCATCTTCAGCTGGAAAACAGCACCCTTTGCTTTTCACTGCTATTTGTGCAAAGCGATTCAGCAAATTCACTCTTGTCAGTTATGCTGATCACCTGCAAGAAGGCCTGCAGCGAGCTCTCAGGAGGAATTAGCCTTGGACTTTATTCATAAAGTGGCGAGAGGAAACATGTAAATGGCAAACAATTAAAGATGGATTAAAAGAAAGTGGCATCCAGGAGTACAAGACATCCCATCAACAGTTTAATTACTTGACAGAGCTAGAGGCATTTGCAAAAAAGCCAACACAACTGACAGTTGAAAGTGCCAAGGCTCCAGATGCCTCTATTGGAAAAATAACTTCTCTACCTTGGCAGCTGGGTTCCATGATTGCCATCCAATCAGGAGGAAAAGGAGGTCATAGAATGGGCCCAGTACATTTAGCAGCCTCACACCACCTTTGCCTTGTTGGATGAATTAACAGTCGTGTATGGCCCATCAGAAAGAGACACATAGAGGCAGATTCTGGTCTCAGTCACACTGATGCAATTCAGGAGTAACTCCGCTGACTTCACAACATAAAATGATGCTGGAGTAACGGTATCTTGGATGAGTACTTGGGAAAGAAATGCTACTACGAAACAGTTGCTCAAATTAAAAAGCAAAAACGCTATACCATATTTTCTCATGCACAGTCCTGAGCAAATAACAAGGAACAACTCTCTCTGACTTTCACTTCCAAACACATAGATCAAAGCACTTCTGGATTCTTAGCCTACTCTCTGGCAGATATCATCACAGTGGCATGCTCTCTGCAGTGATGTCTGGTGTGTAAATGGGTAGCTGGACCAGACGACTGGTTCCCCTAGACCAAACACACACAAACCAACTGCACCCAACCGCTTTTTCAATGGAGGAGAAATATTCTTTCAGGTACCAAACAGTTAACCTCCATATTTGGCGACTAGGTCACTGGGGTGCAGTATATAGCTATGAAACTGATACTTATTCCTCTTCCTTTATATTTTGAAGAAGTCTCTGAGTGCAGAGTTCAGGAGCCATTTAAGGTTGCTTCTCACTTTTTACATAGAAGACACACACACTATGCTCTCTCCTGGAGACTTTACCTTTGTTCTTTCTTGTTAATTTCCTTGGCCTAAAATAAAAAAAAAAGGAAACCAACAAGAAGAAATGTAAATCAGTTTAGACTGAAAGAACGGGTTTGTACATGGAAGCTTGTGTCATATAATTACCCACTAGCAGTCAGGATATAGAACCTTAGGCCGCAGCTCTTGCTCATGTGAATCATCCTGTCTAGGGGAACTATTTGCATAAATAAGGTCTAAGTATGTGAATAAGGGCTGTAAGGTTGGGCCCCTGGTGGGTATTTCAACTCAGGACCATCTAGGGTGACCAGATGAGAGGAAGAAAATATCGGGACACATGGGGGGGGAGGGATCCGCCAGTGTAGCAACAAAAAACAAAAACAAAAACCAAGAGCTACCGGCGGAGCAGAAAAAAAACAAACAAAAAAAACCCGAGTGCTGCCGGAGAAGTGAAATATCGGGACAAACATCTAAATATTGGGACGGTCCCGATTTTATCGGGACGTCTGGTTACCCTAGAACCATCTCTGTTTAATACAAAATGCACACTTTTTTAAAAAGGGCAATGAGTGATAGCTATTTAGATTTAATGAAGATGTAATCATTAACCAGATGTGCTTGTCTTTTCAGCAATAAATTATAATACTATTACCAACTACAGAGGAAACAGACACTATAAAAAGGGCGACAGTTAAAATATTGCTGTTGTGAATCAGCCATTAGCAGCCTTGCCACTAGATTGAAATTGTCTGATCAATAAGATGGAATTTTCCTTGCAAGTCAAGTAACAAAATAGCAAATATTCATACAGTTGTGACTTTTGCCAAAAGATGATATACAAGATAACTGCTCTCAAAGCCTCCTTGAGGAAATCCAACTGGAAACAAGTGAGAGGTTGAGCCAAGAGTACCCAAGCAATTCGTTACTACTCATTAAGGATTATCCACCTTGCAGTGCTCGCAGTTGCTAGTGCGCCACATGCAGTGCTCAGCTGTCTTAGAGTAGGATGTAGAGCCAGGAACCATGGTCAGATGGATCCGATTCGTTTGCCCATTGTAGGATAGGTTTTATGTTTCTACCAAATTCTTGTGGTGTCTCAAAAACTGTTACAGTGGTAATAGAAGTAGGCTTTCAAATCAGATACCATTAAGTATCCTGACATGCCACATGGTAACTGATAGCATTCCACTGTGCATGGAGCAAAATGTTCTCACCCATCTACACAGAATTTTGGGATGCGTCAATGAATGTGGTGTGCTAAAAATGGTGAGGCTTATTGTACATGGTTCCTTCAAGAAATTTGGCATGGTACCCATCCCTGCACCTCAATTTGTGATTAGAAAATGTTTACCTACAAGGGCTTTGAGACAGGGTAATTTTGACGTGAAATGTGCTTAACTAATCTACCGTTTTCTATTAATCTTTGGAACAACTAGGACTGCACTGAGTAGCAACAACACATTGAGGACAGTGGTGTCCTTGCATGTGGGTTCTGCAGCTGCTCCGCTTCTCCCCCTGCTGAGATCGGACACAGGACAGGCAGAGGATGCAGATAAATGGGCAATAGCCTGACAAAAGAGGCTGACCCTCTGGCTAATTACACAGGTATTTTCTACTGCCAGTCTAGAAATTAGTTAAACTGAATGTGCAGCCTCTAAAACTCCTAGAAGAAGCTGATGCTGCCATAGGAAGAGTTTAAGGCTTTTCCATGCTACTATGTGTAAACCTTTTTCATGTTTCCAATTCACTTTTCAGTCTCCTCTGTATTTATTTATTTTTCCTCTCCTTTATTCTCCTCCATTTCCTTGTGTTCTCAACTTCTGATTCCATAGCTTTCCACTTCTCCTCTTCATTGCGATATACTGCATGCGCCTTTCTGCTCAGTAGAGGCTGGGGAGCATGTGACGGCCAAGAAGGTGGTTGGATGTGAAGCTTTGGAGTTAGAGATGGGGTCAAACCAAAACTCCACGCCCGGAAAGCAACAGAATCTGCTCAAACTCTGGATCATTCTTGAAGGCTGAACCTATCTTCATGCACTTATGTGGAAGGGGGCACCAGTGGCTCAGGGCTACCTGCAAGGCAAGAAGCTTACGAAGTTGCAAACAGTGCATTAAAAATGTCCAAAAAAGCCCTTAAAAAGGCATTTGCTTTCTCAGATACCACAAAGAATGCTAGCTACTGCACAAAGGGAATGGCAGAGAAGGGTATAAATACCTAACCTTATGAACCCAGCAGGACTAATAATGCAATTCCAAAGGAGAGAAATCCGTAATTTTTGCAGCTCCTAGCCTCTATACCTGAGGGAACACAGCAAAGTTCAGAGGATAAAACGGAACAGCAGAGATACAAATCCTTTCCACTAAAAGTTGCCTGCAGCTCATTTCAATCCAGGTAATGGTCTGGAAGCTATGACTGAACAAATGAGCCATCCAGTACACATAGCGCTCAGTGATTCATATCCAGTCCAGTTCAGTGGAGATTAATGGTTGTTACCAGAGGCCATCCATGATAATCTGCTGCCCTAAGCAAAACTTCAGTGCTGCCCCTCTCCTCATAGGCCTGAGGCAGCAGATTTGGCCCAGCGGCCCCTCTGTCATAAAGGAGGGGCAGCCAGGCCAAATTTGAGTGAGAGGCTGTGACACAGAGGCCTATTGGGGATTCACTACTCTGCGTCAGCAACTCTTGTCAGGCCTGGCAGACTCTTAACACATTGTTGTCATAATGTTTATCTATAGAGAAAATCATGCAAGGTATCAAATGAAAGCTGGTAATGTTTTCATCCCTCAGCTCACGGCGAGCCAAGAAGCTGGTCATTAATATCATTCTGAAATGTAGATATTGGCACTATATGAGGAATTATGGATATTTACTGATATTATGCTTTAAAATCTATCCCCAAACAAACGGAGAAACAGATTTTCTGCCAGACAAAAGGGAAGGTAGTTAGCTTCATGCCTCTAATGTAAATTACGTGTGTGAAATCAACACAAAGGAAGCACCATTTGCATGTAAGTCAACAGGAAAAGCCAGATTGATTGGGGTATGTGAAATCAGCAGGAGAGACCAAGGCCTCAGGGGTTGTCTTGTCTCTGGGGTCAAAACAATGAGTTTTAGGGAAATATAAGGTGAAGAAAAAAGACATTTTGGTATCCATTCATTGAGGAAACCCCTTGCAGGGCGTAGGGGAATCATGAAAATCTGGACCCAGTATGACTAAATACCAGCAAAATCTACAGGAAACGTTTTAGGTAAGACATTGAATCTGTCTCCCCTTGTAAGTATTCTCACACTTGTTATCTAACTGTCTGTCTGTACTGGGCTAGCTTGATTATCACTTCAAAAGTTTTTTTTCTCTTAATTAATTGGCCTCTCAGAGGTGGTAAGACAACTCCCACCTGTTTATGCTCTCTGTATGTGTGTATATATATCTCCTCAATATATGTTCCATTCTATATGCATCCGAAGAAGTGGGCTGTAGTCCACGAAAGCTTATGCTCTAATAAATTTGTTAGTCTCTAAGGTGCCACAAGTCCTCCTGTTCTTCTTTTTGCGGATACAGACTAACACGGCTGCTACTCTGAAACCTTAGGTAAGAGACTATTTTAGATAAGATTAACTTTCCAGAGTTAAGTTCTAGCCTTGTAGAAACGTGGTATCTTTCTGTGTTTGTAATCATTTTCTGTTGCTATTGTCTTTGCTTAGTATCACTTAAATCTCTGTTCTTTATTAATAAACGTATTCTTGGTTTTGCTATAATTTCTTCCCCGTGTTCTACCCCCAATCGGGGATATTGCAGATTATGTATTCCTCATGCCACTTTATTTTAAGCCAAACTTTGCACCCTCGATAATCTGTATGTTATTCCCTGATAACCAGAAACTTCTATGCCCAAACTCTGTTCACTATTTTTTTTTTAACATCATCTTAATAAAATTTTTAAAGTGCAAGTCCTCACCAAGTAGCAGGCTGGAATGCATACTGTCTATTTGGAGACAGCGGCCTTGGTCATTTTTGAGAGTGTCCAGTGACGGGGGCTGGATACTGCACAGGAATGCTCGTCTGGGGGCTCAAGGACTAGGGTACATCAAATGTTACCTGCAAGGCAAAGTAAAACCCTGGCAGAGCTTTAGAGGGGATTGGTTGGCTAACAGACAGGGAGCTGTCACCCAGGTTAGCTCCAACAAAGTCACCCATAGTTCTGGGTGACCCAAAAAAGCGTCACAGTGGCGTTGCAACCTGGGGCACGGAGTGACAGCACCACTCAAATGTCTGCCGCCCTAGGCATCTGCCCCCTTCTCCTACAGCTAGAGCGGCCCCTGGTTGTTACTCCCCCAGAAGGTGTCTTGTGGCCTATGTGAAAGGAGTTGGTGATCTCAGTCCTCTTGCTAGGGCTTCACTTGGCAGAAAACACCATCAGAACTGGTGCAGTGCTAACTAGTGCCCTCGCGGAGAGTCTGAGCAGGAATGCAGATGGCTGAATGGGCCATGTACACTAACCTACTCTCTCAAGAGTACTGGAGCAGAGGTATGGATGAAAGAGAAGTTTAGTTTCTATTGTCTGTCACTTTGGTTTTAATGCCTTCAGTTTGGCATCTAGTTCTTTACGGGCATGGATCTGAGGGAGTGCCTCATACCCACTACACACTTACATTTCACCAACAACAAACAGTAATGAGCTGTGAGCTGATGGTGTTCCTTTAAGACCCTGGGATGCTGAGGTAAGGAGGTCAAATAAGGGTCAGTGGAATTTTCTTGTATCCTTGTGTCTGTGTTTATCAGTGCAGCAAGGAAGTCGCTGAAATTTGCTGAGTTTTAAAGAGTTCTGTTACTCCTCTGAGTCTGATCTAATATGGCTTTTACCAACCCTCTGTGTGTCCGTTTGTTTGACTACAACTGTGAACCCTGCTTATATAAATACACCATCAAGAGGTAGCACTGGGAATAGAGGAGCTCAAAAAACACAAGCCTATAACAAATAAGAGAAAGGAACTCCATGACTAGCTCAGGCAGTGGAGGGAACTCTTATAAATGAAGCAGAGAATGACAGAAAGCAGGGGCACGTATACACCCAGATAAACAGCAAATGCCTTGTCAGCATCAGCATCCAGTAAACCATAATAACATCAGACCTTACATGAATATGTAAAGTCTTTCACCCAAACGTCTGAAAATGCTTTACAAACATTAATTAACATCCTCTGCTCCCTATGAAGTGGGGAAATATTATTATGCCAATGTTACAGTTATTTTCTAAATCTAGAACACGCAATTTTGGTTTTAAAATTTAGCAAAATCAGTTCTCCCATCCTTAACAGAAATTTGAAATACCGTGAATAACAGACAGAAGCCAAGATTTTCAAAGATGACTAGTGATTTTTGGAAGCCCAGCTTGAATGGGCCTGATTTTCAGAAAGTGTGGAAAATCTGCAGGCATCTTTATGGCAGCCAGATTCACTAGTCGCCTTTGAAAATCTTGGGCAATGCGTTTAGCTAGTCTCAAAATGAACTTCCATTTGAAGCTAAACTCTTTTCCAGCAGCGGCACCTATTCAAGCAGTCAGTTGCACATACAAAGTGGGGAGTGGTTTAAGGCTGTCTGAAAAATTGGCCCTGCAAGTCTATTTATATACTATTCTCAAGCACTAGCAGCAGTTTCAAAAGTACTGGTTAAGCGTCACTTTATTTACAATACATCAAAGCAGAATATACAGACTCAGTCACTCAATGCATGTACAAATTTCTCTGTCTCCCACATACACACATACCCGTTATACCAAACACAGAGTGGCTGGGTTTTAAATTTGCACATTCAAGCCCCTCTTGTAATCCACCTGAGAATGGAATAAAATTAATCATTTGAAACAAGAGGTGAGAAAATAGTGCTCTGGCCCCTGCCCTCCTAATCTGCCCCAGCACAATGCTCAACATCCCAGTCCCACAGAGGCGTCTGTGTATGGCTCTGTGCATGGCAGCGATTCAACTCCGCAGCAGCTGATCCAGCAGTCACTTGTTTCCATTCCTTTCCCTGCTGCCATGAGTCAGGAGGAACAGAGGCAGGGTGGGATGAATCAGATAATAACAAATAGCTTTTTGTAAGGAGCGTTGGATCTGAACTGCAGGGGGAAGGGGTGCAAAGAGTTAGCCCATGACTCTAGGCAGCATGATGTGTTTGCGATAGAGAGCAGCAGTCCTGGGTCACTTGTATCCCAGAGCCTCAGTCTGGAATGAGTGTGCAACCCACATGCCAAAAAAGTTTGGCCACTCATGATTAAAGAATATCATAATCCTACTCTGCATGCTTTCCAGGAGGCTAGTTAACGCTTGATTAATATTTTCTATAGACTAATGCCAGACTCCAAACAATTACTAGATTAGGGGTGGGGCTCTCTCTTGTATCTTTTATCTGTGGTTCCTCTGAGAATGCAGAATGAAGCTGGACTCCCCTGTGATGTAGTGTATGCTTTTGTGTCTGCCTGTTTGTTTTTGTCGTATTGAGATCATATTTACTCACATGGCAACATGCATGTGTTAGTCACTGTTGTCCCTTCTTGGCTTTAGTTCCCCACAGTGTAGAATGCTTCTGATCTGTATCGTTAATACTGGGTCATTGTTTAATGTCTCATTAATAATACTTGCTCACCAAATCGGGACAAGAATTGTAAAATCCCATCGTTACAGGGCAGAATGGCATCCAGGATTATTTTAGTTTATTACAGATTTGTGGTGTTTTATTGGTCATTTATACAGTTGGGCCAAAACCAAAATCTTTGATCTGAATACTCCCAAACTTTGGGGAAGTTTGTATCCAAATCCAGAACAGAATTTCTCAACAATCTCTGTAATGGGCCAAACTGAAACTTCTGATCAGAACATTGCCAGTCCTTAGGAAAGTGCAGATCCAACCTTCATAGCTCATTCCTATAATGGGCTGAATGAAGGTGTCCCCCCCAGTCTAAACAACCCACATACAATTCTAGATCCAAACATGGCAGCTTGGCCCCATCTTGCCACTAATTTTAGAATTCTAATACAATTGTGATTTAAGGCATCTCATATTGAAAGTAAGCTAAGGAGAGCACCTGGTGTCTATGCTAAAAGTTTTGAAGCAGAAAATACCTCTGGTGATATGCTGTTTTCACCTGGATGAGTGATGATAGTGTTATTCTTTTTCCTACCTTGGGGACTAAACCAGCATTTGTTTCAGTTTGGCTGATGTCCTGCACGCATTATTTGTGATACTTGGAATTCAGCATGACAGTCTCCATTCCTGCTGAACTCCACTGGCCTCTTCCTAACACAAATCTTCTCTTCCCCTTGGAAGATTAATTGTAGCTCTGCCAGCTCTTTGGCAATAAATGAAAACCAGAACAAAACTACAAATAGGTCCTTTTTTCTTGAAACACAAATGAACTTCAAGGAACAATATCTGCTATTTTGTTGGAGGTTTCCAAAGATGAGGTGTATTAGTTTATATGATGAAGCATCTATGTAGAAATCTCCCACACAAAACTGAGATCCTGCCCAATTGTGGTTATTAAAGATGCATTAGATGGCACCTTTCTTAAGAGTAGAGTTGTTAGCCTCAATGTTCTAACAAAATTCCTATACCATTATTTATTTTCTCCCTAATACAAATTTTCCTTGCAGCTTCAACTGTATTCAATGCTACAGCTGTATTTCAGTTGCACTTCCAATTGAGCCCTGGAAAAAGGGATTTCTGTGAGTGAGGACTGTAGGACTTGGTGTCATTACAATCATATAAAGCTCTGCAAAAATATATATCCCTAAGGGATAGGGGAGTGAGATAAAATCATTATACGGCGAGCAACCCTACAATAGCAAACCAGTGAGCAGAGCTCATTAATGGATCAACCCAATGTGCACAGCTAAATATTGATGAGCAGCCCTGCAACTTCTAACCAAACGTGCGCACACTCACTCTTATGATCAACCCTGCAATAACAAATCAGTAGGGTTACCATATTTTAAGTGTCCAAAAAGAGGACACTCCACGGGCCCCAGCCCCGCCCCAACTCCGCCCCTTCCCTTGCCCTTCCCGGCCCCGCCCCAACTCCGCCCCTCCTCTGGACGCTTCGCCCCCCTGCCCCTCCCCCTCCCCTGCTTCCCACGAACATTTGATTCGCGGGAAGCCTGAAGCAGCAGGCAAGCTGGGGTGGGGGGGGCGCGGCCCAGTCCGGCCCCCCCGGCTGAGCAGCTCCCTTCGGCGGCTGGCCGGCCGGCCTAGGCCAAGAGGCTCTGGCCCTGGCATCTCCCGCCCGCTTGGCTCGGGCCCTGGGGCGCCGGCCCCCGGCCGAGCACCGCCGGCCCCACAGCGCCGGCCCCCGGCCCGACCCCCAGCCAAGCACCGCCGGCCCCCGACCCCGGCCCTGCACTGCTGGCTCCAGCCCCCAGCCGAGCACCGCCCGGCCCGGCACCGCCGGCCCATGGCCGAGCACTGCCCGGCCCCGGCCCCCGGCTCCGCACCACCGGCCCCCGACTCCACACCGCCTGGCTCCCGGCCGAGCACCGCCTGGCCCCGGGCCCCGGGCCCCGGCCCCCGGCTCCGCACAGCCGGCCCCCGGCCCGGCACCACCCGGCCCAGCACCGCCGGCCCCCGGCCGAGCACCGCCCTGCCCCGGCCCCCGGTTCCGCACCGCCGCCCCTGGCCGAGCATCCCTGGCCCGGCCCCGGCCCCCGGCTCCGCACCGCTGCCCCCAGCCAGGCCCCTGGGCCGAGCACCGCCGGGCCCGGCCCCTGGCCGAGCACCCCCGGCCTGGCCCCCGGCTCCGCACTGCCGGCCCCGGCCGAGCACCGCTGGCCCCAGCGGCTCCAGCCCCCAGCCGAGCACCGCCGGTCCCTCCCTCCCTATTTTCCCAGACATGTCCGGCTTTTTGGAATTTCCCCCCGGACGGGGATTTGAGGCCCAAAAAGCCGGACATGTCCGGGAAAATCCGGACGTATGGTAACCCTAAAATCAGTGACCACAGCTGAACAGTGAGGTGCTGTGCTGGCCATTCTGCTCCCATGGGAGTTTCACCATTGACTTCAATGGCAGCTCTGAGGGCTTTTGAAAATCCCCCTCACACACATATGATGCAAAGCCCAACAGCTATTAACCTTTGTGCACAAATAATCCTAATGGTCAGCTCTACAATAACAAACCAAGGTGCACGGCCTAAATTTCATGAGCAATCTGACAATTAACTACATTGCTCAGTGGTGTGAGTATTGGCCAGCTAAACTTAGCGTTGTGAGTTCAATCCTTGAGGGGTGCATTTAGGGCAAAAATCTGTCTGGGGATTGGCCCTCCTTTGAGCAGGGGGTTGGACTAGATAACCTCCTGAGGTCCTTTCTAACCCTGATGTTCTATGGTTCTAACTCTATAATAACAAACCACTTTCCATCTCTGATGAAAACAGATTGGGGAGGAAAGAGGTTTCAGTTTCAAACTTTCTACAGGGCAGTTTCCTTTTTGTACTTTCTAGCTAGCCTTTATACCTTTCACATGGGGCTGTGGCTCAAATGTGCTTTTATAATTTGATAAGATTAAACACGATACATTTTTTGTTTAAAATAAGCTTACAATTTTTTATGTAGTTCACGTAGTTTAAAGTTGTGCAAAGCTAATGGAGATGTGACATGCAAATTTTCTCTTCTGTGTTTTAAGTAGGAGACACATTTCTGCTTGCACATTTTATCGTCTCTTACCGAATATTTATATGTTGAATAATTCCTTATTTAATCACACTAGCTTATCTTTGTGATACAACTCTACAGATGTGACATGGCAGGATTACTGCCTTTGAAGCATCTGTAACAACAGAAGGATGAAAGATGTCAACATGAGAATGGGATTCACCCAAGGCAAATATGCACTGAGTACTCAGCATTGTTTTAAGAAAAGAAGAAAGATAATGGGTTGACTCCCATCTGAAGAGCATATCTAATATCTGCAACGGGAAAAAAAGGTTGTCTCTGTTTTTTATTGCTCTGGGGTTCATGTAGCTTGGCCTCTAGGATAGAGAAATAACACAAACACACCTGTAGGGGTTAGAACCATAGGCAGAAAATAACACAGTGAAATTCAACTTGGAAAACACCGTATATTAATATACCTCGGGATTGAAATACATGTATATTACTGGGAAGGAGAAATGCTGAATGAGACCTAGAGGTGACAGTAGGCAGCAAAAAACTGTGAATTTGCAATATAGCTAAAAAAAGCCCAATTAAATATTGGCCTGTATACACAAAGGCATAAAATTAGGAGCAAGGTCCCTCTCTACATGTTTTTAGTACACCTGCACCTGGAAGGCTGCATTTGGTTCTGGGTATTACAAGAAAGTTATTGGCAAATTGGAGAGAGTTTCAGAGAAAAACAGCATGAAAGATCGGGGCAGACTCAGGACAAAATATGAAAAGAGCTAAATATACAGTTTGGCTAAGAGATGACTGAGGGAAGCATGATATGAGCATGCAGAGAGTTGAAAGGCGTAAACACCATGATGAAGAGGAATTCTTTACAGTGGTACAGTACATGGAGTAGTGGGAAAACGTCCCAATGCCAGGACAGCCACCTGTGGAACTGTCCCTCAAGGGGAGTGGTAAATGATCGATTATTTGGCTTATTTAAAAAGAGGACTGGACAAAAAACTTAAAATGGCACCAGTCTGCATTTACAGGAAGATGGAGTGACTGAGCTAACAGATCTCTGTTTCTGGGGCGTTTATAAGCAAAGCCGTTGTTTTATTTCTGAATGTAGAATGAAGATGCCCAATACAAAGGGAAACTGAGTCAGCCTTTTGCGTTGTTTAGTTTCGCTTGCTCTGGCTGACCAGAGCTCAGGAATGACCTCATTTTCCTCCTTTCCATCCCCCAAGGCAGTATAGGCAGTGTGTGATGGAAAGACAGTGAAGACTTTGTTGTCCAAGGGAAGCCAGGCCGACAATCTACAGTTCAATCTCTGTATATATCCAGTTTGTTTTCTCCAAAACCATGTGTAATTTTTATCAACAAAGACAGAGGGCCTGACCGCCAGTTAGCATAACTTGGTGCAGCAATGGAGCGACACCAATTTACACCAGCCAAGGATTTGACCCCAAGTCTTGTATCCAGCAATGGAATCTGGGAATGGGGAAAAGCCTATAGCGGAGCTAGGCAAAGTAGCTTTTCGCTCCTGGCAAGTTCACTCCTGTTCTCCCTCACAACAAGGGCTGATTAAAGCAGGAGCCTCACACTCAGTGGGGACCTTGAAGAGATCATGAGGCAGAGGGAGAGGTAAAGTAAGAGGCAGAGACAGATCAATGCATAGCTGTTTGCCAACAACCAAACTGCAGTGCAGGCGGGCAGGGCTGCTTTCCCTATGGGTACTCTCTGCAAGTCAGAGCTCAGGGCACTGTGGGCAGCAGACACTGGCCCTGCTGATGACCCCTGTTCTGTAGACTAACAGAGGGCTCCAGCCTCGAGGGCTGTGAGTCAGCTCCTTTCACCAGCACTAAATTCACATGAAAAATTAAAAACAACTCCCCCAGATTTCTGTGTGTGAACAAACCAAGCTATTGATTCCTCCCAGCCGTGTATGCTGCTCCCATGCACAGCATGTGAGCGGTGACAGAAGCACTTTAACTCAGTGCCCATCATGTCTTCCCGGTCTCAAAACCTGGCTTTTCTTTCTGCCACTTTATCCTTTCAATACAGAGGCTGTGGGCTTTGGTGGAGGGTCATTTCTTTCCTTCTTGGTACTGCTTTGCCTTGTACAGTGCCATTGTGTCATTCGACACTCATTTCTTACACTATAACTTGGCTAGTTACAGAACAGCCCATGGTGTTGTCTCTTCATTGCCTTTTCATTTTCACGTATCCATTGGATTGCTACCGGCACGTCGTCTAAGCTGTAATGTCCCAGACAACTAACCCAGTAGGCCCTATTCTGCCATTCATTGCTTGTTTTAATGCTATTCACTGTCCTTTATTGGCTCTTTTAACGTCGGGTTTAAGTTTTACTGCAGAGTGCAGGAAAAAATCCTCTTTTCCTTACTTGGACCAAAAGGAAATACAGGCTGGGTTGGAGTTTAAAAGTACTCGCAGTGCAGAAGATTAGTTCTTACAGCACCTGTAAGTCAGTCCGGGCTGACCTCCACTGAGTCTATGAAGCTTTACCTGCCGCCAGGCTGAGTTTAGCCCTGGACTGGAGAGTGACTGCAATTCAAACTTGGTTTCATGTAGACATAGCTAGGCACTGAAATATCTGACCTGCTCACTGCTGGGCCTTGGCACCGGGACTCCTCCCACCCAGAACTGTTACTGCAACAACCCCTTAGAGCTAAAGGCAAATCTCATTGGCTGTGAGTGATATCAGACTTATTAAACCATTGGCTATTGGAAGCATCAAGAAGGGATGTTTGCAGGTTATGAATATAGTAAAAGGCGACCAAGACAATGTTAACATCCTAAACAGAGATGAGCAGATGTGTGCTCGGTCCTAAAGCAGAAGGCTTCAGCAGAACAGCCAAATGGGCCATGACAATCTTCTAGGAGAAATGTCCCTTCAGCCAATGAAAGTGCATGGGGAAGGCTTTCAGGATAGTGCCAGCATTAACATGTATGGGATTTGAAAAACCATCTCAACATAAGATCCAGGCTTCTCCAGCTTCAGGTGTCACTTCCATTTTAGAAAGAAAAGATTTGTGCTGGGCTATGTGGCGATCTAGTGACAATTTGGTGTGCTCAGGCCCTATGCTGGGTACTGCACTCCTAGGCCAACCGCGACTGAGAGCAGAGCAGGCCTGAGGCCAGCCCCTGGAGAGAGGAGGTCTGAGATATTGTTTCCTCTAATGGTCACCGTGGTTTAATGGTTTGGGCCTATACCTAAAACTTTGCTCAGCCTAGCTATGCTGTTCAGAGGTGTGAAAAATTCACACTCCTGAGAGATGTGGGTAAGCTGATATAAGCCCTGGTATAGACCTAGCTAGATTGATAGAAAAATTATTCCGTCAACCTACCTACCGCTTCTCGAGGGGCTGGATTTATTACAGCGATGGAAAACTTCTTCCATTGCTGTGGCAAGTATCTACACTACAGCGCTACAGCAGGGTAGCTGCAGCTGTATTGCGGTATCACTTGCAATGTAGACATACGTTGGAGATACCTTCAGCCCTTTTCTGTTGCAGGGAGAGCAGCTGGGACACAGATTCTGTTTTAATTCACAGTGTTCTAGACCAGAATAATTGCAGTGATTTCAGTAGAGATATTCCAGATTTTCACCAGTAGAGCTGAGATCAGAACCTTGTCCAGAGCCTTTTGTATCAATGCTGGGAATCTCTGGTCATCATCTGTACTTAAGTGGGGTATGCTGTCTATGCGCTAGACAGTCTCTGGCTATACACTTTCTATAAGTGGTCTGTGTATACACACCATCCATGCCAATGTTCTGTCTATGGCAATACAAAGAGGATCCTTAGAAATCAAAGAACCCATGCATGGGGAAAGTAGTACTTGTTACCTGATTTTGAGATCACTTAAACAGGTTTAAAGCAGGAATAACTTCATTGAAATCAGTGGATTTAAATGGGTGTAAAATTGGGGTAAGTGAATAGGGATTCAGGGCCTTATTTTACTAAGACTAAGAAGGAAGGAAGGAAGGAAGAAGGGAACTGAGGAAAAATTCTTAGTCATTGTTAAAACATCCCACTGACATAAAGTTGTCACTGTGCACATACGTGAGAATGAACTGTTTCATAGCTCAGTAATATTATTAACATTGATAACTAAGTGTCCTAATATATGTTAAACTAATAACCACACTGAAAGCACAAACAATTTAATATCATGATCGTGCACAGTACTTCCTTTCCAATTTGCCATCTTGACCTAAATTATAATTAACAGCCATGACTGTCCTTTTAAAATGGGCCCTCATATTTCACTTACATTTTTCTTCATAGTTTCCTAGGAAATTGAATTACCCTGAGAGAAGCCTAGTGGCATTGATGCATCTCTATTAGTACACAACATAGAACTGTAGATTGTGGGGGGGGACAGTCCATCTAGATGTTTATATTTATCTAAGTTTAAATGGAATTAGGTTGCTATGGAACATATTTTTACCAATTTCCCTCTTGCTTTTCCTCTGGGCCCTTCAATCTTTTGACGCTGCTACCTTAAAAGCTAAAATTTTATAAGTAACCTGCTGAGAGAAAATTGGACTTGAAAACAAGTTTCTCACAGCTGCTGTCTGTCAGTTCCTGTCCATGAGTCAGCAGCAAATGGCTGTATAAACAGTGCTACTTCTCTAATACTCTTTCTCCCTGGCAGCTCCAGGCGCTCCTCACCACTGCCAAGAAGGCTAATGCACAGACACTATTCCTGGGCAGCAACAAAACATTGTCATTCAGCAAACCTGGGACAGTCTCCTCTTCTGCCTAACTTTCCCAAGTCTTCTAGCACTAGGAAGGTAGGTAGCCACTATCAAATCCAAGTGGCAGCACCGGCAAATGGGCTTCCCCTCAAATTAAGGCATTTTGTGTAAGGTTGATTTTCCTCAGACTGTGTTAAACTGTCGAGATAGGATTTCCATTGTTTAGTTAGAAAAATAGTCTGAGTTAGAACTTAAAGATGCAGAGGAAGAAGTGACAGGGCAATACTGATGTCTTTCCACTGGGATGTTCAAGTTTTAAAGATGACCTGCAGTGGGGGTAAATAATGGGTTAATGCCCTTTTGGATTTCTTTATGATGAATTAGGAAGGCCTAAACTTTTCTTTCAAAAATATATTTTCCCACTTGTTTTTACATTAGAAATTTAGGACCTGTCTAGCCCACAAAATGCCATGGTGGCTGGAGAATGGGTGAAACTATTACACCACAGAAGCTAAGAGAATGAGAGCTGAGAAAGGACTTTTAGAGCGGGGAAGAGACTTTTAGTCAGACTGTTTAAAAGATTTTGTTTGTTTTTGGTAAAAACCCATTTGACTTCTATGATCAATGAACATTCTGAAGAAATCATGGGTTTGCTGATGATTAAAGAGCCCCTCCTGTTTGACGAAGGTGTTGGAGCACACAATAACATCTGATAGATTCTCCAGCAAAACCAGGGAAGATCAGAATCATGGTCCCTGATTCTCTAAGGTGAAAAACAGGCAGAAAAAAACTCTTGTTTAAACAAACAGAAAATCCTTCTTTGTACTTATAAAGAACCCAAAAAGGCCCCAAGGGCAGTTTTTCAAGAGTCCTTTGGATCCTTTCAAGGCACTGTTAATGGGATGTAAAAACAAGCCTTCAGTGACCATATGGTCATACTTTCTTGTTCCGATTTTATTGCTGAAAAACAAAGTCTCATCAAACACACCCACGTGCTCAGTCTTGGATTTCTCTCTCCACTAGCTCCAGGTGCTTGGTGGTTTTGTTACAGACTGTAAGATCTCAGGTTTAAATGCAAAACATTTTTTGCCAGGGAAACAAATTGATACCCTTGCACAGTGGACTGCTATCAGGTTCAGTTCCACACACAAGTTCCCAGCGTCCTGTTCATGTTTTCAGAGTTTGGTTCTGAGCTGAGTACGACTATAGATAGAAATTGCCATTTGGATCATATCTGGTCTATTATCCCTTCTCTGAAAGTAGCTAGTGCCAGTTACTTCAAAGACAGGCACAAGAAACCCAATAGCAGACAATTATGAAATAACTTCCTGAAAGGGGATGTTTCTTCCTAACCCTCATCAGTTATTGGTTGGTTATGCCCTGAAGCATGAGAGTTTAAATCCTTAATTGTTATCCTTCTAGTGTATACACATGAGCTGTCTCCTGTGTCCCCAATGGCTAGAGATGCTAAAGCACATTCATATATTAATAGCTCAGTGGTTTGAGCATTGACCTGCTAAACCCAGGGTTGTGAATTCAATCCTTGAGGGGACCATTTAGGGAACTGGGATTAAAAAAAAAAAAATCTGTCTGGGGATTTGTCTTGCTTTGAGCAGGGGGTTAGACTAGATGATCTCCTGAGGTCCCTTCTAACCCTGATATTCTATGTTATTGCACCTAATTTTCTAGATTGCACTTGTCTCCAATTAGTCAAAGTCTGTCATTCTCTAAAATGAAAGATGTTTTATCTGGATTGAAACTGCTGTGTTGACCAGGGTCTCTCCTTGGAAACCTTTTGTGCATTTAGTAAATAAGGGTCAATATTTTGTTAAGGAAATCCAAGTGGGTGCTTTATGATCCTTCTGAACACAACACAGCTTTAGTTATTTGAGATTTGAGGATAGTGGGCTAGATGGACCTTTGGTCTGACCCAATACGGCCATTCTTATGTTCTTGTGTATGAGATGTTCCTAAGAAGTGCAGGACCTGTGTAATAAGGGTGTGACACACAGGAGTGCTGCTAAGAGACACCTTTTTGTTTCCTGGCCCCAGTCACATGGCATGTGTCAGTATTACAAAAGATTCTTCCCTTGGCAGGGGCCAGTATCCAGTGACTCCAGTGGCTACTGTTAAAACCTGTAACTTGATAACATGGAGCTATGGTGTAGCTTACAGACTGTGTTAACAGCAACACTTGAAAATCGGCAGCAGAATTCCTGCCTTTGCCCATTAGTTTCAGAATGTTAACCCCAGCAATTACTCTCATTTTAGGGAGTGTCATCACCTCAGAGAAAAGGGAAAGATGTGGTCTCATTCACCTTGTCATGGTGTGAGACCAAAACCAGCCACTCCCAGTCTCCAGGAGGTTTAAGCTAACTGGACTCCGAACAAGGACAGAAGGACGAGCAGCAGATGCTGAAGTATCCTTCCCACAGAATAGGTCTGCCCCAGTAATGTTACATTCTCACTTGGAACTGATTGATCTGCCCAATTCCCAGTCCCAACACAGTTCTTATCATCTGCTATTTACCTCCATTGCCCTGCAACAGTGTCTCTCCCCCCTGCCTGGTTGGCAACTGGGTGCTACCACAATGAAAGGGCTGGTTCTTATACACAAGTTGCAGCCAGTAAACTGATGCAAGCGAAACCAATATTAGCTGGTTGTCAACTGATATAAACATGTCCACACCGGGGTTTGAACTAGCTTAATTTTCCGTGTTTTAAGCTGATTTTAATTAAAATAGTGCAGTTGCTGTGAGTAGCCCTGGTCTATGGCTAATAACAACTAAAGTGCCTGAGCTAAAATCTTTAGTTAATCAGAGTATGGAAAAAATGCCCTGGTGTTCCCCTCCCCCATTCCCATCTACATCTTCCTTTCCCGAGGTTCTGTCACAGTGAGAATAATTCCTTGAAATGCAGTGAGGATGGTATCTATTTCCTGTCCAGGATA
Source organism: Chrysemys picta bellii (assembly GCF_011386835.1). Taxonomy (NCBI): domain Eukaryota; kingdom Metazoa; phylum Chordata; order Testudines; family Emydidae; genus Chrysemys; species Chrysemys picta. Next base: position 98,873,867 of record NC_088798.1, read on the forward strand.
CTTCCCACTCTTGCTGAATGCATCTGTGCAAATGGACTGCATGGCAGAATTACGCCCTGTCTCAGCAAACTGCCAACTTTCTCCTTGACAAAACTAAAGGAACACCCTTGCCCCGCCTCCTGCCCCACCCCGATCAGCCCCTTCTCCAAGGCCCCACCCCCCACTCACTCCATTCTCCCTCCCTCCCCCCGCATTGCTCACTCTCCACACCCTCACTCACACTCTCATTTTCACCAAGCTGGCTCAGGGGATGGGGGGTGGGCTCTGGAGTGGGGCCAGGGATGAGGAGTTTGGGGTGCAGGAGGAGGCGCCAGGTTGGGGGGTGGAACCAAGGGTTTCTGAGTATAGGAGGGGGCTCTGGGCTAAGGCAGGGGGTTGGCATGCGGGGTGTGTGTGAGGGTTCTGGCTGGGGGTGCAGACTCTGGGGTGGGACTGGAGATGAGAGGTTTGGGATGTAGGAGGGTGGTCCGGGCTGTGACCAAGGTGTTTGGAGGTGGGAGGGGGATCAAGTCTGGGTCAGGGGGTTAGGGTGCAGGAGGGGGTGAGGGCTCCGGCTGGGGGTGTGAGCTCTGGGGTGGGGCTGGGGATGAGGGTTTTGCGGTGCAAGAGGGTGCTCTGGGCTGGGATCGAGGGGTTCAGAGGGCAGGAGGTGGATCAGGGCTGGGGCTAAGCGGTTGGGGTGCAGGCTCCGGGAGGTGCTTACCTCAAGCAGCTCCATGTCCTATGCCTAGGAGCCAGAGGGGGGACATGCCGCTGCTTCCAGGAGCCGCATGGAGCCATGGCAGGCAGGAAGCCTGCCTTAGCCCTGTCGTGCCACTGACTGGACTTTTAATGGCCCGGTTAGCAGTGCTAACCGGAGCCGTCAGGGTCCCTTTTCATCCGGCGTTCCAGTCGAAAACCGGACATCTGGCAACCCTACTCTTGGGGAGCCTCTACCCAGGGAAATTTCATAAGTACTTTTCTGCATTGGTGCAACTACACTGAGTGTCGGCAACAGTGCATTGCACTGTCTAGGGCTTAGCGAGTGTAATGAGATGGCTTTATTGGTGAAAGACGGTCAATTACTTGTCTTTAATCAAATACAACTGGACAGTAAGTGTACAACAGACCTCATTTAGGAGAAGGCAAAGAATTGGCCTCCTTACAGCCTCGGAAAACTTCTGGCTGGTATTTCATCTATGAAATATTCTGGCAAGCAACAGAGTCATGCAACCATAGATGGTCACAAGACACCCTCTGAGAAACCATTCTCTGAAATGAGTCCCTATATATACTGCTGTAAGTTGTACCAGCTAGCAATGGTCCTCAAAGGGTTATCGTACCAGCCAGGAATCACGGGAGTTCAGCTATGCTGCACCTCCCCAGGCATACCTCTCACATGCCCCTGTACCAGGGGCTATAAGGTGGTGGCATAAAGCCAGTCTAGCCAGCTTTACGCTAGCCAGGGATTTCCCCCGTGCTAGGAGAATCTTCAGCTGCCTAGCTGGGGTTACTGTACAGTCTCTCTCCCTGCCATTAGGGCAGCACAAAGGAGTCATAGCATTGGTCAGGTGAGTCACCGTCCTTTGGCTTCTGAAATCCTTTCTGCCCAGTCTCAAGCAGAACCTGAAAAAGCGTCCTTTGTCCAGCCGACTGAATCAGAAATATGTGCACTCTTGCAAATGTGGGCATCAGCCCATCTGTCTGCTCCACGTGTAGGACTAGTGATTCAGGCCTAGCATTAGAATTGCAGTACAATTACTCGGAATATAAATGTAGACATTTTACACATCAGCTAAGGGCGTGAACCAACACCCGAGATCTGAACGTGGGGAACTTTGGATCTGAATCTCGTGCTAGACGTGAACACTGCAGCTGCTTACATCTGCAATGAGCCAAGCTAATACCCCTGTCTGAACCCTTCTCTAGAATGGTTGGGAAATTAGATACATAGTAGGGTGTGAATATAGCCTTGCAGGCCCATCTCTGCTCCTTGCAGACAGCTGCAGATATAAGCTAAAGGCAGCTCAAATCTGTGCTTGTAGCTAAAGGCCTGAGCATCCCTGGGACACAGGCACATGAAGTCACATCCTCTTCTCTCCTGTGCCTAGGCCATATTGGCAAAGGAGCCTCTGCCCACCCGCAGATCCCCCTACACAGGGGAGATCTTCCAAGGGCCAAATCCAGCAGATTTAGGGCTACTTTGTGCCAGGCTACCGCACAGACAGGCTGGATCAGGGCTCAGGTTTGCGTAGATCATGGGGTAATACCGCCTTCTCTGCTGGGGTGTTTTTTTTTTAAAACGTCGTTTCTTTGAAGAAAATGTTACTAGCGCACCAGTCGAGCCCATCCCCAATGCAGCCAAGGGTCTTCAGAATAAGGAAGAGCTGCAACATTCAGTGTAGTGCTCAGCGTCCTGTTCACACTGCCGTGACTATTTGTTTCCTCTCCTGTTAGTTTATTGACAATAGTGCTGGGCCAATATCAGCTGTCTTTCCTTCCGCCCGCAGAGTCTCATCCCCGGGAGTTCTGAAGGCTGTGCAGTCTGCCTGACAGACGGGAGCTAATCAACAGTTTGTTTTTGTAACAGACGCACGAGCCCACGTTGGACACCAACAACAGAAACAACATTCAATCAGCCCCTGGTTGCTGGCTCACCCAGGGAGTGGGAACTGCTGCTGCAAAGCCCGAGGCTGAGTCAGCTCCACACCCTCTTTCCCAGAGGTTTGTAGCTCCCCACACAGGGCTCCCGCTTTCTCTTTCACGCCCAAAGCCGTTTTCAAATTTGTGTTTGGTTAGGTGGTGCCCTGGAAGGTTTTTGAGTGCGTAGGTGGTGCTCTGAGCCCCCAAGTAAGGATGGAAGTCATAGTCTTGGTGTCCCAAGTTTGACCACCAGGTCCCCAGGGTGAATAGTACAAAAAGTGACTGGTTATCGAATCCTCTGTCTGCTTCTTGAGCTGCCCTCTATGAGTATTAATACATAAACTACTATGTATGTCACACCTTTCATCTGAAGACCTTCGAGCCCTTTACAGACACTGATAAATTGGAGTCTTGCAACAGCCCTGCGAAAGGTGGTTACGGATTATTGTTCCCATTACGATAATTGCCCAAGGTTGCATAGTGAGCCAAACCCAAAACTCCCAGCACTAACCACTAGACCACATTCCCTCCCTGGATACGACCGTTAGATACCCAACAGAAATTAGATTTTGTCACACTCAACAGTACTGCCTCTGGCAGGCTTGGCACAAGCCAAACTCCCACTGCAGTGAATAGGGGCTTTTGTGCTCATAAGGACTTAAGATTGGATTCTATGGCATGGACTCTATGGCTGAAAACACTGTTTGGGAAATGACTGTATTTCCAACACTCGTGCTATTCAGATTGGTGTCATCGGTCGCTCTGTCGGTGAGCTAGGTAGTCAATAGGCTACTTTGGGTTCCCTGAGGTGTGCAAATCTTTCAAGACACCTCGGCCAACTTTCATTATGAAAGCAATTGATTTCAAGTGGAAACCAATGGACAAAGTCCACAAGAGCAGGCCCTAAAGCTTGGATGTGTTTTGATCTGGAGTTTTGGTTGGGATCTAGGGATTTGGAGACACTGGCTAAGTGCGGATCAGCATCTGAACTTCCCCAGACCTCTGGCAGTGTTTGGATCTGGAGTGCTGTCTGAACCCATAGAGAGACATGAAGATTGCATACAGTTCTTACCCTCTTCATATTGAAATCACTATTGAAAATATCTACTCTGATGCCTACACAAAATTAAATGGCTAATAAAGGCAAGAAGGAGGCACTTTGGGGACTAGGTTATATATCCAATGTAGTGTAAAAGCAACTGTATTATCAAGATGTGGCCAACCAATCCCTTAACCACTTTACTTGTATGTTGTACCCCCTTTTTGCTTTATCCTTTGTCTTTTTAGACTAAGGGTGAGAGCCACAAAGGGACTGAGGCACCTAAACCCCAGCTCAGGGAGGCACCCCCAGCTAGAAAATAATCAGACACAACTGTGCCTAGTTAGGCTCAGACCTTTAAAAAGGGCCCCTGCTGGGCTAGAGATCCAACTTCTTCCCCACCTTCCCACGTAGTGTTTCAGTACATTGCTTTAGAGAGACAGCTGGGAGATCCCTCCAGAGGACTAAAAGATTTGTACATCCATCCTGGAGGTCTCTTTGTGGATCCAGGCCTAAGCTCTCAGGGCAGGGACCATGTCTTCCTATGTGTTTGTGCACAGCCTAGTACATGGCTGTCACTACATAAACAAATAATAAATATTAATAAAGATGCAAATTGTAGGCACTCAGCTCTGGAAGGTTGAATCTGACCCATCGCTAGCAGAAACCCAGTGTTTGTAAAGTGGTTTTAGCTGAGCTTTGCTTTGAGATTTTGGGTCATTCCAACCTGAAACTCAGAGGGCGCAAACCCCAGGCACAGTGAAACCTGGGGGGAAGTTTTGCCCAAGCCCTTTGGAGATGGAAGCCACTGAGCACTGCATGGCTCTGACTGTGACCCACTTTCCTGCAGTTTAATTAGGAATTTGCATCTCCTAATCCTATGGTTTTGTGGTGTTTACAGGCCCTCTCTCCATGTGTGAGTGCAAATGTCAACATCTCTCTGGTAATGTGTGCGCTGGCCTGAGCTGCAGTAACAGGACTGATGGCCTTAGATCCACCTCAGAGGTCTCTGATTTTTGGCCTGGTCAGCAACTTTCTGTGACTCAGCTGAGTTTAAGCTAAAGGAAAACCCAAGATTGAAACAGACCCAAATTTGAGGTTGGTCCAGAATCTGAACTTGAATCCATCTCCAAATTTCACAGGTGGCCCCACTTCTATAATAAGCTGGTCCCCTCTCTCATAGTCTCTTGATTTGGGGCTCCCCTATATGTTACCATGCAGGTATGGACTTGGGCCGATCTCTCCTTTAATCCTTGGTACAGCTCTGGATTTCAGCAGGGGTCAGAGAGAGGTGGAGGGACACCCTTCTGAACTTGACGGCTCCCCATGGTAAGCACTCCGCACCATCCCTGATCCAGGAAGGTTTTCTGACAAGGGCACAGTTAAAATGTAACCTACATCAGAGCAATGCAGCCCGGTCTGGGGATAGATTCTAACTCCTCTCGTCTCGCAATTCTCAGGGGGACCTGCAGCAAAACGATCAGTAGAGGGCAGAGGTTTTTGAGAGCTGCATTTTAAAAGGGGAACGTTTTAGTCCGGCTGGTGCATCAGGCACAGTTTTGGAGGAAGCTCAGAATCTCTGGTGCTGCAGGCGGATGGATAGCTTCTTGCTAAATCTGTTGGAGAAGCAGGTAGAGTGGGGTTGTTATACTGGCACACGTCCCTACTCTTAGCTCATTACCTCTTTGACACGCATTCTACCCACGTTGGCCCAGGGCCCAGAAGCCCAAGTAATTTTCCAAACCCAGCCCTCTGAATTAGCAACACAGAGAGCACTACATTTCCTTCTTAACCAAGATTAACAGCAATTAGAGCTCCCTGCTTTAACCATGTGCTCAGTACTCTTCCTCCAACCCCCACCGTCTCTCTCTCTGCTCACTCCTGCTGCAGGCAGCGCTTATGGCATGTTCACCTGGGGGAGGAGAGGGGGGAAAGGAGGAGGAGAAGGAGGGGGAGCTTCTCTCTCCCCGGAGCAGATAGCATCATCTTCCCTGTGAACAGAATGACTCATCTCTGCGCTCAGCCGATGTCAGCATGAAACACAGGATCCCATTTCTGTGCCTACAGGAGCCAGCCAAAATGGGCATGTTTAATTTACAGTCCGCTCCCCAGCATGGCCTATCCCTCCCACCCTGCCTTCTAACACTTATTTTTGTGACCAGCAGCTTTGCTTGCAAACATAGGATTTTGCATAACACTTTGGCATTTGCTCTGAGCTGGCTGGTTTGAGACGAGTTCGCCTGTGCATTTTGTGACTGTGAGTTGCCGCCACTGCACCAGTCATCTACCAGAAAGGACAACACACAGGACAAACCCTGGCTTGTTTTGTAACACAAAAGGGGGGGGGGGAGTTGGAGCAGAGGGGGACACATCAAAGTGTTTACTGCATATGCACCAATCTTTGTGCTGTATTGGCTGAATCTGCTTTGCAAAGACGAGGCTAAAGGATATTATGTTCCTGAAGCGGGGGGACGTGAATCATTTTCCAGTGAAACACCCCACCCTACCCCTGCGTTCAGTCACCCACACGCCGGCAGACCTGGGAGGATGAGTCAGCAGCATGCTAAAGGGAAATAGAGCTGTCTCAACGACAGTTTTCACTGAGCAGCTGGTGAAGTCTGCAAAGCCAGGGGCAATGGACAGTTGGTAATTTTTGCACTGCCAGGCAGGAGAGTCAAGCTGAAAGCATTTGCCTTGGCACGAGCCGTTCAAGCTGGCCCCACGTGGCTGAGCCAGAAAATAAGTCACCAAATGATGAGAATAGCTCCCTCCTTTAAAACGTTAGGTCCTGATCCAGCTTCCAGCGAAGCTCCCCTGAGATCAGTGGAGGCTTAAGGTGATTAGCCTCAGCCTTATTATACCTTAGTATCACATAGTTGTAGATCATTTGCTGGGACGCCAGGTGCACAGAGGTCTATTTAATACCCGGTGGAAGATCCTTTATTTTTTTAATGCTCATTTCAATTGGCTCTAGAGGAAACACTAGAAGCATTAGGATAGGCAATCAGCCTGGATAGCAGCACTGGATGACTGGAGCAATTGCTGATTAAACCTTCACATGAGCTTAATTTCTAGGAAACTTACAAAGCACATACGTGGAATTTTCAGATAATGTAATTGGGAAATGTGTGAAATTGCTGTTGCGCATGACACAGTAAATACAATGTTACACCAGAGTCCAGGTTTTAAAAGGAAAAGCCGATTTACAAGTGGAGCTCCCAAACGTACATTCTGGTAACTGTCGATCAAGATTCACAGATAGCTGGGCATTCATCAAAGAAAGCCACAGAAAATGGGCTTTGACCCCCCCCCCCACACACATAAACCTTTATGGCACCAGTTCAAATCCAGCACAGGCTAACACAGATGGCTAGTTGCAAAAAGAGTTTGGTGGGCTCGGACCACCTCTTTCATATCCCTTAAGAGGGAGACAGTGGCTACAGCCCCTCTGCTTGTGGTGATACAGCTCAGAATTAGGGGCAGTCTGGTCCATAGGATAAAGCAGTTGAGTCACAATCATGAATTGTTCTACCATTGACTCACCATGTGGCTTTGGGCAAGTCATTTAATCTGTCCGAGCTTCAGTTTCTCCATCAGTAATTAGGAATTATGATATCCTCACAGACGCTGGCTTATATTTTTCCCATGGTGCTCCACCCCCTCTCTGCCCCTTCCCCCCAGGCCACGTCCTCTCTCCGCCTCTTCCCACCCCTCTACTCTGCCCCCCTCCTCCGAAGTCCCTGCCTGCCCACCAATCTCTGCTCTCCAACCCCTCCCGAGTGCCTCCAACCAGCCGCCAAATAACTGATATGGGGCTCTGCCGAACAGCTGATTGGTGGCCCCGCCAAACAGTGGTGGCCAGTGGGTGCTGAGCACCCCCTATTTTTTTCCATGGGTGCTTGAACCTTGGAGCACCTACAGAGTTGGCGTCTCTGCTTACCCTCCTTTTTTAAAGCACTTTGGATGCTTGGATAATGAACACCAGGTGCTGTATTAGTATGTAGCAGGCTCAAACAAGAGATCAGCTTTATGTGAATAGTATGACAGGCACTGGTTACACTCATAAGGAAGCCATTTCCTGAAAAGTCCCTTGCTCAAGGCCAGATCAGTCATGAAAACTGGATTTTGGAATGTGAGAACTATTAAAACTGCTCAAATAATTAAAGAAATTGATAGATAACAACTTGATGTCCTTGGAATCAGTGAGAGTAGATGGACAAGTGTGAAGAAACTACACTTTAGAGAAACAAATAAGACCATTATCTACTCTTGGAAAGTGGATGATAGACATGATGCTGGTGTAGCAATTCTAATGTCAAATGAACCAGAACACGCACTGAGTGGGAATCATTCAATGAAAGAATTATTAGAGCTAGTTTTCAGAGTAGATTCTTAAACAGTCATACAATGATATTCACCAACCAAGGAAAAGCCAGATGCGGAAAAAGGTGCTTTTCGTGATTTGTTACAGATGTGTTAACCAAGGTCCCAAAACATGGTGTCATAGTGACTATGCTTGATTTTAATGCAAAGGTTGGAAGCAACAATGATGGGCTGGATAAAGTTATGAGCAAGTGTGACAGGGGTTTGGATATAAACCAAAATCATGAATGATTAGTAGAAATCTGCACCGTGAATCGTAATAGGTGGAACAATATTTCCTCATCAAGAAATCCATAAAGTGTCATGGAATTCCTCAGATGGTACCACAAAGAATCAGAAAAATTACTTCTGCATTTCAAACAGTTAACTGGAACCTTTAGCAGTACTAGGGGCCCTATTAAAGACTCAAATGGAAAGACTCTTAATACAGGAGAACAACAAAGGAAAAGATGGGCAGAAAAATTTGTGTTTAAATAGATCAAGCCCAGGCAAACGACTTGAAATATGTGATTAAGATCTACCACCATAGCTTGATATTGATTTAGGAGATATCACAATGGAAGAAGTTAGAAAAGCCATTGGTAAACTCAAAAATGGGAAAGCAGCTGGAGAAGATAACATTACTGGAAAAATGCTTAAAGCAAGTGATGAAACAGCTCTCCAGACTTTCCTGGTGTTTTTGGATAAAATATGGAATGAAGACAAGAACCCAACTCAGTGGAAGAGAGGGCTTATAATACAATTGCCAAGGAAAAGTGACCTTACCAACTACAATAAGTGGAAAGGAATCACATTACTTCAGTGCCTGGGAAAATCATATACATCATCATCCTGGAACAGATCAAAAAAACAAATAAATCTCCAATTTAGAGAGGTACAGCAGGTTTTAGACCATTAAGATAATGTGGTGAGACCTAATTGTTGTTTTCAGACATATTATAGAACAACATGTGGAGCGGCAAGCACCTCTTGTGATAAATTGTATAGATTTCCAGAAGGCTCTTGATAGTGCACATAGAGACATTCTTTGGAAAATTATGGCATATTATGGAATACCAGCAAAAATAATTAGAGTAGTCCAGGATCTATATGATAATGCTGAATGGGCAGTCAAAGATGGTGATAACATCAGCCAATGGTTTGCAGTGACAGCTTGAGTAAGGCAAGGGTGAATTATGTTCCCACTATTGTTTCACTGGTCATTGACTATGTCGTGAGGAAAGTAACAGCAGAAGGCAACGAGGAATTTTATGGACAAATGATATAGCACAATTGGATGACCTAATTTTTGCTGATGACATTGTCCTATTTAGTTCAACACATTGCATAATAGAAGTCACAGTCTCTGTCAGATACAGCAAAACAAATTGGTTTGTTTATCAACAACAAGGAGAAGATAAAAATATATGGTAATCGATTTCCCAAATGTAAGTATCAGAGTAGATGGAGAAACTCTAGAAGTAAGTCATTTTACCCAGATCTGCTCTAGGCATTATTTTGGGGAAGTTCTATGGCCTGTGTTATGCAGGAGTTCAGGCTAGATGATCACAATGGTTGCATCTGGCCTTGGAATCTGTGAATCTATGGATTTATCTAAGGAGTGAGATGTGAAGTGATCTTGACACCATGCTAGATGTCAAGCAACGACTATCAAAAGCAGCAAACAACTTTCATAACCTTGAAAAGATCTGGAAAAGTAGTATGAATGGCACTGATACTATAATATGAATTTTTAGCACTAGCATCATGTCGGTCCTCCTTTATGGCGCAGAGTCATAGTAGTTATTTACCCAGTCACATAACACACTAACTAGGGGTCACCCAATTAAATTAATAGTCAGCAAATTTAAAACATAAGAAAGTACTACTGCACGCAATGCACATTCAACCTGTGGAATTTGTTGCCAGGGGATGTTGTGAAGTCCAAAAGTAGAACTTGAATCAAAAAAGAATTAGGCAAATTCATGAAGAATAGATCCATCGATGGTTATTAATCAAGATGGCCAGGGACACCACCCCTAAACCTCTGACTGCTAGAACCTGGGGCTGGACAACATTGGATCACTTGATAAATTGCCCTGTTCTGTTCACTCCCTCTGAAATATCTGGCACTGGGCACTGTTGGAAGAGATGGGCTAGATGGACCATTGGTCTGACTGAATATGGCCATTCTTATGTTCTTATGGACATATTTAGGATATGCTTTAAGGATGTCACCAACTCGTCTTCCACGTCAAGTGATATATGTATACTATTTGGGAAGAGAAAAAGAGGATTTCCTAGAGAAACTACACAGAACAATAGAGAAAGACGCAAAATCCATCAACATGACACTCAAAAGTCTGAACAGACCAGAACAAGACCAAAAAAAATGGTGGAAACTAGTGGATGGCCAACTAGTGGGAGGATAAAGACATACTAACGTTATCGATTGTTACTTTGAAGACTGACAGCACAGCCGTACATTGTAACTTTCCCACCTTAATCTACAAAGAGCAGAATTTGTACAAGTTAAACATTCATCATTTATAGACTCCTTAGTCAGCGTCTATTAAAAAAATTATAATAATCTCAAAGAAATGAAAGGAAGCAGCTAGGGAGGGTCAATGATCATTGATGTCCAGGTCAGGGCACAGTGTTATGCAAGGACAATACTGTGACGCCTTAGCCCTGTAAGTACAGATTTCAGAGCTGTTTTTAATACTTCCGTGTAATACTTACTGAGCTGTTTTCTTGGAGTTATGGGAATTTAAGTACTGAGTACCCTGTTAACCAGCTTCCTCCCATTTATTACATTAACCATGTGGTTAGCTGAGTATCTAAAGAAATATCATTTTGGCCTTTCTTCTAGATCAACTAAGGAGTAGGGAATGCTTGTCAAGTCATTGGTCTCATGTGACTTAGCTCTTCTACATGTCTTGTCATTGTTGTTCTTGAGCCAGGAACTTTGAATTCAGCCTGGAAGCCAGGGGGATGTATCTTTTAATCCATGCAATGTTTCACTCCACTTTGACTGCAGTGTACAACTTGTGTACTAAGATGCCATCTTCTGGAAGCTGACAGTTGCAAATGAATAACTAGCCTCAGCTAGGATCTCACCACAGGAGGATGAACAAAAATCTGCAAACTGGATATAATCGAGATGATCTGACTATGGAAACAAATGTACAGAGGAAATTAGACCAGTCTGGAGTCTGTGACCACCTTCAGGAAATACTGCAAAGCCTTCCACTTTGATACAACTTTTCCACCATAGCCAGAATGGCATCACAACATCCACCTCCCTTCCATCACCCAAAAATGCCTGCAAACTGGCATTTCTATAACCCAGAAAAGGAGAACAACAGACTTCTTGAAGGCTACTAAGAATTTTCCTACTGCAATCTAATTAACATGGGAGGATCTCAGGTGCTATGGTGATACGTGGCAGTACAAAACCCTAAGATAGGTAGTATGTCTCCTCTTGCAATGCATTCGTCTCTCTGATCACGCATTTTACAGGACACAGGGTATAAAACTATTCCTTATCATGTTCATATTTCCCAACCTTACCTTTTTGTAACATGGCTGAAAAATCAACAGCTGGCTTAGTTTTAATGTATATGTCACCTTTTGCATTTCAGTTTTGTTGATACAGCATCTCAATGAAATCCCCCTTAATAGTCGTTTCTTTGTCAAAAACACTTTTCTTTCCTTCACATCATCAGAACACTGAAATATAACACAGCCCTAGCCACCCATGTACTGTTTATAATAGGTATGTGGAGGTGCCACTTTGTGACAATTTTAGACTTTGTGAATTTTATTGATGGCCACATTTCACCCAGGTTTTTATGCGCGCTGCCATTAACCATTATTGCAACAAGCTGTGCACCAAGCCATTTGAGAAGGGTGTCATTTAAATTTGCGGGTTCTTGTTGCTTGCAAATGCAATTTGGCTGCATGGGAGTTACTTATAAAATGTGATTTATGAAGTGAAATCATGCAAACAAATATAAAGTGGTATCTTTTACAGAGACAGATTAACCTACAGGATCTGCCTGCTGGGGATTTTTAACTTCATGCTATTGAAAGGGAAAGAAAATCCAGACAGCATATCACTTTACATAGTACATATACCACAGAATTCCCAGAGTCCTTGTAGACATTGGGCTAGGTCCTCATTTGATATAAATCGATTCGATCAGCTCCATTGATTGACACCATCTAGCTGAGGGTCTGGCCCAACATCAGTAGAACCCTGCATTATTAGTAGCATGCCCCCATGTAAACAGGTGGGACATAAACACAAGAACAGTAAAATAATGGTTAACTGTAGATGAGAATCCTGTGTATATTCCACACAATATTAGGTTTCCGTAGGGTGGTACCAGGGACTGACTTACCTTGAACTAATGAACCAGAAATCAGACTGCTCAATCACGGTCTGACCCCACTGAAATAAAAAAGACTATTTCTATTGTCTTCCAAGGGCGCAGGACAAGCCCTCAATGACTAGCTAGGGCTGAACGTATATAGGCACATATACAGTATGAGTAAAGCTGGCTGGAAAATGGAAACCAAAAAGTGAACAATGTCTTGCTTCTCATCGAAAGTTTGAAATTTATAAACTTTTCTGATCTGCTGTAAACAGAAGCATTGCACAATTATTGGGGTACGGTACCTGTTACCTAGCCTCGATGCATGGGCATTAGTCCTACTGTGTGGGGGTTATGCATGTATGAAAGGGTAAGGAGTAGACCAGTTTATTAAAGAAAAGATTTTTCCTCACCTGACTGAATAAAATGACCATGGTATAGAGCAAAAATGTAGCCATACAACCTTGTGTGCTGTGATTTCGCTGCTGTTACAGGCCCAGCACAGCCAGGTGAGATCACTGCTAGTCTCACATGGGTCAAAATATGGGCAGTTCTGACTGTAACGCTAACCACTGTTAACATGCATATTACTTTAGAGCACTACCGTGGAACAACTCCTTGTATAGAAGCCTGCATGTAACTAACTTCTCAATAAAATATGTTTAAATACTTACCGAAGACTAAAATAACAGGAAAAGCCTAGAATTCATAAGTCTATGGTGTGCTTGGTGAATTCAAGGTTCCCGTTCATTCACAGTCATACAATTATGCTTATCTTACCTCTATATGACGTGAAGATATCGCATCACGGTGTCACTCAACCAACTTTACTACATATATATTTTAAGATTGTTACTTAAAAAATTCTAATACTCCAAAATGTCATGTGCTTTCCTCACAGAATCATAGAAATTAAAGCTGGGAAAATAAACATATTTGGTTGCATTTAAGCCACCCTTTGGCCAGAGGAGGATAGTTCCTAAAGTATATTTGAAAGTGCTTTAGCCTGTCTAGCTTTAAATGTCCCAATAGCTGGAGCATCCATCTCTTGTCTCGGGAGATCACTACACCATGACATTTTCCATCAATTTTCCTCTTAGGAAATTGTTGTCTTGTCTCCCCTTAGTCATCACTTAGCCAGGCTGTAACTATTGGTTCAGATCTGCTCTCTATTACACTGCTGTCAATTGATTTACACCAAATGTAAACGGATGTAATTGAAAGCAGAATCTAATTCAACTGCCATTTTGAAGTAAATGGTTTAACTCTCACTCATTTCTCTGGCGCAAGATCAAGCACATAATTTTTAACCCTATTTCCTGGCTCCTTGATAACCTTTGTTGCTCTTCTCCAAATCTTGCAGTTTGTTAAATCTTTTGGTAGTGAGATAACTAGAACTGGGGGGAGGGGGGAGGGGGGAGGGGGGAGAAACAAGGGAATAGTTTTCCACTCCCCACAGTCATACAGAGTGAGAATATTACTGTACCCCAGCTACTTCATAATGCAATGAGTTGGTGTATGCTGCCCAGTATTGCATTTGCTCTTCTTTTGCCACCATATCACAGTCCAAACTGATGCCTGACTTTGATGTCCTCCTCTCAGCCCTAGGGTAACTTTCATTAATACTGACTTCCAGTGTTCTCCATCTCATGGAACACCTGAGTTTCAGATATCTTGGCTCAGCTGTACTGAATGTGTTGTGTTGTAGCCCATTTTCCAGCATTGCTGATAACCAGAGTATCTTTGTGTATTACACACAAAATAACTACATTAAAGAAACACAAAGATTACGAAGTCAAGCACTGAAAAGTAAGACATGCCAGAATGAAGGTTTCTTGTACACAGACTGTTTTTTCCCCATGGATCCCTGCCTCATTCACTGTGTAGACTGGTCAATGATAAGTTAATAAGCAGCTATTCGGTACTTTGTTTTCTCCTCATTGTTAAATGTGTGATCCTCGGCTTTTCTTACCGGTCACTATTCAAACCCCACTCTAAATACAGAATGATTAATTTCCTCACTGCCTTTTCTATGGTGCTCATCATTATAGTATATAAGGCCCAGATTTTTAAAGGCATTTAGGCACTGGTCCACTTAATATTTCCTGCCTCAGTAACTTAGGCAGCTAAGTCCCATTTTCAAAAGTGACGTAGGCACTTAGGAACCCAAATCCTAGAGACGTAGGTTCCTAACACCCAGGTCCTCAAAGTTATTTAGGTGCCTAACTCCCACTGAGATCAACAGCAACCTTAATTCCGGCATCTCCGAATATTTGAGCACCTGACTTCGCAACATTAATAATGTTCTTTTAACAGAGTTTGTTGTGTATAATTTCCGAAGATTTTAAAAAAGCAAGCTGAAAAACTATAAATTCCATCATGTGGCATCATTTTGCACCTACATGTGTCATCAGCAGTGTTGGAACCTTTAGATCCACCACACAACCCTCTGCCACTTCATCTATGGAGTAACTGATAGCAGTAGTAGGCTAATGTCCTCTATGTGGACCAGCACTATAAGGGGAGGTAACATACACTTCACCACTGGGTTTCATAGATACTTGCTGACAGCAGAGGAATGATGAGACTCAGGAAACCTGAGTTCTGTTCCTAGCTGGAGGAGCATGTTGTCTAGTGCACCAAAATCTAGCTGCTCAAATCTAAGAATATTGCAATTTGTCAAATACTTACAACTTAGCCAAATCGGGGTGGATTTTTACAGGCACCGCAAAAAGCTAATCTTTGACACAAAAGACTACCGAGATGCCCAATTTCAAGTCCCTATGCCAAAGCATGTGGGTGCTAGAACATTTTTTTAAAAGGTTGCCAGATTTTTTTAAACTGTAAAATAACGTTTTCCCTAGACTCATTCTCAGAAATGGCTGAACCACTAAAACTTTACAAAAAAAATTCAGGCAGAAACAGACACCGGCATGGAAAATTTGAGCCCAAATGGTTAAAATCTGGCAAAGTTATAAGCAACTGAAAACTGGTTCTTACAATGGAAAATGTCAGGTTACCTTAATAATAGACAGTGCTACTAGCTTTGTCTATAATAAATCAAAGCTTTCCTTTTCCTGTTTGGCTCCATCATCATGCCTGATTCTTATAGGGATGACACTCATCATCCATATATACATTACAGTGATTTATTTTTAATTATTTATTAATTATTATTATTGTTGTTGTTGTATAGCTTTATTCATCACCTTTCACAAACCTCTAAGCACTTTACAGAAGCTCTATCGATTTAGGGTTCACTTCACTCACTACTGAAATCCAGCCACCTCTGTGGTAAAATGCGGATACCATTATAACGGCCCCAGCAACACTACGCCAGTTTATTGCCAGGAAGTGAAGAATACTTTATCCAATTAAAGTGATGGGCAAATATCTTCTTTTTCTCGAAGCAGGTGAAATGTCATCACCCATGTGGGAATTTGGCCAAGGCACTTGTGAAAAGTGCTGTGGGATCTTTAATGACCCAAAGTGGTCAGGACCTTTATGATTCACTATATTATGCCTTAGACATGGCACTGACAATAGCAAAGTGCCTGTAACCCATGATGAGACACTGGTCCAGTATAAAGTGCTCCCTCCAACTCCACTTTCTGCAGTCATGTGGGTTACTCCTTGGAGGTCACTTCTGCTGGTGATAACCAAGTCCAAACCTTCTGAGTTTATGACAGCTAATAAAATATAAGGAAAGAATCTTACTATAAAGCTGCATGATTGAGAATGGTGGGAAAGGGCACATTCATCACATGAGTAAAAACAACGAGAATTCTAGGCAGTGTGTAAAGGCACTGACAGCTGATGGCTTTTAAAGGGTCTTTTCTCTCTCTTTTCTGGTGCTATAGGTGACCTCTGGGCAGCCAGCAATGGCGTGATCCATTAACCTGAATCTCCGCATTTTAAAGAGCTTTCCTTACTAATGGCTCAGCAATTCTTTAACAGGTTTCTGATTCAGTCACTCTGAGTCATCCAGTGACTGATTTCAGTCTCAGGACAAAGGGCTGTTTCTCTCCTTAGACAATTTCATCTGGGTTTGTTGCAAGGAGTGATGTTGTCCTTTCAGGCTCATCTGCAGCTTATAGAGCTTTTAGCTGTTTCATGTCAACACAGTCCAAATTGTTTGGGTGATTCTGATAAACCCTCACAGCAGCAGCAGCAGTCCCAAGAACTAGAATCTTACTGTCAGCTCTCTTGGTGCTGGGGTGGGGAGCACTATACATCACCATGCAAGGTCTACTCTGGCCAGCTCATGACCAGCCTTGAAGGACTCCAGTAGAAGTAGAGGTTGGGTGGGGGGATGGTCAGCCACTTTAATGGTACTATCCCCCATCTCCTGAACTGCAAAAAGCCCTTGGGGAGTCTGGGGATCAGGGTATAGGGAGGGAGAGGGCTGGGGGTGGGACCAGATGTTTGTTGTGTCCCCACCAACATCGGGGGAATCTACAAAAAAACTGTCACAGCCTGAGGCTGATTCCTCGGGGGCTTTGTGGGTACCAGCAGACAGCAGAAGCTACAGCCATGTGGCATGACTGGAACTGCACCACCAGAGGCCTGGGAGCAGGTGTGGGAGGCGCAAGGCCTCTAAGCAGATGGTCCTGCACCTCCAGCTGATCTTGGGGATATGCGTGTTCTAGAGAGAAAATTCCCTGGCCATTCCAGAGGGCTCAAAGCCCACTCCTTAATGGGAAAATCTGGGATAAGATCCATAAGGTGAACCTCCCTGTTTTCTTTCTCCTCGTCCCCTCTTGTGGCTGCTTCCATGGGAGTGGGTGATCTGGCACCCTCAGCTAGAAAGCTTGTCAGCAGCACAACATGGAATCCTTGAGCGGGCAGTGGAGTAAAGAGGCTTAGGCTTTGTCTACACTGGCACTTTGTCAGCAAAACGTTTGTCGTTCAGGGGTGTTAAAAAACCCACACCACAGAATGACAAAAGTTTTACCAACGAAAAGCATCAGTGTGAACAGCGCTTTGTTGGGAGGAGCGCTCTCAGGAGCGGCCACTCCTGGGGGCGTGGAAGTTTTTTGTCCACAGGAGAGCGCTCTCCTGCCGACAAACGGCAGCCACACTGTGCACCTTTTAGCGGCACGGCTGTGGCGGCACGGCTGTGTCGCTAAAAGCCTCGTAGTGTAGACGAAGCCTTAGACGTCTCCTCGCCTCCAGCCACAGAAAAAGAATAACATTGCAACGAGCTCGGTTGTCAATAAAATACAGCTTGATATGACCGCCTGTCTTTCTGTCCAGTGTTTGGTGCTTATAGCGTGCCAACCACGTCAGGACCGAGGTCGAGTCAGGCTGATGGCTGGATGGCCTAGCGGTGAAACTCTGCTTTGCTGGACTGCAGCCTTGGGTTGAGTTCCGGTTTCCTAGACTTGATTTCTCACCCCGGAGCCTAGCATCTCTGCAGGACTACTCCATGATGACTTTCTGACATGTTAAAGAACAGGATTGACAGGCATGGGTCAAGGAAGGCCTGGGTGAAGCAAAGATAGGGACTCCTCTGAGGCTATTCACTAGGGTTCCCCTCAAAAGGTTCAATGTGCGACCTTTTGCCCCAAGCTTGCTCCAAACTTCTCTGCCAGGGCAGAGCTGGTGTGTGCTTTTATGGAGAGAGCTTGGACTGCGGAGAGCAGTAAACCAAAGCTTCCTATTACACAGGACAGGGAGGGAAGCTGTAATGTGCCCCTGCTAGAGGCAGAGGAGGCAGGAGAGACATCCTGCTTCCCCAAGAGGCTCCAAGTATTTATCACAACAAAGCTCTGTCAGCATGAAGCAGTTCATACTCCACATGGTGCTGCAATATAAGCAGGCAACATCACACTCGTATTTCAACCTGTCTCCATGACTCTGAAGTCCCCTGCAGCTGTAGGTTTGACAGCACCATCTGAGTCAACCCTGGATAGGAGCTGGAGATTAATACGGAGGAAAAGAGGGGGCTCCCCAAAGTCTGCCAGGGACACAGACAAAATGCAAAGAAGATTTGAGTATAGCAACTAAAATTTGCATAATTAACATGAGCTTTTGTGTCCAAATGCTTTTGCTGAGGAAACATTAAAGTCATAATAATCCAAAAAAATGTTCTGGATGAGCAAGTTTGCTTGGATGATTTTTGCAAAACAAGCTCTTAGCCTTTCTAAAGGCAGCCTTGGATCTAAAGGGGTGTTGATCTTGCCTTTTAATCCATGTGCTCTGACTTTTTGTTAATGTCTTGTGAAAAGGGTTGTGTACATGAGCAACAAGGGTTTTGTTCACAAAAAATACCCTTGAAAACCATTTAAAATTATTTTCAGTGCTTTGATTGTTAGCTGAAGTAAAGGTCAGCCAGAGTCAGGGGAAAGTACCTCATTAGATCAGCACTTAGCGAAAAACATGAGGAGCGTGTTAGTTTTTAAAGACTGCTGCCATCTAGAGATGAGAAGTAATAGGAATACCCCATAGAACACTCTAGGTAGGTAGGTGAGGTACCAGAGATTTAAATGTAAGACCTTCTGCCCTAAAAAATCCTATGAAGAAATGCCCAAGCTGCAGCGTTCACATCCAAATTTTCCATTGCTTCAGGGCAATTTGAAGCTGGGATTCTGGTTCAGCCCATTATAAAGAGAGAGTTCAGTGAGGACTCATAGAACTTGATTTTCTCAGATACAATGGAAAGATATTTCTTTTCTGGGATTCTGTCAAGACAGATGTTGTCCAAACTTTTTGCACAGGACAGGGCAAGTCTGAGACAGAATCAGGCGAAGAGCCTTCATTCAGCTGAGATTCCAGGGAAGAAAACCTGCACGGTCTCGCAAGGCTGTTTGTGTAGCTTTTCTTACTGTGGAACACGGTTTCAATTCTCTCTCTTTCCTGGAGCACTGGGGGGGAAGTGCGGGGGAGATTCTATTACGATAAAGCCTATTGTTGTTGGGTTTGTTTTCAAAACCTACACTGGTTCTGACCTGTCTTCTAACAATGTGTCTATTTCAGTATACTATAATAGGTGGATTTTTTTTAAAAAGCGTGGGCATATTCCAAAAGGCTGAAATTAAACCTTTTCTGTATTTTCTTTGGTTAATGCTTAATGACTCTCTTCTAGGTTTCGTCCTATTCCTGGAGAAAACCCTAGACTGCCACAGGAGGGATATTTGCTGCTGCACCTTTTAGGTTCTAGAGACCTGACCATTTGGGGTCTTGGAAGTTGAATGTTAAGTAAATTTCTGACGTTAGATCTGAGCTTCCAGCCTGAAGGACTGTTGACACTTATTGGGATATACGGTGTCTTGCTTTAGAGGCCTCCTGTTTCTCTTTATTTCTATAGTCCTTTTAGAATACCCTGCACACGCAATGTGATTGAGGTTTGTGATGGTTAAAATGTCAACATTTATGAAAGAAGAAGTCAAAGAGAAAAAAAAAATACTTTGAAAAAGAAACAGCATCACAGTGCAGCCTGGTCATAGGCCATCTGTTGCCAAAACACAGTTTTCTTTGGAATGGTTGAGTCTTTTGGATTAATTTGATTGCCTAATCTGCAGGCTCTTTTGGGCCACTAATTCTTACTGACAAGTCATAGCTGCTCCCTCTCCTTAACTAGCTATTTTTGATTTTATTAACCTCTTGAGAGCTAGCTCCTGGTTTGCAGTCAGGATGCCACATGGGTGATCAATGTGCTGTAAAATTCAGTGGACTATACCCACAGGTCCATACGGGCTACAAGTGCCACTAAACTGGCATAGGCTGTGGCTCCATATGGACCTTGGAGCAGGATAGAACAGGCCTCCATCATTGACAGGCTACCTCATTTTTTACAATATCCTATTAGTAAGGGGGTTGGTTTATGGTTGGGGCTATTAGGGCCCTTGGGTATTTCTGAATGTAACAGAGAAAAAGAAGAAGTCAGGTAGTATTTACTGTGGAACCACAGTGCAACTCATCACACATTTATCATGCTAGTGCCCAGGCATGCAGGGTGCCCTATAGACAAAGGGCTAGCTCCCTGCTCCACGGAGTCTACGAGGTGTCAAGAACCTCCCCGGGGAATTGAGGGTGTTCAGAACCTTAAGTTTTTACATTAGCTATGACATAGGGAGGACAAACAAAAAGGGGTGGGCTATCTGGGAAGGATAAAGCACTACAATAATCCTAGATCATGAGATACACTTTGCTACATGCAGCATGTGAGTTCTAGACATGGGTACAGTCTAGTATGTTAATATATTACACACACACACAGAGTCTGAAGGCTCAAAATTAGTTGGGGGCATGTATGGTCTGATCAAGTGGCTTGATGTGGATGCTGCTGCAATAAAGGAAAAGGTTGCGGGGGGGACAAAATTTCAGGCGATGATTTTATTTTCTCTCATCCTGTTATTTCACAGGCTTTGGCTTATTGAAAAACCTGTTTATCTTTTACCCTGAGTCATTTCCCAGGAAGAAACTATATTGTTCTAAAATGCTAATAGTCAGTCAGTTTGTATCGACAGTTTCTAAGCCCTTTGGCTGAATGTAGGCTCAGAAGTAGCCAGCAGTGGCCAACCGTTACTTGCCAATATGTGTGCACTTTATTACTTTGTATGACTTGTTACTAATATTACTTCATATGACATTTAAGCTTCTTTTCATTCAAATTCCACAGTGATTGTCCTGTATTGATCACTCTGTTTACACAAAAATCTTCCTTTTACAAATGGCATTCACATGAAAATGATATGAATGAAAAATCTCTCTTTTAACTATGAACACAGCATCTATAGGGAGAGACAGGTAGCAAACTATTACCACTGAAATATCTGGAATTATCCAATTACCAGATGTGAGGCTTCTGCTGGGCACAAGAATCAAAATGATAAAAATGCCCAATTTCTTGGCATTTATGTTTTTTCAAATAAAACTGTCTAGCTTATTTAGACCATCTTATATTTCAGATCCTCATTGACATCAAATGCTCTAGAAGCTCTTTGATCTGGATTCCCTTTTGCAGCTGGGCTTCCCTCCGCAATGTGGATGAAAGGTGCTAAGGAAAGGAACCAGGGATATATCACCTACTGTACTGGGACTTCAATGCCTTTATCACATATTAGATAAATGTCTCAGAGTTCCAGGATGAAAATGAAAGGCGTTGTCCTGCAGCCCTTGTGTGCCCAAAACTCAGTAAATTGCCTTGCACACCTTTATTATTGAACGAAGATTAATATGACAACAAAGCTATCAAAGGAGTGATTCTGCAGAATTAAGGGCCTAAATTGCGAGACGCTGAGCACCCCCAACTCCCTCGATGTCTCTGGGATGCGCAAGATCACTCCGTAAACGCATAACACACAATTCTGCAGTTTCCCATTGGTACAGACTAAACTACAAGCCCAGTCCTCAAGTCCTCCTTTTGCAGAACACCTGATGAAGTCAATGGGAGCTCTGCAGGCACAGAGCTTGCTGCAAGATCAGGCAATGTACCTGGGACCGCAAATAACTGACACATGCTTTCCAATATTCAGTTACTTTGAGATTCAACCCTTGTACAGAGAGACCACAAGAGGCCCTGTGAACCACTTGAGCCCTTACCATAGTTACTATGTCTGAGGAAGACAGTACATGGAAATGGAGGGGGTGGGGGAAGAAGAGACATTAGAAATAATATTAATTATGGTGGCTCTTGATAACTATGCCATAAACTGGGCTGTATTTGAACATGGGCTTAAAGTGGGGCATAACTTTTAGATTTTCTCTAACAGTAGGCAGCCTATTGGGGTAAAATGTCACACAAGGATAACTTTTGTGCCTTTTGACTTTTCGATGTACTTTTTATTTGGTTTCTCTTTATAAAATTAATAGGAAAGCCTTTGAAATTATGCTCTGGCTGAAATTTGTCCTTGGCAGGCTCCACCATTTCATTGTTAATTGATATTTATCTATTTACACAGTATTTGGTAGACAGGAGAAATCCTGAATAGCTCTGGTGCAACTTATCCTTTAAAAAAATCAGACTGGATTTTGGGTCATTTTTTTAGCTGTTGTTATTCTTGGCTGAAAGTTGATGCGCCAACAGTTGCCAATGAATACGATCGTCTCATCATCAGCTACAGTTTGTCCAATTGTATACTACACTGTAGAAGTTTTATGTACAGCTGCTCCCAACCTAACTTTTCACCTCCACTCTTGAACTTAAAGAAAATTAGAAAATATACACAAAATAACCCATTGTAAAAGTAGGGGTTATTAGTACACACAACCTACCTGATGCAAACCCACAAAAGTGAGGAAATGATAAGTTAAGCCACCTACTACTGCATGCCCTCTTCTCCACACAGACACATTATTTACCGTTACTACAAAGACCATAACTCACAGATCGCACACCATAACCTTAACTCTGCCCATATGAGGACACCCCTTTTATCAAACTGCTTCTTCCCAACACCATACACTATGACACCAAACATCCACAGGTAATAGTGTTTGGCGTGGGTAGTTTGGGAACGAGAGGGATGCAGAAGCGCAGGTTGAGGGGGAGAGAGTTAAGGTTGCAGTGCATGGTCTGTGGGTTATAGCCATGGTGTAATGGTTAGGGATAGGCTGGTGCATGGAGGAGTAGAAGGTGTGTACTGGTAGATGGCTGAACTTTTCATTGCCTCACTTTTGTGGGTTTGTGTCAGGTGTGCTGTGTATGTCGCAACACTACCTGCCTCATGACAAAGCTTGTGAAATAATTTTGCATTTACTAGTTTTCAGCTATGAGACTGAGCTGGGTCATGATTTATGCCTCGTTCTCATTTCAGACAGTCAGCTTGATTAATTAATGCTTGAGATGGTCCAGGAACTCCCAAACTTTCCCTCCAGATTTTTCCTCTCTGCCTCCCTTCTTGGGCGAACTTCCCTCCCTGTTCCCATGATAGTCTTCTGTATTCCTCCTACCCTGAAGTCCTTGATCTTCTTGCCAAGTGAAGCCAGACTGTCTGCTTGCCCCAGCAGGCTGCTGGCTGGTACAGTTCAGCTACATGCTACACCACAGCCTAGTTCTTTGACTCTCACTTGCAGCTACTTACAGGCACCCTTTGGCAACAAGATCTGTATGTCAGAGATTCTACCTTGACGTGCCCTGGCAAAAGTGTTTCACGGATGGTGAAAGTGCGCATAACTGCCCTGAAGTCAACAGAGTTGGATTCGCTTAAGTCAGTGGTGAATTTGGTCTAATTAATTAAAAAAGAAAGCCACCTTCATGGCACTAGGTTTTATTTCTTCCAAATTAAAAAACAAACCCAAATTCCCATGATGCGGCAAAGTTGGTTTAATGGTTGTTTTGCAAAAGGCTCCAAGGTGACAGAGGCAGAGCGTTATTGTGATTAATTTTAATGATACAAAGAAAATCCAGTTGTTTAACTCACCTGAAAAAATAAATGTCTAATCAGTACTCCAAGACATTGTTCTTGTAGGAAATACTGTAGTCGTGTACTTAACGATGTCTGTGTCAGGCTCTACATCCAAGACACAAACCTTTATGGTCACTCAAATGGTCTTTTATTAAATACATTGAAATACATTTCTCACCATTATGGGTTCTAGGGAAATTTCTTTGACAGCCATTTTAGAAGGATGCACTGTGAGGGCTGATGGGTGTAAATATGGATGTGGTTTTAGAATTGGTCATTAGTGCATTTTTTTCTTTTTATTATAAAGTCAGAGTGAATTTAGTGCTGAAAGTGAGAGGCCCTAACACTGGCCAGACCTGGCCATTGTGTATAGTGGACAGTGCTTATGTTTCTCTTTTAGCATCATTTTTCATCCGTAAAAACAAGCATCTCTAGTCAAAACAGCTAGTGAATTTTACACACACTCACTCTTAATGGGTAAATGGTATAATAAAAACCATTGTTTCAAAATTAGTTTTCCAAGGTTCAATATAGTAATTCATACAAAAGATGCAATATGTAAATCCAAGCATTAAGAACGACATAAAGGAACTCAATTGCCCTCTTATGTGGTGAGATGTTCAACTGCTTTATCCTAAATTTTGGCGAACATTGTGAGTCTATTTCCTTCCCAGTAAACAACTGTTTTCAACAGCTGTAGAGGCCAATAACACATTAAAATGAACTCCTTTTACCCATTGAGATTTGTAAGACAATCTAGTAGATGACACAGGTCATGCAAGGACTTCAATAACATCTCCATGGAGCTTATCTCATGATTTCATGTTTACAGTGACATAAATAGAAATGGTGCTGTGGTCACATGGATAAGGATCTGTTACACATTCTTAGCATAATAGAAGTAGCCAAACAACTTATGGCAGCCCAGGGAATTTTAATTGACCAAGTTGACTATACGTTATTTTTCCCCAAAGTAGTAGCAATCAGCATGTGTAAACCCTTTGCTTTATCCTGCATTGATTCTGTCAAAGCCTAGGCAGGGCTTTGGGTTTGACAAAAATACCTGTCACAAGTACTTCGTCACCATGACTTTAAATGTTAGGCTCATTATGAAGAAAAAATCTCGCCCAAATAGCCTCATAATCACATCACTGGAGGACTGGGAATTAAGTGACCCAAGTGCCCTCCAGCTAAGGTTTAGGAAATGAAGGCTAGACAGAAAGATGTGTAGGATTGGGTCGAGAGGAAAACAAAAAC
This sequence comes from Chrysemys picta bellii, assembly GCF_011386835.1. Classification (NCBI taxonomy): domain Eukaryota; kingdom Metazoa; phylum Chordata; order Testudines; family Emydidae; genus Chrysemys; species Chrysemys picta. Next base: position 98,898,877 of record NC_088798.1, read on the forward strand.
TGAACATAACTCAAAGAGGAAATTTCCTCTACAAGCAAATTTTCAGATTTGGCCACTGATTCTGTGTGCCTCCATTTTGGGGTGTCCAATTTGAAGCCTCTCAGGCCTCGTTGTCAGAGGACCAGCAGCTACAAAGTTAGGGCCATGTAGGACCTTAGGTAAGGGATGACGAGGAGAGATGATAAAAGGACATATATTTGCAATTTTTTTCCTGCATAATTTACCCATTTTTATATAAATATTTGGAATGTTTTTGACCAGCTCTAATGATGAGTTTATATCTGATGCTGATAACAAAAAAAGTGCTTGTGAGAAAACAAATCGAATTATTTGCACATTTGCTGCTGTTCTGCCTAATTGGTGTTTCCCTACCAGCACTTTAGTCTCAAGTTGCTTTCTTTGCTGTAACTGCATATGAGAGTTTTTCCTACGATGACTCCCACAGTTATTTATTGGCCAGACCAAAACTCTCTATTTTCTGTACGGCAAATTCCCTGATTTTTAGCCTCAAGGCCCTTACTTCACCATGAGCCCAGGGCTTTCACTAAGTGACAGCCTCTGTACTTTGATAACATTAGTTCTCAGTATTTATTCTCCTCTAAAAATCTTTTCCAAATAGATCAGTGTCATTTTAATTAGAAGAGTTGGGGAGATAAGTAGAACATAGTTAGTGCAGGTATCATTCAGGTTCAAATCCAGTGTGGGCCCAACAACTAAAACTGATGGGGAGAGGATGTTCAGAATCCAAATCCAGATCAAAATTCTGTGGCTGATGTTTACATGCATAGTGGGGTAAACCTACATCTGAACAACCACAGACTTCTGAGGGATCAAAATCCGATTTTAAAAATTTTGCAGTCCATGCTCATGTCTAATGACCCACCAGTTGATTTGTGTCCTCAGTTTTGTCCTTGGAGAACACTGGCCCCCATAACCAAAACACTGCAAAATTAGCAAAATTCAGTATTTTAGCCTTACTAAGAAGGTTATTCCTAGAATAGCTGAGGAATTTCAATGTAACGCTGAAAACACACTGGGCACCGCTGTGTGCATGCATGTGGTGGTTTGTTGCTCAGTTACTGTCTCTAGCCAATTCTATCCCCCTTTTTGTTTCATAAGCACCGACATTTCAGAACACTGACTGCGAATATCCTACAAGCAGACTGGGTCAGCGCACCTTGAGGAGTTCTATTCACAGGTACTATTCCCTTCTCCATTGACAATATGGCATTTTTCAATCCAACCAATTCCCCCCTACTTTTATTCTATAACGCTCCCAGCCACTTAACTTCTGATGTGCAACTTTGCTGAATGCTTTCTGAAGATCATAGAACAATCAAGTGCCTCACCTTTGTCAGCCCAGGGAGTAATATTTGAAAGGAATCCAAGTTACTGAGGCATGACCTCCCATCTAGCCTATTCACTACTTGAGGACTATGCCACCTTGAAAGGGCGCTGACTGATCTATTCTTTCTTGTGAAGGTTTTAACAAGCCCCAATTTTTAAACATAATTAGGAGCCCAGTCCAAGTCTCCTCATGCATCCCATCATCTTGCTGAAGTGTGACCTCATTTGCAAGGGTAACCCTCCATGCTACAGAATGTAAACTATTTCCCATCCTATTGACATGATTTCACATTCAAAGAGTGTGATGGTGGGTTTTTGTTTTTAAGATTAGGTTCCCCCCAACCACATCCCTTACCTGTTTGGTCTGAAAATCCTTGGCAAGCTCCCATCTGTTCCTTTCCCAAACCAGTTGCGTGTCACTGTGCTGGTTTTGTTAATATGGTGATTACGTTTACTTCTAGGCTTGTATGTACTCAGGTATAATGAAAATGGTAAGATTAAGTCTTAATGAAGAGAAACTGTAAACCCGAAGTGGCTCTGAAGTTCCTGATAGTTCACATGTGCACACGTGTTCCAAACTATTGACAAAGGTTTATTTACTCTTTGATTAGCATAAGTACCGCTCCTATTATTTCATTAAATCATTCTGCAATTAAAGGAACACTTTTGGAAAAAAAAAATCCTACTTAAACTACAGACAGGATGATAGGCATCAGACTGTATCAACAACGGGTATTTGCATCCAAGAGCCCTGACAATATCCCTTCACTTTTTGTTTTGTTTAAAGCGACTGCAAGTAAAGTTCTGACTGTAAATTGATACCATTAACTTGAAATCTAGTGTTTTAAAAAATTCAGTAGAAGTTTCAGATAGTTACACCTATCCCAAACTCCCCTGGCCAATTTTTGTGGTATGCTTTTGGCTTGTTTTCTATCCCTTACGTTTTGTCATAGTTCATTTGTCATAATAGTTGCAAGTGGGCATGCAAGTTTAGAGTGCTAGGGATGGCCTGGGGATAGGTGCCTTAGAGATAGGAAGCAGCTCAGAAATGCTGCAAAGTTCTTCCCAAAACTCTGATAAATGGGACGAATGGCTAGTGCACAGAAAAGATGCAAGAGTCAGAGTTTAAGGAGTTCTGGGTTCTACTCTGTCACTGATTTGTTGAGTAACTTTGAGCAAGACAATCTCTTTGGGCCTCAGTTTCTGCATGAGTAAAATAGGGACAATAATACCTCTCTGACTCACCGGGATGTTGAGCGCTTAATTTATTAAACTGCAGAGTGCTTTGAGATCCTGGAATGAAAAGCATTAAGGGGCGCAAAGTATTATTGTAATAAATGACACACTTAATAGAAGAGGACACCAACCATAATAAGTGGTGTCTTAAATAAGCCCATGTATAAATTCTTCATGTTGGCTATTTCGATTCATCCATTGACAACCAGTGGAACTCCTGAGAAAAGACTGAGAGTTAAGAATTAAATTGGTAATTTTAATCTGAGAACATAGTCAAGGTTTGCAAGTTGTTACATGGCACAGTGGGTTAAGCTACTTTCACCAGGAGAGAATTTATGTCCATAAGTGAAATGAGTTCAATGCTCTCAGTCTATAAGTTTGTCTGCATTTAAAACACAGAATTCTGAATTGCTGGCAGTCCTGACTCAATATAGACACAATATCAGTGTGACAAAAGTCAGCTGCAGTGAATCAGCAAAACTATATGAAAAAAAGTACTGATAAGTATCTGCTTGCATGATGCAAACATCCAGTTAACATTTCCCCACTTTGGTAATGCCTAAGATTCATGTGAACATTTTGAAATTTCGAGAATAGGAGGGTAGGGATAAAGACAATTTGTAAGTACTTGAAAGTTCTCTAAGTCTGGGATTTTATATACCTTAAATTCCACAGGGTAGCTGATTTTTAGTGTAATCAGCATCTTCTACACTTAATGAAGAGATCCAAACTCATTACCAGAATGTTTATAAAGCTAGCAGGTTATTTTTTCATTCTTTGATTACGTAAGCATTCAACAAGAAATGTGACATTTTAAAACTACATTTCTTCAAAGTTCAGGTCAGAATTTTATTTTGCTATCCTGACATTTAAATTTAAAGCACGTGATGGGATAACATAACAGTGATTAAAAAAACAGCACATTAACCATTTAAGAACATTTTAATCTATAACTATCCTTCTGCAGAAATACATAAACTGAAAGTTCATTATATAAATTATATTTTTAAACATTTACAGCACTCACATTCCATAACAGAAAAGGTTAATTCCACACTGAGATACTAGTGCAAAAAAGTGGTTTATCTAAGTGCAAATAAGTTAGTAAGAAGTTAAGTCTTCCCACAGTGAGCCAGTGGACTTCCCATTTTTATGCAGCTCTATAAGTCCATAATTGGGGACTTACATTTACACTAAATCTAAGGAAGTAGTACTGTGTGGAAATATTGGACTTTAGAGAGTACCAACCAAATCCTTTGTGAATGTACAGTAACAAGAGAAGAGGTTGGAGTATTTCCCACTACATGCAGATCTGCAAATTCACTTGGGTTAAAGATACACAGCACCTTGTTTTGCTGACCTGGCTCAAGACATAAATAAGTAAGTGTAAAATATCTTATGTTACTCTCTGATTATTAAAATACAATATGGCAAATATATATTATTAAAACTCACAAACATGCAGGTATTATATTCCAATGGATGCCATATGTCATCTTTGGCACATCACGGACAATACCTGAACACTGAGTATAGCACTAGACAATATATTTTAGGGAACAATCCTGCACTGGAAGGAGAATGAACTAGATGACTTAATAGACTTTTGCCATCTCTAACTTTTATGATTCTTTTATTTATTTGTGCTAAAAAATAATTTAGCAGGCCAGGATAGAGATACGATTACACCTCAAATCTTGAGGTTATACAGTGTATCCTAGAATGAAAGCGTAAGCGCTACCCAGGCAAAAATCAATGTTAAACAATTCACAAGAGGAAATATTAAGTGACTGCAATGCACAGGTCACAATCTCAGCAGCAGTTACTGAAATATATGGAGTCTGTGTCCACATACCCTAAGAAACTGTTGTGGTATAAAAATAAGTTGGAGACACTTCATAAATACACGTTTACTAATGACGAGCTTTGTTTTTTTCAGCACATATTCTTTAAGTCACTGTAATGTTTAAACTGAAGGCTGTATAGCTGGATACTCAGGAGGGCAAAAAACTTTCACAGGAGCTGGACCTAGACAATGAAACCCACTCCCACAAAAATACAAATGACCACAGACGAACCACTTTAGAAACTAGTCACCTCCAGAAATGCCAAACTCATTTCACTAACTTAACTTTCCCTCAATAATTTCTTCACACAGACACACAATACACCCATTCACATACACAACCAAAACCAAATAAACCTATAAATTAATCAAGGTATTTCTCTTACAGGCTGGAAAGGAAGTGAGAGAGAAATTGTTATTTCTTTATTTAAATACTTGAGAGATGCTCAGATACTACCATGAGGGGGGCCATGAAAGTACCAAGATGTATAGATACAATTTCTTGCATGCCCTTGTTATGACTACATTTTAAACCAGCATCTTACAGTATCAAGCATGAAATCTGCATATTTCCAAAACACTAAAAATTACTCTCAATATACACTTTTAAAGATTATCACCTCCATTTTTATTCTCAACACTACCACCACTTTCCTTGCTGCCACTGTCACAGGTTGCTTGAAATATCAGCTGAAAAGCACACATCTGTTTCAATGCCCACCATAATGGATTAGCCAGCAGAAGTTAACTGCAAGCATGGCCTATTCCGAAGAGGGGTAAACAGGTCATCTCCATAAGCACAGGCAACAAGAATCCCAAGTCTCCCATATCAGCATTGTGCCACCTAGCTGCAAGAATTATTTTAAATATTTACACTATCAGTTGATTTAGTTATTCTCAGCATTATAATGATCATCAGAAATAACTGAAGAAAAGCATGTCCTCAAAAAATATCCATGGTAGGACCTGCATGATGCCCTAACTCTGATAAGAGGCCATTTCTTACCTAAAAAGTTTGGTTTATGCAACCCAGACACAGTATTCTATAGTAGATAGATAATTTTGGGGGGAGATCACCCACATCGGAGTCACTTTTAGGTTGCATTTAAGCTATCTGTTGCCTTCACTTACTGCTAAGACCTCACCACCCACAAACGACTTTGACTTAGAAAAAGGCTTAATATGAAGACAGGATCTGCAGAATAGCAAACGTGAGTTATAAACATTAACTTCAAGGTTCTGAATTATTCCTCTTATTCAGATGCACAATTCAGGACTGTGGAGATATGTTTATCAATACTCTGTCATTCAAGTTCAGATCAGGGAAAAGGGTAGCTCACATCTACCCACTGTGATCTTGTATACCCTGCATCTGGAAGTCAAACCCAATGAGACAACAAGAAGAAAACAATCAATTCCAGACATACATTATCAATATACCATGAATATTGGACACCAGGATCCACATATATTCCCGAAGAGAGAGCTTATATAGCCAGGAGGGAAGCAGGCCCAACCTTTCCTTGAAATCAACCTTAAACACTAAGAACTGTATATCTGTCCTTAGTCTCTTAGGCAAAACCTCCACTGAACAACATCACAAAAAGAGGACTCCCAGTTTGAAATCTATTATTCAACTTCCATCCCTTTTTTCAGATATATGTAAAACAACAGCCCACCTGCCGTAAATAGGCTCAGATAAAGGCTACAGAATGTGACATCTTACACCACACAAACCACAATTCAAAAGTAAGTACCAACTAACAACAAGTTGACATGTGCTCCAACACTTTCCATCTTAGAAGATAATCTTCATTCCTTCCCAAAGAAGTAATGCATGCAGAGGAATGGGAAAAGGAACAGTCAAATGTCAGCACACAAGTCTTTGTGATATTAAAACTTTATCCCAGTAATAAGCCACCTCAGATTCCAAGACATAACATACAGTTTTCCAACATGGCAAAACTGTCCAAAGAATCCTTGAAAAAAAGACAGAGGCTAAACTCACATCCAGTTGGGCGAGGGATAGCATGAGTTTCCAAAGGTAACATGGGCAAACGCCTTTCTGGGAATTAACAGTTATTCAGAATCAACTCCTCTGGCACAACTAAAGTCAATTTAACTGGGAGTACATTATTTCATGCAATTTTTTTTTTAATTTCTTCAAGGAAATCTGAACTTCCTGTGCCAGTTTACAGGTTCATTTTAAGTCACGAGACCAATAAAATGGGCTAACTTTTGCTTTTAGTGCAAGAATTGTGTAGGCACTAATTGATTAATTTAATGTGATTCTTTTTTTTTAATTACAGATTAGTGGTTATGGGGCATCTGATTAGAGAATTATAAGCTTTTCAAACTACCTGATTGCATTTGTTAGGATTTTGCATTAACAGCGGAATAATCTAAAGTTCACTGAAACTACCTTGTGGCCTCCTATGTTTCAGGAAGATATTCCACATAGTCAGATCTTCAGACATCCTCACTAGTTAAGACACATTAAAATGAAACATTTCCCATCAAAGATGCCAAAAACTGGATTTAGTTTTATTGCATGACGTTGCATAAGAAAGTGTATTATTGAAAGCTGTAAGGCATCATGCAATTATCAATAAGCTAATAATTTATTGTTCCTTGAGAGGTGGTTATATAATCTAAATTTATAAAACCAGTTTCAAAAAAGTACATAAAAAATTTAACATGATGAGCATTAAATGTCGTTCACATGGCTCTTGTTTTTAGCTGTTAAAAAGTGCGTTTAAACATACTGTCCTGGAAAGTCACTCTGTCAAAAAATGGTGCAGAAGACTATTGTCAAGTTATAAATTTCAAAAGAATGTTGTGTTATGGGATTTGAAAGCTAACATGTGGTGATATTCAGTCTTACAAACTTGCTTAAAATCAGTTTTCAATCCTTACACTTGCAGTTTAGCATAGTTGATTTAATAATCTAAAAAACATTTGCTTTTGTAACCAAACAAAGTCTACTGAGTTTAAGTTATGTACACTGAGTGATCAAATAATGAGCAGACTTCATATTCAGACATAGGACAGAATGTACTGATGTGATTTTGGTGTTAATCAATGTATTGTGCCATCCAACGGAATCCTTCTCCATAGCCTTGTCTCTTTAGCACGCTGCACATAAAGACTTCCAGTGGTCTGGCATTCAATTCTTTCAGAGATACATTGCCCTGGAAGTAAGAGATCAAAAGTATATCAAATCTCAATAGTATGAAAAAATGGGTTCTTTCTACAAAAACAAACATTTTTTAATGTAATGTTATTACCTAATTTGTTTTAAATACTAGAAATTTGAAAAATTAACCTGAAGTTACCAAGAATAAAGTCCCTTTCTGAAATATATTGTGCATTCTATCATTTCTATCTGTTATATTCAGAGGAGATGAAGTACATGCAACAGGAATGCAAGAGCAAGCATGGTCAAAAAGGAGATTTTTAAACCAAGATGATTTTTGAAAACTCACATTAGGAGTTTCTCTATGGATGGGCATTATTCATTTTGCAATTAGATAAGAAGGGCATTTGCCACTAATGGTAAGACTGACCTCAGTCATGCTGACTGTAGTCCAAGGCCAAGGAATAGCAATAACAAAAACCGTTACTGCTCATTTGAAGACATTTTTGCCTATACTGCATTTTGGGTTTGAACTTGCACAACATAGGTGCGAGTGTTATGAAAATAAGAGCAAGATAAAAAGGTGATAAGGAGGGCAGAGAAAACGGGAGAATCCAACCACCATTGTTCTCCATGTCCACTGACAGTAGAACAAGAAGTAATGGTCTTTATCTGCAGCAAAAGGAGATTTAGGTTAGATATTAGGGAAAACTTTTTAACAAGAAGAGTAATTAAGCTCTGGAATAGGCTTCCAAAGGGAGGTGGAATCCCCATGGTTGGAGGTTTTTTAAGAAAGGTTGGACAAACACCTGTCAGGGATGGTCTAGGTTTACTTGGTCTGGCCTAAGCGGAGGGAACTGGACTTGATGACCTCTTAAGGTCCCTTCTAGTTCTACATTTACATGATCCTACAATAAGGATCCCCCATCACAGACACACTCTTTTACCCTGTGCACTTCTGAATGAGGGATCGAATGCACAAGGGACTTGATATTTACTACTGCTCAGTGTGGAAAAATCTGTCTAGCACTTAACCCTACCTGTGCCCATGCATAGGCTACACTGGCACTAAAACATAACCTCATGATACACACTGTTGAGAAGTTGCAAATACAGCTGTATAATTGTAACTCTCTCCATCTTTTTTCCCCACATACTTGATAATGCCCATTATAACCCAAATGCTGTGTTACGAGCCAAAGGTGGGTCTTGTTCTTCTCCAGAAAAATATATTGAATTTCACATGGCTGGTCTAGAAAAATCTACATTACAAGCATGAGGGATATTGGAGAAACTTGTTTTTAATCCCCTACAACTGAATATCTGTTACACATTGAGTGTGCTATTAGAAGTAGAGAGTTCAAATAGCACAATGATTCAGATGTAAAACCTACTTTATTGCTACAGGTATTAGTAAGAACTTTTTTTATAAACTACCAATCAAGATTTCCACAGTAGTGTAGTGGAGTTTAGTATCTCATTTCTAATCCTTGGACTAATATTTTCAGATTGTATCGCTCTATGAACCTGCACTATAAATCAGAAAGATCAGTGCCTACCAAACTTTATCAAATCTCCTAACAGAGTTCTAATCTGAAGAACTACCTTTAGAGACTTGCTCACTCAAAGTATTTTACAGGAAGCTATAAGCACTGTACCAGGATAGTTTAAGTGTGATTCTCTTTCTCTGAACAAAGATGACCCTGAAAACAATTAATAAATTATTAGTAGAACTATATCTAATCCAGAAGTTTTAGACTTTATTTTGTAGATATTACATTTTTTAATCTATGAATACTAAAGTACACAGTTTGTGTGTGTAGCTGGAAAGAAGTGATGCAAAAGAATGCTCGCTCTGGAGTACAGGGAAAGCAAATTCTAACAAGAAAACAAGCATTACCTTTCCTGTTGTTTGGCCATACAAACCAAACATCTCCCGTAACCTCTCTTCACTGATGGCTTCAGGTCTGTCAATCTTGTTACCAAGAATTAGGATAGGCACATTTGCAACAGTTTCATCTGTCATTAGCGACTATGACGGGGAGAAAAAAGGAAGAGGAGTTCAATGAGAATATGTATCCTTGTATGCAAGGAGAGGAAACCAGCAGCAAACAGTACTTGGGATGAGGGATGGAGAGAGCGGAGGGAGGAAAAAGAACACACTGCTGAACCCCCTGGTTGGGTGGCAGACGTGCCCATTTTCAGGTACTGAGAACATAAGTTCAATTTTTTTAAAAAATCCAATTTATTTACTTACATCAAGTTCTTCTTTTGATTCAGTCAATCTTTCATGATCAGCACAGTCCACCAGAAACACAATGCCATTGATGGCAGGCAGATAATTTTTCCACACTCTGCGAGCTAACAAAGAGCGTTATAAATTAACAGCAAAATTCAAAGTAATGCACAGGATTTCATTAAATAGCAGAATCTTTAAAAGGACAGCCAGTTCTATTTTAAAAAGTTTAAAATCTTTAGGACAACCTACCCTGCTTGACATAGCTTGAAATAAAGAAGCAAAAAAGGAATGCTTTACTATTTGAACCAGGAGAAAAACTGTTCATATCCGTAAGTACAGCTCTAAAAGTCTGTGACTTAGTGTATTATTTAGCAGTCAAATGGCTTATGACGATCTGAAGAATTTGAAATTTTTGATAAACTGTATTGGACTTTCAGTCCAAGTTAGCAGTAGAAGAGGTGGAAGTTTTATTAGTGCCCCTGATAGATCAATTCCACATGTGCATAGATATACTGCAGTTTACCTTTTCTATAAACTTACATCAGCAAATGTAAGTTTAAACCATAAAGGCTGATGGTAAATCTCAGGGTAGGGGTTTTTGTTTTGATCTTTTTTATTTGGTTTTTCTAATGGTCACATCAATCAACGGCTTTCCCCTCTACTTCAGCTCTTTGTTGCTCCCACCTAATTTTATATTAGGGTGCAACGAACGGTAGAGAGAGAAAGCAGATCAGGAAATGTTTTCTATATTGGCAAAAAAAAAGCCTGATAGAATAATATTTGTAGCATGGTCATTTGTTTGATATGAAACAAATAAAGGTTACAATTATTGGCACTGAAGTCAATATAGTTACAAGAACAAATGAGCCAATTGAGCCACTATCTTACCTTGAGCATGTCCACCCAGATCAAAAGTGGTAAAAGTCATACCAGCAATTGTCAGCTCTTCTGAGGCTAAAAATACACAAAAATGGTATGTTCTCTTACTGTCTTCAATGGGAATATTTCCTGAATAAGTGGTACGGGGCTAGGCCCAATAATCAGTTTTCTTACTTCACTAGTAACACATTGCAGGGGAGCTTGAGTGTGTAACACTATGTAGCCCACATAAGCAAAATATCTAAAATATTGTTTACTCTGTCTCCTTCCCCTCTTCCTCCCAAGAGTCCTTTGGGTCCTCATGGACCTATTAGTCCATTTTTCATCTGGGGTTGAAGTCCCTTCTTACAAAGCCACCCTGGTAAGTCATAGTCAACACCCTTTCAGCCAAAGAGAACCAAACAGCATTTCTGTAGAGGCTGTTAATGCCATGTTTGCAACTAGCTGTAGACGCAGCTGTTGAACAAACCAAGGCACTCCATCTCTCATGATCTGCACTCTCAGCCCCTGCTAACGTGCTCACTCTATGTCTAAGATTTTTAAGTAGCCCATATTGAACTATATTACAACAAATGTAGTTTTTGTAATATTAGTGAACACACTACGAAGGACGTGGCACACGAGAGATTTAAGGCACTGTTTCTAGTGTTAAAGAACTGGGGGTGTTAACTTACTGGGATGTAATGTAGGGACATGTTGTCCCAGTCTGTCATCTTTGAGCATGTGCAGCAGTGTAGTTTTTCCAGCATTGTCCAATCCAAGAAATACTAGTTTACCAGATTTCTTATACAGTCCTGTTTTAAAAAAAAAAAGTGTTTACTAAATATATTGATTTTATAGTGGAATATTATAACAATAAAATGCAGTACGACCAAAGGACTACAAGTTTAAATTATGACATGTAACAGAAGATTAACAATAGTATTTTCAGCTATTCTTAAGCAGAGGACTCTTCCCTATCCTGTGGGACCTCGCCTATGCTGGAAGCCCAAGATATCACCCTCAGACTGAACAGGGGATGTTTTCCTCCATTTTCTTCTCTGTCTATAACTGTTGCAAAGGAAATTGTCTTGGCAGATAAGTAAAGGAGAAAACTGGTTTTAAATATTATTTGCTGTTTTTAATTCTACACATATTCTATTACTGTTTGGTGATCTTACACATACTAAGATGCATTTAGGAGTTTGATGAATAGAGCTTGAAGACATGACAAGCCTTGCCTAAGACACGCATCGATGCCTCAGGAGAGTTACAAGCTTGTGCTATCAACAGTGTATAATGCATAGATGAAATGTTTCCTGTCATGTGATAACGCTCTAATAATATGGATTAGAAGTTTTACATTTCATTAATCTTTATAAGAACAAAACTTCCCTTTTAATTTCACCGTGTTTACGCCTCCAGTATAAACAATAACTAGAGGGGAGGAGGGAAGGGTTAAAAAGTAAGACATTTTAAAATAATAATTTTTAAATTGAGATCATCAAAGGGTGATTCTCTTAATTTATAACACTACCTCCCTCAACACTGTATCCTGGATCAGAGCTATTCTCTGCTTCTGCAAACTGTTCTATATCAGAGGGGTAGCCGTGTTAGTCTGAATCTGTAAAAAGCAACAGAGGGTCCTGTGGCACCTTTGAGACTAACAGAAGTATTGGGAGCATAAGCTTTCGTGGGTAAGAACCTCACTTCTTCAGATGCAAGAAGAAGTGAGGTTCTTACCCACGAAAGCTTATGCTCCCAATACTTCTGTTAGTCTCAAAGGTGCCACAGGACCCTCTGTTGCTTTTTACAAACTGTTCTATGCTAAGAATGTAGTAATCTTAAAACTAATGTCAGGTTGAAAGTCACCACCTGCTTTGAGGACCTGTAGAACATAGAATCTGCTTTAAGGGAGACCCTTACCCCCTTCAAAGAAATGTGACCTGGCCAGTCTGTTCAATACATTCTGTTAATTGCCACTGCCAGCCACACATCTGTTAGTTTTCCATTAATGTAGAACAAGGTTTAATGATAATAAAAATGGTATAAGAAGGAAGAGTGAAGTATGAATTTCAGCAAGAGAAACCTTTTTTTTAAAAAAGATAGAATTAGGCTGTTACATGTTCCTAAAGTTTGAAAATCACACACAAGTACAGAAAATTCAGCGTTAAAGTGGGTGCCATTAAGAAAAACAAATCAGCATTACTTGCGATAGCTAAATTTACCACTGCATTTCTATTACTTATTCTGTGTATAAGGAATAAGCAAGGCAACTACTGTAGTGAAGTAAATGTTTGGTTATCTAATGGTGCCCACTCTATGACTGGGTCTTTCATTATATGATGCCATTGTACTTGGCAATGTGATATACAATTAAGGAAATATTTATTTTACAAACTTTATGAAGATATAGAAATAGCTAATATAGTAAATTATTGGATTATACAATTAATATTGTGCTATTAAAGTTCACCAGCTTAGTTTCTCTGCATTCATTATGCTTAACTGTGTACTATAATGCAACTGTCAAAAGTTGTGTATTATTTATATTTCCAATTGCTAGGTTCACGTGTTCGAGAAAAGAGAAAAAAAGTCTATGTATTTGTGGTCACAATTCTTCTAAAAATGGGCCAGACAGAGCACTGCTTGTGTCTTAGGTTACTGATGAAGGCTTTTGATAAAGAAGAGATCCTGCTCACACCATACCTGATGAAGGCTGAATTGGTGATCAGACTTTTTCTGATCTTTGTTTTTGTTTAGTGAGGACTTTTTAAAACGAATCTTTCATTTGGATTCTGAATTAGACAACTTCTGAGACACTGCAGCATTCCACATACATACAAACATCTACCCTGTTAACCTTTATCCTGGTATTATTTACTTACCTTCTCTGCTTTTAAACTGTAATCTCTAGGATCACATTCGAACAGGGAACATTTATAACCTTGGCAGAGAAGGCTGTAATTCTCTAACAGAATCAGATGAGGAGAATGAATCTGGTACTCTTCTAATACTACAGGTATGTTATTTGTTATCTGATGCCTGAATGTGTGTTCTCTTGTGCCAAGATCATAAATACTAGTAGTATGTGAGTTAAAAACATAATGTGTATATAAAGACCATTTAAAAAACATTGGTTTCTTCTTCAGATACAGCACATCTGACTTCTCAAATTCAGCTCTTGGAACATAACGGATAACCAGGATAATTTGTAAGTTACTGAGTAAAGTAGCAAGACATCACCATCTACAAAACAAGAAAAGGTCATTAACAAGTTCTTACATTGTTCAACATACACCACAGAAGAGGTGCATGTCCTCCCTTCAGGAAGTTTGGGAACAAGTGAATTCATTACGTGGAAGATAACTGCGTAGGATGGCTCTAGTTTTTTTGGCATCTCTTTCTCTGGAAAAATAGCTAAATGTACTCCCTTCAAATTTTCTAAGAAGAACAAATAATACCTCTTTCCTGGCCAAGACATTATTTACCTATTCCAAACAAGAGCACATTTGTACCGCAGAGCTATACATTTCTAAGTATAGATAGGTACATTATGGACAGAATGAAACAGCAAATGTTGCCCCTGCTTCTCAGTACTATAATACAATTTTTGTTGGGTTTTTCATAAGAATACAAAGTGCTCAATTGGTAATACTCCAACTATAAAGTACAGCAAAATCACAATATACAGAAAAAATTCCTTCCCAGAAATCTCTTCATGGACATTTTTCTTTTATGATTTACAAAATGTTATAATCCCTTCAGGATAATAATATATCAGTAACAGTAAAATCAAGGGCTCCTAATTTATTAGGAAAGTCTGTTTAATCATGACAATATAGTCCCATTTTTTAATTTAGAAAAAAATTTGAGCAAGAGTAGGAATAGAGGAAGCAAGTTGCTCTTAGGGTACATAAAAGGACACGTCAAGAAACATTTTCCCTGGCACTTTGGTCTATAGTATCTTTCTCACTAGAAATATCCTTGGAGGAATGTGGGGGTGGGGTGGAAGTGGCGAAGTTTTCAAAAGTGCAGCAATCACTGCTTGATTAAATAAAGTAAGAGCGATAAGAGGTTATTCCACTTAGTTGACATTTCACTGGCTAACATTCAGATAGCTGGCCAAGGGTCTAACATACAGTGAGGAAGTTTAAACATCTAACTGATAATGGCTAGGCGGGTGACTTGGCGTGATTCATTAATCTTCTATTATTTATTTAATAAAATACATAAAACATGTAAATCATACACATTACTGGTCTATGTAACCCTGTGTCCCCTTACTGTTATCCTCATATCCCTTTCCTTGCCCTATCTGTTGAGAGTTAAGCTCACATATTGCATCCTGTATCAACCTGGCTTGAAACACTTTTGGTAGGCGCTGTTTTCATATTATGGGCCCTTCCGATGCCCTTCATCTGATTTTAGTAACACCTAACTTAGTATGGTACCACTGACTTCACTGGTACTGCTCATGGAGTAAAGTAAAGTACTGTTCAACATGAGTAAGGGTGTCAGAATCCAGCTCTCTATCATTATACAAGGCCACAATTGAGCTCTTTGATCCTGAAAGAGGCCTCCAGGTAATACCATAATACAAATGATAAGTGATAATTGAGGTATAAAGTCAAGTCACTGGGCCCCGTTCTCCCCTCTTGCACTAGTGAGAATCAGGAGTAACTCCACAGAAGTGAATGGAGCTACACCAGTATAAATCTAGTGTGAGTGGAAAATCAAGTCCATTGTGTTCATACTACAGTAATGCTTCCCGAGGTACACAGGTTTGTGAGGCACCTCACTACCACCTGCACTTAGTGTGAGGAAGCCATGTCTGTGCCTGCCAGGGGTCAGCTCCTTGACTCCACCAGCCAAAGGCAGCACAACCACTCCCCTCTAAGCCTATGCAGGCCCCACTCTCAGAAAAACAAAACAAAAAAACGTATTTTCTCTAAACAGAGGGATGGATGAAGAGTACAGTAAGGACTCAGTGCTGTTAAGAGAATAACTCTGCTTAATATTTTACATCTTTAATCTGAATGTCATTTCATTTACACCAAAATAAATGCTGCTGTTTAACTAGTACTATGTTTTAAGGATGCAAATGTAAATGAAAAACACTATAACAGAGCAGCATAAAAACTTACCTAAAAACTGCAGTACACTACTGAAACCACTGTAAATCCAATCAAATATGAAGGACATATCCGAATCTTAAGGGGTCTGAAAGAAAAAGAGAAATGCATTTAAGCACTATCGGAATATCATATAAAACATCTGTCTGAATTATGAGGAATCCAAAATACTGGATGAAAAAACTAAGAGCAATTAGCATGGATCAGTAGATAGATTCATTTTTTGGTATTCAATTATCAATCACCTGGCACTCAGTTTGATCTGAGCTTTGCTTTATATAGTTTACCCCTGAACACTATGCTGGAGAGCTAAACATTTTGAATGTGTTAAAGAATTATTGTTACAGCAAGGACTGCCAGAATATGATGTACTCAGGTGAAGCAGCCTTGTAAGAGAATGCTATCAGAGTCTAATGAGTAGTTTGTATTCACAGATAATTTATTTATCGGAGTGGAAGTTTAAGCCCAGAAATCTGAGACATCAGTTTTACCCTCATTTCAAAATATATGTTTATCTTTTTTAATGATTTATAAATTAAGGGTCTTTCAGCATTACTGTTAAACACCTTATTTAACAAGATTTATAAACTTGCATTAAAATAACTCCAGGAGTGGCTTGGTGCCCCATAGAGTATACTGCCACATGGTAGATCCAGTTCAATTCTTGATCCCATTCTATTATTCTCACTGCCAACAGGACTTAGGACTATTGCACAGACTGCATACTAAGACACTGAGATGAGGACGGTGCCACGCAGCACTCAACAGCTTCTTCTAGGAGTGAGCTTTCCATATTTTGTAAAAATGTAATAAAATCCTTTTTTTAACTAAATCAGAAAAAGAATAATTTTGCCTTAAATTTCAAAATACAAATGCGCACTTCCGTAGCACCTTTTGCTTCCATTGGAAAATTTCAAAGCACTTTACAAACAATGAATTTAGACTCACAACATCCACATATTTTACAGGTGGGGAAACTAAAGCATGGACAGGCATTAAGTGACTTGTCCAAGGTCACACAGCAAGTTTGTTGCAGAGATGGGGAAAAGAACCCAGATCGCCATACTGCCAACACTCACCGTTCTTCCTCTGTATTGTGATGGGAAAAAATGGAAGTCTTAACAATGGTAGTACAAATTAATTTATTTTAAAATGGGTCTGTGTAGAAGCACTGAGAGTTATTTAACTGAACATTTCATATGGAATTTTAGAATATAAATTTAAAGGGATAAATACTCTGGATAGGTCAGTGCACTGTCCATCTTATCCTAATCACTAGAGTTGAGTGAATTGACTTTCCAGTATGGTGATTGTACCTGAACCACCAGGCTATAGTATAGTCATTCCCACATTCTATACTATTTGTTGTCATTCATAATGGGACTTTATAAAGACAGACTAGTGAATAGTCATTATGAATTACTATGAATGATGATAAAAATCATTGGGCTAGAAAGAGAGAATTACTCTTTAATTTGATGATTAGGGTACTCACCTAGGATGAAGGAGATCCAAGTTCAAGTCCCTACTCCAGTGACTATGTAATTATTTATACAAAGTGAAATAACTTCAATAGGAAAGACTGAAAGAGACATACACCACAATATCCCAAAGCCAAGTAGCTAGGGCATTTTCTTGAGAGGTGGGAGACAGTGAATAGTTTCTGTTCTCCTAACCATGCATTTCTGGGTGAATTTTCTAGTTGCTGATAATTTTTTGTCCAGCTCCATGTCCAAAAGGAAGAAAATAAATATTTTTTCCACTAGAGACTAGCTAATTATGGAGGTGTCTATCTGCTGCTTAAATCAACCATCAAGCTTTAAAGTTACACCCGTGTTCTCAGGGAGAAACACTGGTACATCAGATCATGGAGGCGTACAAATATGTTTTTCTTGGCCAATAAGATACAACTAGAATGGTCCTGGTTTAGACCCTCTTCTCCTGGGAAATAACAACTAAGTGACAGCAAGAAGGCCATATGCCCTAAGTTTGTTCAAAGAGCAGTACCAAGCAGTAGAATCTTATCAAGCAATGCTGCATTTGTGTGATAGAAACCCATTAATGGACAACCCCCAATACAAAAATAGCCTCTCCATGTACCCACTAGTGATGGATGCTGAATGCTCATCTGAGGAAGTCAGCATTCATTTTGCACAGAGCTAGAATGTACATCACTTCTGAAGCAGTATTTGTGATGTACAAATATCACTGCCACTGACTCACTGCTCTGCCATGGGCAACTTGCTTAATCTCTTTAATCTCAATTTCCCAAGCTTTAAAATGGAGATAAGTACTGTATACTTACCTACCCCCGGGGATGTTCCAAATTATTGTTTGGACAACATTTTGCAAGCATAAGGTACTTAGTGCCAAGTATCAATTGCCAAGGCACTCTGGCCATGTCCTCTTTCCTTTGGCAAAGCCTCATCCCACCCCGCCCCTCAGACTAGCTACAGTTTCCAATGCCACCTGAGGATTTTCTAACACTGGTGATCTTCCAGTGGCTGGGTGAAATGGTTTTAGAGACGCTTTGCATCAGTAATATAGTACAAACTGGATGAAGCTCGACACAGGCCAAAACCTACCAACCCACCTTTGTTACAATGATGAGAAAAAAGTAATAGCTTAGAAGCTTGAAACAATCAATTACTAGCCCTAGGTGAGAAGAATTTTTCAGTGTTGCCACAAAGGGACAGACCTATCCCAGGAACAGAGCATGAAGGAAAAAAGGAAAGGAATATTTTAATTTGAGTCTTAAAGCAAAGTTTGATCCATCCAGTGCACATTTGCTGTCCCATCCTCCTCAAAATTTAAACGGTTAGGTTTAGCCACGAAGAAACCTAGGACTCCTCATTCACATCATGAGTTACTGGAAACAGAGTTGATCAAATAAGACAAAAGAATGACTAAGGAATAAAAAGTACCACATGAACACTAAGTCCCACAACACTATGAATACAACTGTCATTTACATGTCTCAAAAGCAAAGGTCAGGAACAAGCAAACACAGAACATACACGTCAGCAGATTTGTTTATTGCTCAAACAAAATACCAATCAGGAGAAGCCTCTTTGAGGCTTAGAAATATTATCTACTCAAGTAACGTACAAATCAGTGCAAAGGGTGTGATGCAACAGAACTGCTCAAATTACTGAAGTGAAAATAATTTCTTAAAGCCTAGTCACCTTAAACTGAAATGATCCTTTTATGTTTACAAAACTTGTGGACAACAATAAAAATCTCCAAAGATTTTCTTTACGCACTATTAAAAACTGTAACAACATGCAAGATTTAAATATGCTATTAAAATGAGAAAGGGTTATTCAGCGTATACAGCTGAAATTAGAGCATTAATGGTTAAATCCCTATCATAAAGTAAAATACAAAATTAAGTTCTCTAGTGCAATGAAAGAATCTTAGATTAGTCAGAAGATTTGTGGTTTTAAAATAGGACGTGTCCAAATAACTCAAAAATATACCAACAAAAATTAACAGTAATAACACCTGACAACACTGAAAATTAAATAATTCTATTAAAGGAAAAATAGCTTGACAGTTATTTTAGAAGGGAACATTGTAATATTTGGATGGGAGTTGGTTAAATCTACTGTTACCATGCAGAAAACAAACTGCATAATTTTAATCTGAGCTTCAAATCTATTAATTAAATGACTTATCTCTACATTTGATATGAAACGATTATGTTGTAACTAACATGCTGAAGTCTGGCCACTACAAAACAAATAAAACAAGCAAAGGCTTGCTGTACACATCCATTTAAACTGGCATGACTGATCCAAAAGCACCAGAAAAATTTAACATCCATATTCTACAAACCACAAGGAAGCCAAAGGCTGTCTGTCTTAGGGTTCTTTTAAATGATATAGCTTTAATTCTTTTCAAGGCAATTTGAAATCATGGGCTGCTGTTTTTTGGGGAGCCATTGTTTTTGTTTGTTTTTGACTGCAAACAGATTTCAGTTGGTTTGTGACGATCTTTTGGTACTGGCTGTTTCAATAAAAATCACTTTAATTTATTGACCCATGCCCTCCTTAAGAAAACAGAAATAATTTTATTGAATCACAGCATAATGCCTAACATATGGTTATCACTTCCACGTATGTCTCAACTGTGACTAACATTATATCATCATTACACCCTGAGCTTGATTTTGTAAGTTATATGGAACCTGTCTTAGGCAGTCACTCAACTGATCAACAAAAACTGTTGCTTAGTGGAGGCGATCTTCTACTTAAGGTGAAGTAGAATTGGACACTATAACTTTGGGTAAAGCTTGAACAACCTCTTAAGACGGAAGGTTCCTAATAAGAAAGAGTTATCAAACAGACTCATTGTAATTCTATCATTCCTTACCTGTCAGGAGATAGATCAGAAAAGATTACATTTTCTTTCCCTCTACCACTATAAATTTGTTACAGATAAAAATAAATTCTGTTATGCTTTCCAAGCTGGTTAATATAGTGGTTGTTCTTTTTAATATGGTGTTAAATTTGCAATTTTAAATACGTTTTGTTAGGATAGTGGATTGTGTTCTTTTTTTAAATTTAACATACTATTACTTTACAACACAAAAAGCATAACTAGTAAAAAATTACTAGTTTTATTCAAGTAAAATGCCCTTTGCATAAACTGAAAAGTGCATTCTACGGGGCCTGGAGAGACTGCTAACAAAAGCTTAGTGAATCATGACTATCCAACATGACTGCACTTTAACCAGTGTACTCTGAACTTCAATAATTCCAGGAACACAGTCTTCTAGAAACAACTTGGCAAACAAGTGTTTAAAGTCTACTTTAAGGCTGTACGCAAATTTTATTGCAGATTTGATCTAATTTCATAAAATCTTACCAATGGGGAAAAAAATCAATATCCTTAACAAAACTCCTTATTTGAAGTTATGATATACATCTGCTCTAGTACAGATCATTTAAAAAATAAGGCTGGAATGCATATTTTGGCCCAATAAGTCACCTCAAGAATACCTCTGAGGCAGGGGGAAAGGGAGTCACTTCAAAAATGAAAGAAGTAACAGATTTTTATGCATTTGAATGACTTTCTTGTAAATATTTGTGAAACCTCAAAAATGATTTATATCATCATCAATATAGCTCTGTAACTATGTGCTTCAGTAAACAAAGGAAGATAATGTTGCAGGATGTGCTAAGTTTTTTTTACACTATTTATTTAGGAAATTTTAACAAGTTTACACATCCTTGCCATGTAAATACCAGATACAAAACAATCATTATAATGTTTAGCTTTTGTTTAAAGAGGCATTATATAGGCATAAAAATCAACAGATCTTTCTATAATCTTGCACTCTAGGCATAGCATAATTTTTAGCTTTGTTTGAAACAATAAATAAAAAAATAAGACTGTGAAAATGGTGATGCAGCAGTTATGTTAGATCCGAAAGGAAAATAAATACACTATAACTGAAATAATCCAAGTAACAAAACCTGGTTTCAGATCATATTTTGAAAGTAAAAATAGACTTTATGGCCTAGTGTAATAACTCCTTTTCTTACATGAAAAAAAGTTTACCTAGGAATTTGAATAGATATGAACCTTTTTCCTCTTAGCTGTGATAATATATTTTTATTATTTTTACAAACGGAATGTTCCGAACAAATCAATCCAACATGCCACACTAAAACAAGATTCACTGTAGCAGATAAATTCAAAAAGTTTGTAAATTGGAAATGAATACTTACTGATGCTGTATTGAAGACCATCAACATCAAAGAGAAATACAATCCAACACTGAAAAGGAATTGCCAAATAGTACTCTTACAGATTAATACAATCAAGATAAACACAAGGAGTATCTCTATCGTTTAGAAAGCCCTTTCTTTGGAATGCGTTTCCAATAACGAAGAGAAAGGAAAATAAATTCCAGCAAAGACAGGTAGGTGAAGAAAGGGAGAGTAATGAATCATCACTACAGGGATTCTGACTCTCAGTTTTCAGAGTCACTTAGCTATTTTGGATGATGTAATGAATTCCAATTCTGTTTACAAAAGGGAGGTGGTCACACACTTCTCAGACAAAATAACTGAAATAATGTGGAGACGTAAGAGTCCACTAAAATGTATTAAATTCAGCAATCTGATGGTCCAGCTGAAGTGTAAGAGTCATATTCACATCACCTTCTAATACTCAGAGTTGTTATATCTTAGTGTTTCCAGTAAGAGAGATGCATTTTTTATTATTAGTCTGACAATACCAAACCAAGGCTTGGAAAACATAAATTGCCGCATATCTACTATTTAAAAAAGACTTAAGAAACTCAAGGTATTTTCTTTCAGTAAAGTTTACTTTCAGATTCAACAGGCGGCAAAGCCAAATAGCAGTTGTGTGTGATTACACAATCCTTTGCACTGGGCCTGTCCTTCCAACTGCGCCTGCCTCTTTTTATTTGTATATGTTTCCTAGTCCTTAATAGGTAGGCAATATTTTGTCAAAATTTCTCAGTGCCAAGTAACTCCTTTGAACAGATTGAATGAACATTGTTAACATAATAAAATAAGCAAACAATCTTGCTGGTGTTTTATGAATGAAAACACTTTTATAATAAAATATCCTTTCTTATATAGTCTATCTGATAAAATATCAATATTTTTCATTTTTAAGAGTTGTCATCTCTAGTTCCAACTTTTAAAAAAAAATCTATAAATTTTGTGATATGTTATTTGAATTACTAATATTTTCCCAATAGATTCCTTCTAAAAAAACACTTTCTAGTATGAGCCATGCCAGGTGACACGAGCAACTGAGTTCTCATTTCCTAGCTTATGAAATCCTAATAGGAATCTTCCATGCCTGTTGTGCAGTGTTTTTAACAGGGCTTATTGAAAACCATGCCTGAACTCCAATTCACAGGGAGTGACTCCTACTAGATCACTTCTTATTAGGTCAGATTGGAACTACAGTTCCAGTGAACTTGTCCAAAACCCTTATGCCAACAGTACCATTTTAACAGTTTTTCAGTAACAGCTGTATAAATTAAATATTGACAAAATGCTAATGGCTGATATTTAAATGTAGCCCAAATTACTGCAGATACTCAGTTGAGACATATTTTCCTTCCAATCAGGAATAGTTCTCAATACCACTACAAAAGGGATGGCTGAGACCACCTTTCAGCATCGGTTGAAAGCATTTTTGTCCTATCTATGCAAGCAGTTAAGTGTTTTCAACACCAAGTGAAGGAAGACTGACGGGGGAGGAGGATATCAATTTCTGAAAACCATTCGGAATTGGTCATTTCCCTTATGTCGATGGCCCTTATGAGTTTCAAACCACACTAGCTAACGAAAAATAACATGCTAAACCTCAAAATTCTTGTTACTCAGTTCTTTACAAATTTACTTTAATTTTTTGGGGGTGCAAGGACCATGGCTCTTCTATGACATACTCTGTGTGGGTGGGATTATCCAACTCATGGGTCAATAGAGGAAGACACAGTCATGACTTGAAATGTGAGTTCACCTGCAAAGAAACATTCACAGAATCCAAGTCTGTAATTGTATAGCACTTAGCATATTGCAGCGATGATCCTGCACAGAGCCCACGGGTGTTACCATCATAACAAATATATTTCGTAAGTGCATTGTTAATTCTCTGGAAACTACACTGAATCTATATCAAGCAAAATCCTCCTATTACAGATTGTAATAATCATTATATTGGCCACACAGTGCATTTCCCCCCTTTTCAAAAGCCCTGAACATAGAAGGGATACAACACCTTCCTTCTAATGATCTGTCTGTCTTCCCCTGGCTCTAATCTCCAACAGCCCATCACTATGTGTCCCCCATCCCATCATCTGATGTGAGCTTCCATGACAGAAAAGACATCAGTTGTGATTTAATCATTTAATTCAATGAGTTATCTACCCAGCATGAGAGGGGTGTTGGAAAATAACATTTTACGAACAACCTATTACTTTAACAGTGTATGTACACACGCATGAACAGAATGAGGGCAGCACGGTCTAGTGGCTGAAGCACAGGCCTAGGAGCCAGGACGTCTACCCACAGCTCCAGCACTAACTCACACTATGACCTAGGGCAAGTCACTTAAGCTATGTCTACATTAGCACTTTTGTCGGTAATGTTTTTGTAGGTCAAGGATGTGAAAAATACACCTCCCTGACCAACGTAAGTCTCACTGGGGACAGCACTGTCAGCAGGAGACCATCTCCCACTATCATAGTTACCACCACCCGTTGGGGATGGTTTAATTATCCCGGCAGGAGAGCTCTCTCCCGTCAGCAAAGAACAGCTACACAGGAGATCTTACAGCAGCACAACTGCAGCAGTACAGCTGTGCCACTGTAAGGTGTGTAAGGTAGACATAGCCTTAGGCCTGGGAGGGCGGGGGAGGATCAATCTAAGTTACGCAACTTCAGCTACGTGAATAACGTAGCTGAAGTCGACATACTTAGATCGACTTACTGTGGTGTCTTCACTGCGGTGAGTCGACTGCTGCTGCTCTCCCGTCAACTCTGCCTGCGCCTCTCGCGGTGCTAGAGTACAGGAGTCGACGGGAGAGCGCTCGGGTCGATTTATCGCATCTAGACTAGACATGATAAATCGACTCCCGCTGGCTCGATCACTACCCTCGGATCTAGCGGGTAGTGAAGACATACCCTTAGTGACTAAGTTTCCTTGTCTTTAAATTGAGGACAATAATAATTATTTACCTACCTAACAGGGATATTGAGTGAATGAACTAGTTAGGCTGTGAGAACTAGACCTAAACACTGCAAGAGAAAAATAGAGTATTATTATTAAAAGGGATCAATGAAGGAAAGAAAAATACAAGATCTAAGGAGAGGAGCATACAGTAGTTTACATGGAGAGAAAAGCTCTGCAGGCAGCTGAGAAAGAAAAAAACATGGTGAGAGGATGAAACCTTGGGGCGACAAGTAGGAGCAGAATAGAAGACGTTGGGGGGCAAGTGGAGGAACCAAGTGGGGGGAGAGAAGAGAATGAAGTGGGGGCAGAAAGGAAGACACTGAGGGCACAAGGGAGTGAAAGGGAAAGAGGGTACAAAGAGGAAAGTATGGGCAGGCAGAGAGGAAAAAGGAAGACTGAGAGGAAGGTACAGGTTGGGGCATGGAATATAGACAGGAAGGTGGAGGGAGACAGTGATTAATGTACAGATGGGGATGGTGGGGGCAGAGGGGAAGGTATGGAGTGCAGTGGGTATAAAGAGGAGGATAGGGAAACAGAGAAGAAGGGGAGCAGAGGGTCCAGGTGGGGGCAGCAGTTACAGTGAGGGGGGGCAGCAGGGAAGCTACAAGTGGGGGGAGTGATTACAGAGGGGAAGGTGGGAGGCAGAGTGCACATACAGGGGCAGTGGATACAGGGGGTAGAAGGGAAGATGGGGGTACAAAGGGAAAGATTGGGGAGCAGCAGGTCCAAAGGGGAAGGTGGGGGAGCAGCGGGTCCAGGTGGGGGGGCAGCGGGTCCAAAGGGGAAGGTGGGGGAGCAGCGGGTCCAGGTGGGGGGGCAGCGGGTCCAGGTGGGGGGGCAGCGGGTCCTGGTGGGGGGGCAGCGGGTCCTGGTGGGGGGGCAGCGGGTCCAAAGGAGAAGGTGGGGGGCAGCGGGTCCAAAGGGGAAGGTGGGGGGCAGAGGATCCAGGTGGGGGGGCAGTAGGTCCAAAGGGGAAGGTGGGGGGCAGCGGGTACCAAGGCGAAGCTATGGGGGGACACAGACGGATCAGACAGCAGGAGACAATGGTGGCGTGGGGGGTGGAGGGCCCGGGCCCAAGCGCATCGCGGCGCCCCCGCCGCTCACTCACCCGCTGGTGCAGAACCTGAGATCCAGGCCGCCCCGCTCCGCCCGGCACCGACACGGACCCTCAGCGCCCTCGGCCCCGCCCCCACCCCGCTCCTTCCGGGCCCAGCCGGCCTTGTCACACTCAGCGCGCTCCGCCCGGCGCCGGCTCCTGGAGCTCGGGGGCCGCCCCAGGAGCCCGACTCACCCGCTCCCCTTTCCTCGGAACTGCGCTTACTGCGGTCTGCCTGTCCCTCCCGCACATCCCCAAGGCTAAGCGCTCCTCCCCACAAGCGGGTTGCCTCCTTCCAGTACGGGGAACTTATCCTGTCCCCGCTCCTGCCGCTTCTCGGGGCTGCCCCCAACTTGGATTCAGCCCAGGGGCTGCTTCCCAACCCCCCAGCCCCTCGGGTTCCAACGGGCTGCCCCCCAAACAAACTCCCTAATACTGGGGCCACGCCCCCAGTCACCCTCGTTCCATACTCACCCTTTTCTGGGGTTGCCCCTCAGATCACCCCAGTCCAGTACAGAGGCAACCAACCCACCCACCCTAACTCCCCTCCCCAGTGGAGCATCCCACACCCCCAGGCACCAGCCCTGGAATTAGGGTTGCCAACAGTGTATTTTAAAAATAAGGGACTGTTTTCTTAGCCTCTCCACCCCACCTCTCTTCCCCATATTATTATTTATTTACTAATAAGCAGTACTCACCTACATTCACCAGGGGTATTTGTTGTTGCTTTTTGCAACACTCAGCAACTCCCAAACCTGCACAGAGATGAAAAAATAACGGGCAGTTGGCAACCCTATCTGGGGCTAGGGTGACCAGATAGCAAATGTGAAAAATCGGGACATGGGGTGGGGGGTAATTGGAGCCTATATAAGAAAAAGACCCAAAAATCAGGACTGTCCCTATAAAATCGGGACATCTGGTCACCCTAATCTGGGGCTGCCCCCCAACTCATCAAACCAAGTCTGTGTGCTAGCCTCCGAATCACACCCTGCCCAAAACAGGGGGATTTCCTAACTCACTCTCCCCCCCCCTTTAGCATTAGGCGGGATGGCTTTCCAAATTCAGCCTCCTGCCTTTCTTCCTCATCACTGGTTGGATCCCCAGTGCAAGAGCTGCAGCCAGGCCCTAAATCAACCCTCTGTTTTCTTTGCCATGGTTCCTTGTTGAAGAGGTGCTTAGAATTGTATTTTTTTAATTTTTAAATTCTTCGCTTACAATACAAAGAAATAATGGAAATGGGCTGCTTTCTTGATGTAAAGGCAATACATACAAATGTCACAAGAAATGTAGCATTTATAGCACAAAAGAGGTTCTTGTGATTAAAACACAAGGCTTGGAGTCGTGAGACATAGGTTATGCTTCTGACTCTGACATACACTCACTGTGTGACTAGGCAAGTCACTTAAATTCTCTGTACCTTAATTTTACCATTTGTCAAACTGGAAAAACACTTCCTTACCTCAGAGGGGTGGTGTGAAATTCAGCTATTAATATTTTAAAGCACCCAGTTGTAAATACAAACTATTTCAGTAGTGCTCCAACTGGGCTTAAGCTTGCAGGATCAAAGTCTATTGTTGTTATAAAGAAAGCTTAATATCCCAAGCTATTGTAAAATGTATGTTTGGTATTGTCACTGATGCCAAGGAAGTAAATGAATTAGTACCTGTGGGAAGAAGAGAAAATTGCGGTAATAATGGTGACTATTTTTCACTTAAGAACTGCTGTAGAGAACTTTTACTCTTCCATAATTTCTTCTACCGATTTTATTAAAAAGTGGCTAGTAATTTTACGTGTCTCGTCCTAAGTTGCTCAAGTTGAATCACTTTAAAGAGGTCTGATTTTCAGATGATGAGTGCTCAGTACTTCAAGGTGTATCAAGTTGGGCACCCAAAAACTGAGATCCCAAAATCACTAGTAACACGCTAAAGTCTTAATATAATTTATCAAAATGTGGACTATGACCAAACCAAAAGCAATTGGCTTTAAAGTCCCAGCACAGTACATGATTCTGCACAGCTTGCCTATGTGTGGCCTCCATGTATGGCCTCCATTGCACTTTACACTTGCTTCTGAGAGAAGTTTGAGTAAATTATCCTTGAAGCAAAGTCATGAGCCAAAAAAGTCACCTGCAACAGCATTAATAGAAACTATAGCAACTTTTAAGTTTCATTCTTCCTTTTTACACTTACATAGTGTCTTATATAAAAACAAAGAAATGCTGAACAACCCAGAAATATTGTACTTCTTTCTAGCCTTCCACCGGTCCATAAATATCCCTACAGTAAGAACTCTCAGGCTATGCAAGAAGCCATCAAATTAATGCATGTTAAAAAAATCTAATACAAGAAAATCCAGTGTGAATTGCTACATCTTTAGGGCCTGATCTGATTCCCATGTAGTCAATGGAAAGACTCCCATTGATCTAATTTAGAAATGAATTGGACCCTTATACCACTATTTGTAGAATACCATCCTCTCAGTTATACAAAACGTGTTAACAATGAACAACCAATAAATAAATTCGCAATGCTGTTTTTTAGATTATACAGAAACTTTTTTTTTTGTTCAAATGAGGAATTTTTGAAATTCCACCTTTACTGAGTGAGGATTTGTTGTCACTTTTTGTGATTTAAGCATTTCTATGTTTTTTTTTATTTTTAATGGCATAAATCCAATAAGTCATGTGATGTGCACGTTGTATAATCACATACTTGTTTTGCTTATATATGCCTCTTTATAAATGCTAATCTCAGGTTTCCTATTAAAAAGTGAACTATTTGTTGGCTGCAATAAGAATGCTGAAATCCTAAACGCCCTTTTTATTCAAGTTGGATAACTGTGATAGAGACGTACTCCAAAGTATTCTGGTTGGAAAGAGTAGACTTTTCAGAGCCAGCATTACAGCATTTGAAGGCTGTTCAGTGACCTGTATGAAATGAGCTGCCAGTAAACAAACGTCTATCCCACAGAACACCAACACAGTTGGCTCCCTAGCCTCATGAGAGAGACTCAGTTAAGGCCTGAATCAGCCACAGAGACTATACTATATTAATTTACTAATTTCCATTCAATCCTTTCAAACATTTATAAATTTATCACTGGAATATACTCCATTATGCAAATCTGAAATGGAACAAGGTTAGTAATTTGATTGTCTGAAGAGTAATTTGATGGCAGTAGAAAATACTAAGAATAAAAAAGTATCTTCATTTTGTAACTTGAGGCAGGATTTGAAACAATACGATAAGACAATCATGTAAGAGGAAATTGACACATTTGAATTAATTTGAACACCTTTTTTTAGAAAAGGTGGTTGGAATAGAAGTAGCTCAATCATTAAAAAATATCAGGAGTTAATAGTTTATCTTATATTTAAAACTGTATGAGTATGAAATATTAAGCCAAATTCAGTCCTGAGGTACATGGGATTCTTTTGTTCAGTTGTTTTGGTCCTTTGTTCATCTCTTTTTACATGTTGTTGCTTTATTCTTCTCTATTTGGTTTTGTAATTTTTACTTTATTAATAAAGATTGATGAAATATTGTCTAATTATCTTTTCAAATATTTAAAATTTTATTAATAAATATTTGCATCGGAGTCCCATTGAAATTAACAGGGACTTGCAAAGAAGCATAGGACCACAGGAATAAATCCAATTGCAAGAATAGGACCAGAGATACTTCTCTGAACTTTGACTATGCAAACTTTTATTTTAAATTGCTAATTTTGAATGTTATTGATGGAGGTATGCAGTGTAATTGTATCCATGACGGTCCCAGGATATTAGAGAGACAAGGTGGGAGAGGTAATATCTTTGATTGGACCAATTTCTGTTGTTGAGAGAGACAAGCTTTCGAGCCACACAGAGTTCTTCTTCAGGTCTGCGAAAGGTACTCCAAGTGTCACAGCTAAATGCAAGGTGGAGCAGATTGTTTAGTATAAGTCGTTAGCGCTGTAGGAGGTAAAATAAAGCACTAACAGTTAACTTAATTTTGTATTTTAAACATAGATATCATAGCCTCATGCTATGCACAAAAGTGATGGAAAACACAGTCCTGGGAAGTACTTAGATACTAGAGTGATTGAAATCACCCTAAGAAAGATAGATTTTTGTATTTTTTGTACATTCACAACCCAGATGATGCATTGGTCTGAAGGGAGTGAAAGATGAGGTACCAAGGTCCAGAGTAAATGGGAATGAAAGTTAAGCATGTGTGTAAGTACTTGCATGATCAGGACTTAAACTGGTATGCCGGATTTCTACAATCATAATTTAATCCTTTCAAAGGTTCTTTAAAGAGCTGGTAATATTTTAAGGAATTTTTTTTAAATATTCTCTTTATAACAATACTGTCAGTATTATTTCATATTTCTTTTTTCACTATTTGTATTATTAGTAGGAAGAATATTTGGTTGAAAATCTAGTATTTAGTGTTTCTAAATTCTTCTGCTCCTGTTGCTTATTCCCACTGGGTTAATTACATTTCAGAGATTGTTCCCCTCCAGGCTAACATTCTAAATTGTTTACTTTTATGTCAGGATGTTATGCCCAGGGCCTAAACCCCAATCCAGCAAGGAGCTCCATGCAGTTGGACCCCTGCTCCTGTTTAGAGCCCTCTTGAGATCCACTTGCGTGCTGCTCCTTGCAGGATCGGGACTCTGCTTTACAAACTTTCTCAAGAATCTTGTCTCCCCTACACCCCAGGATTCTAATAGGTAGGTGGGTGGTGTTCTTCCTTCTGAGTTAGAATTGCTGCCATAGGTGCTGGAACCAGAGGTGTGGAGGGTGCTGCAGCACCCGATGGCTTGAAGGGATTTCCATTATATAGAGTTTGGTTCAATGGTTCTGAGCATCCCGACTATAAAAATTGTTGCAGCACCTCTGATTCCTGCACCAAAATTTATGGCATTTATGTTGTGGGAATTTAAGTGGAATCTTTTTGCATGTAAAACAGAAGCGGTCTCGTGTTTCTTATAAACCCTGGGTCACTTTGCAGAAGAGAAGAAGTCCCTGTTGATGTCACCGAGAGTTTTGCCATTGACTTCAACTTGAACAGGATCACGCACAAAAGAACTCTGCTGTCATGTTAGAGTCATTACATTCTGCATCCCTAATATTCCTTCCTCTTCACCCCTTTTCCCAGCCCCGTTTCAGCTGGATGCCCTCTTTTTCTCGCCTAAACTATTGTGCAGTACGTCGTCTGCCTGGCTACTGGGCTCGAGGATTTTTCAAGAAAAAATGATACTGTATTGGTGCTCAAACAGGGGTGGACGGGTAGCATTATATTACTGTAAGCTATTGTTATTATGACATGAAATAAATTGGTTTAGGAATGAAAAGCTATAATTAACTACTCAGTGGGAGACAAAATAAACCCAAACTCTAATACCGGGGTGGACTATTCAATGTAATGAGGGATACAGGAATCGTGCTACACTACAGCTGTTCAAAGAACGACCAAGTCCATCCAGTATCAGAGGGGTAGCCGTGTTAGTCTGAATCTGTAAAAAGCAACAGAGGGTCCTGTGGCACCTTTAAGACTAACAGAAGTATTGGGAGCATAAGCTTTCGTGGATAAAAACCTCACTTTGGCCTCTGGAGATTTCCATTACTTGCATCTGAAGAAGTGAGGTTCTTACCCACAAAAGCTTATGCTCCCAATACTTCTGTTAGTCTCAAAGGTGCCACAGGACCCTCTGTTGCTTTTTACAAGTCCATCCAGTACAGCACCAGCAAAGCAGGGAAGCGAACGCCCCCTCTGAAACCCCACCCACTTCAGACTCCGCCCCATCCATGCCCTGGCCACGCCTACTGTCGCAGACCGCTTGGGCCCGGAAATGCCACGTGTACGGAGTGCGCCTGCGCGGCGTAGCCGGCGGTGCTTCCGGTGTGTGGTTCCCTCCCTCCGTCCTCCCCCCAGGCTCGGAGCTGGGGCCGGGCGAACACAGGCAGAGTTGCGTCCGCTCCCGCCATGGCCCAGCCCGGGAGACCCCCCGCCCCCTCCGGGCACAGCAGCCAGAACGGGGCTGGAGGGGAACGCTACAGCAACGGTGAGGCCAGGCCGCCCGGGACCGAGGGTCGGGCCGCTCCCTGCCTCGAGGCTGAGGGGAAGCTCGGCCGCTCCCCGGGGAGGGCGAGGAGAATCCGTGCGATTCCCCGGGCGAGGGCAGGCCGGAGACCCAGCCTGGGGCCTGCGGCGCCTTACGGGGAGCACGGTCCCTAGCGCAGCCTCCGTGCCCGGCCCTTTGTCCGGGGATCCCCCAGAGAGCAGGCCCCGGGCGGTGGTGGGCTCCTGGGGCCCGGCGAGGGTACTCACTGATCCTCCCCAGCTCCCTTCTCGCCGCCCCACCGGGACACTGAGGGATCGGGCAGCCGTGTTGGGGGGATGGCCGGCCACGGGGGTCTCCAGTGGGCGAGGCCTGCGTTTTCCCGGGATTTAGTTTGCCCCTGAGACCTCTGCGTTCCCCCACACTGGCCCCGTGGTGGGGCCGAGCGGGCACAGCTCCCCTGGGCGGGCAGTCAGAGGGCCAGGGCTCACGGGACGCCAGCTTGTGCTCAGTTTCAGGGTTTGAGTGGGGGTGTGTGTGCCACGTAGGACGTGGGTCATCATTTTGGTTCACTTACGTTGTGCTCATCACTCCAGTATCGGAATACCCGTCCCAAACTGGGTGAGTGGGGAAGGGCGTGAGCCGTGTCCCCACAGATACACCCAGTGACAGGTTTCTGTGGGAAACTAACACAAACCAGTTAAAAAAACCAAACCCATGGGGAAGGAATGGCTCCTGTCTGTGAGGTTGTACGTGTGTGGATGGGCATTACTGAGAAAACATTTTCCAAGTACCTTCTTTGTGGCATTTTGAGCAAATCACATTCAAATTGGCTACTAGTTTCATCACTAGAATACACACGGGATGTCTGTTAACCTGTTTTGCTTTATTCTGATTTAGCAACAAGCCATAAAACAGTGATTCTCAAGCTTTTTGTACTGGGGACCCCTTTCACATAGCAAGTCTCTGAGTGCGACCCCCCCCTTATAAATTAAAAACACTTTTTAATATATTTAACACTGTTATAAATGCTGGAGGCAAAGCGGGGTTTGAGGTGGGGGATGACAGCTCGTGACTACCCACATAATAACCTCATGACCTCCTGAGGCGTCCTGACCCCCAGTTTGAGAACCCCTGCCATAAAAAGTGGCCAGATGTTGAGTTAAAAGATGTTTGGTAGCAACATTAAAGATTTCAGTATCTGATTGCAAACAGCTTTGCGCATACTATTTCTCTTTATGTCCATCAGTAAGGTTATAGAGGAAAATAAGTTGGACTTTTAAGAAGGGGATGGGTTATTTTTAACAATAATATCAGGAGAGGACATAACCTGATCCCTATGAGGGGATGGAGTTCTCACTCTCACAAACCCCAATGCACATACAGTAGGTGGTCATGAGGCTTTGTTCTCTGGAAACATAGGTGATGGCACAGATGGGGAACTACATGAGATAATGAGCCAATGGACTGTATTTGCCGTAATAGAATAGTATTTCTATAAAAATCAGTCTGTTTTAGCCCATTATTTGGTAAATAAGTTGTCATCCTCTGCTCACATTATAGTGAGAGAGAAGTTTTAATAATGTGTGTATGGTCCTCAGACTGCTACAGGATGCACATTATTTTACAAAATAGGGCTTTTTTTCTAAAAAAGAAAAGAAAACAAAGTTGAGTGAGTGAAAGATTTTTTTATAGTATATCTCACCAATTATAGATTGCATTCAACTTTCTAAATTCAGAAGTCATTCATAATCTGAGCGTCTGTGACCTTTTGTAATGTAGTGTACATGTGGCACCACGGTTATCACTTGCAGTGGGAGGATCCTGTAACTTTAGAGTAAAACACATAATGTAATTTTACTTTGCAGTTTATGCAAAACAATGTTCTCCCATTCAATAAATTGTATAATCTGAGAGCTCTTTGGTTTTAATTTTTTGTAACCACTGATTTAGTTAATATTGCCTGGAGTAGGAATGGACTGGAGTTATCAGAGATGAGCCACTGACACCAAGGAAGAGAGAAGTTTTTAGCCAGCATTAATGGCTTATCTCCCCAACTCTTTTCCTTGGCTCTTCAGGCATTGTAGCTCATCAGTCTGTGCTTCTGGTTGCAAGCTGGACTCCCATGGAAATAAGCAGAACATAAGCAGTGTAATCCAATCAGGTTTTTCTGGTGGAGAAAACTGGAGAGGAAAAGGCAGGTCCCATCAGGGCAAAGAGATGAAAAATAAAATAAGTACCTGGCTGCAGCAAAATGGCAAATTCGGAGGCATCTTGTAAACAGGCCATGTTCTACAGTTACAGAATGGAGTCTGTTGGGCTCTGATTATGATGAATGGGGGTGGTTCATATCCCTTAAAGCTCTTGTTTCAGATTTTCTACACACTTGGGCAGATTTTACTGCATTGGTTTACACTGGATGTGGGTGAACTTTTTCAGACAAATAGCATATTTGACCAAAAGTGCAGTTTCAGATGTATCAAAAGTATTCATGAATTTGTGTCGAGTTCATCAAATAGTTTTGAGCAAGCTGAAAAAGTCAAAACAAAGTATTTTGACCTGAAATGTCAATTCACAACATGGCTGGAGGACGTGGTGAATTTGTCTCTTTTATAGGCGTTAGCCCAGTGATTGGGGTACTCAACTGGTATGTGGGAGACCTGGGTTGAATTCCCCCCTCTGCCTGCTGAGGAGAAGGATTTTGAACCAGAGTCCACTACATTGCAGAACAGTACCCTAGCCACGGGAATATTCTGGTGTGTAGTGCTTTCTCAGTCTTTCTTCTTGATGTTGTTCCACTTTTATAAATAGTGATTGGAGCAGGGACTGCAATTTGGGTCTCCCATCTCCCAGGTGAGTGCCCTAAATCCACATCAGTAGAGTCACTCTTTCCTTGGTCCAATGATTATTTACAAATAAGAGTCTCTTTTGTGCTTGCAAGTAAAGTTACTATACGACTATTTACATTTTTAATATTCATAAAACCTTATATTTGCTATATTTACAATATATCAATATATTTGGAGCCAGTCAATTCAATGACAAAACAAGAATGTATGAAGCACAATCCAACTATGTATATTAAATCCGTATCTCTTTGTAAGCAACTCTCTACTTTGATTGGTTAACTTAAAATAACACACTGGCATTTACTTTTTTTCAGTGCACAAGTATTGTTCAAATCGTCTCCAGAGATAAAATGTCTTTACGTTTGTTTGTAGATAACAGTGAAAAATATCATCTTGAGGCTTTCATTGAAAATTGGACTGGCAAAAGTAATATTGAGTTGTATTCTTCTGACACTATACTTTCCTTTTCATAGATTTTTAACCTAATCTTCATCTCCTTCTCACCCCCCCCCCCAACAAACTTCTCAACAGATTTCTTTTTTCAAGGTGTTATCTTAATTATAACTTTCTCTTAAAATACAGTAGTACATTAAACAAAAACAGTTCACTGTCATGTTTCTAGCTACTGTATCAACAGCATTAAGATGATTTGGTGACATCTGATTCTTATCAGGGAATCTGAATACTGTATTTTTGTTTGAAAAGCAGGTGTTCAGTGATCCAGGAATGATTCTCATGCAACTGTTCTATATATATTATGTATTGTAAATGTTGATCTTATCACTGAAGTCATGGGAGAACTGAGGATATTTTAGTTATCTGTATATAATGAAGGGACAGAAGTTAGAGGTTCTTCCTCAGAGACAGAAGTGAGGATGCATTGAGCAAAATAATTGATATATTCCCTTCTTAAGAT
The DNA here is from genome assembly GCF_011386835.1 of Chrysemys picta bellii. NCBI lineage: Eukaryota > Metazoa > Chordata > Testudines > Emydidae > Chrysemys > Chrysemys picta. The sequence continues at coordinate 98,934,306 of NC_088798.1, forward strand.
CTGTCTTGAAGACTGAAACGGTGAGATTCCAGTTAATACAATTTGACCTAAACAGCTTGAAACACCTTTTTTGCAAACCTCAGAGATAACCAATATGACTGTTTCCTTATTTTTAATACAATATAACAGTTAAAATACTATGATAACTTTAAGGTTGCTACTGTGTATGCACATCAAGGACTGCTTGCTTAAAAACCTAAGCATTAAAAGCAAAGATATTTTTTATAGTCACTTAAATGGGCATGCAAAAATCACACAACATTTTTATAAACTTGAGGTAATGGAATGGGAAGTCATTCAGAAAGACACAGCTTGACTACGAATAACCAAAAACAGTTCAAGAGAGAACTTGTGGCAGAAAAATAGTTGTAATGTCAACTGGGATACAATAGGCAGCGTATTTAGATCACCCAAAAACATGTCACTTGGAGATATATACCGCCTCCCTTCAGGGTGGGGATGTGTGTCTAGTGGATAACATATGGTGTGTACAACTTACAACTGTGGTCTTCAGTTCTGAAATCTTGAAAAACAATTGTTCCGATTTGGAATGAAAACTTGAAATTTCCTGTGGAAAGCAAACTCCGAAGATTTCATTTCACAAAAATCAAACATTTATCAGCTGTCTGCCACCTGCCCATTTTGTTAAAAAATAATTCCCCACCAGCTATAGTCCCAACATTGTGAAAATAAATAATGTAGTACTATTTTCCCTTATTGTATCTAGTTGTCATCTTTAAAATATGGAAAATGAATGATGTCCTAAGAATGTAAATCATTCTCAAAATGGCTAATGGTTTCATAAACTGCTTGCTTCTAAATATCTTCTCCAAATGAATTCAGTTTAGTTCAGCTATACCAGCCAGGAAAAATCTAAAAAGCAGATTAAATGCATAGGCTACCTTTTTTTTACTTCACTGGGCAAAATTTCTGAGATTTTGATGGCAGAATTGACCTCTGTGCCATGATCCTGACAGAGATGCTTTAAAAAAAGTATTAAGGAAAATGTAGCTGCTAATTGGTATAAACAGCAGCTTTTAAAAAGCATTTTCACTCTTGGTCACTTCAGCATGTATACTCTGTTCGCCACCCTTCATGTGTGCACAACAGTTACTTGGGGAATCAACACAAATGCCCACTGCCATGTGAGTATGATCATACCAATATATGATTTTTCCCGTCAAATACATTTGGCTTAGCTGATTGTCACTTGGCTTTAAATGGGCAATAGAAAATAACTTTTCTATTAATTGCCTTCCAGAACTTGCATTTTCCAAAGTAAATGCTACATGAATAATATGGGGATGAGTTTTTCCTCTTAATAAAACTGACCACTAGATGTTTTCATTCTCAAGCTTGTGGGAAATATCAGTCATGGTTTATTACCTTAAGAACTATGCTGATAGGTCCACTAACTTGTATGTTCCCCAGTAAATTAACAGTAGGGTCAATCATCATGTTAAAAGGAATATTTCTAAATTGTTTCAAACTCCAAGCATATTTTCCCTGTCTGCCATCTACATTTAATTGCCTCAGTCTGGTTTACCAGCCAGTTGCATGTGAGAGCATCACAGTTATGTTTGATTTGCTTTTATTGAACGTCTAGCTTCTGGATGTTCACGTGCAAACATCAGCCACGGATGATGGCCCATGTTCAAACATGAAACTTTTAGAGAAGATTAGGGTTCTACTAGTTGTCAGAAAAATAATTAAACAAAGATCTAGTGTATTAAGAGCAATTAATTATGAAGTTCATGTGTCTTATACTGCTCTCCGTATTCCTGGCTTGTTACTAAAAAGCACTTCATTACTAAGGGTCTAGTGGTAAATTCCCAGGGGCTGTAAATAAGTGATATGTTATTGGGAAGCTGGAAATTTCTTCTTGGGTACAACATTGACTCTTTGAAGGTTTTTTTCTTGTAGGTCCTGTGCAAAACTCACTGATGCATTCATCACAAATGTTAGATGGCCAAGGATTCAGCTCTACAGTTCCAGGATTATACTCACCTCAAATACCAACAAAGGTTCCTGTACATCCATCTTCTGGACAATATAACTTTGGTGGTTCTCAGAATGTTTCTCCATTAAGTAATCAGGGATCTGGGCAGACTCTTAATAGACCACCTGTGGGACCTATTTCTATGGCACCTTTGCAACATGCAAGTTCTGTTTCCCAGATGCTCCCTCCATCACAAAACTCTGCTGCGATACCATCATCTTCTAGTAGCTTCGTTCCTGGAGCTTATCCCCCAGCACTTTCAAACTGGCAGTATGGTCAGACTCCTATGAGTCAGCCAACTGGGTCTCAAACAAACCATTTTGCTCATGTAGCAGGAACATTATCAACCCAGCCATTATCATCATCAGGGAGTACAAATCCTGCAACAAGCTATCAGTATACTGTTTCCCCTGGAGGTCCTCCACTTCAAAACAGCTACATGAAACCAGGTAAGAAAGATAAACATAAGGACTCTTGTACAGTGGCATATCTGGAATACTGTGTCCAGTTTTGGGCCCCACACTACAAGAAGGATGTGGAAAAATTGGAAAGAGTCCAGCGGAGGGCAACAAAAATGAATAGGGGGCTGGAGCACATGACTTATGAGGAGAGGCTGAGGGAACTGGGATTGTTTAGTCTCCAGAAGAGAAGAATGAGGGGGGATTTGATAGCTGCTTTCAACTACCTGAAGGGGGGTTCCAAAAAGGATGGAGCTCGGCTGTTCTCAGTGGTAGCAGATGACAGAACAAGGAGCAATGGTCTCAAGTTGCAGTGGGGGAGGTCTGGGTTGGATATTAGGAAACACTATTTCACTAGGAAGGTGGTGAAGCACTGGAATGGGTTACCTAGGGAGGTGGTGGAGTCTCCTTCCTTGGAGGTTTTTAAGGCCCGGCTTGACAAAGCCCTGGCTGGGATGATTTAGTTGGGATTTGGTCCTGCTTTGAGCAGGGGGTTGGACTAGATGACCTCCTGAGGTCCCTTCCAACCCTGATATTCTATGATTCTATGTTTGGACTGAATTATACATCTAGTTGCAAAAGTTGATTCTCACTTTAGCTGTTGTGGTTAAAAATAAATAAAGATCTGATTCTGCAGTGACTCCTAATAGTAGTGGAACTGCATTGTTGAGCTAGATGCTCTGATGAAATGCAGTTTAGAACTACTTGGAGAACTTCCATTCACTTCAAAGAAAGTTCCACGTAGGGAGCAGGCTCTTAATTTTGTGTTTTGGAGAATCCTGCAACAGGCATTTGCTGGGAATTGGCCTTTCTCACTCATTGTCTTGTTTAGATTTGTTTAATACTGCTTATTTAGGTCAAATGTTTGCATGTCTTAATGCTTTCTAGGGGTTCTTTCTCACAGCTCTGAACCTAGAGGTTCTTTTCTCCCCACCACTTAACGCCTCTTTGTGGTAGCTATCTGCCTTTTAAAAAAGGAAGAGAAGGACTAGAAATATAGAGAACGGAGGATTGGCAAAAATATATATTATATTTGTGTGTCGGGAAACAGGTATACAGTACAGAGGTTGGGTAAGCATATATGGTACCTATATGCCTTTTCGTGCTTTTCTGAATGATGCCTATTTGAACATTTGCACACTTGGATCAGATCTTGGGCTCTTGCGATTTTCTGGGGTGTGTGTGCAAGTTGAAGTTTTTTTAGGATTCCTGTTAATCATTTAATGCTGGCAGTTCTCAGCATGGCCTCTGTTGGAAAGTTGCAACTTGAACTTCTTGAGCATAGTTTGTTGAGTCATACAACAGTCATTCTGAAATACAGAAGCCTGGTATGTATGTGTGTTTGAAAGGAGAAGCTGGGAGAAAGCAGTGATGCTACAGTTCAGTTCACTCTAGACAAGGATGATTTGTTCGGGAAAACACAACCAGGCACACAGACTTCATTGAGCACAGCACAGATATCAAAACATACATTAGCAAATAAAATCTCACTAATGCTTCTCTCTTCCCTGGTAATATGCACCAGCCAGTCTCCGACCTTATCACTGGCTTCTATTAGTGGTAAACATTTAACATTTTGTGGTCATATTTTCTTAAATGAATGAATTTGTAACAAGCTATAATAGTTTCTTCAGCATCGTTCACTAAAGCAAGTCATAAAAGTGATAGAGCAGCAAATTATTAGACATATCAGCTCTTTTTTTTTTGTGACCTATGATATGCAGGTGACAAAATTTGCATAACACTAACTGCTGACTTTAACCATTTTGGAAACACAATACAGATGCAAACCACTTGTACAGTTTCAGTTCACTACAGTTTTATCATCAGGTTTCTACTATCCAATTCACATCCAGCAGTTCCTTTTCTAATTATTCTTCTACTGAGCACACGTTCCTGTTAATGGGAGTAGTGTGCTATCCTTCTATAAAATTTATTGCAAATCAAAGCAACTGGAATGCTAAAGTAAATATTTTCTTTGTGGATGACTTTTAAACTCATGTTGACTGATGTGTCAATGTTAATCATGCACATTAAAAGGAAACTAATTGCACAGTGGCTTTCAAACTGTGTTCTGCGAGCCATTAATGTCCATGAAGATACCCCTTGTAGTCCACAGGTGGAGGGAAATTAAGAAGTAGATTGTTGGGAGAAAAGGCAGACCTTGTGAGACTGGTTTTTCAGAATGGTCTACAGAATAAAAATGAAGGACTGTAATAGCAGAACTCTCATAGCCATAATGCAATAAAAAATTTTCCTGAACTAAATTGGTTGTAGTTATTTGTAGAATTAGTGACATGTATTGTCTTTAAAATTAGATTGCATAACTTAGCTTATTGGCTAGATGCTTCTTGTATTTAGTGGGAGCAAAGGTTTCTGCTAATGTTGGTAATGTACCTTGCCCGAAGCTATCTGTGTTGGCAAAGTCTAAGGTAAAGGAACAAAATGGAAGTAACTGTGATAAAGATATACTTTTGTTTGATGTCACCACTACAGATACAACTGGAATATTGAATGTTGTTTCATAAATAATCAAGCAGATACTTTTTTAAATGATCAGTTAAGTTTGTGTAGTTTGGTCTGACAACTTACCTTATGGCTAAATAATCAGTGTACTATAGAAATACTTCTAATATATTTTAATGTGTGGCCACATGCTGCCCATCCTGGTGAAGACCTGATGTACTGACAAAAGTTGGTGATTGATCCTTGGAGAAGATATTAACTATTTCAAATTTAGTTAATGCCTGACAGTGCACTTGGTGCTTTTAGAGACGAATAGACCTACCACCCTCTGAAATGGAAAAAGGTGCTCCTAGGACAACTCTTAAGCATAAAGTAAGAAATTAAGGTTGGGATGGCAATTAAATAAGTAATTATCTTTAAATTATCCATGAATGTCCAGGAAGGGGAAAATCTTCCTTTGGCAGAGGGAGGGAGAAAGTTACAGAAAAATGGTGTGGTCTTAGAACTTTTGTACATTTCTCTAACCTAGGAAGATTAACACTTGATGTGAGCTTTTCAATATATAGATGCTAATAAATCTTTGTGTAGTATCCTTGACCTAGAGTATTTAGTTTCAAAACAAAAATCCCTTGCATTGCAGAAGTATACTTGGGCTGTGTCTCATTGCGGTGTCTCATTACTGCAGTATTCTCGGTGTAAAATCTTTTTTGACAAGTAATTAAAAAATCTAGAAAATACGCATTTCTAACAATGACAACTTAGCATCAAATCATATAGGTGGCAGATGGACATCCTATCAAGGGAAATTTGTTTAAAAAAAAAAGTATGAATTTATAGGATCATCAGATGCATAGTATTGACATAGGCTGGCATTTTCAAAGGCAACTCTTGTGGTTAATGTGCCTTTGAAAATTTCACCATAATGGTTATTAATCGTCAAAACAGGTAGTGACATAGATCATGGAGCTACAGAAGTCTCAGTACTTAAAGATGAGAAGAAAAACTGGCTAAGAGCTGTTAAACTTCATGTGCTTCTTTTGGGTTTCTATAACTTGTGCTGCTCTTTCCACTGAATAAATAAGATTAATATTCAGATTGACCTGTATGTAAGTAACCATCTGTGACTCTTCAGTCGGTTTAAAGCTCTTGAAAATGAATTATCTCTACAGGCTCTGTTCCTCCACCAGTGAATCGGCCTTTAGCTTCAGCATTCCCTCCTGCTAGACCTCCTCTAGGACCGCCTCCGGCTGGAGGTCCACCTTTAGTGAGGCCATCGGCAACCCCAGTAGGACCGCCTAACAGCTCTCTACCCCAACCTCTGCTAAATTCAGCTACAAACCAAGAAGGTAAGGGATTGATCAGTTCTATTTATTTGGTATTTCCATATCAATATAGGTAATTGTAAATACAGAAATTAAAGTCACTCAAAATGACTTAGTGAACAGAAACTTTTGGCTGCTAGAAAACTCTTTCCCATGATTTCACTGAAGTAACTATGCTTCAGAACTCTTCCATTTTTTTTTTTTTTTTTTTTTTTGATATCTAAATGTTTTCATCACCAGTACTTCCAAATGACTGTTAGAGGATCTTTTTTCTTAAACTTCAAACTTTTTTCTTTAACTTAAACTTAGAGGTAGTTCAAATATGAAATGTTTCCCAAATATCAGTTTCTGATACTATATTTGCAGAAGAACAAATTTATTTCATGTGTATTGAATGTGTTGCAATGTGTCTGTGAAAAAAACTGTACTAATTAATGCACTGATTTTATTGCATTGACATAAGTTGAGAATTTGACATCAGTGTAGCATAGTTTCCTCAAATTTTCAAGATAATACTGATGGGAGAAAGATGGTATATTATTTCCCATTGACAGATGCAGAAGAGAAGTAAAAAACTGAGTGTTCAAAATAGATATCTGTGAGTGATACATGTGTGATGTTATGCCCTTGGTTTTTATATTCACTTTTTTGTACTTAGGAGGGATTTTTCTTTTTTCTCATTGTTTCAAAACTGTGTGGGAAATTTAAATCTCTCTACCACCAATCCTGCAGCAACTACGGAGGATTAAAATGTGTTATTCCTGCATGGAGTTCTTGCCTTTATCCAGTAGGATCAAAATAGGAGTTAGCATCATTTGAATCCTGGTATCATTGCTCCTGGAGCAATTTTATAAAATGTGAGCTCTGCAAAGCTGTATCAGATGTAAGTGCTGTACGTTATATTTAACTTTTTGTAGTGAAACTTTTGAATCATACTTACTGTGTGCTTTCTTTGCAGTATGTTAAGGTAGTTGGAGAGTGACACCTGCTCTTAATAAATGCCCTACACAGTACCAGCTGTCCAGGACTATCAATAATCTAAGAAAAAATATGGCAGTCATGAGGTTTACTCCTATGGCTGCCGCACAAGTATGCCATTGTGTTTAAGCACTCATCACTGCTTTGTACCAAACCAGGGTGGATTTGATTTAAATCACTAGTCAGGAAGACTAGATTTAATCATGCATTTCTACATAAAAGTGCATTCTTCTTGGTTGTTATAACCTTAATACATATTCTTCACAACTCAGAGATAGATGTAGGTTTCATTTTTAGAAGGTACACGCTATACATTTTTAAAGTGATTTATTTTGAAAACTTTTCAGATCAGTTTTACAGCTATATCAGAAAATGAATGATTGTTTGGTTAATTCATTTACCAAAGGTAATTTAAGCAGATATTTATGAAGTCATTGGGAGGTGAACTATCTCCAGTTCAACAGGTTAATCATTAATATTTGGAGGATTTTCTTGCCATGCTGTATTAAGAGGAGAACATCACCAGACAGACATTTAAATTATTTTATTTAACTAAAACGACGACGTTGTGTATTTCTGGATTTATTTCTTCAACAGCAAACATATAATATTTTAATAAAACAAGCATATGAATTTAGTTAAATATTCAAGTTTTTCTTTGTTGCACTGTTTGCATTTTGCACGCATGACTGTCTTACCTACAGGTAGAGGAACTTCATTAAAATATTTCCAAACTGGGTCTCTTTTATGGCCTGCTGCCACCATAGGTTTTCCCTTCTAGTGAGAGAATGGTATGGTAGATCTCAAATCAATGAAGGCTACACTCAGAAAGACCTCAAGACTTCTGGAATATGCTGCTCGAATAGTTTCACTTTTGTTTCTACTGCCTGTCCCTCCCTTCTCACATTTATCTCCAGACTTCTTCTCCTTGTCCAGATCTATTCTGCCCCCAACAATCTTCTATTTATTGAACTTTTTGAAACTTTGCACTTTTAAAGAGAGGTAAGGGATTGACTCTGTACACAAATTTGCAGAGGGGTAATAGGGGTGAGGTCTGTTATTTCTCATCTCTATATATTATTTATTTTATTTATTTATTTTAAAACATTTTTGCTGTTAACAAGCATGTTATATCTGGAGAGACAAATCCACAGTTTGAGAACTGCAAAACTAAGCATCTCTGATGGTATCTTCTAGACTGAGCTCTGAGTCCCATTGGGTAGATAGAAAGATTAATCTAAATAATCTATACAGAAGCCCCTGGAATCCCATAAAATTGGTTCCCTAATCCATGAACTACTGGAACTCATTTACAAAACTTTTCTTAAATATTACATGAATAGATTGTCTCATACTATAGAATTAGAATTTATAATTCCTATTCCATGATGAGATATTTTTGAGGTATAGGTTGCATATGCATCCGAAGAAGTGGGCTGTAGTCCACGAAAGCTTATGCTCTAATAAATTTGTTAGTCTCTAAGGTGCCACAAGTACTCCTGTTCTTTGAGGTATAATGTATCTTTAGATGGGCTTTTTCCTCAAAGTACTTTATTTAAAAAAAAAAAAAATCCGATTTCAATTAAAAAAAATTGGATTTTTATCCACCCTGTACCAAACCACCTTGTAGTGTTTCACAGTTAGTGTTCATCTTAGACAGGGTCATATAGTAATTGGCACTGCTTTTTTTGTTTTTGTTTTAAATCTAGTAGTGTGGGATATCAAGTCAAAATTGTTCTTGGTTTCCCCCATGCAGTAAAATTGATAACTGCTTTCTCCTATGGTAGCTTGGTGAAATTGTAGTATGAAGACCCATTTTAAAAGGAAACCTGCATGGACAATGAAGACTATTTTTTATCATTTTTGAGCATATGAAATTTACTGGAAATTGCATTTGGTTAGCAAACTGGTATTTTTTTCCACATTTAATAAAAAGCCATGTAACACACTCTTTCTAGATAAGTTAGAATTTTTAACAGACTATGAAGTTGCTTATTTACTTCTGGGTAGCAAGTCTCTTTAATTTGGGTTACTGTTTGGATATGGGTTGGGTATGTTTTTCCTTTTACTAACCCAAATAACCCCTTTATGTAATAGTTGATGGTTCCCAGTAGCCCTTCATTAATAATTCCCTTCCTTCTTTTGCCACTTTACAATTCTTTTGGTTCTTTACCACAGTTTACGCTTGATTGGGTGTGTGACTTCCAGAAGCTGCTATTGGTAGAATCAGTAGATGGAGCAGGATGGGTGCTCTTAAGAGAAGAGTGTTTGGTTTCTTGTTCTTTTAGCAGACATAAGTAATCATTTAAGGGTGGAATTTTCAAAAATACCTAAGGGAATTGAGCATCTGAATCCCTGAGGTGCTTTTGAAAATCACTTTTCCAACATGTGCAACCAGGGGAGGAATTTGGCATCTTGCTACACTGCAAATCAAGTTGGACTCTTTGCAAAGCCTGTTATCTAGCCTAACTAAAAATTACATCTCTGGTAAAGTAGTTCATTCAACTGATAAATAACTTTTTTGAAGGGTTGATGACATTTAATGTGCTCGGCGCAAGCAGAGTCAGCAGGGGGGAGCACAAGTAAGCTGTATTCCTATATCTCTAGTTAATCACTGGTGCACAAGCAAAATAAGCGCAAAATCATGCTAACCTCGAGCTTCATCCAAAACGTGGGAACACTTTATTTTGATAAATTGAAAAGGGATTATTAACATGCATGTTTTACCACAGATACTGAATATAGTGGAAGGTTTTTAAAAGTAACTATACCTAAGCCTACGATTTAGTTACAGGTATTTTTAGTAAAGGCCATGGACAGGTTGCAGGCAACAAACAAAAATTCATGTCCTGTAACCTGTCCATGACTTATACTAAAAATACCTATGATTAAATCTTGGGGGAGGGCGCTGGAGGAGCGTTGGGGTGGGGGTGCTAGTTGGGGGGATGGCCTTGGCCAGTGGCCAGCCAGGGACTGCTGCCGCGGACCACGATTGCTCCAGCTGGCCGGGGACCGCTGCCCGGGGTCTTTTTCCATTAGATGATCCTTTTTCGCTTCATGTTTTAGAATCAAGCATTAGGATTTTCACGCTGAAATGTTCTCCAGCTTGTCACTATCATATTAAATCAATTGCTGATATTAAACTTCCAATGAGGAAAAGCCGCTTGTTTTCAGAATTTAAGCCTTCGTTTCTTAATGGATTGTTTTTAGCAGGTGATGCAACCGCCGCTGCCAGTGATGGATCTTTGGTCCAAAACAGTTACGATGCAATAGAAGGAGGAGGCTTCATGGGTAGGACATTCTTATTAAACACTTTTTGAGGAACTTAATTTTTAAAGCCATTTCAGGCTGGAGGTGGTGGGGTGTTATTCTAACAAATGTATGCTTTGCTCAGTGTAAGTTTATCTCAAGGAAATTGACTTTGGTGTTTGAAGCTTTGTTTTAACATTTTATCGTGCTTATCCATGTAAGTGTTTTTTAAACAACAATCCAGCCAAAACCTTTCAGTAAGTGCCTGGCCAGAATGTCAACATAATAGCATGATATCAATGGAAGTGCTATTATTTTTGTGTATTAACCTAGATGCATTTCTTGGATAACTTATTTGAATATGTAAACCCTCTTTGTCCACTCTAGCAACCACGTATCCATCTCCTGCTCCCCAGAATCTTAAAATGGGTAGAAATGTTGGGTATTCTTATCCCACCTTACCACCAGGCTACCAGAATTCATCTTCACCTGGAGCACCAGGAATGCAGTCCTCACCCCTGCAATATCCAGCTGGACCACAACCATTTCCTCAGGTAAACATTGATTTTGTCTATCACTAAAGCTTCAGTCCTGTAAACTGCTTGGCTCACTTTACCTATTTTAGAATGCAGTGCACAGATTTGTCCCTGTTTAAAATAATAGACTGAACATTATTAAACATGGAATTCTTCATCAAATTTTGTATTAGATGTATTCAAATAAGTTTTCTTGCCAAGACCGCTTGTACTGTGCAACGTGTTCGACCTAAATTATGCAGCAAGGGTCCCCTGATTTATGTGGCATGGCTACATTGAATTATGCAGCATTATACTGCAGTGTTAATCACCACATAACTTGATAGGCTGAGAGACAGTGGTAGAAGGGCTGAAGCACTGTCAGTGGGGCTTGGAGGATGTGGTTGCCAGGATTCCTAGACTCTCAAAAGTACAGAGCTCCACAACACTGAGTCTTAGGAGTTATGCACCCGGGGAAGGCATCTGCCCAGTAACTTCATGTTTGTGTGGTTTAGAAGAACAGATATGGCAAGTCTCCCCTTGCTCCATCCCAGATAATAATTGTGGATCTCATGCTGCTGCATGTACTCCCACTTGAGCTGGCCACACTGGTCCAGATCCTCAAAAGTATTTAGGCATCAAACTCCCTTTGAAATCAAATTGATGCAGCAAATGCATACATACGCAGATAAAATATGATTATTTCTGTGCCTGGATAATAGCATACACCAGGGTCCTGTTGACTGCCAAAAGAATTCAATAAACTCGGAAGTCTTAGAACAGGTTCATGGTGGTACCTATCTTTGCTATAATACATAAACTGCTTGTTTCTTGATAGTTGACAAGATTAAGTTAGTTTTGTAACTAGTGCCCGAATATATTGCAACAGAACACCAAATAATACTTGAACTACAAAATTCTGAAAGGGAAATAATTTGTTTCTTTTTTAAATTGATGTATCATCCAGATAAGGTCAATTAACTTCTTAATTTTTTATTATTTTTTTTTAACTTAGCCTGCCTTGGGCACTAATCACATAACTGGGTCTATGGGTGGCCTGAGTCTGCAACCAGAAGGATTAAGATCTATCAACCTTCTTCAAGAAAGAAATATTCTTCCTACAACACCTTTGCAGGCTCCTATCCCAAACTTGCATGAAGAAATCCAGAAGCTCAACTGTAATCCAGAGTAAGGTTTCCCATTAGCTATAATTTATCAAAAGAAATGGAAATAAGAACTATTCCTCAGATTTAAAAAAATCCTTAGGGTCTAAAAATCAGCATATAAAATTCTTACATTCCTGAAATATTTGCTTAGTTTTTTTGGATACTGCTAGTAATTGTTTGGAAAGCAGCTTCATTTTTATTAAAATAATGAAAGATGAAAAATGGCTTAATTTTTTTACTTTAAAAAAGGTGAGTAAAGTACAGACCAGAGTGCAAACACTGCTCTGGACATATTCCAGGTATAAGACAAATAGATTCATTCGTGTCTTAAACTATTCCTCATAATCTCTCTTTATAGTTTATACTTACTTCAGCAAAACTGCTGGTGTTCAGTTGATCAGAGGAGAGTGAAATGCAAGTCCATAGCAGCTTTTATTGCTGTCAGTCAGTTACCTCTCTCTGTCTCAAGTGAGAAGGAGGGTTCATGTGTTCTCACTGGAAAAATTCCTCTGGGAACATTGTAATGTCTTAGAAGTTTGTATGAAAGTATATTGTAGTTTATATAAGATAATATCAATTACTAAATCTTCTTCTAAACCCTGTTTTTAGAACATTTTTGGTAAACCGTATCCCTCCTTTTGCCCTTGCTCTGTCAGAGACCTAAAAATAGGTTTGATGAGATTAGTTGGATAACTCCCATCAACAACCTCATCTCCTCTTATAAACAGGGGATTCCTTGAGTGTAATCCTTTTTTCCAGGATATAGATCTGGTTAGTTATCTAACCAGCTGAAATTATTTCTCCACTCACCTCAACATATACATCATATTTTGAGATAGTCATGCCTAACTCCATCATATCCATTAGACAAAGATCAGTACTTTGAAGTACTTAGGCTCTTCAGTCCTAAGGCTAATGACTAGGCCTTCTCCTGCTACAATATGTAACTAAAGTGTTTTTCATGACGCTATCTACAGCAATATAAACACAATAAATACAAAACTGTGTTTAAGCCATCTGATAAAATGAGTCTGCACTGTGCATCTCAAGAGTGGATTGTGATCCACCTTGTGGGAACGTGGTCAAAGGCCTGGTACTTTCAAGGCACTTGGATAGGTGTGATAGAACCCAAGAGTTACAACCGGCAAGAAACAAAAGTCAAAAACAGAATGGATTCTGGGCAGTTGTAGAAGTAGAAATTAAGTCATTTAAATAAGGCAAAGCAAATAATAATAATAATCTTGAATGTACATTACATTTTGAACTCTGTGCCAGAGGTAACCAGTGAAAAGTTTTAAATAATGGAGTAAATAGTTGGCTAAACAGAAGGCTAGCAATGTAGTGTCTACTATAATCTAACTGAGAAAACCTTGGCAATATTATCAATTTACATATAACCAAAGATACCCTTTTGATGTCTATCTGAGAAGTCTAACTTGGGGTTAAGTAACCTGTATGTAAGTTTTGTATTTGTAACAGAATGTGTTAGGGGCCAATATACTTATTCCACTCAACCAAATGTATACAAAATACGGTGACAATTTAGGAAAAACAAGGGACGTGTGATGGTTATGCCTTGGATTCAAACAGTTCAGGTTGAAGTTGCAGTGGATTTGGCATAAAGCTGGAGAGGGTATTCTGTCAGGAAATAGTAATTCACTGCTATCAACTGTGAAAAGAAAATATAAAAGATGCTATGTACTACTTAAATAACAATGTTATTCTCTGAAAGTCTGAAAATAACCCTTTATCTTTCATGTAGGTTGTTCCGATGTACCCTGACTAACATTCCTCAAACTCAGGCCTTATTGAATAAAGCCAAACTTCCTTTGGGGCTCCTGCTTCATCCTTTCAAAGACCTATCGGTATGATGAAATATTCAAAGTTTTAAATACTGTAGTGCCAGCTATACCTGTACTAGAGTTCAGTAACAGATAACTAACTCTATAAGAGGCAAATGTCTCAGATAATCTTGGGCCCAGGAAAAAAACCTCCCATAGAAAACTGCTTAGTCCTGTTGCTTCTGCTCCATGAAAACCAGTGTCATCTTTTTAAATATCTGCCCCCATTGTTACAGTCCCTAGCCTCATCTTAAATGATTTTGGAAGCAGAGGTGCAGTACACCACTCAAACTATAATGAAGTGAGTTAATATATTTTAATATTGGTATAGCTTGTGTAGTTTTATCTTTTCACCTAATCACCAGCTGTAGCCATTGATTTCTTCCTATACTCCAGTTCCCTGAGCACTAACTCTTAACAAAGTCAAAAACTGAGACTCAGATGGCCTCAGACCTCCTTTAAGCCATGTATTACTTGGATTTAATTTGCTACTATTGCTGCTGTTCCAGATAAGTGTGATTTTTGGTGGTGGTGTAGTGATCACTAGAGTCATAAGGAAGGCAATGTGGATTCAATTACTATAAATTCATATGGGTCCCACAGCCTGTTACTTCCACAGTTGACTTCAATTTCTAACATACGTCTTTATATAATGTCTGTTTCTGCAGTGCTGAGTTGGGGGACAGTGTTCTGTCTTTTTTTAAAATAAACTGAAAATACAAAATTAGACATGCAATTGAGAGGTTTATCATCTTTTTTTGAAAAAGAAACATACACAGCTAAGTAGGTTGGAGCCTGAATTTAACCAGCCTTTCTAACAGTTAGTTTTGGGGGCACCATGTGGATTGGGGTATTTTCTTCCTCTATTCTGTTTAAGTGAGAGTTGCATTTAGGCTGGCTAACCTGAGAGCACAGAGAAGATAGTATTACAATTGTAGATATGTCATAAGCATCTTGCTTTGGGGTTTTAAAGCAGAAGTTCCTCTTTTCCAGCAATTACCTGTGGTCACCTCCAGTACAATTGTGAGATGTCGTTCCTGCAGGACATATATTAACCCTTTTGTCAGCTTTCTAGACCAAAGGAGATGGAAGTGCAACTTGTGTTATAGAGTGAATGATGGTAGGTTTTAAACCAATGAGCCCACTTAAACATTCATGTCAACTTTTGAATTTGACTTCTACCAGTATTCCATCAATACATTTTTTTTCCTGACATCTGAGGTCTGCTGCTATACGTCTGGTCCTTCCCAGACCAGCATTGTGTGATGTAGGGAGTCTTCCACTAACAGACCAAGATGTAATCACTAAAGAGCTTCATTGAGTTTGAAACAATCTCCAAATGTCGAAATATTATTGTACTAACTTGCTGCCCTACTTAGTACCCCCTATATATTTCCTCTTACACAGTATCTCACTGCAGATACAGCATGGTTACTCAGACATGTCTGTGCTAAATCCTAGCGCAGTTAATATTAGTGTATGTTAGTGTGAATTGTAATAATATTATAATTTTCATTTTATGTAGTTCCTGAAGAATTCATGTACAATCCTGTGACAAGAGTATATGGAGAACCTCATAAAAGACCTGAAGTTCAAAATGCTACTATTGAGTTCATGGCTCCCTCCGAATACATGGTGAGGTTTTGTTTCCTCCTCTTAAACTTTGATATATTGCTTTAATGTCTAGGGGCTCCAATCAGAAAATATCCCTATTTTTTTTTTTTTTAACCCTCATGGTGTCTGCATGTGTTCACACCCAGGGTTTCTTATACTAATGTACTGCAACTTCAACACAATGTTTTCTTGACTTAATATCAAGAAAAATTGCACACAATCATTGCTTGCACTTCTGTTTTTGGTAGATGAGTAAAAGTCATTTGATGGTGCTCCCCAACAGTATATCTGAGATTGATCAATTTTGTCGTCGTCTGCAGTTATAGCTGTAGGTGCCAGTGGTTCCTTTACCTTTACCAATACCTTTTGTGTATTGATCTTGAATTATGACAAGTTTTTGGACCTCACCCCTCTAATATAAATAAATGTTTTTTGTCTCTCTCATACTCTCACAAAACCTAGATGTATTCAGGACCCCTAAGCTGAAAACCCCGAGCATGGGACGCCATGATCTAGTTTCTGTTAACATGCCTGGCGTGTTAAGGCAAAGAATCTTAAATAATATATATATAAAAAATTGTGGTTCCATCGTCTAAATGTTAATCTTTATTTCTGGTTCATATTAGCTCTTAATATTGTAATGAAAAATATTGGAAAATGTTGTCATTGTGGCTTAAACTGTACTTAAGATGATATAGTTGTACTAAAACCACTGGGTAATAGACCAAGAGTCCAGTCCTGCAACCTTTGCATATCTGAGTTCTCCTATTGACTTCAGTGAGTGTTTGGATAAAGGTTGCAGAATGTGCTCCTTAAGCATTACCAGCTAAACTAAACTAATGGTGATGAAATGTATCATTGTGTCTGCACTTTTCTAAAGTAACTTGTGTGTCATCTAGATTGGAAAATACCAGTTCTGAGAACTTGGGGAAGACAGCTTGTTAAAGGGACAACATCAAATCAGATACATTGAAGTACAAATTAATTTGTTCAAAATACCTTCGGTTTTAAAAAATTAATACTTTAGAAAGCTAACATAGATATTCATATATTTTTTCCTTGCATTATCTCAACTTTGGATTATAACTAATCACTTCTGGATTACTATCAGACTCTCGTATGCTATCAGAATGCTCCACTGTTTGGGTTACAAATATTGCTGTGGAACGGTCAAAAAAAGTCCCTTGGTAATCTTTAAATTACATGGGAATATTCTTGTTGACTCTGGATTTTATAAAATCTTATTTTTACAAACATCATTTTCAGGCCAAATTTGATCTTGCTGAAGTGAAACTGTCAGGACTAGAATTTATCCCATATGTTTTTCCTCCGTATTTCCTACTGTACTATCTTTGCTTATTTGTCCGCTATTACACAAATGAGAGAGATTTCTATTTTGGGGATGTGTTCTGAGTGATGCAATGTAAACCTACAGTATAACCAATAAACTGAGACTGACAATTTCAATCACTGGACATTAAAAATCTCTTGGGTGTTTTTTTTTTAGCTACGTCCACCTCAACCTCCTGTGTATCTCTTTGTGTTTGATGTCTCCCACAATGCAATAGAAACGGGATACTTGAATACAGTCTGCAAGACCTTATTAGACAATCTTGACTTGTAAGTTTTGGTTCTCGTTTCAGAATTTAATCTTTTTTCCTTATATTTCCAGTATTTTCTTTGTTGAAATGTTTTTTGTGATCTGTGAAACTAGTTTAATGTTGTGTGAACAGGATTTTAATTTAGTCCATTTATGACCCCGAGAGGAAAATTTTCAAAGTACTGCATAGGAATTAGCCTTAAATTCAGTTCTTATCAATTGTAGTTGCAATGATAATTTTAAAATGTAGCTGTCAGTCTGATTACGCAACTTCTTGGTTTTGCTTTAATAATGCAAAAAATGCATAAGAATATCATAGGTTTGCTTTGAACAAAGATTTGGAACTATGGCTTTAGAAACAGTAATTCAGTGTGCACTCCTTGCAACAAATGCACATACATGTCTATAAAGCTTTGCATGAGACACAAGTTGGGTGAGGTAATATCTTTTATTGGACCAACTTCTGTTGGTGAGAGAGACAAGCTTTCAGGCTTACACAATGATCCTCCTCAGGTCTGGAAAATGTGTCTATACATACATGCACACAAGGTAACAATTTGTAGCTACTCCCACTATGAACTTGTGTAATGCTTTACATCTTTTACTCCTGGGAGAATTCAGCGCCTTAAAATTAAAAATTACATGCACAGTATTTTATAATTCTGCATATTTTATTTTTCAAAATAACACAATATAATCACACCAGTTTCAATTATTTTTGGTGATTTATTTCAAAATACCTGTCAGCAAGTATGTCTGTAACAATACAGACAACAAAAAAGATTCAGGAAATGTTTTTTGACAAATAGATTCCTAATCATGGCATATTAATACAGAACTCTGAATAATAATTCATTTAAACTACAATACAGAACCGTATTTCCCACACCCCTCAGAAGCAGTGCAAAGGCTTGGGGGAGTCAGGAGTAACAGAGGAGCTGAGGGAGGGGGAAATAAATTGCTGGAAAGGAGCCTGGGTGTGAACTTGGATGGTTGTTGGGTATGGGTGGGAAGAGTATGGAACAGGTTTTTTGGGGGAGGTGGGGAGGGATTATTAGGGACCTTCCCCCATGCAGATGACAGGTTGAATTTCCATAGGGGTCCACAACTCCATTCAAAAATTTTTAGGGGTCCACAAATGAAAAAAGCTTGAAAAACCGTTGATTTAGAGTAAGTCTCAACACAGGTAATGTCAGTTTATTGCCGTAAAATGGCTCAAAGCCAAGCCATAAACAAATTTCAGTACTGCAGTTGTTCTAACTCCTTGTTGGGGGGTGGGGGAGTGTAAGCATTAGCCTGATGCAATGGATATTGCAGAAGCTATATTTCCCAGCAGGAATAAAATGTCCCTCTACCTTATGTCATTGTAATAGCTCTGAGAGAACGTACTTGCACTTGAACAGTGTAGGCTAACTAAAATTGACTTGCTGAACACTTTGTTTTTGATTTTTAGGCTTCCTGGGAACACTAGAACAAAAATAGGTTTTATAACATTTGACAGCACAATCCATTTCTACAGTCTTCAGGAAGGTCTCTCTCAGCCTCAGATGCTAATAGTTTCAGATATTGAAGGTATGTAAGAATAACATCTAAATTGAATTTTTATAAAATGATACCTAATGATTTTGACATACTATGTTGGCACAGTCTAGAACTCTAAATATTAAAATGGGTGAACTAGGGTGCCTTGCATTAAATTAGGATATTGACATAATTAAGATTACAGAAACTTGTTGGAATAAGGATAATCGATGGAACATGGTAATAGCAGGGTACAAAATTTATAGAAGTGATTGTAGGTCACACTGTTGGGGGAATGGCATTATGTGAAAGAAAGAATAGAGTCAAATATAGTAAAAATCTTAAATGAATTGAACTGTACCATAAAATCTCTAAGAATAGAAATTCCATGCTTGGACAATAACAATATAGCAATAGTAATATACTACCGACCAGCTGAATGGTGACAATGACTGTGAAATGCTTAGGGAGATTAGACAGGCAGTGAAGCAGAAAACTCAATAATAATGGGGGATTTCAGCTATCCTCATATTGACTAGGAACATTTCACTTCAGGAAGGAATGCAGAGATAAAAATTTTAGATACCATAAAAGACTGCTTCTTGAAACATCTTGTCCTGGAACTTAAAAGGGAAGGGGCAATTCTTGATTTAGTCCTAAGTGGAGTACAGGATCAGGTTTGAGAGGTGAATATAGCTGGACCGCTTGGTAATAACCATAATGTAATTAAATTTAACATCTTTGTAGGGGGGAAACATGTCAAAGAAATTCACTATGGTAGCATTTAACTTAAAAAAGGGGAGCTACACAAAAATGAGGAAGCTAGTTAAACAGAAATTAACACGAATAATCACAAGGGTGAAATGCCTGCAAACTGCACGGAGACTATTTAAAAACACCATAAATAGAGGCTCAGACTATATCAGGGGTTCTCAAACTGGGGGTCGTGACCCCTCAGGGGATCGTGAGGTTATTATATGGGGGGTCACGAGCTGTCAGCCTCCACTCCAAACCCTGCTTTGCCTCCAGCATTTATAATGGTGTTAAATGAATAAAAAAGTGTTTTTAAGGTATAAGATGGGGGGTCACACTCAGAGGCTTGCTATGTGAAAGGGGTCACCAGTACAAAAGTCTGACTATATGTATACTCCACATAAAAACCCCCAAAACATGCCACCATGACTAAAAAGTAGAGTGAAAGAGGCAGTTAGAGCCAAAAAATGTTTTAAAAGTTTGAAGTCCATTCCATCTGAGGAAATTAGAAAGGAACATAAACTCTGGCAAGTCAAGTGTAAAGTTATAATAAGGCAGGCCAAGAAAGAATTTGAAGAGCAACTAGCTAAGGACACAAACATTTTTTTGCCATTAGTTTTTAGGTACATCAGCAGCAGGAATTCTGCAAAACAGTCAGTGTGGCCTCTGGATGATCGAGATGCTAAAAGAGCACTCAAGGAAGATAAGGCCATCATGGAGAAGCTAAATGAATTCTTTGCATTGGTCTTCAATGCAGAGGATATAGGGGAGATTCCTACACCCGAGCCATAAATAGCAATAAGTAGCCGGGGCCAGATGGTATTCACCCAAGAGTTTTGAAGGAATTCAAAAATAAAATTGCAGGTGTACTAACTGTGGTATGAAACTACCATGTAAATCAGTCTCTGTAGCAGATGACTGGAGGGTAGCTAATGTAGCTAATAATTTTTAAAAAGGCAATTACAGGCTGGTAAACCTAATTTCAGTACCAGGCAAACTGGTTGAAACTATGCCAAAGAACAGAATTATCAGACAATTAGATAAACACAATACGTTGGTGAAGACTCAGCACAGCTTGTGTAAAGGAAAATCATGCCTCACCAATCTATTAAATTATCTGAGGGAGCCAATAAGTTTGTGGACAAGTGTGATCCAGTCAATATAATGCACTTAGATTTTCAGAAAACCTTTGTCAAAGTCCTTCACCAAAGGCTGTTAAGCAAACTAAGCAGCCATGGGCTAAGAGGGAATGTCCTCTCATGGGTTAAAAGACAGGAAACAAAGGGTAGGAATAAATGCTCAATTTTCACAATGGAGAGAGGTAAATAGTGGGGGTCCCCCAAGAATCTGTACTGGGACCTGTGCTGTTCAACATATTCATAGATGGTCTAGGAAAGGGAGTGAATAATGAGATGGCAAAATTTACAGACAATACAAAATGAAGATAGTTAAATCCAAAATTGACTGCAAAGAGTTACTAAATTGGGTGACAAAATGGCAGATGGAATTCAGTGTTAAGTGCAAAATAGTGCTCACTGGAAAACATAATCCCAACTATCCATACAAAATGATGTGTAAATTAGCTGTTACCATTCAAGAAAGAGATCTTGGAACCATCGTGGATAGTTCTCTGAAAACATCAGCTTGATGTGTAGCAGCAGTCAAAAAAGCTAACAATGTTAGGAACCCTTAGGAAAGGGATAGAAAATTAAACCAAAAAAAAATCATAATGCCACTTTATAAATCCATGGTATGTCCACACCTTGAATACTGCATGCAGTTCTGGTCACTCTATCTCAATAAAGAGATATTAAAATTGGAGAAGGGCAAGACAGATGATTAAGGGTGTTAGAACAGCTTCCATTGAGAAGAGATTAAGAAGACTGGGACTGTTCAGCTTAGAAAAGAGATGACGAAGGAGGGATACAGTAGAGGTCTATAAAATCATGAACCGTGTGGAGAAAGTGAATAGGGAAGTGTTTACTCCTTCACATAACACACAAAGTAGGAGTCACCTGGTGAAATTAAGAGGCAGCCGGTTTCAAATAAAAGGAAGTACTACTTCACACAACGCACAGTCAGCTTGTGTGGAACTTGTTACCGCAGGGCATGCTGTGAAGGCCAAAAGTATAACTAGGTTCAAAAAGTAATTAGATAAATTAATGGAGGATAGGTCCATCAATGGCTATTAGCCAAGATGTCAGAGAAGCAACCCCAAGTTCTGTGTCCCTAAGCCTCTGGGGGTGCATCTACACTGGACTAAAAGGGCTGTGGCTAGCACGGGTCAGCTGATTTGGGCTGCAGGGCTAGAAATTGCTGTGTAGACATTTAAGCTCAGGCTTGAGCCTGGACTCTGGAAACGTACCCTGACTGCTGCTGGCTGGGACTAGACAACTGGGAACGGACCACTTGATGATTGCCCTGTAGTGTCCATGGTCAGAGACAGGATATTGAGCTAGTAGAGTTGTTCTTATGTTCACATACGCAGGGAGTTGCCAGATCAGATCACTAATTCATCTAGCAGTAGCCAGCACCAGATGCTTCAAAGAGTAGTGAAATCTATTTAACGTATCTAGGGTCTCAGCTAAGGCCCGTTAAAGTTAATTGTTCAGTGCTGTAATAGGGCTTCTTTAGTGGCCTTAACAGGTGATCTGTTCATGACCTGAAACATGAAGTCAACTTTCCTGGCATTCTAGTTTAACTCCTAAAATTATCTAAACTTTGTATTACAATCCTGTTTAAACTATTGATCTCAATAGCTTCAATATAATTTCTAAGTGGCTGTATGATGCTTAAAAGATTTTTTCTTTTATTCTTAATTGTATTGCCTGATAGTTTTTCACAATACTTTTGTTTTACAGGCCGTGTTCTTATCCTCTTTTACTCTTTTGCTTTTCATGCTAAATAATCAGTATCTCAAACTGAAATGCAAGGGATTGCACAGGTATAACTGAGGGCAGAATAAGACCCAGACTGATCTGAAAACTAGCTGAAATGTTTTCAGATAGCTTTAATCGGTTCATTTTTCTGCTCTTCCAGATGTGTTTATACCAATGCCAGAGAACTTATTAGTAAACTTAAATGAAAACAAAGAGGTAAGACCTGTCTTAAACTGTTTAGGTGACATTCAGGCAATATGAAGTGCATTTGATAACTTGTACAGTACTTAATGAAATAATGTACTTAAACCACACTTGTCTGAATTTCTAGTCTACTTTTATTACAAAAATTACTGTAACTGAAGTAAATGGAAATATTTTGTTCAGTTTTACTTTGTGCATTTAATTGCGTTGTATGTAATTAGTGTTGCTGTTTCCCCTGTGTAGTCAGCTAGTTTGTCTGTGGAGACTCCTCTATCTTTAAAAAAACAAACAAGCAAGCAGAGAATTGCCAAATCACTTTTAATTGGTTACATTTCAAGTTAATGGTGGCCTTTAAATATCTTAGGTCTCTGTATTTAAAGATAAGGGAATCAATGCGTGTCTCTTACTAGATGAAATAACTTAAAATAAGGACTGTCGATTAATTGCAGCTAACTCATGCGATTAACTCAAAAAATTAATCGTGATTAATCGCATTTTAATCACATTGTTAAACAATAGAATACCAATTAACATTTATTAAATATTTTTGGATGTTTTTCTACATTTTCAAATATATTGATTTCAATTACAATACCGTATACAAAGTTACAGTGCTCACTTTATATTTATTACAAATATTTGCATTGTAAAAATGATAAACAAAAGAAATAATATTTTTCATTCACCTCGTACAAGTATTGTAGTGCAGTCTTTTTCGTGAAAGTGCAACTTACAAATGTAGATATTTTTTGTTACATAACTGCACTCACCAAAAAAAAAATTTAAAACTTTAGAGCCTGCAAGCCCACTCAATCCTACTTCTTGTTCAGCCAATCGCTAAGACAAACAAGTCTACTTACTGTTACAGGAGATAATACTGGCCGCTTCTTGTTTACAACGACACCAGAAAGTAAGAACAGGCGTTCACGTGGCACTTTTGTAGCCAGCATTGCAAAGCATTTAATGCGCCAGATATGCAAAACATTCGTATGCCCCTTCATGCTTTGGCCACCATTCCAGAGGATGTGATTCCATGCTGATGATGCTCGTTAAAAAAAATAATGCAGTAATTAAATTTGTGACTGAACTCCTTGGGGGAGAATTGTATGTCTCCTGCTCTGTTTTACCCGCATTCTGCCATGTATTTCATCTTATAGCAGTCTCAGATGATGCCTCAGCACATGTTCATTTTAAGAGCACTTACACAACAGATTTGACAAAATGCAAAGAAGGTACCAATGTGAGATTTCTAAAGATAGCTACAGCAGTCGACCCAAGGTTTAAGAATCTCCTTCCAAAATCTGAGAGGGGTGAGATGTGGAGCATCTTAAATTCAGAAGTCTTAAAAGAGCAACACTCCCAATGCCGAAACTACAGAACCCAAACCACCAAAAAAGAAAATCAGCCTTCTGCTGGTGACATCTGACTCAGATGATGAAAATGAACATGCGTAGGTCTGCAGTGCTTTGGATAGTTATTGAGCAGAACCCGTCATCAGCATGGATGCATGTCCTCTGGAATAGTGGTTGAAGCATGAAGGGAATAAGAACCTGTAGCGCATCTGGCACGTAAATACTTTGCGATGCTGGCTACAACAGTGCCATGTAACCGCCTGTTCTCATTTTCAGGCGACATTGTAACAAGAAGGACATTGTAACAAGAAGCGGGCAGCATTATCTCCTGCAAATGTAAACAAACTTGTTTGTCCGAGCGATTGGCTGAACAAGAAGTAGGACTACATTTGTAAGTTCAACTTTCATGATAAAGCGATTGCACTACAGTACTTGTATTAGGCGAATTGAACAATACTATTTTTTTTGTTTTTTACAGCGCAAATATTTGTAATAAAAAATAAATATAAAGTGAGCACTATATACTTTGTGTTTTGTGTTGTAATTGAAATCAATATATATGAAAATGTAGAAAATATCCAAAAATACTTAAATTGTCTTTTTTATTATTGTTTAACAGCACAATTTAATCACAATTAATTTTTTTAATCACTTGACAGCCTGCTTAAAATGTTGGCAAGCTTTGCCATATTGAATTCCTAGTTTTTTGTGTCTTGTTTTATTAGAAGCGGTAGGTTATGGAATACTGTAGAATGTCACTCTAGGTAAAACCTGAGAGCTTACACATGGACACTTGGTTATGGTGGCAGTTCACATACCTCCGATTAGTTTGGAGCAGATTTGGTACTTTCTTCCCAGGTATTGTTGGATGAGAGTAATACATCCACTCTGCTCAAAAAGGAGCATGTGTGTATCAACACTGAATGTGAGTAGTAGATGACAGACTAGGAAAAAGTGAATTATTTAACTTTGAAAAGTTGCTTTGGTCATCTGAGGCAAAATGTTCAAAATAACTCTTAATTAGTTCCTACAGTTTTGGAAATGCTGAATTTCAAGTGGAAAAAGTAGAGGTCAGATAGAAAGCCAGGTTTTTAAGAGGCCTCAGTGCTGGCTGGGTGCTGTAAAACAGCAAACTACCCTCACATCTTGTTTTAAGGTATTAAATGATACACAAAAAAGTATGTATTTAATTTATCTCTTTAATACCTGCAGTACTCAATGTTACATGCATAATAAATAGCCTGTGCAACAGAGGAGAAATCTCTTCTGAAACATTTTAATTCTGAGTAACTTTTTACTTTATACCAGCTAATTCAAGATTTACTGAGGACCTTGCCACAGATGTTTACCAAATCCCTGGAAACACAGAGTGCTCTAGGACCTGCGCTGCAGGCCGCCTTCAAACTGATGTCTCCCACTGGTGGTCGAATTTCAGTCTTCCAGACACAGCTTCCATCTGTAGGAGTGGGATCACTGAAATCCCGAGAAGAACCTAACCAAAGAGCATCTGCAAAGGTTACAAAAACAGTCTTAAACACAGATTATGAAAATTTACAATCCTGTTGCATGAGTTTATATAAATTTTGAATGGCATGGTCTGGATTATCTTAGTTTTATTGTAGTTCTGTTGTGAGAGCTGACATTCTTATACCGTATTAATCAAATGTTACTAACAAGGAAACCTATAAACCCAGAGTAATGTTCTGATTTTGAAAGATACTGAGCACTCAGAACAGCCATTGAAGTCAGTGTGAGAGATGCAGTGAGCATCCCTGAAATTAGGTGACAGGAGTGTGTGCCTTTTGGAATTCCTCTTTTCTATTTCCTTGTATTAACAGGACATACATCTTACACCATCCACTGACTTCTATAAGAAGTTAGCCTTGGACTGTTCAGGGCAGCAGGTTGCAGTTGACTTGTTCCTTCTTAGTGGGCAATATTCTGACTTGGCTTCATTAGGTAAGTCATTATAAGCTGCTTTTTAAGTTTGTAGCTTCGGTGTTCTATGGAACACTGTGTAATGCTAAAAAAAATTGATTTTGCTTTTTCACTTACGCATATTCTACCATTTTAATGTAATGGTTGGTATTGGCAATCATGCCCAAGAGGGCTACCTATGAGATTGCATGTTCCCCTATCCACTGTTTGACATTTCTATGGATAGAGATTATGGTATTTTGTTTGAGGACAAGCTAACTAGCCTGTTTTCTTCTTACCTGAGGGCTGAGATTTTCTCATCGCTTAGAACATTGTCAGGACTTGTTCCCTATTACTAGACAAAAATCAGAGTTCTAGAAATATTTAAACAAAGTCCTATTTAACAAATAGAAATATGTTTAAACTATCTGGATATAATCTCATCATTTCCAGATTCTGAAAAGACTCACTAGTGTGGGCCGTGAGACGACTTCTTAAAAAAAATTAAAAATTGGTAGCTATATCCTTGTATGGCAAAGCAGTTCATAGCTCAGTATCTGATTGTGTCTGTTGGCTGCTCAATGACAGAGTTCTGTTTACAAAACTTGACCCTTTTCCCCCTAGATCGTGTCCTAAATTTGTACAAAGAGGATTTCCCTTTGTTCTGGACATAAACATATGTCAGATACCATGGTGATAAACACAGTATAAGAACCTGAATAGGGTGAATAGCAGGGGTGGGGAACCTTTTTCTTACCAGGGGCTATTGACCCACAGGAAAAATGAGTCGTGGGCTGCGCACAGGCTCGGGGCTTCCCCCTGCATTGGGGCGAGCTGCGGAGGCTCCGGGCTTCTGCTAGGCTCCGGGGTGGGGCCAGAAATGATGGATTCAGGGTGCAGGAGGGGGCTCCGGGCAGGGGCTTGGGGTGTGGGATGGGGATGAGGGGTTTGGAGTGCAGTTGGGGGGGTTGGGCTGGGGATGAGGGGTTTGGAGTGTGGTAGTGGGCTCAGGGCTGGGGCAGGAGGTTGAGGTGTGAGCTCCAGGAGGGAGTTAGTGTGTGGGAGGGGATTCTGACCTAGGGCAGGGGATTTGAGGTGCAGGCTACGGCCGGGCGGCACTTACCTCAGGTGGCTCTCGGGCGGCGTTGCACTGGAGCTAAGGCTCCCTGGCTCCTTGCAGCTCCTAGAAGCGCCCGGCATATCCTGCCCCTAGGCTGAGGGGTCAGGGGGCTCTGTGTTGGGTGCACTGCCCGTGCCCACAGGTGCTGTCCCCACTGCTCCCATTGGTCATGGTTCCCAGTCGATGGGAGCTGCGGCGCTGGCACTGGGATTAAGGGGCATCACGTGGAGCTTCCCTGTTTGCCCCTGATCCTAGGGGCTGCAGGGACATGCCAGTCGCTTTCGGGAGCTGCGCGGAGCCGACTGCACTTTTAACAGCCTGGCAACCCTAGCTTCTCCCCGCAGCAGGGTGAGCCAGCGCTCGCAGCTCCAGCCCTGCAGAGGGGTGCCGGGGCTTGGTGCTTCCGGCCCACAGCGCAGAGACTTGCCACGGGCCACATGAAATGAAGTAGCGGGCAATAGGTTCCCCACCCCTGCTGGGTAGGATGGAATTTCATGTTGAGATGACTGCACCCTTAATGCATAATGACATTGTTCATGAGGCATAATATTACAACTTCCTTTTGGTTAGCATGATAATTTCCAAGACGCTCTTCCCCCTCGACTTGTAGGAGTATTTCAAAGAACTACTTTGATTCTGGAATAAGGTGCGAGTCATCTGAAGGAATTTATTTTCATTCTTACCTCTCAATGCATGATGGAGTAAAACACCTTTATACCCTGTTTCCCCGAAAATAAGACATCCTCCAAAAATAAGGCCTACTTACAGTTTTGCCTCTTGTTGTAATATAAGGCATCCCCCCGATAATAAGACCTCCCCGATAATAAGGCATCCACCGATAATAAGGCATTTTTCATTTCTGAAAAATAAGACATCCCCTGAAAATAAGACCTAGCGCATCTTTGGGAGCAAAAATTAATATAAGACACTGTCTTATTTTCGGGGAAACAGGGTAGGAGCAAGCTTTGTTACCATTTTAATTACTTTCTCACCCCCAACGTATCCTCTGATTTCTGTTCCTGAGTGGCATGGTACCATCTTTCCTTTAGACCAATTTTAAATCCGTTTCACACTTTATAACCTTCATAATCAAGTGAACATGCAAGTTATTGGTCACATCTACACATTATATCTAGGCCTATACCTGTTTAGAATAAGGTTATTAATGTTAAACTGTTCATGCTTGCAAATAAAATTACAAGGAGAATTAGGTTATCTGAACCGATATTTGAAGACCGCAGCAACAACTGTTGGTTTGAACTCCCCCGACGCACATTTTCTATTCCAGGCTGTATATCGAGGTATTCAGCAGGAAGTGTCTATTACTATCAATCTTACCATCATCAGCACAACCCTGTCCAGGTGGAGAAATTACAGAAAGAGCTGAAACGATACTTAACTAGAAAGATTGGCTTTGAGGCCGTCATGAGGATAAGATGCACCAAAGGTCTGAATAGAATTTTTTTTGCATAGTTTATTATTTAAAAATGATTTATTGGTATTTTGTTTTTATATAATTCTGAATGAATAGTTAGCAAATATGTATGTGTAAAATCAGGCATTATGAATCCAACTGTACAAAAGAAAGCAGAATTAGTAGAACGGCACAAAAGAGTTTATCTATCAAGGTGCCAGTGGTGTTTAGGATCAGTATCTATGGCTTGCCAAAGCTAGAAATAGGTACTTCATTACCATGTACTTCCACATGCTCCTCAAGCAAAAATAAGGAATTCACAATTTAATATTCCTGCTACATGGTTTACTTTCAAAACTGTGTCCTACCCTGTGGTTAAACCAGAAGCCTGATTTTTTTTTTTTTCAGTTTTTCATAAGCTGAGAGGATAAAGGGAACTTGTTACTGTCTTGTACCTCCATCTAAAAATTAAAAGAAGCAACAGAAAAGGATTTGAACAGTGTATTGTAACAAGGCTCCTGTACCTTGGGTCTAACTGAATTCAACGTCCTGTATTTGTAATAGCGCTGTCGATTAATCACAGTTAACTCATGCGATTAACTCAAAAATCATGATTTAAAAAAATTAATCTCAATCATCACAGTTTTAATTGCACTGGTAAACAATAGAATGCCAATTGAAATTTATTAAATATTTGGGGATGTTTTTCTACATTTTCAAATATATTGATTTCAGTTACAACACAGAATACAAAGTGTATAGTGCTCACTCTATATTTTTATTACAAATATTTGCACTGTAAAAAGATAAAAGAAATAATATTTTTAATTCACCCCATACAAGTATTGCAGTGCAATGTCTTTATCGTGAAAGTGCAGCTTACAACTGTAGATTTTTTGTTTCGTTACATAACTGATATTTTTGAGTGCAATGTAAAACTTTAGAGCCTACAAGTCCACTCAGTCCTTCTTGTTCAGCTAATCGCTAAGACAAACAAGTTTGTTTAAATTTACGGGAGATAATGCTGCCGACTCCGTATTTACAACGTAATCAGAAAGTGAGAACAGGCGTTCGCATGGCAGTTTTGTAGCTGGCATTGCAAGTGCATTCATAAAACATTCTTCAACCACGACATCCAAAAATATTTAAATTAATGGTATTCTATTAATCGTGCTGTTAAACAATAATTGTGATTAATTTTTTTAATTTGCTTGACAGCCCTTTTAGAACTAAACTACTGGTTCCCAAGGGTAGTACTTGTATAGAAAAAGTACTTTACTGTGTTGTATATAGTATTTTCCCTTAAATGACTGATCCTATCATATATTCTGTACTAGAAATGTCAGCGCATTGTGACTTTCAGCCTCAAAGAGTTAAAGAAATTTGGAACATTATTAATCTTTGAGCTGACTCGTATTCTGAGTGCTTGGTAGCCATTGGCTTTAGTGCATGCTACAAATTAATATGCAACTTGCGATATTTAAATTTACTAAAGGAACTGTATTTTGAAAAGGGTTTGTCCATAATCTAGAGTAGAACACAATCTAAAAATCAGGGCAACTATGTGATCAGTTCATAGTTTACATTAAATGGCAAAAGTAACATTAATAAAACACATTACATGTTTTTTCCTTTTGTAGGTCTTTCCATTCATACCTTCCATGGGAACTTCTTTGTGCGATCAACAGACTTGTTGTCTTTACCCAATGTAAACCCGGATGCAGGATATGCTGTACAAATGTCAGTAGAGGAAAGTCTCACTGACATGCCAGTTGTTTCTTTTCAGTCAGCACTACTGTACACATCCAGCAAAGGTAAGAAAAGTAAACAGCATTGGCTGGTACGATGATATAATATGTTAGCTGCCATTGTGTGTAAATTCTTAAATTATAATCTAGTTTGCTTGTAGTAAGTAAATAACTTCAACTGCATCTTCATATCCCCAATAAGAGAGGGTAGAGTACAAACATGGTAGCACACTCATTTCTCAGCTGCTGTTGGTGATAGTGGTTATTCATTATTCAGCAGCTGCATTTCAGGGGCTTACAGATTTGCTGAAAAACTTGCTCTAATCTGAAATGGGCAATTTTAGCCCAGAAATAAATTGGCCAAAGATAATAAATTGGCTGCTTAACAGGTGTTAATTTAAGATACTTGTGTGACAAGTTAATGGTGTATTAAATCCATTTTATAAGTTATTTATCTAAAATATAGACTAATTGCTTTTGGTAAATTGAGCAAAAAAGATACTCTTAAATAAATTGACTTTAAAAATTAGAGTTACTGCAAATTTTAGTGTACAGGCTTCATTTTTGCTACATTTATGATCCTCTCTCTCCTCCCCCCACCCCCCAACCACAGTTTAGATAATGGTGTGGAAAATGCCATTTGGCGACTACACATATTTATTTTCTCCCTATAGGTGAAAGAAGGATTCGAGTCCACACTATGTGTTTACCTGTTGTTACAACTCTGAATGATGTCTATCTGGGGGCTGACGTACAAGCTATTACAGGGTTATTAGCCAATATGGGTAAGCATGATGCTCTTTGATGTACATGTGTAAAATATCTAAAACTTTTGAGGAATAATCCTTCAGGAAGGAAGATTACAAGGGAAGTATCCTACCTTCTGAATGATTGAAGGCACTTCGCCACATGATTTACAGCTCCTCTGATGTGTGAGGACATCAGTACAATTGTATGTTGTCACCTTGTTTGATATGGCTTTAGAATTCTGCACATCAGAAGTTAGAACAGCAATTAGGACTCCTGGATTTTTTTAATTCTGGGCAGTACCATTAATGTTCCCATCCCTCTATGCCTCTTGAAGGCACAGTAAAGCTCCATTAATGTGTGCTTGTAACCATCTTAAGATCCTGAGATGAGCTATAGAAGTACAAAATAATACGTGTCAGTAATTCCTAGAAAAGAAATAGGGTATAATTAGCTGTTAAATGTCTCTCTCTCTTTTGCTTTTTAGCTGTGGACCGGTCAGTTTCTGCTAGTTTAAGTGATGCTCGGGATGCCTTGGTGAATGCTGTAATCGATTCACTATCAGCTTACCGCTCTTCAGTCCTAAGCATTCAGCAGCCTGGTCTGATGGCTCCCTATTCCCTACGACTCTTTCCACTTCATGTACTGGCTCTCTTAAAACAAGTAAGAATGAAAATAAAATCTTTCCAGAGAATGTTATTTTTATATTCAGTATGTCAGTCTGAATGGTGTATACGTAAACATTTCAGTGAGATGATATTATATATGTAGGGTTTTGCCAACATTTGAAGGGGGGTGATTTCTTCATTGGTTTAGATCCAGTTTAATTAAAACCAGCCTTCTCGCCATATACTGTCACAGGAATTGAGGTTGTTCGACATTTAAGATAATAGCCTCTTCTGGTCTAAATGGGACCGCTCTGGAATCAACTTCTTCTCTCACTTCTCCAGACTCGGTGATTTCTCTCCCTCCCCCTCTCCTCCTTCTCCCTCCCCTCTCCCCCCCCCCCCCCCCCCCCCCCGTACCACTGCAAAGCAAGACTGGCTTGTTCACCTAGGCTTTCATTGGGGCCAACTATAGTAGAAGATGGCTTGGGTGTCTGTCAGCCACCAACAAAGGGTTTTTTAAAAGTTATCATAATATCTAAATGTGACAAGTTACATATGTATAGGCTGTGTCTGTGTACTGCATCTAGAGCTTATGTCAGATGCATTTATCATACAGCTTCAATTTTTATGAACAATGTGGGGAGGTGGTATAGTTGTGGCGTGGAGTGTGTCATGACAGAAAGAAGGGGCCTCTGTTCCATGTATAGAGCTGCAGCAGTGTAGGATGGGGAGTATGGTGAAGAATAGCACCAGGGAGGTGGAGCTAGAGGGCAAGAAGTTTGGGTGCCTGAGACTGCATTGGTATTGAGGCAGAAGTGGGCAGCCAAGAGAGGAAGCAAAGGAAAGTGTGAGCAGGGAGTAATATGGGGAGACTTGCCGTGATTGCCTGATACTCCTGACTGCTAGCCTGGGGAACATGCAGCAATTGCTGCTCTGTGTGCTGCTGACAAGGCAAATCTATACACCAGCTTAATATGAGGTGTAGAGCAAGAGCTAAGTGCTAGCTTTCAAATAACTGATCTTTCCCTTTTCTATCAAAGGGGTTTGCAGCATTCCTGAGTCTTGTCTACACTATAAAACGGAACAATTTCTGAAAATGGCTTTCAGCCGTGGGTCCCCCGGAACTAGTATAGAAAATGGTTAGTGTTAGGATAGATGGCTTACTCTTTCAGAATGCAGCATGATCAAGACCTGGTGGAATCATTTCATTCACACTTTCTCAAATGTTACTAAAAACCCTTGTCAAGTCTATACTATGGCTGTGTTTATGCTGGGGGAGATCTGATCTTTTTAATATAGACAAAGTCAAACACTTGAATGGTTTTCAATACTTGTTTGGGATGGGATCCTGCTTCAGCAGCAATTCAGCTGTGCATTTACCAATGGAGTGCATTTACCATTAAGTCAGAACACCTCTGACAAAGATGTGCATTAGAGCCGAAGGATTAAGCATAGCATGTCTTTGGATTGCGATTTTAAAATATCATTATGTAGCTTCTTGAGACAAAGTAGTAAGCATAACTTTATTAAAAATCCATCTTAATATGTCATCATTCCAACTCCACTCTTCAGAAAGTGTTCTACAGACATAGGACCAACATATATTACAGTATGTTATGTCAGTGGTTCCAGAGTCCAAAGATGCACTGCTTTCATGATTAGTCACAAAGTTATTTGCATATAAATAATATACGAAACTTGCTTTGAGTACAGATAATCAATTAAGAAATGTGGATAAATTAAGTAGGGGAGGTCACTGTAGTAATGAAGACGTTTTTATTATATTTTCAGATCAAAATACTTAAGGCTAAATTATGTGTGGGACTCAAAATATTTCTTAACGTAGTCTAGTGCTTTTCACTTGCTGACTTTGAATTAATAAATTAAAATATTTCAAATACTGGTTTTATTCACAGAAAGCATTCCAGACTGGGACAAATATCCGTTTAGATGAGCGTATTTTTACTATGTGTCAAGTGAAAAATCAGCCCCTAATTTTCCTCATGCTTATGACCCATCCCAATCTGTACAGAGTTGACAATCTCACAGATGAGGTATGAGGTTTTTTTTGTTTTTTACTTATTACACTTGTTCTGTGGTTGCTTGATTCCAAACACCTTTATTTGTAGTGATGAATATGTATTGCATAGAAAACCCTTTAAATAAGAACTGTATTCTTCAAGGTATGTTGTCTGAAAGCTCACAGGCAGTTACAAGATTAAAAGTTTTAAAGATACATCAAAGCAACCTATCCATTAAAGGCAAACTGATAGGACAATTCCTTGGCACTTTAATTAAGTCACATGACATGAATCATGCATGTGTGTGACTATTAAGAAATAATCATAAAGACTGCCGCACTAAATTGCCACTCCATGTAATCCAGACTTATTCTAAATCAAGTTTTGCAGTAATAACTTGGAAGCAATACATTCATGAATTATAAATCGTGAGATGAGGAGTAGTTCCAGTGTTGGATTGCATTTCAGACTAAATTGAAATGTGTAAAAGTTTACAAATACTGTAAACCATACATACATATAAGATGTAGCTCCTTTATTTTCCAGGTTGACTGTTGGGGGTGGTATAGATGGGCTCTGGAAGGAACATGTGGCTAACACCCCACTCTAGACACGATGTGGATTGGATTCTTTAGACAACCATTTTGAAAAATGTAGCTAGCATTCTGATTTGAAAATCGTCTATTACACTACAAAGCACATCCCCTTAAAAGAGGATATGCTGCAGCAGGAATGATGTGTTTCATACTGTTGTACAACTTCCTTTTTAAAATAAGTCCTGTCATTAGTTCCGTGAACAAGTATGTGTAGGAGTTACTCAGTGCAGGCAGACTAATTCTGTACATCCAGACTTTGAAGCCTAACATAACTGTATGAAGTTTTCAGAAGAGAATCAATTTCAATAAGACAAAATAAAGACTGATTTTTTTATAATAAAGTATGTTATATCTGAATTTTAAGAATATAAAAGTCAGACATCAACAGATGATGATGCACTTGGGTGCAAGGGGTATAATTTGTCCTTAATTGTTTTTACTAATAAAAATGTATTCCACTTGAATATTTTTCATTCCTGTCTCCCTTTTTTATCTATATATCTAGAAGCACACTTACATTGTAGCAATTTTTCTCTTTAGGGAGCCCTCAACATCAATGATAGAACAATACCTCAGCCACCCATTCTCCAGCTGTCCGTGGAGAAGTTGAGTAGGGATGGTGCTTATCTTATGGATGCTGGCTCTGTAAGTTAAAATTTTATATGAACTTGTGGGTTTTTCTGAAGACTACTGAGCACTTTAGATAGACAGGTGAGTATAAGGGTGTATGTATTGCATAGATTAATGCTGTCATTATCGGACTGTCTTGTAGGTAATGTTTATGTGGATTGGAAAGAATTGTGGACAAAATTTTATCAGCCAAGTCCTTGGAGTTCCAAGTTATGTATCAATACCACAGAATATGGTAAGTGCTTGCTTTGGTCTTAATAAGACAAATAACTTTTTAAAATATAATATATCACCTGTATAAGCTAAAGAGCCTTTTAGAATTGTAGCTGATTGTAATTAATTCCAGTTTCAGGAAAAGCTCACTTCCCCCATCACATGCCACTCTTCCTTAGGTTCCCCACTTAAAATAATCTTAATCCAGCTCTCTCACCATGAAACCACAATAAATAGAAGTTGATAACCATCAGTTAGATCCAGTAAAAATCTGAGCAGATTGAGAATATTGGGACCAGGAAGGAGAATATTGGGACCAGGAAGCTCACCAGCCCTCAGTTGCTGGAAAATTCAAATCCTAGTTTAGGTCACAAGTGAAAATGAATCTGTTAATGTAGTCCCAGTTATGACAGCCAAAAGCCACTATTCAGTTTGGCACAATTGATAGTTTGTTCAAGGATGATCTGAGACTGAAATTGCAGTGGTATGTGGAACAGTTTCATACTAACTGTGCCTGCTTTATGCCTGATTACGATGCTTGGCCCTTTTCATTAACACTAAATTAACTCTGTCTCCTAAAGACAGTGTGTGTTATACTATGTATTAATGATAACTTTTGTCTAATAGACGCATCTTCCAGAACTTGAAACAGCTGAATCTACCAGAACAATAGCTTTTATCTCTTGGCTGAGAGAGCAAAGGCCATTCTTCCCTATACTGTATATAATAAGGTAAGTTCTTTTTGACAACTCTAATACACAAGTATGCATGGTCATACTTGCAGACGTGAATGCATAGTCATGTCAGCCACTGTAATGACATATTTTATACTGCATTGCCCTCACACAAGATTTGTAAGAGTTGCGCATAGTGTGAATTGTAAATGCTTGAAAACCTGGCATGTGATTTTAACTTTTCTTGTTTTGTCATATTTTAATTTGTGGAGGTTTGATGCTTTCTCAGGGCATCCAGAACTGTAAGTCACCTTGTTACCCATCTGTCTTGGCAAGAGATTTATTGGTGCTATACTGTGTGACAGCTTCCTGCCCCCCCGTCTGCTAGCTAGCCAAACAGACTCCTCAGGACTTTGCCACTCCAAACTTTGCCTTGCAGGCTAACTCTTGGTGTACTTCAGTTCCTGAATCCCCTGGAAGAGTGTTCCTCTGCAGCATCCAGGCTTTGTCACTATATGCCCACAGAAATACCAAGTCCACTGTCTCCAAAGAGACAGAATACACCCCAGGCTATTAGCTCAACTGAGGATGCACACCTTACTTTAGTATAATAGCACTGAGATGAATTTATAATAAAACAAGAATAAGTGATACTAAGCAGATAATAGAAATAGAAAGTGGTTACAAATAAACAAAAGAATAACATGCTTCTAAAAGTCTGCATATAATCATAGTAGGCTCCAACCTTTGTTCTCACCTACAATTGCTTTTCAGCCTCACCAACCCACATAGTTGGGGATCCACTCTTCATAGTTGCAAAGAGCGCTGACCTCTTTGTTCCCTCAGTGATGGATCACAAGATGCCCTTTTGCTTTTCCTTATATTCCCCAATGTTAATTGTCTGTCTCAAGAATCAGGATGACACACTGGGGTTCAGACTGCGGTCTCTTCCTGCATGCGAACACCAGGCTTTTCTTCATCCTCCTGATAACTGGTGTTTACTGCAGATACAAATAAATTGCCCATTGTCTGTGGCATCCCCGTGCTCAGTTTACATTATAGACAGGCAAATCAATATTCTTCTTCGAGTGATGGTCCCTATCTGTATTCCACATGTTGGGTGCTCATGTGCCTGAGTCCAGAAGTATTTTTTAGCAGTGTCCCTTGACCCGCAAATGCATGGTGTGTCCCCTCATGCTCTCAGTCAAGTATATAATTGGTAATGCAGGTCAACGCCTCTCCAGTTCCCTCTTACCGCGGCATGGCGTGAGTCAGAACCACTGTTCCTTTGTGCCCTTAGTTTTGCTAAGTCAGTGACCACTCCTCGTTCAGTGTATATAGTTGTACACAGTTGTATATTGTCATTTTAGTGATAGATAAGTTACTGTAGTTTTTCCCCTGTTTTGGGGAACGTATCCCATCCCATCCCCTCATCTCCCCCCAGGACTATACCCTGGATTCTGGGATTTAAAAACTGTTTCCTGCCCACACTCCTTCTCTGTGAACTACAGGCCTCAGCAAGTAAAGTCCTGCAAGTCCTTTCCTCCCCGAACCCAGGAAACTCAAAGCTTTGACTCCGTAAGTAGTTGATGGAGGAAGCCATGGGACAGAGGGCGTACTCGGATCTGGGACCAGCAGAACCCCTGGTACAGCAATTGTCATTGGTGGTGAGCGCCCCTCTGAGCACCTCGCATGCCCTGGATCCATTGGTGCTGAAGACAAAGAATAAGTCCCGACATGAGAGTAAAACACTCTCACGGGCATAAGAGCACATCCCTGTCATGGACTCCTCCTAAGTGCAGCATTTCCTCCTCAAGCCAAGCCAAGTCAGGTGAGATGTTGTGCGCAGATCCATCCAGACCAGCGCCCAAGCTTCTCCGTGTGGAGGGTACGGCCAGGTGCAAAGAAGATCAAATGGTACTGATTACTGCCCTGGTACCCACGCATCCAAAACACTCACCGGCACGTGCACTGCCCATCCTATTGGTGCCTCTGTGCCTCCCAGATAGGCCAACCCCGCAGATGCTGCCTGGGACCTCTGGAATTTCCAGAGGCACACCATAGACTCCTGGACATCTGAGCCTTTCTTTTCGATGGAGGAGCTGATCCTTCAATATCCACAATCTCCTCTCCGGACCCCCACTCCAGAGGACAAAGCTCTACTGCTGCTGCCAGAGAAGCCTGTCCCATTGCTGCATTGCAGCCCTCCGGAACCGTCTTCGGAGTCCGAGGAGTTCTCTGAGAAGAACCCTTGTTTTCTCTGATGTCCTGCTGAAGTCCAGACTTGCGGCCCAGACTGCCTTATCCCCCAGCATATGATCCATCAGCAGAGGCCTGTACTGCTACCCATGGGGCCCACCACACCCCAGGGACCCTTCTTTCTGACCATAATGGGCACCTGTGGATGCAAGGCACCATCACAGGCATCTTATCGACCATCCCCCATTCGCCCAATGACACTATCCGTCTATGAGGAAGAGGCAGACATTAACCGTTACCGCCAGCTCTGCCGGTCCCCACTGTTGCTTCATCATTGCTGGACAAGGTGCTTATTCCTCTCCCACTCTTGACGCCGGATGACCATCACCAGTACCAGGACTTGCTCCAGAGGGTAGCAGCAGACTTGGGAATTCCATTGGAAGAGGTCCAGGACCCACATCAGCTCTTGGACATTCTCCAACCCCGATATACACAGTACTTATAAGTGATGCAATAAATATTTTACTAGCTAAATGAATTAACAAAACCCTTGAAGACCCAACTACCTTGATAGTAAATCTCTACTAAGTAAATGTGAAAGGCAAGGAAGCTAGGACTGTTAACAGAAAATTTGTTCTTGGCACTGGGATGGTTACTCTAATAGACATATCACTGCGAAAATTTCTTTTTAATCTGCTTAATCACACTTCCCAGTGGAAAGCGAAAACTGCTTTTCTTTCCTTTCCCTTTCTTGTTTGAATTCCATTGCATCTGACCCTTTTCCCTTGGCAAGTTAAGAATGAGGTAAAATAAAAGGCTCATTAATCAACCATACCAATGATAGCAAATTAAGAAGGCTTGTAAAGGGGCCCTCTCAAGCGGCTCTACCCATTAATGAGGCCATTCTTCAACTGGCACGGGCAATATGGCACACTCCCGCCTCCTGTGCTGCCACACCGAAGAGGGCAGCGAGGAGATATTTCGTGCCTGCTAAAGGGGCAGTGTCATCCTCCCCTCCCTACTCTTCCCTCCCTTTCCCCCCCCGCTTTCGTCCATTCAGCAATAGAGCGGCCACGCTAGGACCCATAGAAGTCTGCTCCCCCAGATAGGGAGGAAAAGAGGAGGGACCTAGGCAGGAAAGTGTATTCCTCAACAGGACTACAGTTACAGATTGCAAACTACCAGGCGCTGCTATGACTTAATAACTACAACAAGCTAATAAAGTTCAAGGACAAGCTCCCACCAGACCAACAGCAGCAATTCCAGGTGCTGGTAGACCAGGGGTGACTGATGGCCAAGGTGGGCCTTCAGGCTGTCTGTAGACATGGCTGACATGTCCTCTTGCTCTCTAGTGACCGGGATCATTATGCACCAGGACTTTTGGCTACAATCGTCTGGCTTTTCCAGGGAGATCCAAAATACAGTTGAGGACCTCCCCTTTGAGCAAGTTGTTCCACGAGAAGATGGATGAATCCCTTCATGTGCTGAAGGACTCTACGGCCACACTACAGTCCCTTGGTATATACACCCCGGCCCTGAGACACAAGCAGCAGAGACAACCATTCTGTCCCTGACCATATGCTCCTTACCTGGCCTACTACCAATGCCAGAAGGACGTGCCACTTAAGTGGCACCGCTTGCAACAGCCACGCTTCCCTGCCTTCGCCACAACCAATTCTTTGACCCTTTCCCAGCAGCAGTCAAAACCTCAGTTTTGACTTGCATGTCGATCCCTTAACCTTCCCCGATGCCACTGCAGTGCCTCATACCATCTATGGGGGCCATCTTGCCCTATTTCCCCACAATTGGGACAAGATCACCATGGACATTTGGGTACTGGAGAACATCCACCATGGATACTCCATAGAATTCCTCTCATTCCCACCTCCTTGTTTCCTCTTTCCCCTGGACTTCTCCTGGGGATCCCTCCCATGAATGCATTCTCCAAAAAGAAGAGAAAATCTGCACCCGGAGAGGGCCATAGAGCCTGTCCCACCTCAATGCAAGGGAAAAGGCTTCTACTTACCATACTTCCTTGTCCCAAAGAAGGGTGCCGTGTGCTGTCCCATTCTAGATCTTCAAGAGCTAAATACCTTTTTCAGAAAATTCAAATTCTGCATGGTAGCGCTGGCATAGATTATTTCTTCCCTCCCCCAAGGAGCCTGGTTCACAGCTCTTAACATGGACACTTACTTGGGTAGGACACCAACACTACCAGTTTCAGGTCCTCTTAGGGTGACCAGATGTCCCGATTTTATAGGGACAGTCACGATTTTTGGGTCTTTTTCTTACATAGGCTCCTATTATCCCCCACCCTCGTTCCGATTTTTCACATTTGCTGTCTGGTCACCCTAGGTCCTCTCGTTTGGTATAGCGACAGCTCCAAGAGTGTTCACAAGTGTCTTCGCTGTGGTGGCAGTCCAAATGCACCGCCTCTGCTGCTCAGTATACCCCTACCTTAACAACTGTCTCCTTGTGGTGCTTATCGTGCCAGGAAGTAGCTGCCGCGATCCTCACCCTTAGCATTCTATTGGCATCTCTAGGTATTTGTGTCAACAAGGAAAAGTCAGTATTGATACCTACACAGATGATATTTTCTCAGAGCACGTCTTGACTCCATTGCAGGGAGAGGTTTCCTCATGGTGGACTACTTCTCAATACTTATGTCCATCATCGTGGACCTGCATCATAGACCTCACACCACGGTCTGCCCCTCTCTCTCTCTCTCTCTCTCTTCTCCCCCTTCCCCCTCCTTGGCCATGTGTTGCCTCCAAGTGTGGCTCCTTTCCATCTACAGAAGCAGCACAGACCATATGCTGGTCATAATCATAGTTCCTTGGACCATGGTAGCCTCACTCACGTAGTGGGCCAATCCTCCCAAGATGATGATCAGCACCCCCTTCACCCTTTCCATATCACAGGTCACCATCACAACTGACGCCTCCCTCACGGGTTGGGAAGCCCACGTGGAGCACCACATGGCCTATGGAGTGTGGATGCCACGGGAGGGCAGGATTTATATAAACGTGCTAGAGCTCCATGCA
Source organism: Chrysemys picta bellii (assembly GCF_011386835.1). NCBI lineage: Eukaryota > Metazoa > Chordata > Testudines > Emydidae > Chrysemys > Chrysemys picta. The sequence continues at coordinate 98,975,154 of NC_088798.1, forward strand.
GTCTGTTCAGTGTGTCAGGCCTTTCTCCTGCTCATTCAGCCCCTCCACATTCAACTGCTCTCAAACAACACTGCAGCAGTGGTGTACGTAAACAAGCAGGGCGGCGCCATGTCTTCCTCCCTCTGCCCCGAGCCCGTCCGCCTTTGTAACTGGTGCATCAAAAACAACGTAATGCTTCAAGCCACATACCTCCTAGGCACCCAGAATTCCCTGGCCGATGCGCTCAACAGGACTCTCTACTTCAATCACGAGTGAGAGCTACATGACGCCACGCTACAGTACCTCTTCGAGAACCAGGGCACCCCTCAGTGGGACCTATTTGCCACCCTGAAGAACCAGAAGCTGCCCCCCTGTTGCTCCATAGTAGAAATAGGGAAGAATTTGCAGGGCGATGCTCTCCTCCTCCCCTGGAAGACCACCTCTGTTACTCTTTTCCTCCCATTCCCTTCCTGCTGCAAGTACTACGCAAGATTTGTTGAGACAGAGCCACGGTGATGCTCGTAGCCTCATTCTGGCTCTGTCAGTTCTGGTTCACAGATCTCCTCAGATTCTCCACCTGAACGCCGCTCTGCCTTCACGCTCTCCCGGATCTAGTCTCATAAGATCGGGAGAATCCGGCATCCCAATCTCGGCCCTCTTCACCTCACAGCTTGGTATTTGGATGAGGGTCGAGGGTAGATCAGGCATGCTCCACCTCAGTGTGGCAAATCTTTACCCAGAGCGCTGGAGAGAATCCACCAGGGCATGCTACTGAGCAAAATGTAGATGCTTCACAGTATGGGCTCAATGTGACGGTCACTCACTGAGTGTGGTATCTATACCAGTCGACCTAGACTACCTTCTCGCCCTAGTAATCAACTCTGTAGGGCTGCACCTGAAAGCAATCAGTGTCTTTCTTCTCCCCCCGGACTGCACCTCAGTGTTTACATACCCCACCACTGTCTACTTCATTAACACTTTTCCACCAGTTCTGAAGCCCACACCCCCATGGGACCTTAATCTCATCTTTTCTGCCCTCCCAAAGCCACCCTTTGAACCACCGGCAACATGTTTACTCTCCCACCTTTTGATGAAAGTGACATTCATGGTAGCCAGAACCTCAGCCAGGCAGGTCAGTGAACTTGGAGCCATGATGACAGATCACCCTCCCTCTCACACTATATTCCACAAGGACAAGGTGTCCCTATGGCTCCACCCTAAATTCCTCCCAAAGGTAGTGTTGGAATTCCACCTAAATCAGTGCATCCACCTATCTGTTTTCTACCCCAAACTGCCCACCTCCCCCACTAACAGGGTCCTACAATCCCTTGATGTCTGCTATGCACTGGCTTTCTACCTTCACAGGACTCAATTCTTTTTGCACATCGCTGAACAGTTCAAGGGTCAAGGCCTCTCCTCCAAACCAATTTCCAAATGGGTCTCAGGGAGCATCTGTGAATATTGCAAACAATCTGGCGTACCCCTGCCTGATGGAGTCACAGCTCACTCTACATGAGTGCAAGCCACCACATCGGCTTCACTGGCAGATGCAAGACCTAAGTCGTGCAGCCATCTGGCGCTCTGTCCACACGTTCACAACGCAATACACTATTGCACAAGCGATAGCGGGCTAGGCTGTAGTGCAGACCACGCTTCCATTGACATCCTCACACCCACCTCTGTACTGATCACTGCTCGTGAGTTACCCACGTGTGGAATACACATAGGGACCATCACTTGAAGAAGAGAGGTTACTTGCCTGTAACTTCTTCAAGATATGTGATCCCTATCTGTATTCCACTACCTGCTCTTTCTCCCCTCTGCTTCGGACTGCATTCCAAGATGGTAAGAGGGAGACTGGAGAGGCACTACCTATTATACCCTCGGCTGGGAGCATGAGGGGATGCACATACAGGTGCTGGTCAGTGGATACTGCTAAGAAACACTTCAGGATTCAGGTGCATGGCACACCTGCCTACCCACATGTGCAATACAGATAGGGACCACACATCTCAAAGAACCTCCAGTTACAGACCAGTAACTTCCTCTGCCTTAGTCTAGGACAATTTGTTTATCAAGTCTGCCCCCAAAACATTTTAGGATTTTATTTCCAGCACACGACTCTTTACACACCATCTGTACAAACATCACAGTGAGATTATTGGCTACCAGGTCACCAGCTCTCATTTGATACTACACACGACACTCTTTACAGATAAATTTTTCACTTGACCACAGCTCAAAGAGCTGGGAAGCGATAACGTATAAAGTGTCAGACCTGATGGGAGTTTACAGACGAGTGGGCCCTCTACCAGGTGGTATTGAGGGGCTCTTACATTATAAATGTAACCAGCTTGCCTGTGTTTAACAGCAGACATTTTAGTGAATTAAATGTGAACATTATCCAGCAATATTGTGGTATGAATGATTGTGAGGGCTACAGTACTGGCTTTTCATTTACACTTCACCAGTTGATGCACTTATTTTTAAATAGCTTTCAAAATGCTAGTTCATCCTATAACTTTAAAAATACTGTACTGTAGAGGTTAGTGAATGTTTCATTTCACTCAGTCATTTTATTTCTATTTCTAAGGGATGAAAGTCCACTGAAATCAAGTTTCCTACAGAACATGATAGAAGACAGAACAGAATCTGCCTTATCATACTATGAGTTCCTCTTGCATATACAGCAGCAAGTGAATAAATGAACCACTGGGTTGTATGGCTCGCTTGCTTAATGAAAATTTCTGCAGTAAAGAACACTTGTGCTTGTAATATCTTTTGTTAAGTTTGTGGCCTGGTGCAGTGGATGAGAAGTTCTCACTGTGATTTCAACAAAGTAAAGCAAATAAAGGACCACAACTGAGAATCATATGTGCAACTACATAATATTGTACTTTTAAAATCAAAATATATTTGAAGAGGTTGGGGATCTTTAATTTGCTGCAAATTATGCTTTTACTGTAAGCAGTTGCAGCATGAAGTACATTGGCAAAGGCAATATTGAAGGGGTGAAATACATTTTGTAAAATGGAGTTCTTTGTTCAAAATGTATATTTCTGTAACTTTTAGTTTTGCTTTTTTGGGGGGAGAGGGGAGGGTTGCTGCTAGATTTAAAACCTCAATATGATTGAGTTGCAGGGAAATTATATTGTCTTTATGATACAGTATATCCACTGATTAAAGATTGAACATTTCTTTTAAAAAAGAGAGCTACCTGGTACACTTAAAGTAGCAATGAAACAACTCATTGTGAAATGAACAAATGTTTGGGAAAAAAATTGTGAAAATTTTAGAATGTAATGTTCTAGAAATGGTTATGTTGGATAGGTCTAAAGGTAGCTTAAACTGACCTAGCTGGATTGAGATAGACTGAAGTAATTTGTTAAAAAGCTTTTAAATGCATCAATATTCTTGTACCTAAACTGAAAGACAAAGTTGGCATAGCATACTGTGTAAACTGAAAACTATAATCAAGTGGTCTGGCAGCAAAAATGGGCTAAGACGGACACTGAGCCTTGTGTTTGTAGTTAAAAATAATGAGTTGGTCTTGTCTTAATAGTTCATTAAATGGCAGGAAAGTGGGGGAGAAGAAGGAAAAGCATAAAACCACCTGCTCCTTTCCGTGCGTTACATTAGATTTCTGCTCTAATTTAGGTTAACTAAATGTTAGGCCCATAAAATGATTGTTTTGTGAAATGAGGCTGTGGTAGCATTTCATCCTTAATTTATCAATATATTTTTGAGACAGCACTGAATATTTTGTTTGACATCTAAAACTGAATCCAAGTAGAAGTAATCATTTTGCTCTTGAAATAAATGGGGAAAAAACATATTGGTAGGAAGTGTTTTATAGTTCAGTTAATATATTTAAAGTTCTCAGAAATCTTTTTTTTATTGAACTATGTAACAAGCCTAATTCCAGGACATGTGTGCACACAATATACATGTTTTAATTTAACTGACAGACCTGCAAGTGCTACAAATGAAACATGGAAATTGGATTTATAGAAAGCTGGTATTCTTAAATGTAAGATGTGTAAAGTACATGGGAATTAAAGTACATTGGTTGGGGAGCAATCTGTAGATGACAGGCTGTTTCTCTTTATGTTGCTAGTCAGTTTCTGCCCCTTATATGCTCATGGAAGAACTGTGATGTGGAAAAATTGTTGTCTACTTTAATTTGCTTTTAGTTCATGTTAATGCTCATACACTTTTATAGGAGACTTGCAAAAATCTCCTTGTTGGGGTCAAGTAACTTTTCATTGATGAGTGAAATGTTTACTATAAAGGTAGGCAAGTAGATATTGTGCCTAGGCTAGTAAACTTGTGAAGGTTTTGCAAAGAGGATTTAACAGGATCTGGTAGGATCACAGTTTCTGCAGCCATTCGTCTGCTTCTGCTCCACTTACAGTATAATTGACTGACAGGAGTTACCTCAATGCAGGGGAGAAGCAGCTGTTTCTTCATAGAAACATCTTGTGCAATTTGAGCACAAAAAAGCCACTATCATTTGTGCTGATTTTTGTGATGTTTTCAAAAGAGCATTTTGGAACAGATTTACTTCTCCCAAAGATTATTTAAACACCCTGCCTGCTGTGTCTACATGACTAGTGGAAATGTATTTCCCAAAAGTTTTTTATAAGATTGTGCATTATCTTCAGTCCATGTGAAAATATATTGTAAGTACATAGGGGAAAATTATGTTTTAAAATTTACTCGATTACTTTATTTCTGGCTTCACGCACATTTAAATCCTACATTTTTTATTTCTTAAATGAGAATCAGTCATTCAGACAACCACAGTTTTATTAAGTGGTTCCTCACTCCAGGCACGTGATGATAAAATGTACCCACTAGGATGTTGGAAATCATCCATGCATCTCACAACAGACCCAAAGCCTTTGGTTTTTCTTATTATTACCACATACTTTGTCATTATATTCCATAAACTTACATTTTTAAATATGTCTGTTTCAGAGAGTGTCACTTGCTTTATGTAAACCAGGATAACAGTTATGAATGTCAGTCTACATGCCAATACAGTAACTAACAACATTTCAAGTTAGGATCCCTAATATTTTTCTCTGTGAAACTTATGAACGAGCGAGCAAACGAACCCATTTGAAGTAGAATGCTTTTGGAATGTCCATATTGTATTTAAGAAATATTCTGCAATATTGAATGTGTAGTTTAATTCCATGCAGGGGAGGACAAAACATGCTGCTTCAATTTGTATTACTCTTACATCATTGCAGAGCATACCGGTGTGTAAACTGCCTATGCCACACTTCTCACTGTATTACAAATGTCAAGGATAACTTGTTTATTTTAAGATCTTAAACAGGCAAGGGTGGTCTTGGTTGTTCTGTCTTAATGTGACAACCGTACCACAGCACATATACTCTATTTTTCTAGTTTCTGAGGTTTAACTATTTGTTTGACACATTAATGTTAATTCAGTCAACATCAGTACCATCCATTTTAATTTGTATACATTATCTTTTATAATTTAATATATTTGAGTATCAGTCTAAATAGACTATTTTGCAATAACTAGAATAAGATTTACATTTCTTTTATTCAGAGTTAATTTCTTAACAATTTCTAATCAAAGATGCAGAATGGCTGTTATATAAGGGACCATCAAATGTGATTTTAAGCTTTTTGTTCACTATTAGGGATGTAATCCTTATAAATTTAATTTTGTAAAGTAGTGTATAATATTGTAATATTAAATCCTTGTTTTCTGAAACTCAGACACAGATCTTCAGCATGAAGTTATAAATCTTGCCCCTTCTGAATCTGAGACAGGATTTACTTGTCCTCCTTTTTACAGTTTGTAATTTTCACTGTTTTATTCCTGTAAAAAGTCATTTGTAACACATGCAAATGCTTATTTTATCTGTGCTAATTTAAAAGATTTGGCTACTCAATAAAACTAATTGAAAGTGCTCACAAAAGTCCATCAGTCCTTTAATTAATAAACAGAAGTGGGATTCCATATTTGACCAATCACTGGGTGACATTTTTTCCCATTGGTTGCATTAGTAACTTCAGTAACGGTAATTGCATAGCTAAAGGAAAAAATTGTAACTTGCTAAAATTGTCAATCTGTAAATGGTACAAAGATTGGGGGATTTCATATTTCAGGAGAAAAAGATGGAAGCATTTCTGTTACGTAATTGCAATCACTGGCAAAATTCCACTTTGTTACTGCACAATATTTATAATCAACTTCAAACAAGGAAAAATCAGATGTACTGGCTTTTGCACCGAGGCATTTGATGACTGTCACTGTAAATTTTTTTCTTAGAGTAAAGCAAGTGTTTTTGGGACACAATTAGTAGCTCCATCTCCAGTGTGCAGCATGGTGGCAGAAAAACTTAAGTATTGACAAATGCAAAGATAACATACATAAGAAGGGATAAATTTAACTACTCATACGCACAGCTGAGTTCTTAGTTACTTGTAACCATTCAGAAAAAATAGTTGGAAGTCCTGGACAACTCAATTCACTGTGAATTGAGCAGCTGTTTCCACTTTTAGGATGTATAAAGAACAGGGTAGAAAGTAACATTGAAAATAAACCATTATATAAATAAAGGTATTCTCACCTGGAATGCTATATTCAAATGTGGTCAGGCTATTGAGAAAAAAAATAGCACAAATAGAACATACACAGCTGTTGGGTGGTAGAGAAGAAGGTAAATGGGACACTACTGATCCTCCTGTCTCATAATACAAGAAAAAGGAACACTCAATGTGAAAGGCAACAGATTTAAAAGTAACGAAAGGAAATAATTACAACCAACAAAGGAGTAGGAAAAAAAGTTGTCTATAGGCTGGTCGATTTCATAATCTACTACATCTTCCTCTGAAGCATCTGGTACTGGTCACTGTCTGAGAGAAGATACTGGACTAAATAGATGGTTTATCTGGTATGGGAATTGCTACGTTTCAGAATGTTCAGCACCTGTATTTTACTCCTATCTGCTGCACGAAACCTTTAGCAGCACATGGATCTCTTAATACCAGATTAGGGCATTAGTTAAAGGAAAGATTCTCATCATCTTGAGCATTAACATGAGGTTAAAACAGTATTTCAGCTAGGTATTTACTAGAGATGGGACTGCACTGTGAAGTTTAGATGTGAATTTTCCTTAAGTTCTGGGGAGTTGAGAGAGGTTTGCAATTCGGGCCCATCTCTAGTGAGTTAGCTGCATGAGTTTTCAGGCCCATCTCCACGTGTATGTGTGTTAGTTGCATGAGTTTTGAACTAGGACAAGAGTACTGTGTAAATACTATGGTCTAGTTAGCCCTCTTTGGGTTAAAAGTAGGGTGGATTTTAAGCCCTTTCCTGGGACTTGGTCATATTTAACGTTCCCACTGTTTTTTGCAAACATAGGAAATTGCCACGGCAATAAGATACAATCTTTCAAAAGCCATACTGAACATCTGTGGTGGAACTAAAGATCCCATGGCACTTTGAGAAGAGCTGTAACTCTGGAATTCTTGTCAGCATTTTTCTCCTCTAAGAGCTGTTTTCTTAAGTACTCAGCCTTTTGAGGTTGTCTGTATGAACACCGGCAGTGCAGTAACTGTATACAAACTCACTCTCTCCCAATATACTTTGGGACACCTGGCTATACAATAGTTTACCAGACTAGATTTTACTACCTATTTAAAAAGTTCATTTTGCCATCTCTCTAATGAACAGCACCTCATTCTCTTTCCTACAGGGGGTACTTAGGAAAAACTCATTTCTGAATATGAAGGTACAATGGGGAAGTACATTAACAGATAAAAATTATCAATTGCCGTAGCTATTATCCATAGAAAACTTGACCCAAAAATAGGAATAGCAATGAGCTAATTCAGGCATTTCAGTGGGCTAAATTTAATTGTCGGGCACATGGGGCAGTAAATGGATTTCTGTGGAAAGTGTTTGATTAAACTTGACCTAATGCTTTCAAATTAAATATTAGTACAGAGTTCCAGGAATGTTTAGTTCAGAACACTGTAAAATAGTAGCTTGCCTTTTACTGACAAAGGATCTAAAAGTGCTTCATGATCTAAACAATTGATAATATATCTGCATGAAACAGCAATGGTTCAACAGTAGCCATGTGCAAGAGTTTAGGGTAGTAAATCCAAACAAACGCTTGCCTCAGTTGAATCTACAGGAGAATATTAAACCATGTGGAATTACCTAAATTGGCATTTTGCCATTTAGTACCTCTACTCCTACACAAAGGTCCCTGGGCTACAATCAGCCCTTTATGGTTGGATGCTGAGAATATAGTGAGGTGTATTAACAAAAGAAAGCTATTAGTCAGAGACACTTGCTTTTTTCAGTCATTTTCCAGCCCCTGGGCAGTAATTAGAGCATACCCTGAAGGACAGAGGCGAGTACACAGAGTGACAGATTCGGGAAGAATTGACTTTTGGTTTTTGTAACAATGAGCCTTGTCTGAGGATTTCCCCTGTGCAAGTCATTTCTGTACTTGTCATCATAGTGATAGTCACTCGCTATTGCTGCTGGAGCCTCAAACATTAAGGACGGGGGTGCGTGTGAGATCCCCTTTGTAGAGAATTGGCGCTCAAAGGAGCGAGCTGCCCTGTGTCTGATGGGTGGGACCAGGCACAGCCAACTGCCCTGTGTCTGATGGGGGGGAGTGGTGGGACCAGGCCAGGGCTAGCTCCAGGCACCAGCTTAACAAGCAGGTGCTTGGGGAGGCCAAGGGAGAGGGGCGGCACCTGCGGCAATTCGGGGGCGGCAGGTCTCTCACTCCCTCTAGGAGCGAAGGACCTGCCGCTGCCGATCCTGGCTCCGCCCCCCCATTGCTGCTGCCAATCGCAGCTTTTTTTTTTTTTTTTTTTTTGCTTGGGGTGGCAGAAATGCTGGAGCCGGCCCTGGACCAGGCACAGCTAGGTGCCCTGTGACTGGTGTGGGGGAGCGGGCACAGCCAACTGCCCTGTGTCTGATGGGGGGGAGCGGTGGGACCAGGCACAGCCAACTGCCCTGTGTCTGATGGGGGGAGTACTGGGACCAGGCACAGCCAACTGCCCTGTGTCTGATGGGGGGGGGGGGGGTGCTGGGACCAGGCACAGCCAACTGCCCTGTGTCTGGTGGGGGGGTGAGTGAGCACAGCCAACTGCCCTGTGTCTGATGGGGGGGGGGGGTGCTGGGACCAGGCACAGCCAACTGCCCTGTGTCTGGTGGGGGGGTGAGTGAGCACAGCCAACTGCCCTGTGTCTGATGGGGGGGGGGGGGGAGTGCTGGGACCAGGCACAGCTAGGTGCCCTGTGTCTGATGGGGGGAGTACTGGGACCAGGCACAGCTAGGTGCCCTGTGTCTGATGGGGGGGAGCGGTGGGACCAGGCACAGCTAGGTGCCCTGTGTCTGATGGGGGGGAGCGGTGGGACCAGGCACAGCTAGGTGCCCTGTGTCTGATGGGGGGGAGCGGTGGGACCAGGCACAGCTAGGTGCCCTGTGTCTGATGGGGGGAGTACTGGGACCAGGCACAGCTACGTGCCCTGTGTCTGATGGGGGGAGCGGTGGGACCAGGCACAGCTAGGTGCCCTGTGTCTGATGGGGGGAGTACTGGGACCAGGCACAGCTACGTGCCCTGTGTCTGATGGGGGGAGCGGTGGGACCAGGCACAGCTAGGTGCCCTGTGTCTGATCGGGGGAGCGGTGGGACCAGGCACAGCGAGGTGCCCTGTGTCTGATGGGGGGAGTACTGGGACCAGGCACTGCTAGGTGCCCTGTGTCTGATGGGGGGAGTACTGGGACCAGGCACAGCTACGTGCCCTGTGTCTGATGGGGGGAGCGGTGGGACCAGGCACAGCTAGGTGCCCTGTGTCTGATGGGGGGGAGCGGTGGGACCAGGCACAGCTACGTGCCCTGTGTCTGATGGGGGGGAGCGGTGGGACCAGGCACAGCTAGGTGCCCTGTGTCTGATGGGGGGAGTACTGGGACCAGGCACAGCTAGGTGCCCTGTGTCTGATGGGGGGGAGCGGTGGGACCAGGCACAGCTAGGTGCCCTGTGTCTGATGGGGGGAGTACTGGGACCAGGCACAGCTAGGTGCCCTGTGTCTGATGGGGGGAGCGGTGGGACCAGGCACAGCTAGGTGCCCTGTGTCTGATGGGGGGAGCTCTAGAGTTGCCACCTCTGAGGCACACAAACCGGGCCGTCGCGATGACTTAGCCCCTAGGCACCGGCACAGACACTCAGCCGCGGGCCAATCCTGGGCGCCTTTGGCCAGGCGCCAACGCCAGGCAGCTCTGACTTCACCCTCTCGCGCGCCGCACCGCGCTAGACAAAGCGCTGGGGCAGGCTCTGCGTGCGGGTCGCGCGGCCAGGTTGTTGGATCGCCGACCGGGGCGCAACGGGCCTGTGGACTGAAGGCGCCTGTCCTCCCGGCCGGTGGCGTCTGTCCCCTCTGCTGTGCCGCCGCCTCCTCGGTAGGGCGCCCGCCGGGACCCTTCCCCGCGGGGAGCCGTTTCGCCCGCGGAAGCAGGTGGTTGCTCTGACTCTAATCACACCGGGCCCTCCCCTCTGCCGCGTGGTGCACCCGGCCCTGTCACCTAGCTGGCGAGCGCTGCTGCGACACGCCTCCCCTCACGCTCTTTCTTTGTGTGGCAATCCCGAGGCCGGAGCCGCCATCTTTACTGTGGGCATCAAGTCCGGAAAGGTGCGGGGGTTGGCGAGGTTTACTGGCGGGACGTCACTCCCAGTTCCTGTGGCCTCTGCCCTCATCCAAGATGGCGCTTATTGCTTCAGCAGTTGGAGGCGGTTCTAGGATGGCGGCGGGGGTTACGCCTGCGCACTAGGCGTGAGGGAGGTGGCGAGGCCTGGCAGGCCCCATTGTTTTGTGGGGGGCGGAGCCGCTTGTGCTGTTTTTGCTGCGGATGGAGCCGGAGGCGCTGGCCGGGGTGGATGGCGGGTCTGCTTCTGGTCCCCTGGGGGTCCCCCCAGTGCTCTCAGTGTCGCAGCGCCGGGCCGAGCTCCGGCGGAGGAAGCTGCTGCTGAACTCGGAGGAGAGGATCAACCGCATCATGGGCTTCCACCGGCCGGGCGGGGTGAAGGGTAAGAGGTGGGGAGACATTGGGGGGCCAAGGTGGGGGCCGGGTGTCGCTCAGCCCTAGCCCGACGGGAGGCCAACGGTGAGGGGCTGTGGCCTCCACGAAGACACTGAGGAAGGGGCTGGGGGCAGGCAAGAGGGAGAGGCTGCTGGGGGGGGACCCTGCCACTGAAGGGAGCCAGACTGGGCTGGAGATTGCTGGGGATACTCCTCCCATTAAAAAAGGGGCAGGGGGAGATAGAGCCAGCATAGGTTGGAGGCTGTGGCTAGCCCCATAGCTTTTGGGGTATATGATACACAACAGCCATGCTCTTGTTACCTTGCTTCTAGGCAAGGCGAGGGGCTCTGGGGATGTATAGTGATTCATAGATTATAGGACTGGAAGGGACCTCGAGAGGTCATCGAGTCCAGTCCCCTGCCCGCATGGCAGGACCAAATACTGTCTAGACCATCCCTGATAGACATTTATCTAACCTACTCTTAAATATCTCCAGAGACGTAGATTCCACAACCTCCCTAGGCAATTTGTTCCAGTGTTTAACCACCCTGACAGTTAGGAACTTTTTCCTAATGTCCAACCTAGACCTCCCTTGCTGCAGTTTAAACCCATTGTTTCTGGTTCTATCCTTAGAGGCTAAGGTGAACAAGTTCTCTCCCTCCTCCTTATGACATCTTCCTCCTCTCCGGGAGCGGGGAAAACACTCTTCCCCACCAAGATGGGTGGGGGCATGACTGTGCTATCGGTGATGGGTTTTTTTTTGTGGTAGTTACATCCTCACTCCTCTTCTGCCCATGCTTTGCTGCAGAGATTGGAGGAGTCCACTTTGCTGTGCAGAAACACACCTCAGTGCAGCATACAAATGCCTGTGTGATTTCCCTCAGTGGGTGAGGGATGGTATCTGGCGATCTTTTCACTGACCTCAGCATTTTCTGCTCTCTCTAAAATAGTTTAGGTGACTTCTGCACACTCCAGTTTAGTGTTGTTGAGATTTGCTGCTTGTGGTCATATTCTTTTCTTCCGTGTTTCATATATTTGGAATCACATTAAACTTCTGTTCAGGGCCCTTTAGTGTATTAGGGTTATTATTATCTATAAAGCACCATAGATGTATATAGCTCTGTATACACATAAAATAAGGGGTGTGTGTGTCCTCCTCCTGCCCCCTAAAAATAATTTACAATTTAAGGGTCTGATCCTGCAAGGACTCTACACACACAATTGCCATTGACTTTAATGGAATTTTCTGCTTGTACAGGAGTAGGCAGGATTGTGTCCTGTTGTGCTGATTGGGGGTTCCTTGGGCCCAACAAAGGAATGCTAATAAAACTCTTCTTCACTGTTCACACTTAATCCTGTTTAATGTTGTGTTTGGAGTTTTGTGTGAAATTATCGTTGGTTTACTCCCATTATAGTAGCCGCCATCTCAATCTTTTTAATATTTTATTAAAGACACAGAAAAACAAAAAGTTAAAGCGTTAGAAATGTAAAGTTGTAAGTAAGGCTTTCATTTTAACAATATTCTTTATTCCTTTTGCCTTGATAAGGAGTAACCACTTCTTGACAGTTTTGCAGATGGCATTAAAGAAGGTAGTAGATGTTGTACAGACAATTGAAGAATGCAGCCCAAGTGTCAGCACAGGCAGAGAGTCACAGACGGCATGCATTTGACAAAGTGGGTGTTCACCCACGAAAGCTTATGCTCCAATACGTCTGTTGGCCTATAAGATGCCACAGGACTCTGTCGCTTTTTACAGTCCTTGTTTGGGACCTTTCCACCTGTTGTTTTGCCACCCCAGGACTTTAGCGGGAGCCTTTAAGAGCCCTTATTACAATTTGCTTCACTTAAACAATCCAGTTTGTATTTGTCTCCAACTTTCATTAACCATTCTAATTAATAAGCTAAATTTTGATTATGAAAAATACTTCTCTTATAGTTTTTCTTTTTTTCTGGTTTAATACCCATGACTGGAATACCCTTTAATTGCATTTTCTCTTTCCCCACCAAATGAAAGGTCATTGTCCTCATTTAGCACTCTGCAGCTCCACAATTGACTACATCTTGGCTTGTTTCCTTCCATACCTTCTAGGTTGCGTATGGTTCTTAATGCTCCTTCTGTCTGCTTCACTTACTCTGAATTCTATGTCTCTTTTACACTGCTCTCTTTGCTTGAAATAACCCCTTGCTTCCTGTGTTCCAGATGTCATTCTTCAAGTCTCTCCTCACACCCAGTGCTTTTACTTGGTTTTTCATTGCGGAGTGACTGTGCTGTGCTGACACTTGGGCTGCATTCTTCAATTGTCTGTACAACATCTGCTACAGTTTTTATAAACTCTTTATTGCTGGGTTTTAATGTATATTTTGTATTTTGGAAAGTGTCATATGCACCTATGGAAGTCAGTATGGTGGTAGAGGGAAGTCATTGAGCTTCTTAGAGCCCATTGCAAATGTATATATAAAAAAATAAAAGGATGGATCTTATGAAGTCACTGTCAAGATAACAGATTTTTGTCTTGATGCTGAAGCTGGCTTTATGCAATGTTTTTTTATTGTTTTCCACCAGGAGACATGGTGTAATGGTCTGAGCATAGAAGTAGTAGTCAGGAACGCCTGAATTCTAATCCTAGCTCTAACACAGAGGTCTTCTATTGCCTAGGGCAAGTCACTTAACCACTGCCTCAGTTTCTCCATCTGTCAAATGGGACTGCTGATAGTCACTCATTTACTTCTCAGGGGGTTTAGGAAGATTAGTTAAATACTGTTTATAAAATGCTGTGAAGAAAAGCTTGAACGTATTTGTTATCAATAGTAAAGCTGTGGTTTCACAAAAATGATTTAATACATCAACCTGATGCCCAAAATCCAGCAGGCTGAGAGGCTGATCTAAATATTCAGTGGGAATAACATGCTTCATGTTTTGTTTCTCCTCTTCAGATGATGAAAGTCACACAGAATCAAAACTTCAACATGAGCAAGATAAATCGAACTCCCTCCCTATTCCTGCAGTTTCAAAGCGAATTGTGCTTGGTGATTCTGTCTGTAATTTGGCAGGAACATCTGACCACACAAGTGGCATTATAGAGCTCAAAGGAGATAAAAAGGACTTGTTCAGTAAAACTCCTGAGCTTGGTAACGATGGTACCAGCGAGCTCCGGCATCGTAGCAGAGGGGATCTGGCATCAGAAGCTTCACAGAGAGCACCTCGACATGGATTAGATCAATACTTATCAAGATTTGATGAAGCTATGAAGCTAAGAAACCAGCTGATGAATGAGAAGCCTAGTCAAGAGAATGGGAATGCAGTGGAGGAATTTGATTCTTTTCGCATTTTTAGATTGGTGGGATGTGCGCTTCTTGCCATAGGAGTTAGGGCTTTTGTGTGCAAGTACTTGGTGAGTTAAGAAAAATATTTGTTGCTGCAAATCCCACATTAGTTCTCTTCTAGAGGTAACATGAAATTCAACATGGCCCTTGTCTGTAGTTGGTGACTGGATGAGTAGGGAACTTTTTCTCTTATATAAGCCCTGAGCAGTCATTACCTTCTGAGATGACTGCCTGCCTCAAGAACCTGCACTGTCTGGGTAGTGCAGCCAGTAGGTAGCAGTTGAGAGAAGTGCAAACTATAACCTCATCTCCTAGAGACTAAGAACATTAGCACCAGAATGCTTCAAGCATTTGCCTGTGTCTCCAGCTGGAATCTCATCTAGAAGTATGTAGCTAGCACAAAATACCATCTTCTGAGTAATTGGGTTGACTTTAGACAGCATTGATGTTGTAACTGTGGCAACAATCTTTGGTAAGTCTGTAAAGCCTCCTATGTCTATCTCCTTTCAGGGTCAGGGCCTAAGAGAATTTATGCAGCTATTCCTCCTTAGTGGTTAAATTTATCTATTTAGGCAACCAGTGTTCATAAAAATGGTTATTTTATTTTGCAGTGCAGTGACTGAAATTTTATTACACACAAATGGCATTTTCCTTGGAAGAGTAAGTTAATGTGATTCCCCAATTATCCTTGTTTGTCTAACTAATTTTCATGTTTTCTCTTCAATCTTCACAGTCAATATTTGCACCATTTCTTACTCTACAACTTGCATATATGGGACTGTCCAAATATTTTCCAAAGGTAAGATCAGTATTCAGAAAAGATTAATTTAAAATCTTTAAAACTGAGAATGGTTTAGCATGGGCCCAGCTAGTACAGAATGTACTTTACAACAGGATTAAGTGACTAATTGATGTATCAATATGGCCCCCTTTCATTTTAAGGTAGTGAAATGAAAGGCACCTATTATTGTGGATTAATGCACTAGCCTTTAAATTGTCAGGACCTTAATTCAAATCCTGTTAAACCCTCGAGTGAAAATGAGTTCTATTGTCTTGTTCTTGTGCCTCGTGAACATTTAGTCATACTACCATTGGAAGGATCTGGTCAAAAGAGGACTTTAGTTCTTCTTTTGTGTTATGAAGCATTTACCTTCCATCCATGCAGTACCATATATACTCGTTCATAAGCCGAATATTTTTGGTTAAAAAGTGATGCATCAAAGAGCGGGGGTCGGCTTATAAACGGGTCTACACCAAAACTTGATGATTTTAACCTCTATGGAATCATTTAATTGAATATCTAATAAATTGTCATTTTGTTTACCTGGAGCGTCTGCAGGCATGGAGCCCCTCAGCTCCCTGTGGCCACGGTTCGCCGTTCCCAGCCAATGGGAGCTGTGGGAACTTCCCGCCGCTCCCATTGTCTGGGAACGGCGAACTGCGGCCACAGGGGGCTGAGGGGCTCCATGCCTGCAGACGCTCCAAGTAAACAAAACGTCCCAACCTGCCAGCAGCTTACCCTGATGGGCCAGGAGCCAAAGTTTTCCAACCCCTGAAATATAGGGTCGGCTTATGACAAGGTCATACAGTTCTTGCTATTTTTACCTGTCCATTTTGGGGGGTCGGCTTATAAACGAACGGGCTAATGAACGAGTATATACGGTACTTATCTGCGGTCACTGTTGTGTGGTTTCATCCACAGATGATGTGCGTGAGATGTTCGAGCTAACAGAATTTTTCCCCTCTGTGTGAACTAAACCCTAGTCCTTCATTTTCAAGGTCACTGAATTCACTTACTAATAACTGTTTAAATGTAGGGCAGAAGTCAAGGTGGAAGACTTTGAAATGTGAGGATTTATTTACTTGCCTAACTTCCTGTTCATCAATAGGAAACTGTATCCCTTGCTTTATATATCTATCCTGGTTAATTACAATTAAGTGACTGCTTAGCTGATGTCTTTATCAGCCTACATTGTAAAGGAAGGTCAGCTAATACTTGATCCATAGTTTAAAATTCTAATGTTCCTTTTCAAAGGAATAGTAGATTAACTATAGACTGTAGGAATAAATGAGTGGTTGGGCTTTCTTAGGTAAGATGTAATTGAAAACAGTGAACTTTCAAGAAGTCATTCTAAACTGATCTGCAGACAACACCAGACAGTGTATTAAGGGGATTCATCCTGGATTAGAGCACCTGGACTAGATCACCCATTAGATTTTTTTAAACTCTAGTTTCCATGATTCTAATTTCAGTTATTTAACTGTAATATTTTAAGATGTGACTTTTTTGAATTTGAAAATAATATGCTTGCTGACAACATTTACCGTTCATTGTGTATGTTGCTTTAATGATACTTTAAACCACAGGCCTGTTGGTCCATCTCTGGGCTAGCTAAGTGGAAAGTACAGCTTTCCTGGCACATTTTGAGAGGAAATGGCCAAACCCCTTTCCCTCATTTTAAATATATTATAATGATTAATCTTGTGTGAGCTAATTACTTAGTAAATAATTACTAATACTTACGCAGGTCATTCTGCTATCGGTGTCCATTTTTGTTGCTTTATAAAAATGTTGGGATACCATGAGTATAAGACTGTTTAAATATTCATAAATGGCTTGATTTACCTATACTGTACAATAGTAAGTTGCAATACTAAACCATAATAGATCACAACATTTTGAAATTTCACACAACTTAATGTTGCCTTCCCAAAAATGAATTTCAGTATAAAATGCCAAACAGACATCTATTCTAGAATTTAGGACCTTTGACAAATAACTTAAACCACAACCTGTAACACAGAGAGTAGCCAATTCACCCATCCTACAAAAACCTTAACCTTACAGTCTCAGCCCTTTCCTATTACCCGTTTTAAGAGATGGAATTGTCAAGGCCTCCTAATGGTCAACAGATTCAAACTATTTCAGACCACTGAGAAGGGAGTGAATTTGAAGGTGGTCATGGCCCTTCTTAAGAGAGCTCTGCAGCAGTTTCGTTTAGAAAACTGATGGAGCACCAGTGTGATCACCTGTGCTGATGATATCTGAAGCAGTATTGCATGGAGAGAGAAGTGCCATGCCATTTGTGGCTTACTAGGTCAAAACCAACATCTTGAACTTGACCCAGAAACCAGCCTGATAGCCAGTGTATGTGTGTTCATGGAGAGAAAAGCTGCTCAGCAAGTATCATTCTATGATAGTTGTTGCCAAATGCATTTAAGATGTAGCCCTAAATAGAGCACATGGTCATAATCTAATTTAGAGATGATAAAGGCATTGATTACAGTAGCAGGGTTGCATCAAGAGATGGTTACACTCTCTAACCAGAAAAAGATGGGGAAAAAGTAGTTTTGATCATCATTGTTAGGATTATCCAGTATCAACTGTTAATATAACAAGACTACTGATTGCACCCTTGAGTGACAACCAGTGGGGACAAACAATCTGATTAGTCTTCATTATAGCTCCTGGCTTCTTGCCCCAGCTGGTCATAAAGCTCAAGGGTATAAAACTAAGGTAAACTAGCTTGTTCTCCTCATGCACCAGTCTCAATCAGACACAGAAAGATGCTTTATCGCACTTTGTGTTGGATGACCTGAAAATACAAAGTGGGTATTGTCAGGATACTAAAAACAAAAAAAATTCACTGCATGTCTCCTTGCTAGCCGTCCTTTCAGCTCTCTATGCATAGTGGAAACCTGCGGCATCCCACATGAGATCATCCTCAGGGCAGAAAAGCACCCTCCCAAAACTGCTCACTGGGATCTCTGAGATAAAAGAATAAAACGATCAAGTAGCAGTCCCAGATACTCTTGCTGGAGTCCACACGTGGGGTCAGGTTTTAAACTAAATAATTTTTCTGCATTAGAAAAGGATCAAGATCTCAGATTCCCAAGAGGACGTGATCAAATTGGTCTTAACTGAGTAATACAAGTGAAGACGGTTCCAGCCCTGAAGAGCTTACAGTGCAAAATAAGCATGACGCACCAAGTGAGCTTCCACTCTTCCATTGTCAGTCTTTGGGAGATATAATATCCATGATGTCTAGAAAGATGAGAGAAGATTGTATCCTCCATAGCAGCCAGTGGCATTTACTGCTGAAGCTGAGTCTTGCTGTCTGGACTTGCTGTCACAGGATTAGCACACAGTGGCAGTTTGAGAATAAAAAATAGGGTTGGATAGTTTGAAATGAAAGGATAGATGAAAGCCTCCCAAACTTAGAGCAGGTCTGCACTAGAAATTTTTGCTGGTAAAGTAATGTCCGTTAGGGATATAATCTTTGACATTTTTATAATGGCAAGAGTCCTAGTGTAGATGCAGCTATACTGGCAAAAAAGTGCTTTTGCCAGTGTAGTTTATATAGGGAACTGGTATAAGCTATACCAGCAAAAGCACATTTTTTCCCAGCAAAAGCTATGTCTGTGCTAGGAAGTTTTGCCAGCATAGCTAAACTAACTCAGACTTCCCTATTTTCCACGGTGGTTTGGGAGAATATTGGAGCCATCTCAGCGTGAATCTGTTGCAAAGACAATGAGAGAAATGTTCAGAATCCTAGAGCACAATTGCAGAGAATGGATACAAGACTTCACAGGGGGATAAAATGTATGTTATCTATACTGACAATTCAAACAAATAAACATACTAAAAATATTCAGGTATTGGCTTAAAGGTAGGTGTGTTGCTTTAAGCAGAACTGGATTGTGACAGATGAAATAATTTAGTAATCACTGTTTTTGTTTTTTGATGTTTAGAGTGAAAAGAAGATGAAAACTACGGTATTAACTGCTGCTCTTTTACTGTCAGGAATCCCTGCAGAAGTGATTAGTCGCTCCATGGATACCTATAGCAAAATGGGAGACATTTTCACAGATCTCTGTGTTTATTTCTTTACTTTTATCTTCTGCCATGAACTGCTTGTTTTTTTTGGTTCTGAAGTGCCGTGATGTCTGTAGAACTCAATACAGTAGTTGCATAAAAGTTTTCCGTTCTGTATTCCTATAATATCGCTGGGTATGCCACACCGGTTTATACCTTACTTAATTCTTACCTATTCAAATGCTTGAAAGCGGTTAAATCCACTCATATGAATGGAAGAACAGGGTCCCAGGTTTGGGGTTGTATTAGTACAGTTTATTCAATTTCTAATGTGGAGATTAGAGTGCAAGTGTCAGTGATTTATATCTTTTGCTTATTTAGTTAGATGTCCTTTTCACCGTACCCCAAGCATCACTTACATTGTGTCACTTTCTTGTTGACTTGGTAGTGTGAGAACACAACAGAACTGGTGTGCTCTCAACAGAACTATTTATACATTGTGACAGGACTTACCTAAAGACTGCTCCCTGTGTATTACTTCTGTTTTTTTAAATTTAAATAAAGTAAAATGTACCCAGACATTCTATTGTTCAAACTTTGAATGTTGAACAAAAATAGCCTCAGCCCACACGCCTGCTGCTTCTGCAGCAGTTTGGTGATGTGCCACCTCACTGTCTTGCTCTCAGTTGAAGTCCTCATTCTCTCTGTGCATAAGTTATTTGTTATAGCCATGACTGATTTCAAGTGAGGAAACCGGAGCAAAACTACTAAGCAAAAAAATCCTGTTGTCCTACAAATGTCGTTCTTCAAGAAGTAAGAAGACATATTTAGAAACTATGCTAATCTCATAATGTTTCCCTGAGCATTTGGCAGCTCTCTAATCCTAGTAGTTATCCTAACCCTAGTTTTACCCACACTTTCATCTTGACCTCGGTTTACTACTCTCTAGAGGGTTCACTTTCTACAGTGAAAGCAGCACTCAAGAAGCCTGAGTCTAAAGCAGTTGCTTCATATTTATTAAAAATGTCTGTGTTGTTTTGGTCAACCGCTAGTTAACCAGGGGACTACATATTTTGACTATGTATATCTTTTCTGTATTTCTCTCCCTGTGTTTATTACTAAAGACATTTGCATGTAAACAGGATCTTAATTGCATGGGAGTTCTGCTCCGCTGCTTAATACTGCTACTGCTCAACAGCATAACAACCTTTGGCTGGCATTCAGCAGAGCTATTTATATATTGACTGACTTGCTTATTCCTTTGTTCTACATGTTGGTTTGAAGTCCCCCCAAATAAATCACAATAGCCATGCTTATTCAAATCTGAACTACTGAAACAGGCAATGGAAAAAACATTTTCTTATTGCCATGTTGTTTTGAGTTTATTTCCACATGAAGATCAATGTGTTGAGGGGGAAAGTGGTACCTGTTAGGAGCACATGTAAAACCAGACAGGAGGGATTTAGGAGGCCGCCAAGGCGGATAAATACTATTCTCTCTCTAGGGGGAAGTGAGCTACCTTTTCAATCCCATAGAAATGTGACACATTGAGAGGAAGGAATGGGCTATGTGAAGTGTTATCCCAGCTAGCCACCCCTTCACATTGGCCATCTTCAATTATTTCTGCTGCATCTGAACTAGGTGTTACCTCCACCATGTAGCTTGTCTATTGGTGAAATAGGCCAATATCAGTTTTTTAATTTGGAGAGGATCAATAATTTTATTGGTGCTTGTCTACAGTGATAGTTTTGCTTCCTAAACAAACAAACAAACAAAAATCTGGCTACATGTTGCTAAAGTAAACAAGACTGTGCTTTCTGCCTAATCTTTCTCAACTAAAATTATCTGCATTATAATTTTAATTCTGTATTTCTCAGCCAATTGTTAGACCTATGTCTATGGCATGAAAAAGAATCGTATGTTCTGAGTCTACACTACATTCAGTTCTTTTGCACTACCATTGTTTTTGTTGGCCAGCCAATTGTATACATTTAGGGCTAGATTGTAAACTATTCTGATTTAGGTCTGATAGCACCAATGCAGTTTGTGGTGACAGTGTAGCTGTGTTGATCCCAGGATATTAGAGAGAGACAAAGTGGGTGAGTTAATATCTTTTACTGGACCAACTTCTGTTAGGCCTGGTCCCCACTAACCCCCCACTTCGGACCAAGGTACGCAAATTCAGCTACGTTAATAACGTAGCTGAATTCGAAGTACCTTAGTCCGAACTTACCGCGGGTCCAGACACGGCAGGGAGGCTCCCCCGTCGATGCCGCGTACTCCTCTCGCCGAGCTGGAGTACCGGCGTCGACGGCGAGCACTTCCGGGATCGATTTATCGTGTCTAAACCAGATGCGATAAATCGATCCCAGAACATCGATTGCCTGCCGCCGGACCCTCCGGTAAGTGTAGACGTACCCTTGGTAAAAGAGGCTCTGTGTATCTTGAAAGCTTGTCTCTTTCACCAACAGAAGTTGGTCCAGTAAAAGATATTACCTCATCCACCTTGTCTTAGCACAAAAGTAGACATGTTAAAAGGTTCAGTCAACAGATTCAGATAGGGGCTTTTCAAACCATTGTTGAAATGTAAATAATGAGTCTGCTCAAAAAATGATACGTGACCTAACTTTCAGGATTATATAGCACATAAACAAGTATTGCAGAAATGCAACATATTAGTCCTATGGAGGGTCTAAAAATGCGGAATTTCTCATTATTCCTGACTAATATTTCAGCTTTTAAGAATGGTTTCATTGTAATTAGTTAAGCCTAGAAAAGCACCTTGGCATACAGATTATTATTCTTTCTGCACTCTACTCCTTTTGCATTCCTATAACTTGGAAATGACTAAACCAGATTTTTTTCATAGGTGCCAGAAGGAATATTGCTCTGAGGCTTAACATGGAAATTTTGACTCTGAAAAGAATACTTTTGTCAGACATATAATCCTGCTGAAGATAGGGTGGGCATATAACCCTCCTCCCTGCTGTAATTAACGAATGAAGCATAGGGCTGATAGGGCAAATGTTCATAAGATGGAATTCTTTCATTGCTTGGTCGAGGATGAATTCAATCGCCATGATCTCATTTTCTCTGTTCATGTACAATATGCTCTTTAATGTTTCTTTATTTCGACACTGGTTGTTTTCTATTAAATTTATTAAATTTATGCTTGTTACCACCTTCTCTTATGGTTTGACTGTGCTTGGGAAGCCACCCTTTTTATTAATTGAGATCTCCTGCTTTAATGTTCTGAACGAGTTGCCAATTCCACAAGGAACATCAAAAAAGGGCTAAGTTTTATGGTCTTGTATTAGTAAACTGTTTAATTTGAGCACAGGACTAAGAGCTGGAAATTCCTTAGTTGTAATCCCAGCTCAGATGCTTTCAATGAGTAGTTGAACCCCCTGCCTCAGTTTCCCTATCTGCAGAGCTCGGTTCTGTTTCTCCCATTCTACAAAGCTGTACTTGTTCAGGTATCCCAATGACATTAATAAGACCCCAGAAGATACAATGCTTGCCTGAGTAACACTTTGAAGGGGGGAAGCTCATGGTTACTTACAGGGTATTGTATAAATTAATAATATATAATATTTGTAAAGCTCTGTAAACATTAAAAGAACTATATAAATGCTAAGTATTGTTTGGGGTTAATTACTACACATAAACTGCATGTGTGTTAAATTACAGCACATGAGGTTAGCACACTGATTACTGAGTAAACCTCAAAATTGGTGTTCATTATATGCATATACATTTATTTTTTTTAAATCTGAATTGATTGCATGTACAAATTGTTTACCTAAATTTGAATGCCAACTGAACAATCAATCTCAATGTACAGATGTTTGGGTACTTTGAGGTGACCATACCTGATCCCAATATTACCTTTTTTACAAGAATTTCTGAAGTTAATAGTCCCTTTGGTAATTGATATCATACACTTGTTACATGTGATGAGTCTTTGTACCAGGTATATCACATGTAGGAGCTCTAAGTGTCTGGCTGTGTTTATTTAGGTTCATATTTTTCTCTGTAAAACAGATTTGCCTTCAGCAGTCATTTAAAATGACTGTTTTTAATCAAACAAATCAAAATTCTAATCTGTATTCTCTACAGTCTTACTGTAAATGCACAGGACTGACAACGTGTCTTGTTATGGTCTTCATAAAATAGTTATTTCCCTAGTAAATCTTGGTTTTTATAACTTTACCAGTAAAATTAGCATCTGCCTAAGACACAAGTGGTCAGTTTTCAGATGTAGTTTTCATTTGACTGATTAATTTTTGTTAATTTTAGTCCCAAAACCATTAAAAAGAAGTTTGATATTTTGTAAATTTAAATAAAAATGCCCCTTAATCTGGA
The DNA here is from genome assembly GCF_011386835.1 of Chrysemys picta bellii. Classification (NCBI taxonomy): domain Eukaryota; kingdom Metazoa; phylum Chordata; order Testudines; family Emydidae; genus Chrysemys; species Chrysemys picta. The sequence goes on from NC_088798.1 coordinate 98,998,727, forward strand.
CTTGTAATTTGTATGGTACAAATTCAGTCCTTTTACCTGGAGCAAATGTTTCTGGTTTCAGACAGTGGGACCCATTAGCAAAGAAGTAGTTATGTATGGAAGTCATAATTAGGTCACTTTTCTCGATCTGTATTCTGAGGTGTTTTTTCCCCTCTAGATTTAAATATTCTGAAAAATGAGGCTTCCATCACCTTTGAGGTGCAATTTTTGCAGGCTAATTGAATTCACTATGATTTTTCATCCTGATATGTAGCCTCAGATTTAATTTTATTGCATTTTTTTTTCAAGTTACACCCATTGGACCATTCTAAATAAGAGCCCTTCATTTATTTTTAGATAGGTGCGGCTTCCCTTCCCAAACTACATTCCTATACACAAAGAAAACCTGCCCTCTAACAAGGGTTACAACATGGTAAAAATTAGGGCTGTCGATTAATTGCAGGTAATGCATGCGATTAACTAAAAAAAAATCGCAATTTATTGCACTGTTAATATTCCAATTGAAATTTATTAAATATTTTTGGTTTTTCTACATTTTCAAATGTGGATATCAATTACACCATAGAATACAAAGTGTACAGTGCTCACTTTATATTTTTATTTTATTAAATATTTGCACTGTAAAAATTATAAAAGAAATAGTATTTTCACTTCACCTCATACAAGTACTGTAGTGCAATCTCTTTACCATGGAAGTGCAACTTACAAATGTAGTTTTTTTTGTTACATAACTGCACTCCAAAACAAAACAATGTAAAACTTTAGAGCCTACAAATCCATTCAGTCCTACTTCTTGTTCAGCCAATCGCTCAGACAAACAAGTTTGTTTATATTTACGGGAGATAATGCCCACTTCTTAGTTACAATGTCACCTGAAATTGAAAACAGGTGTTCGCATGGCACTGTTGTAGCTGGCATCACAAGATATTTACATGCCAGACACGCTAAAGATTTGTATGCCTCTTCATGCTTCGGCCATCGTTCCAGAGGACATGCTTCTATGCTGATGATGCTCGTTAAAAAAATAATGCGTTAATTAAATTTGTGACTGAACTCCTTGGGGCAGAAATGTATGTCGCCTGCTCTGTTTTACGTGTATTATGCCATATATTTCATGTTATAGCAGTCTCGGATGATGACTCAGCACATGTTGTTCATTTTAAGAACACTCTCACTGCAAATTTGACAAAATGCAATGAAGATACCAATGTGAAATTTCTAAAGATAGCTACAGCACTCAACCCAAAATTTAACAATCTGAAGTACCTTTCAAAATCTGAGAGGGATGAGGTATGGAGCATACTTTCAGAAGTCTTAAACGAGCAACATTCTGATGTGGAAACTACAGAACCCAAACCACCAAAAAAGACAATTAACCTTCTGTTGGTGACATCTGACTCAGATGATGAAAATTAACATGCGTCGATCTGCATTGTTTTGGATCATTATTGAGCAGAACCCATCATCAGCATGGACACAGCCTCGGGAATGGTGGTTGAAGCATGAAGGGACATGTGACTCTTTACATGCCAGATGTGCTAAATATCTTGCAACACCAGCTACAACAGTGCCATGCAAATGCCTGTTCTCACTTTCAGGTGACATTGTAAAAGAAGCAGGCAGCATTATCTTCAGCAAATGTAAACAGACTTGTTTATCTGAGCGATTGGCTGAACAAGAAGTAGAACTGAGTGGACTTGTAGGCTCTAAAGTTTTACATTGTTCTATTTTTGAATGCTGGGGTTTTTTTGTACATAATTCTACATATGTATGTTCAGCTTTCAAGATAAAGAGATTGCAGTACAGTACTTGTATTAGGTAAATTTAAAAATATTTTTTTTGACAGTGCAAATATTTGTAATAAAAAATAAATATAAAGTGAGTATTGTACACTTTGTATTCTGTTGTCAGTGAAATCAATATATTTGAAAATGTAGAAAACACCCACAAATATTTAAATAAATGGTATTTTATTAACAGTGCAATTAATCATGATTACATTTATCAAGCGATTAAAAAAATTAATGTTATAGGTTGGTTTCAGTGACACTTAGGTTTCATCAGCACTATAACTTTTAACTCAGGATTCCCCCAAGTCTAGGGTACAGAGGCTTTAGTCGAGTATTACATGACAAAAATATTCCTGTTTGAGTACTGCTGGGACCATGCCAGCATGGTTGTGCAGTGGTGGGATTTTGTCCCTGTGGGCAAGAATAAACTATGTTAGAACAGGGTTAAGTAAAGGGTGTTCCAACATGGTTATTTTTGCATGCTAAAGAGGCTGATAGCCACAGGATCTGAGTATGAGGTGTGAACACCAACTGTGATGTACTCCCTAGTGCTCTTGAACATTAAGGCCTGGTCTACACTACGGGGGTAGGTCAAATTTAGCCATGTTAGGTCGATTTAGAAATGAATGCATCCACAAAACCAACCCTGTTCCGTCGACCTAAAGGGCTCTTAAAATTGACTTCTGTACTCCTCCCCAGAAAGGGGAGTAGCACTAAAATCAACTTTGCTGGGTCGAATTTGGGGTAGTGTGGATGCAAATCGATTGTATTGGCCTCTGGGAGCTATCCCAGAGTGCTCCATTGTGACCACTCTCAATAGCACTTTGAACTCCGATGCACTAGCCAGGTACACAGGAAAAGCCCTGGGAATTTTTGAATTTTAGTTCCTGTTTGGTCAGTGTGGTGAATTCAGCAGCACAGGTGTCCGTACATTCCCCCCAGAATCGTAGAGCGTAGAATGTTTCTACTCTCCCCCTATCATCTCCGTCCCTGAGGTTATTGCAGATTAGAAGGCGAAAAAAACATGTTTTCCATGCTCATGCAGTCCTCCCCCACTGATAGGGCACAGCTTAGTTCAGTGGCAGAGACTAGGAAAGAATTAAGTGAGCGCGAAGAGCGGAGGCAGGATGTGATGCTGAGGCTAATGGGGGAGCAATGGACATGAAGTGTCTGTTGGAACTGCAGGAAAGCCAACAAGAGCACAGACCCCCTGCTGCATCCACTGTATAACCCCCTCCTCCCCATGTTCCATAGCCTCCTCACCCAGACACCCAAGTACGTGGAGGGGGGGGAGAAGAGGCTCCGGGCACCCAGCCACTCCACTCCAGAGGATGGCCCAAGCAACAGAAGGCTGTCATTCATACAGTTTGATTTTGAGTGTGGCTACAATAAGCAATGTGGCCTTATTTTCCCTCCTCCCCTACCCCACCTGGGCTACCTTGTCCGTTATCTCACTTATTTTTAATTAATAAAGAAAGAATGCAGGGTTTTAAAACAATAGTGACTTTATTTCAAAGAGGGGAGTGTGGTTGGTTTAGAGGGAATTAAAATCAACAAAGGGGGTGGGTTTGCATCAAGGAGAAACACACAACTGTCACACTGAAGCCTGGCCAGTCATGAAACTGGTTTTCAAAGCCTCTCTGATGCAACAGCAGTGGTGACGGTGAGCTGAGTGGGCTCCATGCTTGTCCTGATATGGAGTCTGCACGGGAAACCCAGGAAAAAAGGCAGGAAACGATTGTCTGCCGTTGCTTTCACAGAGGGAGGGGCGACTGACAACATGTACCCAAAACCACCCGCGACAATGTTTTTGCCCCATCAGGCATTGGGAGCTTAACCCAGAATTCCAATGGGCAGCAGAGACTGCGGGAACTGTGGGATAGCTACCCACAGTGCACCGCTCTGTAAGTCGATGCTAGCCACGGTAGTGAGGACACACTCCCCTGACTTAATGCGCTTAGTGTGGACATACACAATCGACTGTATAAAATCGATTTCTAAAAATCGACTTCTATAATTTCGTAGTGTAGACATACCCTAAGGCCTCTGGGTTTAGAGGGGGGTAGCCATTCTTGAGATGAGGAAAATGAATCAGAGACTGTGACCCCCCCCCCACCCTGATTCCACCAATGGGAGAACAGGCGTGGAGCAGTGACTCCCATTTTAACCACCACTGGTTAGCCCTGCTAAACGCAGCTCTAGTTGAGAAGGTGGCCAGTCAACAGGTGCACTCCGGCCATTGCTAACAATGAGAAACTTGACCAAAGAGGCTAGTGTAGACCAGACCCGACCCAGGCCCTCTTGGAGCTGCTGCTCCAACTCCCAGCAGCCTCCATAAAGGACCTTGCTTGGGACTCTGGGCTGGGCCGGGTTTGATCGCCGTGGCTGGGATGTTCCGGAGTGCAGCAAGGTGTAAGTGACAGGTTTCAGAGTAGCAGCCGTGTTAGTCTGTATCCGCAAAAAGAAGAACAGGGGTACTTGTGGCACCTTAGAGACTAACAAATTTATTAGAGCATAAGCTTTCGTGGACTACAGCCCACTTCTTCGGATGCACCTTGCTGCATCCGAAGAAGTGGGCTGTAGTCCACGAAAGCTTATGCTCTAATAGATTTGTTAGTCTCTAAGGTGCCACAAGTACCCCGTTCTTATTTTTAAGGTGTAAGTGCGCTCCCTGCACTGCTCTCTCAGGCCCCCACCGGCGCGAGGCGTAGGCTGCACTTCCCGCCTCCCGCCGCCAGGGTGCGCTGCATCCCGGGGACTAGTGGGGCAGGCAGCTTCCCGCTGCCGGTCCCGCTCCTTCCTCTCGTTGGTCACCGCGCTACGGGCTCGTAATGGCGGCAGCTGCGTAGGGGTTCCCGGATCTAGCTGAATCCCGGAGGCCGCCGCTGCTCCGCGCGCTCGGGCCCGGGGCAGTCATGGGCCGAGAGTCCAGGTGAGGAGGCGGGAGCGGCTCTGCCACTGTCCGAGCGGGGCGGCCCCAGCCCGGCTACGGGAACAAAGGGCCGCGGCGGGACCGAGCTGAGGGAGGCTCGCCTAGGAGCGGGGGCCGGGGCCTGAAGGAGCTGGGGAGCGGGCTCCCTCAGGCGGCTGGGCTGGGGGGAGAAGCCGGCAGTCGCCGAGGCTGTGGGGGAGCGTCCAGGGAGCCCCCGTCCCCAGAGGGGCTGCCCCGTACGGGCTGTTGGCTCCAGAAGCCCCGCATGTGGCCTTCGGGGAGTCCGCGGCTCGGAGGCCCGAGCGGTGGCGTCACCTCGGCCCGCCGCGGCGGGCGGGGGGAGCTCGCCCTGGTGGTGTCGCAACGCGATTGTTTGGCGCTCCAGGTGGCTCCGCTCGGCGGCACGAGTGGGGCCCAGTTCTTGGAGACGGAGAGTGGGTCTGATCGCAGGTCCACATGGCTCTGATGCCGCCTGTTCGGATATTCCCCAATCTCCGACCAGTTATCTCCTCTCTCTCCCCACCCCCACCACCTCCGCTCGGCGTCTCCCGAAAAGCGATGGGGTTGCATTGGCTTCAAGTCCTCAGGGCAAACGAAGGGGTAGAAAGTGGTGGTTCTCGTCTCCAGCACAGCGGAGCAGACTGCGTGTACCAAAATGATGGATAACACTGTTGGGATTCAAGCCCATAAATTTATTATATGTGAATGGTTTATGCTGGTTTTTTACGTCCGTGAAGTGCATCATCTCGCTGAACGCTAGTGGGGACAAGGCATTGCCGTTTTTATCTTGATGTAGCTGGTGAAGGTCAGCCCTAGGGGTGGGGTGGGGGGAAATATAGTTACTCACAATGTCAAGCCTATATCAAGACAAAAACTACTTGTGTGGTGCCTCTACTAGAATTTTACACAGAGGTAGGTTATCCTGATGTCATGAGTGCATCTTTTTTTCAATTAAGGAAAAACCCACACTCTGTGGAATGCAGTGGTGCCATCAGAGAAGGGTCAGACTGGCAGGCATGTCACAACTGACCTAATTCAAGCCATACCCATGAATGATATTGGGAGATTATACCCAGGACTGGCTCTATGCACCAGCAAAGCAAGCAGGTGCTTGGGGCGGCACATTTGCAGTGGCAGCATTCGGGCCATCTTTTTTGGGGGGGGGCGGGCTCTGCGGGCACTCCCCCAGGTAGACATTGTCCTGGCCCCCAAGCTGATGCTGCAGTCCAGGTGGAAGAGCCGCAGCGGGTGGCCAAAGCTGGCCCTGTGACTGGGGTCCAGCAGCACTTCGTATACGGGGGGTGCCCTGGGGCTGCTGTGGTTTGTGCTGCCAGGCCCGGGCAGGCCATCCGGCGGGCTCTGACACGTGGAGCACGGGACACTTGGGCTGGGGGCCACCATGCAGGGCACACGGAGCCACTTGCAACTGCTGCAGGGCGGCTGCCCCCCAGCGCCGGGGCTGGGCGAAGCGGCCCGAGTCGCTCAGGGGCTGCGGCAGGGTGGCCAGGAGCAGCAGCGGGGCCATAGAGGGGACCGGTGCCCGGGGCGCTGCTGTGTGGAGCCCACGTCCCGCTCTCTGGGGCTCCGTTCCCCGCTGGCTGCTCCCTCTGAGGCTGCCCTGCCGAGGCAGTCCCTCCCGGCTCTGCCCTTCTAATTCCCTGCCGGTCCTGGAGGCAGGAGTCCCGGCTCGAGGGACCCTGGGCTGAGGCGCGGGAGCCCCGCTGCTTACCCCGACCCTGCCAGCGCCAGACCGGCTGGAGATGAGAGGGGAGCGGGTGGAGTCAGGGCCCCCCTGGGGGCCGGGAAGGAGTTGGGTGGATGCAGCCTCTGCTAGTGTCATGAGCGGGATGCTGATGACCTGCCCTGGGAGTGAGTTACCAGTGACCTAGGGCTGGGGCAGCAGGAGGGTACAGGTGGCGGGGGGGAGAGGCTGGGTCGGCAGGGGGTGCGGGTGGGGGGGGGGGAGCCCAGGGCTGGGGCGGCAGGGGGATGTGGGTGGGGGGGAGGGGATGTGGGGGGAAGAGCCCAGGACTGGGGCAGCAGGAGGGTACCGGGGGGGGAGCCCAGGGCGGGAGTGGGGGGCAGCCAAAATTTTTTTTTGCTTGGGGCGGCAAAAAGCCTAGAGCCCTGATTATACGTCTGAGATGAGCAGTGTATGCAGAGGGTGGGCTGCACTGGATGCTTCTGGACTCTTTGCTTTGTCCTTTTCTCATCAGAGTAGTCGTTTCAGTAGCTTCCTTCAGAACCATGTGGCTTCCATTGCTGCTTCTACCATACTTTGTTGCACTGTGAGCTATCGGATCTCTTTAAATAATAATACTTAGTGCTTTACACGTGAAATAGATAGATTTTAAAATTTTATTAGAGAATATTTAAAAATAAACGATACAGAAAATTTGAAGCGTCAGTTGTTGGTTATTGGGGGTAACATACAGAGTGTGGGGGGGATGCTAGTATTTTGGGGTTGGGCAGCACACATAATACATACAGTCTGCAATGTCCCCAATGGCGGGGTAGACGGTGGGCAGGATCAAGATACAGTTGACAAGCGGTGAGGGTCAATCACTCATACAGGGAGTACAGACGGTCGTGGTAATAAGTAAGTGGACTGGGTAATGGTATTACTCCTTTGCAGGTGCCAAAACTGAGGTTCTCAAGGGGACACAGCAAATCCATGCGATTAATCCTAAAACCATATCTATACTAGGAGTGGGCACGGGTCACTTGCTGGAGGATTCTCTGCACCTTGTGGTCTTTAAACCACGATTTGAGGACTTCAGTAACTCAGACATAGGATAGGGGTTTGTTACAGGAGTCGGTGGGTGAGATTCTGTGGCCTAGATGATCATAATGGTCCCTTCTGACCTTAAAGACTGAGTGCTATATGCGCATACTGTACTGGCAGAGTGTTTTGCTTCTCGGCTCTCTGTGAGCTGAGGGGTGAAAACATTATCTACTTATATCGGCAAAGCGCTGTTACTAGTATGAGCTTTCATGCTTGTAATCTCCCCGAAGTGAAACCAGTACAAGTACAGATTTGCCAGTATAATTGTGTCTACACTAAAATCTTTTGCTGACATAGCTGTGTTGGTCTGGGATCGTACCTCTGTGCTGGCAGAAGCCTATAGTGTAGGCATAGCCTACGTCTCATGGCTCCTCGGCTTGGTTTACTCTTGTAAGTTATATTGGCATAGCTACGTTGTTCTGAGATCTGAAAAAACCATACCCCTGACCGAAATAACTATGCCGACATAACCCTCAGTGTAGACACAGCTATGGTGACAGAAGAATGTCATCAGCGCAGCTAATGTAATTTGGGGGGTGTTTTTTACACTGACAGAAAAACCTCTACTGTTGATGTAGGCTGCATTGGCCTACACTCCCCACTCCCCCAACACAACTGTACTGGCAGTAACCTACTTGATGAGCAAACCCCACAGTATTTTGGGCGCTGCAGGGATCTTTAACTTAGGTAAAAGAAGTGTTGCTGTAGAGTGAATGGGGGAAGCTAAAAACACAAACGAGTAAAGTTCAGCAAGAGAGAGAGAAGCAACCAACTTAACCATAGAAGTTATTTATTGAATAATAGTGATAACTACACAAGGAGGACTAAACCAACCTAACATACATGATTAAAGGTTAATACCTAAGGTAGAAAGGAAAACAGAGAGAGAGAAAGAAGGGGGGATCTCACCCACTCCATGAGGCTTGAACTGGTGGGGGTTCCCAGGTGATGGTGGTAACTGAGGGTCCTGAATGCTGGAGACAGGCAGAGCCCCCAGCACAATCAGTCAGAAGATGGAGTTCCAGTGGAACTGATGCATAGTTTGGATCTAAGCATCAGAACCCTGACTAGAGGGTGAGTAGGGATTTTTGTAGAGAAAATACAATGGTTCAAGGGAGAACACTAGATTTGTTTATAGGTAAACTGATGACTCAAGGGTTTTCTTTAGACTAGACAATAGGATCTGATCACTCTTGGCTATGGGTGGTGTTTTCTTCCAGGGAGCTCACAATGCAACTAGGCTACTTCAGTATATCAGTTAAGGATTCATTACTAGAATTGGTCTGATAACTGCTGAGCTGGGTGTGTGTGCAGGCGTAGGTTCATTAGCATCTGGAGCAGAGATTCCCAGGATGCAGTGCTTCCCTGCTTTTTCTGGTCCCAGAATTTAGTGTGGTTCTCTGTTCTCCATTCTGTATGTAAATTGAGATGTCTTCCTGTCCCATCTTTCATGCAGATGAGGCTAGGGGAGTTGTCTCTGCTCTCCATTCTGTATGCTAATGGAGATGTCTTAATCTTGTCACCCTTGTCAGGAGGGGTCTAGGTGTGTCTCCCAACGCCCTTTACTGCTCTCTGCAAGTTTTCTTCTTCTGATGGGTTTTGGTTTAAGCAGAGTCTGGGGGGAGGTGTCTTTCATGAGTCCGGCTGGATACTGCACCCTGGTTCCCCAGGAACACAGAGGTGTCTGGTATCAATGTTAGTAATAGAGCTGGGAAGAAAATCTACGTCTCTTGACTACCAGTCCAGTGCCCTTTCCATTACACCACACAGGCTCACGCTTGCACACAATTTTTTGAATGGAGTTTGATAGTATCTTTTTGGAACTGAGATATAAACTGAGGCAGACTGCCCTATGAGACATCTTCACATGCAGTTTTAATCTTTTTCCTGCATATAAAAATTGATGGATTACTAAATAGTAAATGCCTCTTGGAATTCTGATGCTATCACAAAGCTTTGCTCTCGTGGTGTGACCTCACTAGGGCTCTTTCAATGATATATAGCAAAGTAATCCAGCTAACTTCAGTGTCTCGGTAGGTGCATATGTGTGTGTACTAATTCAGTTACGCAAGACCAGGAAAGAATCCTAGAATATCAGGGTTGGAAGGGACCTGCACAAAGCAGGACTAATCCCTATACAGATTTTTTGCCCCAAATGGCCCCTTCAAGGATTGAACTCACAACCCTGGGTTTAGCGGGCCAATGCTCAAACCGCTTTGTAATCTTTTTAAAAAAAAAAAAAAAAAAAAAGGACCTGGTCTTTCCTTTTTATGGTTTCTGTTCTAAATGTAATTAAAGTACCTTTAAACTGCAAAGTGTTTTCCTGTACATCTTGACTCTCTTATTGTGAATTTGCAACTACGCAGACATTATCGGAAGCGCTCCACATCACGTGGACGTTCTGGTAGCCGCTCTAGAAGTCGATCTCCAGCTGACAAAAGAACAAAACGTGGAGAAGACAGACGTTCTAGAAGTAGAGATCGAGAACGCAGGCGTGAGAGGTCACGCAGCAGGGACAAGAGGAGATCTCGGTCACGGGACAGGAAGCGCCTGAGGTATGAGTTGCAAAGTCTCAGGAAATGTATGTGTTCTTCGAAAATAAGATTTGACTTGAGTCAGTCTGGGCTATCTTTTTATGAATATCTGAAGTTCCTCTCTGTACGATTGGTATCTGCCTTTTGTAATAGGTTTTACTTAGCTAAAGTAGTGCATAGTATACTTAACTTGATTTCAATTTTGGCTGTGGTAAGCTGCCGTAATTCGGATTTGGTAACCCTTTCCGTAACCTTAATGGCTCTTGGCTTCCTTTTGCAGATTTTTGCTGAAGATTGTTTTTTCCTATGTTAACAGACCAATTTATGTTAACCCCCCCCAAACCAAAACTTCTCAGTTTTCATATATTCTTATATTTTAAAATAATGGCCATAAGTGCAGAATACTAAATAAGTCAGTTCTGCTTCTGTGGCAGACGTTCAAGAAGCAGAGAGAGGGAACGGAGCAGAGAGAGAAGAAGATCACGCAGTCGAGAGAGGAAACGGTCCAGAAGCAGAAGTAGACGGTCCCGGTCCACCAGTCCTAACAAGAACAAGAAAACAGAAAACAGGTACTCTCATTCACAGCTGTGATTAATATGTTAGTAACTAGACATGGAAAGATTTATAGATTATAATCTCTTCCTATACGGGGACTGGATATAGTTGCCAGATAGATTTATCAGATATTAAACTGGTTTTCCAGTATTTCTGTAAATCTTTTTTTCAGGAATAAAAATATTCCTCACCATGTTCCTTGGCATACTAAGGCTTTTTCGTGTGTGTGTGTGCGCGCACATTTGCAAAATAATGTTGGTTTTCTCACCCAAGTAGCTTGAGTGTAACTAGGGATGTAAAAGTTTAACCATGAGCTTGATGCTTATCGGTTTCAGTTAACAATTAAACTCTGCTGCTGTCCCATGCGCCCAGTGGCCGGGCAGGACCCCAAGTGTACCGGGCGCCAGCGGGGTCCCAAACATGGGGGTACTGCAGAACCCCCCTCACCCTTAATTCCCCAGCTAAACGTTTAACCTTTTAACCGATCGAATTTTAATAGGTTACATGGTTACTTTTTGTACATGCTATTTACATCTCTAACTGCAACCCCTTTTTATGCTACATCCCTTGTCATCGTCACTCTCTGCGTTTGTGAAAATGTAGTTGTGCTTGTTTTGTACGTGCACAGAATGCCTCATCAGCATCTTAGGCTATTTATGCCTGTTCCTGGATCATCATTTTCCAGATGATTAACTTTCACCATTGCAGAATTTTGCTCAAATTCAAAATGCTCAAATTGGTAGCTAGATCAAACATTAGGTTAATCTTTCAACCCTAGAGACAGGAGTTCACTCTCATATTCTCCCTGCTGGACGTTTGTCCCCTTTTTTTGGTAAAGCTCTCCATCCCCGTAGGAGAATGAAACAAACTTCCTGGAAAGTCTGAATAGATTTTGGTAAAAAGGCTTATCTTTAGATGTTGATCTTAGTTTGTTTCAACTGAGATCATTGTGACATGTACTTGACTTGTATTTGAGTATGTAGCTATATTTGATATCCTCCATTATTTTAATAATCTTTAGAAAATGCAGCACTTTTTATATCTTATATAAGTGGTTTTGACCTTGAACACAATAAGCAATTTCGAGGAAGAGTAACCATACAAAATGTTGTTTAAAATAGTACCCTTTGTTCTTGATTTCTGTGAGCCTGCGTTCAATAGCAAACACATACTGAATGGCTTAGTTTGTTTCGCTATTTGCAAAATAGCCCCGCTCAATGCATCGTGTTTGTTTTAAAAACTCCTCATATGTATTTAAATATTGCACTTGATATTAAGGCCTGGAGGCAATAAGTCAGGAAAGCCATGCACAGCTCTGGCTTTTAGAAGGAGAATATTCAGTGAGTGCACATGTACTACCTAAACCTTATGGTTTGTTCCCATTGCTTAAAAACTCTTTTATAGATCTAAGTAGCTACATATCCTATATTTTATTTATTATTTGTATTAGCATAGTACATAGGAGCTCTAGTCATGGACCAGGACCCCATTGTGCTAGGTTCTGTACTAATACAGAGCAAAGAGACAGTTCTTGTCGCAAAGAGCTGACAGTCTAAGTGGAAGATGAGACAACAGATGGATACAGGCAGACAGAAGAATATAAGGAAGCAATAAAACAATATTTTAAGTTCTAGAAATGCTGTTTTACGTTCACTGGAGGAATATTTCTATTTCAGTAATTCAGGAAAAGACCTGAATACACATAAATTTAAAGTTAAGCTAGTGACACCTACCAGAAAAAAAAATTCACACTGGCCCTTTAGTCTAATATCTTTAAATCATAGTTACTTCAGGGTCTAGGATCAGTGAGTGCTGTTTTGTGGTCACACCTCTGTGGAAAAGATGTGTTAAAGGTGATCTCTAGCACAGCTGACACTCATGCAGTGTGTTGAAAATGTAACTCTTGTTGAAAATACTGTGGCTAAATCACGTAATGCCTCTTAGAAAATTGAGTGATGGTGTCATTCATTGTTCTTATCTCAAGACTTATTTAAATAATTTTAATATATTAATGTCCTCCAAAACCTATGTAGGCAGCAGTCCTTCTTGTAACAAGTGTTTGCCCCATGCCAGGTGCCAACTTCATCTGGGAAGTGGTGCTCTCCAGGGCTGTGGGTTGTATTGCTGGCTCTGCCATGAATTTATTGGGTGTCCTCTGCCAAGTCACTTAAACTCTTTGAACCTATGTTTAATATTACTATATTACAATTCAGAGGGTTTTATGAGACTTAATTAGTAGTTATAAACTGCTTTAAATTGTTGGATGACAGTAAGCTGACTTTTCACTTACTAAAGTCACTTTTGTGCATGGTTTCCAAATGGTGCACTGAGTCCCTGCCCGCCTGTCCCACACATGTGCACACATCTTCAAAGAAATTAAATGATTCATGTTCTTATATTTAAAAAAAAAAAAGTAGCATGACTACAGTGGATTCATAGCCAAGATTTCTTTCATATTCATGCTAACAGATAAAGTGCATAGTATAACACTTCAAAGAAATCCATGAAATATGCTTATACCATGCCATCACTTCTCATCTGTGGTGTTTGTTGAATACGGTCAGTGTGCTCAGCATTGTAGAGAACATGGAGTAGACAAGGTCCCTACCTGTATGCGTTTATGATCAAATAAGATGACTAGTAACAAAAAAGTGTAGTTTAAGGTCCTTTTAATGTTGAATTTAGAAATATGTAAAATCTTACTTCAGGTCAAGTGCTTTCTAAATACATTTTAAACTGAATTTTCAATTATAATCACAAACAGACAATGAAGTTGCACAGTTTAAAGAAAAGCAGTACTGTATGGGTAAACTGTAATATTAATGTGTATATGGAATAAGGAGGTTGGTGACTATCCCAGGGCCTTAATTAAAACAACATGGAAATTATATTCTGAGAAGTTGGAATGACATAACATCTTGTAAAATAAACACATGGTTTGCATTAAAATAGCCCTATGGGCTCTGAAAAAAGCTTACTATGTTTTTTTCCCCCTTTCAGCTGAAAAGTGAATTTTAAATGTATTATCATGGGTTAGCCACACATGTTTAGGTTGGATGCATCTATTTTTTTTTATTATTATTAGAGGGGGTAGGAATAGTAAAGTCTATAATAAATGTGAATGGGTTTTAGATCAAGTTATATAGGTAGCCTTTCCTGACGGGAGGTGTTCTTATGTTTTTCAGCCAGTAGTTAAATCCTTCAGGGGCACTCAGACTTACAAGGCAAGGTGCTAGATCACTTTGATATTAGAAGGGCAAAAGACAGGAATTTCTGAGTATCTCTATTCCAACAGCTATTTTCAAGATGGTGTAAAATAAACTCTGGAACCATGAGAGTATCAGTTCTAAGTATTTCTGGAAATGAAGTCTGCAACTTCCTCCCATAAAGAAATGAGAACAACAGAACTAGAGCTTATGAATCAGTGTGTCCTAATAGATTTCTGCATCTCTGGTAGTTCTAGGAAATATGTCCATGAAATGAAGAAATTCTCTGGGAAGTGAATATACTCTGCAAGATATTTAAAAAATGTGTGAATGACATTGTTTCTTCCAGCACACACACATCTTTCCCAAGAAAAGCTGGAACAATCTGTTCAGATCAGACATGCAGTACATACATTTTTGATCTTATCTTTCAGATCAAGGTCTAAAGAAAAGACAGAAGGTGTGGAAGTTTCCAAAGAAAAGAAAAAAGAGAAAGAAGACAAAGAGGAAGAAAAGGATAAAGATGTTAGTGTATGTATACTGACCAATGAGAGAAGATTGTATCAGTTAAACATTAGCTCTTACAAATGATAAAGTTCTCAAATAAATTTAGATATAGTTTACTGTACTTTTAAAAAATCACCTTAGATAATCCCTTTTTATGTCTGGACTTCGTATAGCACGGACTTCATATAGCACAGACTTCTGTTACAATGGGTATGCTTCTACCACTTGACAGAAGAAACATTCTTCTCTTAATGCAGGACTTCTCAACCTGTAGAATGCAAACCTCAGGTGGATAGTGAGGGGTCACTTGTCACTTCAGTGATTGCTGGATGTGGGGGGTTAGATGATTTGGAAACGCGTAAAATCTTACTTCAGGTCAAGTGCTTTCTAAATACATTTTTATGTAGAAAACATCCTTTGGTCACTAGAACACAGCAGGAGTCAGGGGAAGAAAGGGAAGGAGCAGTTTGCTTCCTCTGTTTTTGCCTATGCTTCCCCCAGTTCCAGAGCAGCACTCCAACACACAGACAGTGCTTGGCTCTGGGGCAGGGGAAGCAGTACTTCACGAGCAACCCTCCAGTCTGGCAGGAGTCAGCAACAGGCCACCAAACCAACATCCTCATCAAACCCAGTCAAGAATGCATGCACCTTCAACCAGCACTCCTGCCTAGGACTCATTGGTCATAACCACTCATAGCTTGTTTCTCTGACACAAATCATTTGGGGGAATAATGAGTTGCAAGGTGGCTTTTCAGGGTCACACACCAAAAAAAGGTTGAGAATCATTGCTGTTGTATACTTTCCCTATGAGGGTGAGGAAAATTTGACGTATTTAGGAGTATTTGTTTAGAAATGTAGATCCCTAGGCCCAAGTTCTGGCATTGTATGCAAGGCAGATAACTACATTTCACTTTATTTTACAGTCACCTCACTCATGCAAGTATAGTAGTTGGTGTCACTACAGAGTGTATCTGAGATAGATTAAGTTAAACTTGTATTGCAATATGTTTTTATTAGGCAATCCTCAGACAAAACTCCCATAGATTAGAAAGAGGAGTTTGTCTAGAGAAGTGCAGAGGCAGGCCAATAATTCATAACTTTTGAGTTTGGTTGTTTGTTCTCATAGAACTTTGATCAGAACAAACTAGAGGAGGAAATGAGAAAACGAAAAGAGAGAGTGGAGAAATGGAGGGAAGAACAGCGCAAGAAGGCTATGGAAAACATAGGAGAACTGAAAAAAGAAATTGAAGAGATGAAACAAGGGAAAAAATGGAGCTTAGAAGATGATGATGGTATTTCCTTATATTTTTATATAACAATTAACAGATAATTGCTTCATTTTGTAGTGATAAACACAGCTTTTAATTACCATCTTTGATTTTAAAACTTAAATTATTCTTCAATGAAATCTAAAATTATGAAATCTAGACTGGTTCATGGTCCCAAACAGCTTAAGACACAAGTGAGCACCTGGTGGGGGATTAAGAGAAAGAGAGGACAAATGATACAGTAATAATGATGTGCAGTTATTCAGATCAGTTATGGGGATATAATGGTAGTTTATCAACATATGTTTAAACTCTTTTCTTCTCCCTCTTACTTCAGTTCCAGTTTTTAAAAAAATTTCACCTAGGCTTTGGACATTTTTGTGGACCCAATTCTTTTCCGGGAACCCGTAACTGCTATTTTGTACCCACTAAAATCCTAGCTAAATTTCCCATTTATTGATGACCTCTCTCAATACAGCCAGTTCCTCATACCTCTTGTGGAGAATCTCCATCCTCACTTCTCCCCAAGAGAGGAGAAGTCTTCTAAAATGACCTAGAGGCATTAGAGGAGCTCCTGCAGGCTGCGGGAGCATGCTGGCTCCCCTGGCATCTCCACATTTAGTCTGTCTTCTTTCAGGGAACATTCCGTCTCCAAGGGGAAGGGAGAGTGCCCATGTGGTGTCAATGGGGAACGATGGCCTTTGATTCCAGGGTTTCTCTGACTGGTGACTAAACCCTTAGACAACATTAGAAGATCCCCATCCCTTCTGCTCCCAGATACTCTTCTTCCCCCGTGGCTGGCTCCACTCCAGGGGAAGGGGTGTATTCCTATCCTCATGGTGTTCTTCACCTTTGTTCTGTAAGTTTACAGTATAGTGTCCCCCCATTTGTATGTGCTTTGTAAACATTTTTCAGGGTTCTGTACACCTGCATTGTACTAAAAGCAGGAAAAAACAAGGATTTTGGAATTCATAAGCACAACGTGTTTTTTTTTTTAAACAAAAACATTTCTCTGTCATGTACTAGATGACGAGGAGGAGACTGCAGAAGGGGAAAAAGAAGCAGATGAGATTGAAGATGAAGAATTAGATCCACTGGATGCTTATATGGAAGAAGTTAAAGAAGAGGTCAAGAAGTTTAATATGAGAAGTGTGAAAGGTGGAGGTGGGAGTGAAAAGGTAAAAAATTAAGATTGTCTTGTTTGTCTTTTTTTAAGTAGTGTTAGCATTTTAATATAGGAAAAATGATATTGAAGAGCACATGTTAAGATGGAAAATATGCAAACAGACAAGAAAGAGGTTATGCTACATGTAATGCCTACCTGTCCTTACCTTTTATCTCCCCAAATCAGCTGTTTGATATTAACCCTGATGAAATCTCATCTAAGGAAGTGGGATCAAAGCCACTATACTGTGCTCAGGAGTATACAGAATTTGTACTAGGATAATGGTTTTCCTTAACTGTTTTATTAGAAATCTGGGCCGACTGTTACCAAAGTAGTAACCGTGGTGACAACCAAAAAGGCAGCTGCGGAATCAGAAAAGAAGAAAGGGGAGCTCATGGAGAATGACCAAGATGCAATGGAGGTAACTGAAAAGTCTTAGGTGTCTATTGTGGAAATGGGCTGTTTGTTTTTCTAGCAAAAAGGCCCTGGTTCAGCAAAGTACTTAAGTGCACAAGTAGCCCTGTTGGCTTCAGTGGGACTACTTACATGCTAAAAGTTTGGCATTTCCTTATGTATGTTGTTGAATCATGGCCAAAATAGAGCTGACACTGATTAATTTAAAAAACACCACAGCTCGCACAGTCTTGTGTAAAGACAACATGGTATAAATGAAAACTAAATTAATGCATCAAGTTGTTTAGGTTGATAACATCTTAATATAATTGAGTTGCTGTGTGGATGTCTAAACTTGGTGCATACACAATTTATACACAGTTATTGAAATTGTGCCTTCAGTCATGGCAATTTTGCATGCGAATGACCAGTTGAACATCTAAGTGGTTATATATGTATGTAGCTACTGAGCCCACATACTCAGTCACAATAATTACAGGTCCATTTGAATATGTTTAATTATCAAAATCTGGGTTTTATGTTTATAGTTAAATGATCTTCATGCTTCTAAAGTGCCTTTAATTTGAGGATCTCAAAATACTCCACAAATATTAATGAGAAATCTCTGTGCACCCCTGGGAGGTAGCTATTTTCCTTTTACAGAATGGGAAACAGGTACAAAGAGGTTTGATTTTTGCCCAAAGTCACAAAGACAGGAATACAATGCCTGTCTTCTGACTCCCAATCATGTGCTTCTAATTATCAGGTAACACTCTAAACTCAACTAATAAACTTCTCTTACACTGCCTGTATGTAATAAATATGCAATGTTGATACTCTGCTGGGGGGATTTGCATAGCCTCCCTGCACAATTATTGGGTTCCAGCTTATCAGAGCAATTTGTCCTGTGTCCAGATTACTCACATAAAAGGGATGTCAAGTGATTAACCTATAAGGTGCTGTGGTTTTTAGGTCTTAAATAGGTTTTAAATCTCTCAGCACTGCACTGGCAATTGAATAGGCTGGATGAGTTCCATTGCATGAGAATCTCCTCTCTCTCTCCCCCCTGCTTCCCCCACCCCCCGAATCACTGTTGATTAGTTCTAGATGGCAAGTCCTATCCAGTTGTCAGTTAAGATTGGTGGGAGCTGGAGAAAGGTGGGGAGTGATGAGAGGGGAAGTTGCCAAAAGAATGAGTGTGTGTAAAACTGGGGAGATCCTTGAAGCTTAAAGTAATTCTCCCTCTCGTAGATGGTTTTGGTGCAGTGTAGGAAGAGTTAAATGTCCCCAATCAATGTTCCATTGTTATGTCAGTGAAAAATCAAACCCTTGAAGAGGGTTTTTGTCACTGAATATATTTCTTTCTTATTTATTACAGTATTCGTCAGAAGAGGAGGAAGTTGATCTTCAGACTGCCCTGACAGGCTATCAGACCAAACAGAGGAAGCTGTTAGAACCAGTGGATCATGGAAAGATAGAATATGAGCCCTTCAGGAAAAACTTCTACGTTGAAGTACCAGAGCTGGCTAAAATGACCCTAGATGGTAATGGCAAATAAAAATGAAATTTGTAGGGTAGTTTTTAATGGAAGAAAATGTCTGTCAAATTTAGATATGCAAGGCACCAATGAGTTCTTTAGGTCTTGTCCTTTGGACATTAAAGCCAAAATTCTGTGGACCATCGATAAGGAAAGTACAGGCTATAATTTGAGAGGCTGACATAAAGCAGTAACCCAATTATTAGTTACAGAGAGGAATTAAAGCTTGCAAGGGAATTTTTCTTGGTGCAACATGACAGGCCGGAGGTGGGGCAGGGAGGTTTAATCACCCCGTCAGTGAGTATTACTGATGTACTGTTACTTTCCATTTAGTTATATTTGTGACCTGCTCATTGAAAGTTTTCCGCTACACTTTCTACATACTCAGCATCTGTCTCTGTAGCTAGCTAAAATCTGTTGCATCATGTTCGGGGACAGTACGTTTCAAGTAGACTTTGAATAAGATAGCAGAGAAATACTTAGTTTGATTGTGTATTAATTCATAGTGTGTTTTTTTCAGAGGTAAATGTATACAGGCTGGAAATGGAGGGCATTGTAGTCAAGGGAAAAGGCTGCCCCAAGCCAATCAAAACCTGGGTACAGTGTGGTATTTCCATGAAGATTCTCAGTTCTCTTAAGAAGTAAGTGAACAATTTATGAACCAAAATATCAGTTGTTTCCATTGTGTCCTTGTGTTAAGACTGTGGAGTGTTCAGGCCCGGATACTTATTTGTTTTACATATTCTTATTCTATGGCACCACGTATACCAACCATCTAGATTAAGGTGCTCACTCAGGATTGCTCTTCTGGGCAATTATAAACTATTCTTTCCCACTAATTACATAACACACATTTCTTCACCCTGTATTTGTTGTGCTGTAGTTGCACGGAACTAAAGCTTCCATTCAAGTGGAATATGTAAATCTTTCCAGCAGGATTATGTGCAATTCATGAGAAATCCTTTTTTGCTCCTGACAGTACTTTGTTTTTCTTTCTTTGAGACATGGCTATGAAAAGCCCACTCCCATCCAAACTCAGGCTATACCAGCAATTATGAGTGGACGTGACTTGATAGGCATTGCTAAAACAGGAAGTGGAAAGACCATTGCATTTCTGTTGCCTATGTTCAGACACATCATGGATCAGAGGTCATTAGAAGAAGGAGAAGGTCCAATAGGTACAAATCTTTGTTTTCGGATATTGACAGATTGAAATTTATACTTTTTTTTAAGTCTTGGATACCATAATTTAAACATCTGTGTTTATTTTGATTTTTCTAGTGAACTGTGTTTAAATACACTAGTTGTGGCTAAGATATATTGTGACAATAGAACTCTGTGTGTGGTATAAATTCCCTGTACCAATGTGTAACTTCAGAACTGTTCTCCCCGTGCCAGAAGGTAGAATGAGAATCCTCAGAGCTCTGGGATGATGACACAGAACCTACCACAAACATTTTCTTCTGGCACAGCTCAGTTTTTAAGCTCTGATTCAGCAAATAGATTTATTGTACATCCTTCTGTTTCGTGTACATTGAGGGATTTTTTTGCTTAACGTATCTCTTTATATAGAACGACTAGTTAGGAAGAATGAAAGGGAAGTTTGTACCCTTTGATTTTTTTCATTGGAAATTGGCACAGGGCTGCTACATGATTTTAACAGTCAGTGCAAGTCCTCTTACTCATTAGGACCTGAAGTACAGCATTCTCAATTTGTTTTGTCAGATATTTCTTTATGCGCTTCTATAAGCTTTTCAGAGGGGCCTTCAGTTCCTCTCTTGGTGTTTTGGAGGAACATGTATTTCACGACTGTACGTCAACCCTGAGAGGCTTTTTTTCTTAGTGAGCACTGAAGGTTCTGCCAACACAATAAGCCACAAAAATGTATTTTTGCTGTATGGTTTGTACTTGAGGAATATTTGCATTTCCACTCAACTACACGTTTCCATATACCTTTAAAGGAGGAATTTTTCCCCTCGTTTATCCTGTTTTCAGTGGGTTGTTGGAGCTATGGTCAAGTTTATTTTTAATTCCAGGGCAGCCTCAGATACTGTAAAATCCCTTATTTCAAGCGATCTAAAGTACAGACAATAATGTATACAGTACAGCTGTATTAGTCTAAAAGAGATGGTTTAAGCTTCACCATAAAGGTTCAGTTTCTACCATGTAAAGGATCATTATCTCCTAAATTTTTTGTGGTTACGTTTTTAATATCTTTGTTTTTCAGCTGTCATCATGACCCCAACTCGAGAGTTGGCTTTACAAATTACCAAGGAATGTAAGAAGTTCTCAAAGACACTTGGGTTTAGAGTTGTCTGTGTCTATGGAGGAACAGGAATCAGTGAACAGGTACACTTAAAGTATATTTATCAGAAATCTCATAACATCTGTCATTTACCAACCTTGCTTAGTGGGTGTTTCCCATAAATCCAATATTAGTTCTGAACTCTCATTTTTGATTTTCTCTATATGTTGGAGATTTGGTAGCAATTAGGTTTCTTTTAAAAGCCTGCTTTTGACTGCCCCTCACTACTACCACCAGCACCTGTCCTTTGCACATGTACACAAGCATATGTTGCCAGAAGTCAGTCAGTCTGTTTGAAGTTTCTCATGGATGGGCCCATGTGTCTGACAGTATTTTTTTTAATATAGTTTGGTGGTAATTAAGCAAAGCATTTTTGGGACATGATAGTTTGAAATAACGGTTTCTTGTTTCCAAAGAGTTCCCTAACTTTTTTGATATCTCCTATCTCAAAAAAGAAGGCTGAGGAACTCTTAATCTGATTTGTCTTTAGCGAGTAATGCTTTTTGACTATTTTCATAAAGCTTGATGAATTTTGAAGTTACCCAGTGTTGTTGTTGTTGTTTTTTTTAACCCATGGAAACTACAGGATTTATAAATTCAGTAACTATATGTAATAGAGATTAATATATTCACAGCTGTAGAGATATTTTAAGATTCCCTACATGAATTGTCCTAATATGCAGCGTTTGCTATAATATACGGATGAATGCTACGTTGTGTAGGAATCCTAACCCTTTCATGTGCACTGCTCTAGATTGTAGCAACTCCAGGTCTTCATAAATCATTATTTTAAAAGTAATTTCCAAACACTAAGGAAATTGCCAAACAAAATCTTCAAATAAATAATCAGTGTTCTGCCAATGTTGTTGTAAATTATAGTTAAACATGAATGGTTAATTACAGTGACTGAAAACATTACTTACATGATTCAATCTCTGATCTCCATAAAAACTTCAAATGGTTTGTTAAATTTAATTTAATTGTCTTTAAAATCAGATTGCTGAACTAAAAAGAGGTGCTGAAATTATTGTTTGCACACCTGGACGTATGATTGACATGTTAGCAGCTAATAATGGTGAGTAGAAACTTTATTCCTTTAGAGAGATTTTTATATATTTATTTCGTAATTCTAATCAACAAAATCAGGAAATAATGGTTTTTTTTTATAAATTGTCTTCTGGTATTTATTTACATCTCTTGAAGCTGTGATATCTATTAGTGGCATTTCAGAATGTACAGCAATGAAAATGGCTCTATTCAATTATTAGCTTCATTTTGAAGGACAGGCATTGTAACATGCTTGAAGAATTTCTAAGAATTTATATGTACAGTCAATTTATAACTCTACTCCAAATTTCTGGTACTTTTGGGTAGTTTTGGGCTTGTCTACATGGCAAGTTATTTTGCAGCAAGCTAGGTTGTGAATCTACACCTCACCAGCTTGCTGTGCAGTAATGTCCCATGTGGCACTTCTGTTGCTCACTGAAAATCCTAAAGACTGGCTTGGCTTACTATGCTTTCAAGTACTAGTATGTCAAGCTGCTCTCATTTTCAGTGTGCGGTAGCAGTATTCACCGGGGAAATTACTGTTCAGCAAGCTGGTATGCTGTGGATTCACAACCTAGCTTGCTGCAGACTAACTTGCCATGTAGACAACCCTGTAGATAAAGGAAGGCTTACTTATGTAATGCTTGCTTATTTTGACTTTCCATTGCCCAATAACTGATCTTCAGCATTAGCACAACTTAACAGCAGTTCACTTTTGCATAAAAGAGACTTAGCTATACAGAAGACTCTGCTTTTATCTGTTGCTAAAAAACAAAAATTGTTACCTGAATGATCATCTATTTAAAATGTTTTAAAAATTAAAACTAGTGTCTTCCTAGATCAAATACCTGCATAGGTTAAAATGAGATACTGCAGCTTTAAGAGGCTTTGGCTTACTGTAATCATTGCATGCTTGTTAGACAACGTTTGATTATTAAAATATTCCACATCAAACCACTAATAAACTGTTGACATTATTTAACTTCTGTGGAAAAAGTCCCTTCAAGACTTATAGAACTGGGCTTCCAAGACTTAAACCGTCAAAGGTAGGTACATTAATGCTGTTCCCAAGTAATTTTGCAGAGTTATTATTTGGGGATGCAAATATTAACATGTTAAATATGTAGGTTTTTAATAAATATTATTTTGGACCACTAAGTGTGAATTGAACATATAAAAAAGTATTGCATTATATTTTTTAAAATAGTAATTTGAGGTCTTGACAGCTATAGTTTAAATGTAAAAGTAATAGGTTCTCACATAGTTTGATAAAGGTACCAGTTTGAGTGACGATTGTAGGGAAATGTGCAAATCCTACTTTCAGTCTGAGAACAGACAATAAAGTATCACAATATTATTGCTTGAAATCCAATGTATTCTTGTGTAAACATCTTTTAAAGATAATATGATTTAATTCACTTTTTTTTTTTTCACCTCTTGATGTTTTTATTTTCACTCTTTAAGGGGTGCCTTTTTCCACTGCTTGGGAAGGCTAGTAACTTGTTTATCCATGACCATTTCAAAATGAGATGTGTACAGATGTACAACTTTTTGCGTGCTTTGATTCCACTTGTACCAAAGACTGGGGTTCTTGTTACTTTTTATCTTCGCGGGTTTAATAGACAGGTTTTAATCTGTATATGTTTGTTAGTAAAATGTTGGTTACACTTTATTATTCTATTAGCAATTAACTACAAATAGTTAATACAAATGAATATCCTCAAATCATTATTTCTAAATCCAATGAGGCATTGCAGATTATAATATAGAGGGAAATTTTGTGAGGCTTCATCAGTTAGAACTGGAACTTTGCCTTCCACACATGCGCTGTAATCTCTAATATGTTTTTTCCTAGGTGGCGCTATCAGATAATGGCTGATGTGGCTCGTTGCTTCATCTCAGTCTTAGTTTTATGATGTGTTTTGGCGAGGGCTGTTTTCTGAATTTTACAGGTTCTTCTGGCCCTATGATGGTACGCACGAGAAGAGTTTGACAAAATAAAGGGCCTTGTGCATCTTTACACATTTGCCAGAATGTATATGTCGTTAGAACAAGAAATTTAAAACACATATGGTGAATTCTTTAAAACAAAAAAAAACACCCTATTTAACTTTTATATGTTTGTTAGAAGCTAGTCAGAATACTTAACATTTTACTTAAAATTACTCCTGAGGGGAAAGAGAGTTCTGTATGATATTGATTCTTCTTTTTTCCCCTCTCCTTTTTCACAGGTCGGGTGACAAACCTTCGCAGAGTTACATATGTTGTATTGGATGAAGCAGACAGAATGTTTGACATGGGTTTTGAACCTCAGGTAATGAATGGCACAGTGGATTTTAAGTTTTGATTTTAGTGGTGGAGGAGAGATGGCAATGGAAGTAACTTAAGGACATGCTAGGCTTGAGGACATTATTCTTGCTTAAAGGATTTTGTGGGGCACAGGTAAAGAGGGGGAGAATTAATTGAATTAAACCTACATGTTATCAATGCTGTCATATAATGAGACTACTGACACCTGGTCAGCAAGGCGTGCTGGTTTTGGGTGACAGTTTGTAAGCTGACTCTGAGGTTTTTTTGCATTGATCATGACTAGGACTCCATGTCTCTCATAGAATATCAGGGTTGGAAGGGACCTCAGGAGGTTATTTAGTCCAACCCCCTGCTCAAAGCAGGACCAATCCCCAGGCAGATTTTTACCCCAGTTCCCTAAATGGCCCCCTCAAGCATTGAACTCTCAACCCTGGTTTAGCAGGCCAATGCTCAAACTACTGAGCCTTAGAGGCTCCATTATCTCCTTGGATAAGCCCTGGAAGTGACAGGACTATAGCACTACAGTGAATCCGGGTGGTGGGGCTCCCTTTCACAGGCAGCTTGGGGCTTCTAGGTTACGCCAAGGGACATTTACTCCTCTAGAGTTGGGAAGCCACCACCCTTGTTCCCATGGACTGAGGTTTGTGTTGTGCCTCAGAGGAGCACTACAACATCCCACCCTTTTCCATTTCTGTGGTGTTTCTACTGAGTACAGCAATTTCTGTTGCTTTTCCAGTGAAATACACAGACTCTGGAAGATAAAACTTGCAAAAGGATATTTATATTCTGTGCAAAGCCGTTACTCCTTAGTTTTAAAACTGACAGGCAAATGTGTGTGTGAAGTCCATTCTGCCTTGTGTAGAACACTTTTTGGTATTAACTGTAATTTTAAATAAATAAATTCAATTTTAAATTAATGGAGATATCCTATCTCCTAGAACTGGAAGAGACCTTGAAAGGTCATTGAGTCCAGCCCCCTGCCTTCACTAGCAGGACCAAGTACTGATTTTTGCCCCAGATCCCTAAGTGGCCCCCTCAAGGATTGAACTCATAACCCTGGGTTTAGCAGGCCAATGCTCAAACCACTGAGCTATCCCTCTCCCCTATTTTACTCTTCATCCAGGTCATGCGCATTGTAGATAACATCAGACCTGATCGTCAGACAGTCATGTTCTCTGCCACCTTCCCCAGAGCTATGGAGGCATTAGCTCGCCGAATTCTGAATAAGCCAATTGAGGTACAAGTTGGGGGCAGGAGTGTTGTCTGTTCTGATGTGGAACAAGAGGTGGTGAGTATTGCATTGCTGCATCTTTTATCTTTTTTGTTTCATTAATGATAAGACATTTCTGGAAGAATATTTAATACTGAATGCAAAACCATATACTAAAGGCTATTTTACTTCTGGATATTTTGTGGGCCTAAACCATTAAAAATACTTTCTAATACTTTCACTCAATGAAGTAGTAAATAATTTAACAATGATTTGAGACACTGACTTGAAAAAGTAATAGGTTTCTTGGAATTGATTGGAAAGGACAGCATATTATTAAAATTATGTCAGTAAATAAGATTATTTTCCCCCTTACATGTATGCCCAAGGGATACAACTTGTTTATTTGGTGTAATGAGTTGTGGGAGATACAGAAGGTTTCCAGAAATGTTTGCTAGTACTTAAAAGAAAATGGCACCTATTTTGGCTAGCTCAGCAGCATGAAAGTTCTCACGAGGCAAGCAGTCCTCACTCTGGGTAAAATATTAAATGTATATGGTCAGTCACAGTTAAGTGGCATTTCTGAGCTGCCATCCTAATTAATGTGACATTAGATTATATGGAAGTTCAGAAATGGCAACTGTAATGAAGAATGTTTTAAAAATATATATTCCACAGTTTGTTCATTGTACAGGTGCTTCTTACCTTGTGAATTTTTAGACTGTTGGACTCAGCAGAAGGTGCAGTTGTTTCTTTAAATTTTCAAACATCCTACTGATATGGTAATATCTTCTGGTTTGTCAGTTAAATCCTAGTAAATACTATTTTTCTTCAAACAAAGCTAAAGGGGTTTAAAAGGAATTGCTATATTAAAGTATGTTTTTATTTGTGGCCTTTCTTGTTTTTATGATTCCAAAAGTTTATAATGGAATGCTTAAATCAAATAATGTTTATTATCCTGGCGTATCTCTGATGGCCACATTCTCTGAATATGAAAACAACTGCCTTGCCAAATAATTGCAGCCCAAATCAATGGATAACTATTAAGTTATATTTGTAGGGTCATTTTGGCTTGCCTACTAGTCACTTTGCTGTGCCACTCTGGGGTGTCGTCTTTCATGTGCCATTTTTCATTAGAACATTACATTGCTACAGAAATGGTATCAGGTATGTTAGTGAGTACTAATGCAGTTACATGGCAAAAAGCTTGGTTAATGCGGAGTTCAGAGTGCCTAGTGATAGGTTTTGCCGTTCCAGAACGTCGAACTCAGCACAATTGAAACTTCTGAAAATCAGGAAATAGAGTTAAGGGAAATACCCACTCAGCCTTAACTCTGCGCCCCTGGAGCTAGCAGTAGCCACTGGGAATTGTCAGCATGCCCTCAGCTGCAATCATTGCATTATGTGTAGCTGTATTGAATGGTGGAGGAATAAACTGGGGCAGCTTGAAAGAGCTGTGATTGAGATGAGGAGATCTGGGTACCCCTGTGTGCTATCAGAAGAAAGAGGTGCATGTGTACTTTGAGGTTTCAGTCTACATCATTGCACTACGGAATTGTGTAGGCTGTCAGTAACAGGGCCCTGGGGTTGTCTTGCCATGGGTATTGTCAATAGGGCAGTGGGATAGGAGAGCAGTCTGTGGATTTAATGATAGGTAGGAGAAAGTATAGGTTTAGGTGGTATATTGTGTGCCAGTATGAAGGAGTTGTAAAAGGGTCTGAAGTTGCTGTTAAATTTTACAAATGTAGTATTCTGTCGGTGGAATAGACTCAGCGTTTGAGCGTAAGGGAAGTGCAGTTTGTGCCTGTCCATTACAGTGAAAAGAGTGTGTGTGTGTGTGTGTGTCATTGCTCAGAGAGCAGAGTTAAGGCTGAGTGGGTGTGTGACCGGGGTCCCTGTGGGAGCCATCTGTGGTTACTCAATTAGGGTGAATGGCAAAGAATAGGGCAGACAAACCCCCAAAAGCTGGTGGATATTCCAGTATTTAGATTTACCAAACCAGCATAAAACACCTTCTTTATTACCTTTCTTGTTACTCAGAAGTCCAAACAACATAGTTCCCTTAAAATGATCCAGCCTTAGGCCTCCATCCAGGTACCTAAATCAAATATGATGAAGATTCCTGAAAATCTTATTTCATTATATAAAAGAAAAGGTTCTACCAATCCCAAAGGATCGGACACATTACCTCCCAGATTATTGAATATTCCAGATCTTACCCAAATACACGCTACAGCCAATTCTTATTAACTAAACTAACATTTATTAAAAAACAAGAGTGAGTATGTTTACAAGATCAATATACATACAGATATGAGTTCAGTTCATTGAGGTTTAGATTCACAGCAGAGTTGGTGAGCTTTGTAGTTGCAAAGAGTTCCTTTAAAATTCAGTTCATAGGTTATATATAGTCCACTGTTTAAATATCATATTCAGGGTGTACCAGCATAACTGGGACCTCAGTCTTGCGACTCAAACTTCCCCTGATGTAGCCTAAGCAGATCTGAGATGACAGAATCAGGACCCAAGGATCTTTTATACAATTTCATGTCCTCTTTGACAAGTTGGGAGTTCCTCCAGGAACAAAAGGTCATTAGGATGACTTTGATGGAGGTCCATCACTGGTACTTAGCTATAGAATTAACATAAGGCAATTTGCTTGTTTCTCCACCATTCACAGTATATTTCAAAGAGAGATGAATACTGAGATCCCGTTTTTACAATTTATTTAAATGCTGGGATGTTCTTTTGATCTCTGAACTATCAGAATACAGCATATACAGGGACTGTTGATACATTGTCAACCCTACTCAGACCTATGTAAATACACAAAAACACAAACATTCTCTCTCCACGTGTCTTTTGAGGGTTGTTTATTTTGCAGAATGTTTAACCCTTTCTAGCCATGTGTCACAGGGTGTTCACCTTAACTCTATATTTTCAGGTTTGGAGAAGTTTGAGGTTTGCTGAATTAGATATTCTGGCAGGGCACAAGCTATCACCACACAACCTTAACTCTCCATTAGTGAAGCATTTTGCCATTTAATTTCTAGGTTTTTTTAAACAGAAAGAAAAATGTTTGTTGGTAGGAGTTAATAATCATTTAGACAGCTTTAGTCCTCATCTGCGTTTGCAGTTGATATGCTACTGTGAGTAGGTAATATTCCAAAGACTTACGCCATGTCTACACTAGCACTTACGTTGGCAAAGCTTTTATCGCTCAGGGGTGTGAAAAAAAACACCCGTCAAGCGACATAAGTTTCCTGGCATAAGCCCTCGTGCACAGCATTGTGTCGGCAGGAGATGCTCTCCTGGTGACATAACTACCACCACTCATTTTGCTGGTTTTGTTATATCGATGGGAGAGCTTTCTCCTGTTGGCATAACGCAACTACACGAGCAATCTTACAGCAGCACAGCTGTACCGATGCAGAACAGCTGTACCGATGCTCCTGTTCCACTGTAAACTTGTAAGTGTAGACGTGGCCTTAGGATGTGTCTCCACTTAATGCTACAGTGGCACAGCTGCAGCACTTCATTGTAGACACTAACTACAGCGATGGGAGAACCCTTCCTGTAGTTAATCCACTTTCCTGAGATGCGGTAGCTAGGTTGATGGAAAAATACTGTCAGTCTAGTGCTACCTGTACCAGAGACTAGGTTGGCATAGCTACGTCTCACTGGGGAGTGGAGTTTTCACACCACTGAGATGTAGCTATGCTGATACAAGTTTTCAATGTAGACCATCCCCTAGCTTTTATACAGTGCTGTTCATTAGTAGACCTCAAAGAACTTTACATCATTTTCCCCTTTTACAGATGGGAAACTGAGGCACAGAGAGGTGAAGTGATTACCCAAAGTTACCCAGCAGGCCAGTGGCAGAGCTAGGAAAAACCTCAGTCCAATGGTCTTTCCACTAGGCCACATGATTGATATGTGATTCCTAAGTGCTCCTCTTGTACATTTTGTTATAAGGAAATGGAGATAATGGTTGTGCTGTGAAATGTTTGCAATGTGTAGTTTTTTTTAACAGGTCTGGTAAGAGAAATTTCTTCCATGGGTTATGTCCCAAAACCTTGACAGTTTTATTACTGGCATGTCTCTTTCCTTCACCACCTGCCCCACCGTTCCCCAGAACATCTGGCTCCCCACCAACATTTCCAGCTCCCCTGCCCATACTCATCCCTTTAGGAGTTGCTCCTTGCTGTCTCCTGCCCAGTGCTGCTGTGTACACATCTCACAGGCAGAAGCTTAATGGAGGGCTGCACACTACCTTGGTTATGTAGCCTGAGCGGCACACTGAGGTGAGCCCCTCACTCCTACTACCCACCTCCAGCTGGGACCCCTGCCCCTGCTTCATCCAGGCTTCCCCAGCCATGCCCCATGCTGTTCTGCTATAATAAGCCCCCCCTGCCCTTTGCGGATAGTAATGTAACTAGTTTCTTTATTAGGTTTGGACCAGCTTAGCTCACTGGCAGCTTTAATATTCCCACTTCTATCTGTGGATGCAACACAAAGAAAATCCAGCTCCTGTTCACAGTATCCGTGTAATCAAAGCCCAGTAAAAGGAGTTAAAGAGTTTGTAATACCCATAATCCAGTTGAAGGTGCAATGTCTCTACTTGGTTTGTTCTGTTTGCTTTTCAGATCGTGATAGAAGAAGAGAACAAGTTCTTGAAGTTACTTGAGCTTCTGGGACATTATCAAGAGAAAGGATCAGTCATCATATTTGTCGATAAACAGGAACACGCTGACGGGCTGCTGAAAGATTTAATGAGAGCCTCTTATCCCTGCATGTCACTTCATGGAGGTAGTGTGCAATCTTAAGGGCTGACATTTTAAACTAGAATAATAGGATTGGGTAATTTTAAGGAAATGTTTTTAATTTTTTTATTTCCATACAATACTATTATAGACCTTGGAATCTTCTCTCCCTCGCCACTGTGGCCTTTCATTTGGGAGACGGATATTTTTCTCACAGTTTGAATGGAACTGCAATTGACATGGCGTTTTAAACCTATAAAATGCCATTATACCAAAATATTTCTTTATGCAGCAGGATTACGAACTGGTCTGGCAGTAACGCATCTCTGAGAATAGTAGTTCATTGCTGCTGCAGACCAATACCGGGAGTATAAAATGGGTTTTTGTAGTGTCCACAAAACTAGTGGCTGTTTAATTTCTCTGCCGTGCAGTAGTAATTTAAAAATGTAGGTGGTGGAAACCTGTCTAGAACACAGAGTGGAGCATAAATAATTTTGCTCAGGCTACTGTAGTGCAGAAACTAAATGGTTTATTGTTCTGGAGGTAACTGAATTTTGTATTAGGTTTTGGCATTTTAAATAATTGGTGAGGGTTCCCTGAGCCTCTGTAAGGATGCTCTTTATTATTCAAAATTGAAAGAAAATAAATGCATAAAATTAAATCAAACAATGTTTTAAAATGAGGTATTTTGTGTGGCTCCTTGCAGGTATTGATCAATATGACAGAGACAGCATAATTAATGATTTTAAGAACGGAGTGTGCAAACTTCTTGTGGCCACATCTGTGGCAGCACGAGGCTTGGATGTAAAGCAACTAATGCTGGTAGTCAATTACAGCTGTCCCAACCATTATGAAGACTATGTGCACAGAGCAGGCCGAACTGGACGAGCGGGCAACAAAGTATGTAAAAGTAATTATTTGTTCTTCTTAACTGTGTTTAGAACCCTGCCCTGTTTGTCTAATATAGTTATCCAAAACAGGGATTGGGAGAAGAGAATGTTCCTTTGGTATTTGATGAGAAGGGATCCTAGGGTCAGGCACCACAGTAATACAAATATTAATAAATAATAATAAAAGAATGCTGTGAGGTTTTTAGAGACATCAAGAGTAAGACACTGGTCTAAATTTTAAAGCTCTGCCTCCTGTTCTGAACCAAATTTATGTGGCACTTAGGAAATGCTTACTGGAATAAGATTTCCCCGTGAGTTTGGCCCTGTTGCTGAACATTTGATACTGCTCATGCTTGGTAATGTGCATGAATGACCTTGGAAGATTTCATGTTCTAAACTTACAACCATGACCAGACTTAAATAAAAAGCTTTAGATTTAATTGTGAATGGTTGAATTATTGTATCACTTTACATGCTAAGCTAAGTTAGTTCTAGGGCTGTCAAGCGATTAATCGCACGATTAAAAAAATTAATCGTGATTAAACAATAATAGAATACCATTTATTTAAATATTTTTGATATTTTCTATGTTTTTCAAATGCATTGATTTCAATTACAAAACAGAATACAAAGTGTACAGTGCTCACTTTATATTTATTTTTGATTACAGGTATTTGCACTGTAAATAAACAAAAGAAATAGTATTTTTCAATTCACCTAATACAAGTGCAATCTCTTCTCACGAAAGTTGAACTAGTTCGTTCAAATTCCTCTTAAAAAGGAAGTGTATATTTAAAAATGCAGTTTAACAGCGCTACCTGTGCTACAATGCTTCAGTAGAATAAGAGGTCAAGGGTCTTAATGGATTATTAATACTGATTAAATTCACGTTTTTTATTAATGTTCAATAGGGATTTGCATTCACTTTCATTACTGAAGATCAAGCACGGTATGCTGGTGATATAATTAAGGCATTGGAATTGTCAGGGAAACCAATTCCTGCTGAGCTCGAGAAGCTCTGGAGTGACTTCAAAGATCAACAGAAGGCTGTAAGTAACCTTTTTCCTTCTTGATGTGAGTTGTGCTTTTGCTACTTTGCACTCTTGGGTCTCAATTCTGGGCACACATAACTCTACATGCATAAGTAATCTCACTAACTTCATTGGGGCTACTCGTGTGAGGTCAAATAGGGGTTAAATGTTTGCAGGATTGGGGTCTGAAGTGTTTTCAAGACTTTTCTTGTGAATTTGAATGCTGTGACCATATGTATGTGGCTGTCTTGAGACTTTATTTTGTCAGAAATCATATAAAAGACGAGGGTGCTGTATTATTTATATTTTATTTATATTGGTCACACCATCACAGTATTTGAGCACACGGTTCAATTTAAAATAATGTGTTTCTTGTCTGCCAAAGAGAGAATTCTGTTATCTTAGAGAATATTTTAGTTTATACACTTGTATTACTCAAAAATAAAAGATTTGTTTAGATCTACTCAATTGATATAAAATAGCTGTTAAACTTTTCATTGTAAAATAGTTATTTCAAGGTTTGAAAAGCCTGATAAATGTCCTAATTTTTTGTCTTGATTTTTTTTTTCATTTAACGTCATTATCAGTTAGATAAATAGTCTATATTCACAATTGTTTTACTACTTCTGGAAGTGTCTTTTAAAACTTTTAGTGTTTGAAGTGACTTTTTAAAATAAAATACCTGTTTTATAGGAGGGGAAGACTATTAAAAAGAGCAGCGGATTCTCTGGCAAAGGATTCAAGTTTGATGAAACAGAACATGCTTTGGCTAATGAGCGAAAGAAACTACAAAAAGCTGCTCTTGGCTTGCAGGATTCAGATGATGAGGATACCGCTCTCGATGTAAGCATTAGGGGGAAAAGTGTTAACATTTTTTAAGGGATTTCACTGTATTCACTAAAATAACCCATACAAATACAACTCTGTCTAATAACCGATTGCAGAATGCATGGATTTCTGCTATTTCACACATCTTGTGTAAATCTGTATTTCCTTTAATGTATGAGGGTATAGACCTCATAAAGAGTTAAAAATCTGCCATTTGTCACTTACTAGTATTTTATAAATAAGATAAATACGGATATTATTTCATTCAAAAGGGCACAAGCAGTTTTTTCACCTTTGCAAAGTTAATCATCTTGCACAAAATAAAATGGTTGCACTCATTCACAATAGTCTTGTTGTATAGTGCTTGAAAGAAATGTATAGCAGCTTTTTCCATTTCTAAATCCATATAAGGTAATTTTCCTTAATATTTGCTACCTTTTCCATGAACTGGAAAAATAATCTGACTACTGGTACAAGGGCTGTAGAAGAACTGCTGCTGGAAATCCTCCCTCACAAACGAGCTCTGTAGCCTTCACAATGTGAACGCTGCCCCCCTCTGCCTCTCCCAGTTTAAGGGTGAGATTGCTTACAGAATTTGGTGCATCAGTTTGCACTTAAATGGCACTTCCCATGTGAGAATCCCAAAGTGCTTAACCTTAACCTTTGTGTGAAACTGAAGGATTCAGTATAAATCCCTTGTTAAAGGTAGAAAGTAAATCTCTGGCACAGCCAGAAATAGATCTCCAATCTCCTGATGCCCAGTCTGTTTCTTGACCAAAAGATCATCCTTCCTCATGGTTGCACTGTAGTTCTGTGCAGGCTTTGGCAACGTTTATTGTTGCAAGATTCAGAATTTATTTTTTGAAATATAAAGCAAATGCACACTGGTATTTTCTTACCATATGTGGACAAGAATTGCGTAATGCTAAATGTACTGATGATATTGTTCTATTCCTTAGATTGATGAACAAATTGAGAGCATGTTCAATTCAAAAAAGAGAGTGAAAGACATGGCAGCACCGGGAACATCTAATGTTCCTACACCAACAGCTGGTAATGCAGAAAAACTGGAAATTGCCAAAAGACTAGCTTTAAGAATTAATGCTCAGAAGAATCTTGGAGCAGAGGCACAAGTATTGGTCCCTTTTCACTTTAAGGTCACCCTCTCTACCAAGCAACCATTTTTTACTAAATGTTTAATAGAATGTATTTTTGTTTTACAGCCATGTTAACGTATTGTTCTATTTAGCTTCTTTATTCGGTACTTAATGGTAAATCATATGAGTCTTTGACTATCCGTTTTGTAATCTTTTTGATGTGACAAAATGCATTAGCACAAAGACTGGAACCCTGATCTGCTTTGACACAAAGGGGTTAATTATAACTAATTTTACCAGTAGTGACTGACGGATTTGTTAACATTATTAGAATTACAAAATATCTCTGTCTGCTGAAGTATGCAATATACAATACGTTTTCTCTTGGTTGTAGAACTCTGTAATTTAATTTAAAATGTATATGAACTTTAGTAGTAGTTTGCAGAAGATGGTTTTAGTTTTTGAAGTTTCCACAGTTGGAATCAACATAGTCACCATGAACCTCTGATTCTTAGTGGAGGGCTAGAGGGGAGGAGGAGATTTTGATCCAAATCTAACTCCTAGCTAACAGCAGTCAACTCACTGCTGCTATAAAGCATTAATAATGTTCAGCTGAAAGTTTAAGCTTTTTAGAATATATTGCTGTGAAAGTTATTATGTAGTTTCTTGTTTAGTGTTGGGGGATTTCAGTTCACAATGTATAATGTCTTGGATGAACTAAAGCAGTGGTTCTCGACCAGGGGTACACATACTCCTGGGGGTACACATACTCCTGGGGGTACACATACTCCTGGGGGTACACATACTCCTGGGGGTACACAGAGGTCTTCCAGAGGATACATCAACTCATCTAGATGTTTATCTAGTTGTACAACAGGCTACATAAAAACACTAGCGAAGTCAGTACAGACTAAAATTTCATACAGACAATGACTTGTTGCTCTATATATTATACACTGAAATGTAAGTACAATATTTATATTCCAATTGATTTATTTTATAATTATGTGGTAAAAATGAGAAAGCAAGCCGTTTTTCAGTAATAGTGTGCTATGACCCTTTTTTGTATTTTTGTCTGATTTTGTAAGCAAGTAGTTTTTAAGTGAGGTGAAACTTGGGGGTACCCAAGACAAATCAGACTCCTGAAAGGGGTACAGCAGTCTGGAAAGGTTGAGACCCACTGAACTAAAAAACCAAGTATATTGTCAGAGCAGTCCTTGTGCACTGCTGAGTTTTGATTTCCATCGCAGGAAGGAGTGTATGCTCATTTTCTTAGCTTAGTAATTGGACTAGAAGTGTGTGGGAAGAGTTAAAATTACATTTTGTTTTGCTGACTGCAGTCTGGAATGTCCATAGCATTTAGAGTTGAAAATGCAGCAAGGCTTTTTGGGGGGAGGGAAGTGTTGAAGCTGCCTACATGGACATTTACTATGTGTAGAAATGTAATGAAACTCTGGTGCTGAAAAGGCCAGGTTTTTATGGTGCTATCTCTGGGTACTTTGAAATGAATGTAGACTTGTTTCATTACAGGATGTGATGCAGCAGGCTACAAACGCTATCTTGAGAGGAGGCACAATTCAGGCTCCTACTGTATCTGCCAAAACTATTGCAGAGCAACTGGCTGAAAAGATAAATGCCAAGCTCAACTATGTGCCCATAGAAAAACAAGAGGAAGAAAAACAGGAGGGAGGACAAAGTGAATCGTTTAAGAGATATGAGGAGGAATTAGAGATCAATGACTTCCCACAGGCAAGCATCCATTTTTTCTTTAATCATATTTTAATGCCAATCACTTAACACAGTGCTTTACCTCAGATTCTTTGTACCAAGTTTATAATGTGTTGATTCCAACCGAGAGGTTTTAGCTGTATTTCAGATCTTTATCAGCTGTATCCAATAAAGCTCTGTGACATTAGCTCAGCTGTGTAATCTGCACCATGTATCTATTGACTTTCTTTCCTCGTGCAAGAGATGCATAATCTTTCAGACACATTCTAAGAATGTTCTTTACCACACAAAAACGTGAAGCTCTGCCCTTGACCTAATTTGCATCTAAATCTTATTGCATCTTCCTCTCTAATATTGAAAAGATCTGGCCTTTTTTTCTCTGGCCACACTACCATAATTCTGGTCTAGACCCATATGTCTTGATTATTAAATCTCTTCTGAAATTAAGATTGTTAGGGGAGATTTTCAGGGGCATAAAAAGTAGTTAGGCACCTAACTGCCATTTATGCTTCTAAAAAATCTCCACTGTAAGCTTCTTGGAACAGGGACTGTCTTTTGCTCTCTGTCTGTATGTCTAGCACAATGGGGCCCTGACTAGTCATTGGGCCTCTTGGTGCTATTCTAATACAAATAAGAAAGTTGCCTGACTAGTAGAATTAGTGAGAGAGATGTGAGTTTGCTCTTTCCCGCCAGCTCTTCCTAATGCAAGTACAGTAAATGTTTAGTATAATTGCATGAGTTTTCTCAATGGGACTCAAATTGCATGCACTTAATCACTGTATGGGCTATATCCTAACCCTGAGTTTGTTCTTCATATGCCCCTACCTTTGTACATTAGATCATAGTAGGTGATACACAAGATAACAGTTTGTCTCATTCTTGAAAAGAATTTGTAACTGTGTGTCTAAGAGATTATTTCTGTTGAAATCTCAATGTCTAAGTGAATGAAGTACTCTTTCTCACACTTCAGTCTTCGGGCTTGTAAACTTCCCACAGAGTGAAATGGAGACACTGGCGAGCTCTCTCCAGTGGTCCTGTACATCCATCATTCTCTTTCCTCCCCTTTCTTATTCCCCTGACATAAGGGGCAGCAGTGCTAATGTATTTTAGGTATACATTCATTTGGACGTGGGTACTCCTTTTTAAAAGAACTGATTAAAACCCATTTGCCCTGAAACACGTTTTTGTTTAAATAGCTCTTACTATATAATTTTGTTGCTACATTTTTTCTCGAATGTCAGCTTAACCCTCTGATTTCTCTTTTATAAAATGTCTCTCACTGCCCCTCTTCCTATACGTTTTTTCTTGTGCAGACTGCTAGGTGGAAGGTTACCTCCAAGGAAGCACTTCAGAGAATCAGTGAATATTCTGAAGCTGCCATTACAATCAGAGGAACGTATTTCCCTCCAGGCAAGGAGCCCAAGGAAGGAGAACGAAAAATTTACTTGGCTATAGAGAGTAAGTATGACAGATGTATTTAAATTTAAAAAACCGTCCCCAGTGCAGAGTAAAACTTGACGTGAGAATCCTTGTGATAGTAACCTTTGGGTCCTCACTCCAGACCATCTTTGGTTATGGAAAGGTGGGCACCCAGGGAAGCCACTCATTTGTCTCGATAGTTTTTGCCAGTTAGATCATGGAGCTGTAGTGATGTAGGTCCCAAAAAATCTTCACATGCTACCCAAAGTGAAAGTCCTTACATGGTGTATATGACAATATTCAAAAAAAAGAATAACAAGAAGAATTCACCTGGTGCTAAAAAGTGAGAGGAAACGGGGAGACCTTATTTGAGCTGCCATGAAGAAGAGACACAATGTTGCTGTTATCCAGCAGCACCCGGCAGGGATCATATCTGCTCAAATCTATTGTCTGCAACCTATGGCCCAATTCATCTTATGGTTACTCTGCCATGCTCTGTTGCTGACGTGAGTTTGTCTGCAAAGTAACCTGTTGTTTTAGGTGTTTGTGTGGGTAGTGTAAAATGTGACTTGAAATTTTAAGTATGTCCTTTGTTTAAAAAAACCATACCAGCCCTGGTAATAAACACTAGTAGACAGTTCAACAGCAAACTATTAAGATGTGTTTGGCAACGTACATGGTGCTACTAGAAGTAATTTGCAGTTTTACTTTTTAGGCTTTGTGTGTGGAAAAGATTCTAATATTTTGTTTCTTGTTCTGTCTCCAGGTGCCAATGAACTGGCTGTGCAGAAAGCAAAGGCAGAAATCACTAGGCTTATAAAAGAAGAACTTATCAGACTGGTAAGTGAAATATACTGTATTTCAGAAGAATGTGCTTGGCTTTTTAAAGCTTTACAAGAACACGTTTCAGAAAGTTTATGCCAGCGACAGAGCATAAATCTTTATTAATATCTGGGACTGGAAGCTGCAGATCTAAAATATGCTGTATTGGTGAAGAGCAAAGAAAATACATTTCTCTGTTTTGTGGGTCAACCCAGGCTCGTAGGTATTCTATGCCGACAAAAGACATCAACAGAATTTTGTGACATCACTATAAGGGCTAGTTCTTACCTAACAGAACAGTTCATTTCCTGGCTTTAGCTCCATCAAGCAGAGCTGGGCGTGTAACAGATTGGTTTTTAACTTTTCTTGTTTTTAGTTCTGTTTGTATTGTTGGGGTTTGTTTTTCTTTCTATCTGTTGCTCCATGCAGCACGCCCTGGAGCAGTAGTCGTCTGTATTCAGTTATCTTTCTCCTTGTTTTCAAAGCAGGGATTGCCCTGGGAGATTGAATTCTAAGTTCTTCAGAAGCACAAGCCTTGGCTTTTTGTGGAGCAACCTCCCATAATATTGCATTAGACTCGGGCAGAACTGCTGGTAGCAGACACTGCTCAACCGAACCACTTGTGGGTCCCGTTGTTCTTGTTGTGTCTTCATTGACCTAGTTTTGCTCTGTTTTTAAAATTGCTGAGCTCTACGTAAAAATTCCTTCCAACTGTTAAAGTTACTATTGCTGAGCAATTCTAATATTGAACGATTCACTGTTCACTTGTCTGTTTTCAACTAGTGCTGTGATTGACTTATTTTTCCTCTTTAATTGCAGCAAAATTCATACCAGCCAACCAACAAAGGAAGATACAAAGTTCTGTAAATATTTGGAGTAACCTGTCTGCCAGTGGCTGGTGTCTGACACTTCGTGGCTTCTGTTGTCTTTGGTGTTCACACTGCTTATTGTAAATTAAGATATTTTTATTTTTTCCTTGCTGACATTTTTAACACAAAATTGATATTTGCTGAGACATCTCATTCTCTTCACTAAGGTTAGCAGTCTTAAAGCAGACCAGCTTTGTCAGGGCATGATTTAATTGAAAAGTATAGTTTATATAGTTTTTCACTGTAAAACTACTGAATAAAACAGATTTTTAATTTACCTGACATTCTAGTATAATGTAAATTAAACGATTTCGGCTTTGCATTGGAATTTGTTAAGGTGTACTTACAGCTTCACATTTATTGGGTAGTTCACACCTTTTCAGTTTTTTGTGGAATAGTAAACCAGCCAATATAAGAGCAGAATTTTCCTCCCTAATCTGTAGCATCTCTGTGACCTATTCCATATGCATTCCCTCTGCAAAACCCCCATTGATGTCAGTGAGAGCCCTGTGCTGATCAGAGTTTAAAATTTTGTCCTAGAACAATTAGGGTTTAGTTTTTACAGATGTTTTTTTCCCCCTCATCCTTCTTTACTTCCTACTTTGCCTTTATCATTTGGGGAATAGAATAGTTAAATCTTTGGGTTTCTTGTAAAATGAGACATTTTGTAGTACAAAAATGGCTTTCAGATTTTCTCTAAATGTCAGCATTTTAGGATTTGATTTTGTTCCCATTCTTCAACCTTTAGTAAATAAAATAAAATCAAGCTCCGCAAAAGAGAAACCACTTTTGTAATCAAGTATAAAGTTCGACACATTTTTATAGTGTTATATATATACATTTAATGTGATTCTTTCAGGACTACTGTCCTTATACTATTAGAGAATGGCTTTAGACAAAAAATTAACTTTGTAGGTCGGCTCCACAAGCGTTGACCCTTATTGCAGTGGTGGAACGTGATCACTTCCTGGAGTCAGCTTTTTTTAACCCACTTTTCCCTCATCCCCAGAAGCCATTAACATTTCACATTGTTACTGTCAAGATTTAATTTTTTTTTTAGCCTCTTGTCTTATCTGTAACCAAAGTTACTGATTGTTGAGTCGTTCTAGCAGCTGAAAAAGCTTTCAAGAAGATAAACTTACAAGGCTTTTTGTAGAAAGCTTTCCTGACCTGACATTGTGGAGGACAAAATATAATTTTAAAATAGCTATGTGTATGTACTGCTTTAACCCTAGTGAAGAACAAATCAAATCCTTGCATCATGGTTATAAATTCATTTTTTCCAAAAATCAAATATTTTGAAGTCCACTCCGGTTTTGAGATACAAAATAAATTTGTAGATTTAGAAGAAAACACTGGCCATATCCACTAAGCACTATACATTTACTCTGCCAGGAACAACCTTAATACGATACCTAAGAAAGTTTAAAAACAAAAACAAAAAAACCCTGAATGGAGCCAGAAGTAGCGCATATAAGAAAATCTTCTTAAAGTTCAAACAAAACCTCAGATATTTTCAAAATCAGATTCCCTTTAAATGTTTCAGGCTTCACAATTTAGTTAGGATTATTTATTATGTAAGATGTTTCACACAGTTTGTGCTGACTTGTCTAACTTTTTGACAGTGCTGTAAATTGCGATGTCCCCCAGAGTTGTGGTGGGTTTTGATATGTTTGGTGTAGAGCACTTTCAGGTTCAGGCATTCTGACTTTTTTTTTTTTTTTTTAAACGTCTTTGGTTTGAAATTTCTGTGATGATATCTACTGAGCAAAGCTCTGATAGACATACTTCTGTGATTTCCAGCTCAACGCTGTTGGATTTTCAGCGAGGTTGGAAAATGTACAATCTTCCAAGGTTTTTTAAATGCAATGTCAATATTCATATTTTTTTTAATTCCTCTAAAAATAAAAATAATTTCAATGTGTTTTTCTGAAATGCTCTCTCTGATGATGTGTTTTCTGCCCTGTTTGCTATGCCTCTGCACTTGTTCTGCTGCAGCTCTGTGCTCACTAAGGGTACGTCTACACTTACCTCCGGGTCCGGCGGCAGGCAATCGATGTTCTGGGATCGATCCCGGAAGTGCTCGCCGTCGACGCCGGTACTTCAGCTCGGCGAGAGGAGTACGCGGCATCGACGGGGGAGCCTCCCTGCCGCGTCTGGACCCGCGGTAAGTTCGAACTAAGGTACTTCGAATTCAGCTACGTTAATAACGTAGCTGAATTTGCGTACCTTAGTCCGAAGTGGGGGGTTAGTGGGGACCAGGCCTAATTGTAGCTGCTCCTTTAAGGGGAGGGAAACATGTGCACTACCATTACATTAGAATCTTTGTTAGGCATGTAATGAAAAGCAGGAGGACAGACACACTAGACAGTAAAACTGCTGCAATAGAAACATCACTGAAGGAACTTGGGATGGGGAGGGTCAGCAAATACGCAAGAGAGGAAAAAAATGAGAAACTCTTAAGGAAAAAAGAGAAATTGAAATGAAGAGAAAAAAGCTATAGTGGCAACAAGACGAAGAATAAAAGAATATGGAGGAAAACAATGAAGTAAAATTGTTGCATTAAATCTTTCTTCCTAATTGTTTTTGTGCTCATGGAAATGGACCCAGCTCTCTGATAACCATAACATGTCTGCTGCTTCCTTGGGGGATGCACCCCCTTTCAGATGCTGGAAGAGAACTGGAACTGTATTTTTTAATAATAATTAAAAAAAGGCAATATAATAGAGCAATATACCCTTTTTGCTCTGTTATCTAACACACTTTCCGAAGAGTGTGTGTTCCCAACTCCCTATATTTTCCTTACAGTTTTGGTGTTAGAGTAACCAAAACATCCTGCAGCGATTGTATTTTGGGCAGAAATATCAAAAAGTGATGCTGGATAATAAACTTTTAAATGTTTTGCTGTAATCCTATTTTGTCAGCAGCTACTAGCCATGGGTTCCTCTTCTTGTGGCATCTCTTGTCCTGACTAGTGGTAGATCCAGGATGCCTTATATACTTACCAGCTATTCTATAGTGTGTGCAGTGCAGAAATATCCCTCCTGATATTGACTAACCACTGGTTGTGAGGGTTAGATTGTGATTTTAAGGCTATGTCTACACTACAAAACTAAGTCAAGTTAAGTTGATGTACAGCCACCACAATAATTAAAGCAGTGTTTCATGTCCACGCTATGCTCCTCCTGTTGGTGATGTGCGTCCTCACCAGGAATGCTTCCACTGACTAA
This sequence comes from Chrysemys picta bellii, assembly GCF_011386835.1. Lineage (NCBI taxonomy): Eukaryota > Metazoa > Chordata > Testudines > Emydidae > Chrysemys > Chrysemys picta. Next base: position 99,040,948 of record NC_088798.1, read on the forward strand.
CTGTATGGGGCACAAGCCCCAAGGCCCCAGGGCTGACAGCCAACAGGCGATGTAAGTAATGATGTCTACACGGACACTGTGTTGTCCTAACTACATCCTAAGTGCTATGCCTCTTGCAGAGGTGGAGTTACTCTGTGTACTGGGCAATTTACATTGGTGGGAGCTACATTTAGTGTGGATGCTTACAGAGTTAGATCAATGTAAGGCACCTTACATTGATCTAACTCTAGTGTAGACCAGCCCTAAGTGCCTGTGCAATGGAGTGAAAGGCGAACAAGCACATCCCTTACACCTGTATGTTGGCTACATGGACCTTGGGTCGCTGGGTCCACAGGAGTAAGCAGGTGCTGTACGTCCACTTCCTCCCTGCACCTCCTTCCCAGCAGCTGAGTGGCAAATTGGCAGAGCCTTAGCTCCACTGGCTGGCCAGCGCAATGGGACTTGCGTAGTGGGAGTCACAATTTGCTGCTGGTTTTGGCTGGAACCTAATTCTTGCTCTCCAATCCTGAGTAGGGAGGAATTGTGCATCAGTTGGATGTTGGAGTCACAATACCACATGAGACTATTGAGGGCGGTTAAGTTTATGCACTCCTTGCTCACAGCTGGGCCTGTTTTATTATTTGTATTGTAGCAGTGCCTAAGAGCCCCAGGCTGAGACCAGGACTCCATCGTATTAGGTGCTGAGCAAACACAAGCAAAAGGAGGGTTCCAATCCTTTTACTTTGTCAGAAACACTGACTGGGCTTGTGCACGTAAGAAGTCACATTAGTGGATTTTTCAGAATACATCAAAATGGGTGTCTGAATACAAGAATAGCATTGGCTCCAATGACTGCATTAGAGGCAGCTAATTACATGATCTGCATCTGTTCCTGAGGAGGTATGAGCACAAGAGCTACCCCTCTGCTTTGCTTTCAAGTTGTGTACAGGGGGTTGTACCTTCGTGAGCACAGCAGTGCAACAGAAATGTGAAAATGGTGACATGCTCAGAATGGTGCGATGTAACTTGCAGTATATATAAATTGCACAGGCCCTTCCCCAAAGAACTAATTGCACTCAAGATGCAGCAAAGGGGGGTGGGGGAGCTTGGGAAAGGATTCAAAGGAGGGGTGACGTGGTCAGATTGATGCTCTTGGCATCTGCTTTGTATTTTATAGGAGGTGGACGATGTGAGTGTCGGGAAGAAGCTGCCGATATTAAGATGGGAGACAGCAAAAATCAGCACAACTGTGTTTGCTTTCTGGAGAAATACTTTGATTTTATAGTGGTAGGGGTCTTTCTGCTGGATGATTCCAAGAGGCATCCTGGCATTCTGTGGCCTAAAGGTTATGGCAGCTGTCCTGGGACACAATACATTGCATATGTTTAATAATGAATGTTAGAGTAATCAAGAAGTGCAGCAGTTTTAAGATTTTAAATTAAAAAAATCTTGCAGTGGTCACAAGAGTGATTTTTGTGTTTCACCACTCCAGTGAGTAGGGTTTTTGGTGGTGGTGTTTTGGTTGTTTTTTTTAAACCATTAATATCTGCTGCCCCATGACACTACAAAGCTTCAAAAGTAAAAAATATTTTTTATAGAAACCTAAGAGTCTGTGACTCTACTCAGATTACAGTTTAGCTTGTCATATGGTAGCAAAATTAAATCTGTGCTTATGCACCTAAGCAGAAATTGAAGAAAAGAGTCTCATTTCCTAGCCCTTCCTTCGTGTAACTTGTGAATAAGGAACTTAGGAAGAATGGCTTGTGATTAAGCCAATGGACTCAGAGGGTCTGGGTCTGGCATTGCTAAAGACTGGAGGATAGGTCCATCAATGGCTATTAGCCAGGATGGGCAGGGATGGTGTCCCTCGCCTCTGTTTGCCAGACGCTGGGAATGGGCGACGGGATGGCTCACTTGATTACCTGTTCTGTTCATTCCCTCTGGGGCACCTGGCATTGGCCACTGTCAGAAGGCAGGATACTGGGCTAGATAGACCTTTAGTCTAACCCAGTATGGCCGTTCTTATGTATGACCTGGAGTCAATTAATAATCTCTGTGGCACAATTTATCTGTAAAACAGATACCACCACCCTACTTCTCCTGGGGGTTATGAGAATAAATTCATTGTTTGTGAGACACTCAGATACTATGATGGTGTGGGCCATAAAAGCATCAGTGTAGCATACTGTACAGAACTGATTGTGCTATTGCCACTCACATAACAGCTATTTTCAGGGAAGCCAAAAAGTAAAACTCCTCTATTATTTTTCTGATTCCCCCAATCTCCTAGAAAAATCATTTTGTTAGTCAATATCTGTTTTCCATCTCAAACAGCCCTAACCAGTTGCTTAACTTCCTGCCCTGGATATCTAATATTCAGTCCATATAAACAGCTGCCATGTTTTTATCACAGAAGCACCTGAATTTCAATTATGAGGTGAAGTGATTCCTATTTTAGCACGTGCCCAGGCTCATCATTTTCTAATATTCACCTTTTGAGTTGAAATTTTCTGTATCCTTATACTGTGCCATGCTATGCTCTGCCTCGGGCGCACAGTGAGGGTTTTTTAGCAGAAAGTTCATCTGTCTGTATTAAAAAACAATACAGTCCTCCAAAGCCCTGCACATGCACGTTGGCATAGAGCTACCACAAGGCTGCTCCAAATATGGATGAAGTTTAAAACCTAGCATGCCAATGGTCCCTCGCTAGTGCCTTTGTTTGATTTAAGAGAACTTCATTTAACAGAGAAATTATTATTTAGAAAATCACATACTGAGCATGTTCAGTAGAAAACACTTAAACACAATTGTGCTGCACATGTGTGTGGCTGCTGGAGCGCACTATTGTTGGTCAATGAACTAGCTCCAGAATTTCTTTTCTCTTTAAAATAAACCAAGAGACTTAAATGCAGAAAGCTGTGTCCATGCAACATGAAGGTTGCACAGGGAGAATCCCAAAAGATGGGAAATGTAAATGTGGGCATGCTCCATTGCTAACATTCGTTGAGTAGATGCAGCCATGTATTCCATGTGGGTGTGCATGCCCTGCGCATCGGAGCCAGAGAACTTTGCCTAGCAGTACCCGTAGGGGTTGCACTCATGCCCTGCAGCCATAGTCGCTCCCCTGGCTGTATAAAGGTGGCACCACCCTGGCTACTTCAGTCCCTTCTCACTGCCTGTGGCTAGAGTCAGAGCTCTGTGTGAAGTTTTCACCTCACACTGTTGCACTCAGTTTTCTGAGAACTTTTTTTGTATATGGTGGTAGTAGTACCTTAGGGTTAGTTTAAAGTTAGTTTAGTTAGTAGAGTAGTTGGCTCCATTGTGTGATGCCCTCATGAGGGTTCAAGCATTGTTCCTCATATAGGGCTATCTGCAATAGTGCTCCCCATATGAGGTGCTTGTTGTGTGTTGGCAAGGGACACATTAAAGAGCAGTGCTCCATCTGCAAGTGATTCACCAAGAGGACTCGGGTGACAAGAGACTTGAAGCAGCATCTTCTGGAGCAGGCCATGAGACCCGTTTTGGCACTGAGACCCTTGTCTGACTCTGGTTCTGGCCATGGGTTATCAGTTGAGTCCAGTACTGACAATGCTGGCACCCACGCTGACCATCTCCATGGTAACAGCATATGAGGTGGCTTCAGACCTGCTTTGCCTCTCAGTCCCAGACTCTCTGCTGGTTCAGGAGTTTTCTGGTGCTATGGCTTCTAACGGCTTGTCCTCTGTTGTGCCTCTGACACCTTCTGACTGTGTCACAGAGCCTTCAGCTCCATTGGCAACACAGCTTGCACCACTTAGGCTGCAGGCTATGGAGTTTATGCTGCGCCTGGCACTGAAGGCCCCCTCAATGCTGGTGCATCCTTTGGCATCATCATTGTCTTGGCAGCAGCTCCTACCATCAAGTTTGGTACCAGCCTTGTTGCCAATGCCTGGCTCTCCCATTGTCACCACTGAACCTGTGTGATTCCTCAAGATTCAGGCTGAGATCATCCTCCTCATCGGATGGGCACCAGAGATCACCCTTGGATCACTATAGGTACTGAGACTGGCATCTGTCCTGCAGTTGAGAAAGGAGCTCTTGGCCTGGTGCCTACTGACCACGGATGCCTTATCTGTAAGCCCAGTGGCCTACTTGGAATCCCTGGGACACTCCTTAGTCCCTGATGTCCCACTTCTTCACCCGCTCCAGAGTGAGATTGCTGGTCCCGAGGGTGGCTCCCGCTCCCATACTACTGCAAGTGACCACTGAGTCCATTCCCCTGGGACCTGTGGGGCTCTTCTGACTGGATCCTGTGGGACAAGAAAAGGATCTATCGTTGGGACAGTACACCACCTCCTTGTCCTCCCTGGGTGACTCTAGCATGCTGAAATCTTCCTTTCCCTTGGTGCCCGAGGACTTGAAAGGTATATCAGGATCTCTTGAGGTGTATGGCCACTATCTTGGATATCCAGGTGGAATACTTCCAGGAGAATACACTTATGCTGCTTGATATTCTCTAACCATCAGCTCCAGGGGAGTAGCCCCCTGATAAATGAGGCTGTCCTGAGCCTGAAAAGGCCCTCTGGAATATCCCTGCTTCATTGCCCTCTATGGCGAAATGTTCAGAGAAAGAGTACTTCATTTCCATGCAAAGATTTGACATTTTCTACTCCCACCCAGCCCCTAACTTCCTTGTGGTGACTGCAGGAAATGACAGGACTCAGAAGAGAAGGTATAAGTCCACACCAAAAGACTGAGAGTCCAAGATAATCGACTTGATGGGGAGAAACATTTATACTTCCTCTTCCCTGCAGATGTGCATCATGAACCAGCAGGCACTGCTCTCAGAAAATGACTTTAATTGGGTGGCCACGTGTAAGTTCGCATAAAGGTTACAAGAACCCTGCAGGTAAGGGTTTAAGGCATTCATTTCAGAAGTCCATGTGGCAGCCAAGACCTCCTTGCAGGCAGCTCTAGACATGTCGAATGCCTCAGCCAGGATTATGGCATCGGCTGTAGTCATGAGGAGGCCGCATGGCTGCAGAATTTTGGCATTGTGCCTGATGTGCAGCAAACCAATGAGGACATACCATTCAACGGCTGGATTTTGTTTTCAGAAAAGACTGACGAAAACTTGGCCTCATTTCAAGACTCCTGAGAAACTCTGCATGTTTTGGGAGTATATACTCTCACCATAAAGAGAAGCCATTATAATGGTCAGCAGCAATACCGTGTGCAGTGGTTTTTTTTGGACAATCCTCCCTTCTTGTGCACCAGCGGGACTACTTCAGAAAGAGTCACAGATCACAAAGATGAAGGTCCTCTGATTCTGGGTTTAACTAGCTGCCGCCCTGCCCCCGGCACCCAGCAAGTGCTCATTTTGACTTGTGTGTTCAGGATAGCGATCCAGTGGTAACCTCTCCTTCTTGGTCCTCCCTGATTGGAGACAGGCTGACCTTCTTTTACAGTGAGTGGGACTCAATTTCAACAGACAACTGGGTCCTAAGCATGGTCAGATTGGGTTATGCCATACAGTTCCAATCCCTCTCCCCTCCCCTGTCCCTCTTCAGGGACCCTTCTCACGAGACACTGCTCCTTGAGCAGGTTCAGTCTTTACTGGCTCTGGGGGCTGTAAAGGAGGTCCCCCTGGAGCATTTGAGGCTGGGATTCTACTCCCGGTATTTCCTGATCCCCAAGCCCAATGGAGGGATGAGACCTATTATTGAGTCTGTGATCTCAACAAATTCATCAGATATGTGAGATTCCATATGGTCACCTTGGCAACTATCCTCTCCACCTTGAATCACAATGACTGGTTTGCCGCTCTGGACCTGCAGGATACATATTTCCATGTAACAATCATCCCAAGCCACAAAGGTTTCTCAGGTTTGTCTTGGCTGGACAGAACTGCTAGTACACCATGCTGCCTTTCAGCCTGTCTTCTACTCCCTGGGTTTTTATTAAGTATGTGACTCTGGTAACTTCATACTTCAGACAGAAGGGAATTCATATCTTCTTGTATCTGGACGATTGGTTACTGAGTGGCAAGTCCAGAGAGGAAGTCCTCTCTCATGTTCACTTCACACTATGCCTACTTGAGCATCTAGGTGTCAACCAAAACAGCAGGAAGTCAGCATTGGTTCCAATGCAAAGAACCGAGTTCACTGTGGCCCGGATAGACTCTACAAGTTCAAGAGCATTTCTACCCACTGAGCAATTTCAGGCAATCCACCCCCATTGCTGGAGCTGCAGTCTCTACACTCAACCACAGACTGAGTATGCCTGAGGTTTCTAGGCCATATGGCCACGTATACACAAGTAATTTAATATGGGAGGCTGTGACTCTGTCCTCCTCAGCTATGGCTGAAGTCAGTCTATTGTCCAAATCGATATTCTTTGGACACACTGGTCTGACTGCCTCCACTGATTCTGGGCTCCTTATGGTGGTGGGCAATTCAGGATGGTGTGTGCTAGGTATCCCTTTCACATGGCCTCTGCCAACCAGGACTATAGTCACTGATGCCTCCTTAATAGATTGGGGAGCACATCTGGACTCGCTGAAAGTTCAAGACCTATGGTTGGAACAAGAAGTTTCTCTGCATATCAATGTTCTTGGAGTTTCATGCCATCTACAATGGCTGACAGACTTTTTAGGATCACATCAGGGGCTCAAAGGTTCTCATACTCACTGACAATACCACCACAATGTATTATGTGAACACGACTGGGGAGCACATGCCAATGTGCTGTGTCAGGAGGTGATCAGGCTCTGGCAGTTTTGCATCAGGAAAAACATTACCCCTATGGCCAATCACTTGCCTGGGATCCACAATCATCTGGCAAGATCATCTCAGCAGGAAATTCTCCCTAACTCACGAGTGGTCTCTGAAGCCCAGCATCCTGCAGTCCATCTTTGCAGTTTGGAGCATTCCAATGGTCAACCTGTTTGCCGCAAGAGAGAACGAGTCACTTGAACCAGGTTATATATTTATTAGTGTTCTTCTCTAAGCCACATTCAACCCCAGAGGAGCAGCATCTTTACATGTGGATGTCGGGAAATGTCTAGCTTTTTATCTGGATTGAGATAAGCCTTTCCATTCCTCACCTCATCTGTTTGTTTCATACGCAGATCAAATGAACAGAAGGACATGTGGGTCAGATCAGTTTGCCCACTCTGGAACTATGCCTATGTTAGAAAGTGGGGGGCATGTCCCCCCTTCTACAAAGCTTCCGGTGCCCTTGCTTCCCTTCCTGTGTTTTGGTGAAATAGGTAATTTAATACATTACTCTTTATGCTGTAAAATGTGTATCCAAAATGTAATAGATGTGCACCTTGGCCCAGCTAGGGGTATAATTAGAACATTAACTGTTCAGTGGAACATTAATTATTGTACAGCTTTGATTGTACTATCATTTTAAATATGTATATAGCTGGTAATTGAATAAATGGTTGGGAGGGTTGCAGACAATGTATCAGTAGCTTTAGGAACAATTTCTCACATGAATCGCCCAATTACTTGAAAATATAGTTTGTTTCTAAAGCTAAAATGCTTTATTTGGCTAAAAGTTTGCAATTGTCATAGCCCAAGAAGCTGAAATTAAGTGGTAATGGCTGGATCCAGGAGCTTGCTGAGATAACATGAAAAGATGGCATAGCTCTCTGGAAGGATGCAGTTCAAGGCTACGACCCTGCAAACATATGTGCTTAGCTTTAAGCACATGAGTCGTCCCAATGACTTTGCTAGGACTTCGTGCTTAAAGTTAAGCACATGTGTACATGCAGGATGGGGACCTAAATGGGAACCTACATATCTGGTTGGTTGTGCAGATGCTAAACTATCCAGGGCTTGGTGCAGTGCACCTCTATGCTTAAAGGTTTTCCCAAACCAGCATGGCTCACCTTTAAATAAGCCAGTAAAACTGAAGTTTTTAGAATGTGAAACAGTTTATGATGCCAGTTCACCTCCCTATCTCCCACTTGCACCAAAGCTCGACGGTGCTGTTTCTTAGAGCAGTGTCCTGTCCCTTTGCTTTGGGTGATGCTAAAATGAGCATGTGTGCACGCGTGCAGTCTGTTCCAGTCACATGATTGAAGAGGAATGCACTTCCCTTTTGATTATTTTTCTTGACGCAGATCTCTTCCAAATATGGTATCAGCTTAACCGAGTTTGTGATCTTAAGCTCAGGCTTTTGCAGAAGAAATTCTGGCTTCCAGAATGGAGGGGGAAAAAGCCTTCTGCCTAGAACTCTTTCCAAAAATACAAGGACAAAAGAGACAAAGTTGGACTCAAATTTGGCCCCAAGTGCACATTTTGTAAATATTTAAGTGTTAGCAAAACCTCAAATAGATTAGTTTCTATTATTTTCTTTTTAGTTCCAGTGGAAACAATTGTTTTTAAACAAAGAGCCACTGCCCTGCAGTGACTGCAACCCAAACATTGCTTCACTGAGAATTCTCATCTGAAACAGGCTTACTTGCAGGATGAGCCACACCTGGGTTGAATCAGGTTATCCCAGGATAAGGCAGCCGGAAGCTGGGGGGCCTCCTGCGGTGAGGGAACAGCAGTGTAAAGGTACAGGGAAGGCAGGCTTCCTGCAGCACAGTTCCTCAGGAAGGAGGGGCTATGCCTAGCTTAAGGCTGAGTGGAAGGCTGTTTTTAAATATAAAGCTGCCCTAAGAAGAGCTTTAGAGTAGCAGCCGTGTTAGTTTGTATCCGCAAAAAGAAGAACAGGAGTACTTGTGGCACCTTAGAGACTAACAAATTTATTAGAGCATAAGCTTTCGTGGACTACATGCATCCGAAGAAGTGGGCTGTAGTCCACGAAAGCTTATGCTCTAATAAATTAGTTAGTCTCTAAGGTGCCACAAGTCCTCCTGTTCTTCTTTTTCTAAGAAGAGCTGTGATTGAAAGAGACTGTGGTGTTTTCCTGGGGAAGGAACCCTGGTGAAGGGAAAAATAGGGGCAGGGCATAGCACAGGCACTTCTGTGCATGAGGGGGTACTTGGGCGGCAGCTGCTCCTGTTACAGCCAGCATAAATGGGGGGAAGGGAGGGAAATAAAGTTAGATTTAAAAAATGTTTAGTTCTGATTATCTAAGGAGTTATTGGTAATGTAATACAAAGGGGTGTATAATTTTTATGTTGACAGTGTTTCTTAAATATGACTATCGCAGGCATTCTAGTTAGAAGGTCACCACTACTCTGTGACCTTGTTTCCATAAGGGGTAGGCAACCTATGGCACACGTGTCAAAGGCGGCACATGAGCTGATTTTCAGTGGCACTCACACTGCCTGGGTCCTGGCCACTGGTCTGGGCGGGCTTTGCATTTTAATTTAATTTTAAATGAATCTTCTTAAACATTTTAAAAACCTTATTTACTTTACATACAACAATAGTTTAGTTGTATATTATAGACTTATAGAAAGAGACCACCTAAAAACATTAAAATGTATTACTGGAACACGAAACCTTAAATCAGAATGAAAAAATGAAGACTCGCACACCACTTCTGAAAGGTTGCTGACCCCTGCACTAGATACAGGTGCACTCTTGTTCTGAACCCTGAGCCAGGAAGTTGTTATATTATTTTTACCTTAAATGGAACATTAGCCCCTGTTGCATGTAGGTGTTAGCATCTGCCTGGTGCATTTCTAGAAATGAACTGTTTTATTAATTTACTATTAAATAGACATGAATACACAGCTGGAGTGGTCCAAGAATGAGATCTCCGGCACGTGTAGCTGCAGCACAGATGTACCCACACCCTACTTTTAAGAGTTCATGTAGCATCCCTTCCTCTTCCCACTCTGCTACATGTGGTCCCAACTCCATGTGTAAAGAGAGAATGTTGCAAAGCTGTTTTGGGATGTGTGTGTGGGAGGGAAATAAAAGGAATAAATTTCCCCAAAATCCTCTTCTTACAAATTCAAATCCCCTGCCCTGTCCCTCAGTGAGACTACAAACTGCATTGGTGGGTGGGGATACTGACCATACTGAAGGTAGAGGGAGAACTCCATTCTTTTGGTTGGTGGGGAAAAAGGTAGCATTTCATCTCCCCTTTCCGTACAGATGGAAACTTTTATTAGTTTGTATGGTGCCTGGGTGCTTTGGAGACAGAAAGAGAAGGTCCCTGCCCCAAGTAGTTTACAATGTAAATAAGGGCCAGACTGCAGATCTTGGAGCGTTTTTGGAAAATCAGCTAGTGTAACACTCAAATTCTTTTGTTTGTGTTAACAAAAAAAACCAGACTAGAAATCCAGACATTAGTGCTACCAGACGAACATTTGAGCAATATGGGAGAGTAGCACAGGCACTTCAGTAAGGCAATCCTCTCCAGGATTGCTTTACTGATCACCTGGAATTAATTTGCCCCCAGAACCATACAGATCAGTCACACAGTCTTAGTACAGCCACAAATCCATTTCCAGCTTGAAGGTCAAATGTTTAGATCTTGCTCTGTCAGTCTCACAGTGATAGTTGTAACAATAGGCTGACTTTGGTTTCCCTCTTTATAGAGATGGAACAGTTCAGTGCATGGAAATGCTATTGCAATTCACTTGTATACATTATTTTGCCAACGCTTGCTTCTGCTGAGGTCAGAGAGCAGAGTTGTTTGTAGGGAAATTGGGGCATAAAGCATGCCAGGACTTCATCTGATTTCAAAGAATGGGGATAGTGGTGGTTGGAAAGTAAGGGGAAATAATATAAAGAAAGGTAGCAAGGAAGTACTTGGAGCCTAATTCTGTTTGATTTGATATGGTGCCTCTCAAGTAAAAATTAACCCCAGTCTGGCAGAAAGTCACATAAATAAACTAAATCATTATGCAGGGATGAAAGTGGTTTTAATTAAAAAAAAATCTTTATGCTTCTCTTCCATGCTACTTCCTAATGGCAGAGGTTAAGAATTCCACAAACCTTGGGCAACAAAGGCAAGGAGGCAACTATTCTACCTCTATCGTTCCTTTGGATTAAAACCTTATTCTGTCTGAATTTAGAGGGCAACGTGGATTATAGTCCTGACAAGATAAATGTCGCACATTTGTATAGCAACCTTCATCCCAAAGGACCACAACGTATTTTAGAAATGATATATACCTCTGGGGTGGACCACGGCAGCCACGACATTGCACAACACTGGAGGAGGGAAACATTTGGACAAGCAGTGTTGGAAAAACTCTTACCTAAAGTTCCAATCAGCTCTGTCTAATCAGAGACAACACACCCTTGGTTTGTTAAGGTCTCGTTTGAATCACACAGTACGTCTCTTACCACTCAACTTCAGGTATATGGGACTCAGTCCTTTTCAGGTTTATTGTAATTTAAATCCAGGACCTTTAACTTGAACTAGTCCATGCATTGGACAAAGCAGCACTTAGGTAGAACAGCTTCTGACCTTATTGCTGCTGCAGCTGCATTCATTAGCAAATTCAGACAAAAATCAGCAGTTGGTAGCTCTGTAGAGTAATATGGCTCACCTTGCTAACTAAAGGCCTAATGCTGTGAAGCACTGAGTGCCTTCAACTTCCATTGACTTTGGGTCCTAAATTAGCCCATTCGGTATTTAAACCTCCTTCAAAATCTCAAGCGGAATTTGCTGTTCACACTTTAAAGGGGCTGAGATGAGTGTAGAGTCTGGTTTATAAACTGCCTACCTGAAGGGAAGAGATGATGAGGGAACTGCACTCTCAGGCTTCATAGGATTCAATCATCATTAAAAGAAATACAGCAGATTAAAATGTAATAGTTCTCTTGCTGGTGGTGCTGCAAGTCTATACTGGCCCACGATGTATGTACCCAGACACTTATGGCTTATACATGTCAGAGCAATGGCTGCCTTCCCTGTTGCAAATCTGCAGGGAAAGGGGGAAACAATTTTTCAATACAGTCTTAGGGCTCGATTTTTGCTCTCGTGGATTGCAAGGGGAGCGTTATTGGGCCTTTGGAAGAGAACCCATCAAACTCCTCAGCACCCCTTCTGAAGGCAGCAATGGAAACATTGCTTGGGAATAAAAGGCAGCTTTTGCTATTGTGTTTAACCCTTCACATTCCAGAAAAAATCCCCTATAAAAATATTTTCTATTTTAAGGTAAAATAAATCAGTAATTTAACTTGTTTTTAATAGAGAGGCAGTTAGTGGTAGTGGTCAATTTCTACAAAGATCAGAATAGTAAAGTCAGGAAAGGAAGGATGGTTCAGTACTAGCCTGAAACTTGGGAGACACTGGTTCAATTCCCTGGTCTACCACAGATTTCCGGTGTGACCTTGGGCAATTTACTTAGCCCTGGTCTACGCTGGGGGGATCGATCTAAGTTAAGCAACTTCAGCGACATGAATAACGTAGCTGAAGTCGACGTACTTAGATCGACTTACTGTGGTGTCTTCACTGCGGTGAGTTGACTGCTGCTGCTCCCCCGTCAACTCTGCCTGCGCCTCTCACGGTGCTGGACTACAGCAGTCGACGGGAGAGCGCTCGGGTCGATTTATCGCATCTAGACTAGACATGATAAATCGATCCCTGCTGGATCGATCGCTGCCTGCTGATCCGGCGGGTAGTGTAGACATACCCTTAGTTGCTCTATGCCTCAGTTTCCCAACTGTAAAATGGAAATAAATAGTACTTCTCTACCTCACAGGCCTATTAGGATATTAAATTAATTAAAAAAAATTGCAAGGCACTCAGATACAATGGTAATGGGGGCCTAAAACAGACGTATGCGCCTAAATAGAAACACTTGATTGGACATACAGAATCAGAAACACTAGTTACCAACTCTAGTATAAAGCAACAGAGGGTCCTGTGGCACCTTTGAGACTAACAGAAGTATTGGGAGCATAAGCTTTCGTGGGTAAGAACCTCACTTCTTCAGATGCAAGTAATGGAAATCTCCAGAGGCAGGTATAAATCAGTGTGGAGATAACGAGTGAGGTTCTTACCCACGAAAGCTTATGCTCCCAATACTTCTGTTAGTCTCAAAGGTGCCACAGGACCCTCTGTTGCTTTTTACAGATTCAGACTAACACGGCTACCCCTCTGATACTCAACTCTAGTATGTTGCTTCAAGCACTGGCCAATATCAGAACCTTCAGAGGTGCTTTTTGGAGAATATACTCGGTCAGCTATCAACAATGCTGTGTGTCAGTACATATGTTTTTGTATTTAACAAGTTAGGAAATTAAAACAACACTTAGGATTTATCTAGCACTTTTCATCTCCCAAGTGTTTTATCACCCTAGCTAATTAATCTTCACTACACTGCTCCTGAGAGAGCCAAATGTTCTCCCTAATTTACAGATTAGGAAATTGAGACAGAGTAGTTCAGTGACTTGCTCTAGGCCACAAAGGAAGTCATTATCAGAGCTGGCCACACCTCTCTTTTTAAATTAAAATCCTTTTAATAGTTGACTATGCAGGCAAAAAAGTCACAGGTACATTCTAGTTTGGTGGCTCTTTTTCAGCTTCCAGTTTAAATTACAATAGGGCCTTGTTTACATGACAAAATTAAGTCAACCTAAATTAGGTTGCTGCACAGACACCACAGTAATTACTGCGGTGGTTCATGTCCACACTATGCCCCCTCTGTCGGTGGAGCACATCCTCACAGGAGTGCTTCCACCAACTTAAGTGTGTGGGGATTGTGGGGCACTGACAGCTAGAGCCCCCCCTCCCTGGGGCTGACAGTCAGAGCTGTCACCCCATGCAGGGCTCACAGCTGAAGTCCTCCCCCCCAGGACTGGCAGTTGGAGCTGTGAGCCCTGTGTGGGGTTGACAACTGTGGCTGTCAGCCCTGGGGCAGAGGAGTTCCAGCTGTGAACTCCTTGTGGGGCTCCCAGCCAACAGATGATGTAAGTAATGCGGTGACTACACAGACACTGCACCGCTTTAACTATATCAACCTAAGCGCTGTGACTCTTGCAGAGGTTTAGTTATTACGTAAGTGTAGCAGTGGGCAACTTACATGGGTGGGAGCAACATTGTTGTGTAGACACATAAAGAGTTACATTGACTTAAGCTGCCTTATATTGACCTAACTCTATAGTGTAGTGTAGAGATCAAGCCTAGGAAACACGATGTGGATTGCAGTCAGGCCAGTTTGCTGGAATCTTGATAGGAGATAGTCCTGCCTTATTTCAATGTGCAATGCCAAATTTTCGGTCCTTTTAAATCACTTTTTTTTAATTCACTATTGTTCGTAAAACATGGATACGTACAAAATGATATTGCTCTGATTTGGGGTTCCTCAATCCTTGAGGATGGGAATGGAGCACAAACAGCCACTATGAGAAAGTCTAACCACTCCTGGATAATCATTTCCACTGCAACTAACTGCCCTTATAAAATAAAAGTGACAGAAGAAAAGAGACCAGAAAAGAACTCAGGGTGTCAGTCAAGATAAGAACCCCCCAAATCTCATCCCAATTCTCCCTGAACTTTCCCCCCCCCACATCCTCTCTCACTGCCCCCCAGGACCTCCCTCCATCTACATCCCCCCACTGATTCTCCCCCTCCCTCCTGGATCTCCAGCTACACCCCCACTGAATCACACCCCCCCCTCCAGTGCTTTCCCCCCCACACATCTACTTTCCCACTGCCCTCCAGGACCTCCCTCCATCTACACCCCCCCCACTGATTCTCCTACACCCCCACTGAATCACCCCCCCCCAGTGCTTTCCCCCCACATCCTCTCTCACTGCCCCCCAGGACCTCCCTCCATCTACATCCCCCCACTGATTCTCCCCCTTCCCCCTGGATCTCCAGCTACACCCCCACTGAATCACCCCCTCCCAGTGCTCCCCCCCCCACATCTACTCTCCCACTGCCCTCCAGGACCTTCCTCCATCTACACCCCCGCCCAGTGACTCCCCCCCCCCCCCGGATCTCCAGCTACACCCCCACTGAATCACCCCCCACAGTGCTCCCCCCCACATCATCTCTTCCACTGCCCCCCCCCCGGACCTCCCTCCAGCTATACTCCCATCCTACTACTCCTTCCCACCGCTGCCCCACATCTACTTCCCCACTGCGCCCTTTCCCCGGCCCCAGGCTCTCCCCACGGCTCCTGTCCCCCCCCCCCCCCTTCCGTTAACCGCCCCAGCGCGCGCCCGCTTCCCCACTCAGCCGCCAGGCTCGCTCCCCCCCTCCGGTCGGGAGCGCGTCCCGCTCCCCGCCCGCGCACGCCGCAGCCCCGCTCCCCGCCCGCTGCTTGCAGCCACCCGGCCGGGCCCGGTCGCTGTGTGCTGGGGGGAGGGGGCCGCACGGACTCGTCCTCTCCGGGCCTCTCCGACACCCCGAGCCGAGGAGGGGAGGCGCCGCGCCGCGCCCCGGGCAGCCCTGCGGGTAGGTCTGGGCCGAGCCCCGGGAAGAAGCGGCGGGCGGGCAAGATGGAGACTCAGTCAGCGGGCAGCCACTCGGGAGGGATGGGAGCCCCGTCTCCGGGCCCGGCGGGGGCCGCAGGCAGCTCCTCCCTGAGCGCCGGGGGGAGCAGTTCCCCATCTCTTCCCTGAACTGGCCCCCCATCTCCTCTCTCAGTGCGGGGGGGGCAGGCGGAGCAGGGGGCCCCCCATCTCCTCTCTCAGTGCGGGGGGGGGCAGGCGGAGTAGGGCCCCCCATCTCCTCTCTCAGTGCGGGGGGGGGCAGGCGGAGCAGGGGGCCCCCCATCTCCTCTCTCAGTGCGGGGGGGGGACAGGCGGAGCAGGGGGCCCCCCATCTCCTCTCTCAGTGCGGGGGGGGGACAGGCGGAGCAGGGGGCCCCCCATCTCCTCTCTCAGTGCGGGGGGGGGCAGGCGGAGCAGGGGGCCCCCCATCTCCTCTCTCAGTGCGAGGGGGGCAGGCGGAGCAGGGGGCCCCCCATCTCCTCTCTCAGTGCGAGGGGGGCAGGCGGAGCAGGGCCCCCCATCTCCTCTCTCAGTGCGGGGGGGGGACAGGCGGAGCAGGGGGCCCCCCATCTCCTCTCTCAGTGCGGGGGGGGGCAGGCGGAGCAGGGGGCCCCCCATCTCCTCTCTCAGTGCGGGGGGGGGCAGGCGGAGCAGGGGCCCCCCATCTCCTCTCTCAGTGCGGGGGGGGGCAGGCGGAGCAGGGGGCCCCCCATCTCCTCTCTCAGTGCGGGGGGGGGCAGGCGGAGCAGGGGGCCCCCCATCTCCTCTCTCAGTGCGGGGGGGGGCAGGCGGAGCAGGGGGCCCCCCATCTCCTCTCTCAGTGCGGGGGGGGGCAGGCGGAGCAGGGCCCCCCATCTCCTCTCTCAGTGCGGGGGGGGGCAGGCGGAGCAGGGCCCCCCATCTCCTCTCTCAGTGCGGGGGGGGGGACAGGCGGAGCAGGGGGACCCCATCTCCTCTCTCAGTGCGGGGGGGCAGGCGGAGCAGGGCCCCCCATCTCCTCTCTCAGTGCGGGGGGGGCAGGTGGAGCAGGGCCCCCCATCTCCTCTCTCAGTGTGGGGGGGGCAGGTGGAGCAGGGCCCCCCATCTCCTCTCAGTGCGGGGGGGGGGGCAGGCGGAGCAGGCCCCCCCCCCCATCTCCTTCCTCAGTGCCGGGATGGTGGTGGGGACAGGTGGAGCAGGCCCCCCCATCTTCTCTCTCAGTGCGGGGGGCAGGTGGAGCAGGGCCCCCCATCTCTCTTAGTGCCAGGGGGGCAGGCGGAGCAGGGCCCCCCATCTCCTCTCTCAGTGCGGGGGGAGGGTGACAGGCGGAGCAGGCCCCCCCCCATCTCCTTCCTCAGTGCCGGGATGGTGGTGGGGACAGGTGGAGTAGGGCCCCCCATTTCCTTTATTGCCCTGGGGCAACATGGTTAACACCACTCTCCCAGGTCTCCTTTCTCTGTGGGGTGTGGGGAAGTGACAGACTTGAGTAAAGCTGCCCCTCATCTACTTCCTCAATTCTCTCGGGACAAGGTGACAGAGCGGGGAACTCCTCTAAACATGTATCTATCTCAGTGCCCATGAGGGGGAGGTGATAGAGCTGGGCTACTCCCCATCTCCTTCTATCAGTGCCCCAGGGAGGTGGCAGCTGGGCAACCCTCAGCTACTCTGGAGGTTGGGGTAGCAGCTGGACAACCTCCCCTGCAAATACTTCATGGAGGAACATCCCAACTCAGAAGCCCACAGGGTTGGGGCAGCTGTGCAACCTGCTCCCCCTCTTGTTTGTTGCCCACTTCTCTGGCCTCTAAGCAGCAGGGAGAGCTGAACATCATGTTGTCTTAGTACAGAGTCTTTGTAGTGCCTTGAAATCATCTGTTTATTCTCTTTAGTTCATATTCTTTTTAATTCACATTTTTTGAACTTTCCATTTAGTGCATAGTTCAATTAGTGCATGGAATTTTAATGCATATCAACAGTGCCTATTTATTAGGCGGGCATATTGTTTAATGTACATGAATAGTGCATATTTTCATTATCACATAATTTGAGTGCATCTACATTGTCTCTGATTTCCTTTTGTGCATGTTTATTAGTATATACTGTACTATTGTAATGCATGTAAATAATGCACATTTCCATTAGTGCATATAAATAGTACCTATTTATTTCCTTTAGTGTGTACTTAATAGTATATAACACTTTCAGTGCAGTTAGCTAGTAGATATGTATGTCTTAATTGTTTATTTTACATGTGTTTATCACTGGGCATATATTCAAAGGGGAATAATATTATGATTTTGCTCTCTATAACTCTCCACAAAATACAGAAGTAGCAAGAAGTTGCTTTTGGAGTGTGACCCTAGATTAGTTTAAGATGATTAGAAAAATAAATGAATGTTACAACTGGTTCCTCGGTATACAAGGGTCAGAGGGTCTCTTACTCCAGTTTATTTTTTTATTGTTCTTCAGATAGATGTGTGTATTTGTGTTTCTGTGTAAGGATCCAAGTGGCAATTGTTAAATATGCCTAGCAAGTGGACTTTAAACCGAACACATGCTATCCTAGGTAAATTATGACATGGCTTGGTAATGCAGGGCCACTGCAACCTTTAACGCATAGTGCTTGAGTAAGTAGCTCCATTGAAGTCAGTGAGGATACTTGTGTAAGTGCCATTCAGTATGAGGAAAGGTTGCAGTAGCTGGCTGTGTCATCAAGCCAAGGATCACAATTCTAATTTATTTGTGGTACCTTGTTTTGGTTCAGGAACCTCTGAACAATTTCATAGAGCACTTCTTAGTACACAGAGAGTCTAATAAACTGCTTTCTTCCCATTCAGTCATCCACACTCACTCTCCTGTCATTCACAGTCTCTTGACATCCTTGTGGCATCTGTAACAATTGTATGTAGGGTAATACTAGGAAATAATTTAATATTTGTTTAGCTTTTTAAAATATAATTTAGCAAGTGCAAAATAAAAAGCCATACTATATGACCAGTCTACTCTCTATGGGTCACCAGGAAATGCTTCATGACTGAAGCTTGGGAAACTCTTATCTAGCTTCAGAAGTAGATTATACTTTGCATGTATGTTTAGGTGTCTTGGTGGTGTGTGTTGTACAAATACTGATAGGACTTCGAAAAACTAGATACAAAGTTTGCTGGTGTTGGAGATTAGGGTTTACAGGTAGCTCTTGCATATTTAATTTATTTAGGAAGTTTCAACAAGTTTACAAATCCTTGCTATGTAAATGTCAGAAACAAAACAAACAAACAAAAAGAAATGTTACAACAGTTAGATTTTGTTTAAAGAGACATTATACAGTAATGTAGTCATCAGAACACCTATAATATGTTGCTTTAATAAAATCTCTAAAATTGAGTGAAAGTTCTCTCTACCCATTTAACAGACTAGGCATTTTTCTCAAATTTAATATTCAAAAACTGGACAAGTGCGCTGGGTTTTTTTTGCAGGTGAATATACTTTATTGGAGTATTGAATAAAAGATACATACTTAGATATTTGGTTATCTATACTCTGTCTATTTTGCTGGGTACACAATTGAGATAAACCTATTTAATTCACTGGAATACTCAAGATAGGTGAATGTTTCTTTTTATAAACTATTTTTAAAGCTTTATTTACAAGTTGCAAAAGTAAGCACTTAGTGTTTTAAACAAACAAACAAGGTCTTAATTGCAGAAGAGTTAATTTGTACAGACTGAGCTGATAAATATTAACTTTTTTTAGGTAATTGTACTGTTCCTTTTATTTGTGGATATTGTTCATTTTATAGATGTTGTATGCCAGTGTCTCTCTCATTGTTTGTATCCTTTGGTGGAAGCAGTAAAAACAATATAGTATGTGTGTTACTTCTTTTGGAAGTTTTAAGGTAAAATGTGCTCCTCCAATAGTAATCTGTGGCACATTTGGGAACCAGCACTCCATAACATTGTAGCTTCACACTCAGCATCATACCAGTACTGTCCATGCTAAGGCCTTGTATATGCTAGACTTTACAAACACTCTACCTTGCTCTTCCACTGTTGCAGCTTCACCAGTGGCAGCGACAGCTGGGAATACTAGTGCAAATAGAACACTGGTGTCTTCTGGCATTTTTATTATCACATCGTGCAGACTTGCTGTAATCAAGGTTAGATGACAAGATGATATAATGCTGATGCCAAGTCTGCACTAGCTCTATCACTGTGATAGCCACTAATAGAGTTGGTAATTCAGTAGCAGGAGATTTCAGAAAATAAGGTTAGTTATGTTTAAACATTATTTCTAGCACAATTCTAGAAAGGACACTAGGACCACTTTTTAAAATGTCTCATTTTTGTCAACACAACTTCAACTCTAATGGTGTTCACAGTGTTGAGAGCCATAGTGTAGATGCGCTGCCAGTTATTGTCATAATTTTTAACTCTGCATCAGGTAAACCTATTCAGAACAGGTCTTATCAATATTGTTAAAAACACCATCTGTGAGTCAACACTACAACTTCCATTTTATGTTGTTACAACTGGTGTTAACATTAGGGGGAAATCTCCCTACTGTGGACAGGACTTCACTTCCTGTGCTGGAAATAGTTGTCCCATTAATGTAGGTAAGTTGAACCACATTCAATACGCATTGTAAGAAATTATGATCAACTGATTATTAGTGGTGATTGATGCTTTCCGCCTCTGGTGTTGAACATGTTTTGGCTCTGTCCACAAAAGCAGCCTAACCCATAGTTAAGGAGGGAGTAGAGGGCATGGTGTTTGACAACTGTTATCAAACACTGCACGAGTGAAGACCTAAGGGGTTTGTAACATGGCTTGGCTAGCATTATTCTTTAAAAATACCCTCTTTGTCTCTTTGAACTGAGAAGCTGATTTAAACACTGTGTTAGCACAGTTTCCATCATCGTGTTGGATAGACCATAGTGGTGAAAGAGAGGTCCCAGTAGCTCTAAGCTTAAAGCATAAGGCTATATTAACATAAACAAAAACTATGATTAGTGATAATTAAGGTTTCATCAGGATGTACCCTGTCCATCCATCTCTAGGCATCTCCCTAGAGTGTCTAGCACCTGTTCTACTGGACACTCTCAGTACACCTCAGCTTACCAGTTACTCCTCAGGTCACCACTCCGCTTAACACACAGTACTTAGGTACGTTTATAGTGAAAACAAGTAACATAGAGATTTAAGTGATGGAAACAAATGGTTACATATAAAATGAAATAATAACATGCCTTCTATGACGTAGACTGACTTAACTAGATACTTTGATGTTTTATAGAGCAGTGCTCAAGTCCTTCCAACATTTTATAGCTAGGCTTGGCTGACTGTCACCCTCCATTCATAAGACAGACACTCTATTAGCTTGCCTCCTCAGTGAAGGATCCACCCCTAAATATACCCCAACAATCCACTGCCGTTATTTGTAAACAAGATCCTCTCTTGCTGTTTTTCTCCCTGTAAATTTCCTCTCTTGAAAATTTTGCAATCTTGATTAACATTTGGCTCAATATGCAAACAGGCATCCACTGAGAGTTGTATAATGCCTAATACACGACCAGACACAGTGGTAAATGTCTGTTACCATCTGCTTAAAAGGAACCTGTCTGAGACATGTCACCTCGTGGTTACCTGCCTTCAAAACAGAATTTTCAGTACTGACACAGCTCTTTAAATATTATGCATACATATGTTTTGCAGTGATTAGTATGTTCAGTGGGCTACTGGCTCTCAGGGACCTCACATGCTATGCTTTAATGAATTATTATGCATATACCTGCCCTCAGGGATCCCTGTAAAACACTCTGCACCCCCTGTGACCTCTGCCTGTCAGTACTAAGAGATTCCTGGGTCTTAGTTGATAACACCCCATAAGGCTTTCACTTCATTCTCCAGCAGATACCAAAAAGCAATATGTACCCAACTTTATCAAACTTGATCGTGGTACATGTAGGTACCAATGACATAGGGAAGGGTAGGAGAGACATCCTGGAGGACAAATTTGGGCTGCTAGGAAAGAGACTGAAATCCAGGACCTCTATGGTAGCATTCTCAGAAATGCTTCCAGTTCCATGTGCAGGGCCAGGTAGGCAGGCAGAGCTTCAGAGTCTCAATGCATGGACGAGACGATAGTGTAGAGAGGAGGGATTTAGATTTATTAGGAATTGGGGAAACTTTTGGGATAGGGGAGCCTATACAGGATTATGGGCTCCACCTAAACCAAAGTGGATCAAGACTGCTGGCACTTAACATTAAAAAGGTTGCGGAGCAGTTTTTAAACTAAGAGATGGGGGAAAGCCGATTGCTGCAGAGGAGCACATGGATCGGACAGAGACTTCTCTTAGAGGAGAGCCTATTGATAGAGATTCTCTAGGTTTTAGTCAGGAGGAGAGGATGGAAGAGGATAAAGTATGGGCCAGATCAGACGAGAAACATTCACATAAAAAAGAATGTGACGCATCAGAAAAGGGCAGACAAACAAACAGTGACAAGTTTTTAAAGTGCTTGTACACAAATGCTAGAAGTCTAAATAATAAGATGGGTGAACTAGAGTGCCTCGTATTAAAGGAGGATATTGATATCCTAGGCATCACAGAAACCAGGTGGAGTGGGGACAATCAGTGGGACACAGTCATTCCGGGGTACAAAATATACTGGAAGGACATAACAGGTCGTGTGGGGGGTGGGCAAGGAGAGTGGCACTATATGTGAAAGAAAATGTAGAATCAAATGAAGTAAAAATCTTAAATGAATCAACATGTTCCATAGAATCTCTATGGATAGTAATTCCATGCTCTAATAAGAATCTAACAGTAGGGATCTATTATTGACCACCTGACCAGGACAGTGATGATAAAATGCTAAGGGAGATTAGAGAGGCTATCAAAATAAAGAACTCAGTAATAGTGTGGGATTTCAATTATTCCCATATTGACTGGGTACATGTCACCTCAGGATGAAATGCAGACACAAAATTTCTTGATACTTTAAATGACTGCTTCTTGGAGCAGCTGGTACAGGAACCCACAAGGGGAGAGGCAATTCTTGATTTAGTCCTGAGTGGAGCGCAGGATCTGGTCCAAGAGGTAACTATAACAGGACCGCTTGGAAATAGTGACCATAATATAATAACATTTAACATTACTGTGGTGGGAAGAACACCTCAACAGCCCAACACTGTGGCATTTAATTTCAGAAAGGGAAACTATGGAAAAATGAGGTGGTTAGTTAAACAGAAATTAAAAGGTACAGTGACTAGAGTGAAATCCCTGCAAGCTGCATGGACACTTTTAAAAGACACCATAATAGAGGCCCAACTTAAATATATACCCC
Source organism: Chrysemys picta bellii (assembly GCF_011386835.1). Taxonomy (NCBI): domain Eukaryota; kingdom Metazoa; phylum Chordata; order Testudines; family Emydidae; genus Chrysemys; species Chrysemys picta. The sequence continues at coordinate 99,063,596 of NC_088798.1, forward strand.
AAATTAAAAAACACAGTAAAAGAACTAAAAAAGAGCCACCGTGGCTTAACAACCATGTAAAAGAAGCAGTGAGAGATAAAAAGGCATCTTTTAAAAAGTGGAAGTCAGAGCCTAGTGAGGTGAATAGAAAGGAGCATAAACACTGCCAAATTAAGTGTAAAAATGTAATAAGAAAAGCCAAAAGAGTTTGAAGAACAGCTAACCAAAAACTCAGAAGGTAATAACAAAATGTTTAAGTACATCAGAAGCAGGAAGCCTGCTAAACAACCAGTAGGGCCCATGGACGATCGAGATATGAAAGGAGTGCTTAAAGACGATAGTCATTGCAGAGAAATTAAATGAATTCTTTGCTTCAGTCTTCACGGCTGAGGATGTTAGGGAGATTCCCAAACCTTGAGCCGTCCTTTGTAGGTGACATATCTGAGGAATTGTCACAGATTGAGGTGTCACTAGAGGAGGTTTTGGAATTAATTGATAAATTTAACAGTAACAAGTCATTGGGACCAGAGGGCATTCACCCAAGCGTTCTGAAGAACTTAAATGTGAACTTACAGAACTATTAACTATGGTTTGTAATCTGTCCTTTAAATCAGCTTCTGTACCCAGTGACTGGAAGATAGCTGATGTAACGCCAATATTTAAAAAGGGCTCTAGAGGTGATCCCGGCAATTACAGACCGGTAAGTCTAATGTCAGTACCGGGCAAATTAGTTGAAACAATAGTAAAGAATAAAATTGTCAGACACATAGAAGAACATAAATTGTTGGGCAAAAGTCAACATGGTTTCTGTAAAGGGAAATCATGTCTTACTAATCTATTAGAGTTCTTTGAAGGGGTCAACAAACATGTGGACAAGGGGGAATCCAGTGGACATAGTGTATTTAGATTTCCAGAAAGCCTTTGACAAGGTCCCTCACCAAAGGCTCTTACGTAAATTAAGTTGTCATGGGATAAGAGGGAAGATCCTTTCATGGATTGAGAACTGGTTAAAAGACAGGGAACAAAGAGTAGGAATAAATGGTATATTTTCAGAATGGAGAGGGGTAATTAGTGGTGTTCCCCAAGGGTCAGTCCTAGGACCAGTCCTATTCAACTTACTCATAAATGATCTGGAGGAAGGGGTAAACAGTGAGGTGGCAAAGTTTGCAGATCATACTAAATGGCTCAAGATATAGTTAACACCAAAGCACACTGTGAAGAACTTCAAAAAGATCTCACAAAACTAAGTGATTGGGGAACAAAATGGCAAATGAAATTTAATGTGGATAAATGTAAAGTAATGCACATTGGAAAAGATAACCCCAACTATACATAGAATATGATGGGGGCTAATTTAGCTACAACTAATCAGGAAAGAGATCTTGGAGTCATCGTGGATAGTTCTCTGAAGATGTCCACGCAGTGTGCAGCGGCAGTCAAAAAACAAATAGGATATTAGGAATCATTAAAAAAGGGATAGAGAATAAGACAGAGAATATCTTATTGCCCTTATATAAATCTGTGGTACGCCCACATTGTGAATACTGCGTATGGATGTGATCTCCTCATCTCAAAAAAGATATACTGGCGATAGAAAAGGTTCAGAGAAGGGCAACTAAAATGATTAGGGGTTTGGAACGGGTCCCATATGGGGAGAGATTAAAGAGGCTAGGACTTTTCAGCTTGGAAAAGAGGAGACTAAGGTGGGATATGATAGTTATATAAAATCATGAATGGTGTGGAGAAAGTGAATATGGAAAAGTTATTTACTTGTTCCCATAATATAAGTGTGATGTGCAGTCTATATGGCTTTATAAAAACATGATAATAAGTGAATATAATGTAACTGGGATAGCTTTAGAAAAATATGGTAAAAAGTGAATATAACATACCTGGGATATGCTTCATGCAAAAGGTCTCTTGTAAGGTATCATTACAAAGCTTATAATCTACTGAGTGTGATCATCCGATTTGTATAAATGTACCACTCTTGTATCTAAAACTAGAAATATAAAATATAACTCTGAGGGCCTATTGTAATTATGTAAAGTGTGGGCCATTAATGATGGTTTGGAATCTTGATGACTCCCATTGTCTGCAGATGGCTGTGTTTACCTGTGAGTCTTCCTGTATATGTGTGTGCTGGCAAGTAAGTAATGAAGTCTTGCAGTGACATGTGATCATGTCACCTGAACTGGAATCCATCTTTAACCTGGTGCTTTTCCAGTGAGGGGGCGGTGGAAACCCAGAGGGACAAAGGGTTCCCGCCTTATTGAAAAGATATATAAAGGGGTGGAAGGGAACAAAGGAGAGAGAGGAGCCATCATGAAGAATCCCCTGGCTATCACCTAAGCTGGAACAAGAGCTGTACCAGGGGAAAGAATTGTGCCCAGGCTTGGAAGGTGTCCAGCCTGAGAAAAAGCTTACTGAAGCATCTCTGAGGGTGAGATTATTTGTATTCAGTTTGATTAGACATAGACTTGCACATTTTATTTTACTTGGTGACTTACTTTGTTCTGTCTGTTACTACTTGGAACCACTTAAATCCTACTGTCTGTATTTAATAAAATCACTTTTTATTTAGTAATTTACTCAGAGTATGTATTAATACCTGGGGGAGCAAACAACTGTGCATATCTCTCTATCAGTGTTATAGAGGGCGAACAATTTATGAGTTTGCCCTGCATAAGCTTTATGCAGGGTAAAACGGATTTATCTGGGTTTAGACCCCATTGGGAGTTGGGCATCTGAGTGCTAAAGACAAGCACACTTCTGTGAGCTGTTTTCAGGTAAACTTGCAGCTTTGGGACAAGTGATTCAGACCCTGGGTCTGTGTTGGAGCAGACGGAAGTGTCTGGCTCAGCAAGACAGGGTGCTGGAGTCCTGAGCTGGCAGGGAAAACAGGAGCAGAGGTAGTCTTTGCACATCAGGTGGCAGCTCCCAAGGGGGTTTCTGTGATCCAACCCGTCACAATAAGAACTAGGGGCCACCAAGTGAAATTAATGGGCAGTAGGTTTAAAATGAATAAAAGGAAGTTCTTCTTCACGCAGTGCACAATCATCCTGTTGAACTCCTTGCCTGAGGTGGTTGTGAAGGCTAGGACTATAACAGGGTTTAAAAGAGAACTAGATAAATTCATGGAGGTTAAGTCCATTAATGGCTATTAGCCAGGATGGGTAAGGAATAGTGTCCCTATCCTCTGTTTGTCAGAGGGTGGAGATGGATGGCAGGAGAGAGATCACTTGATTATTGCCTGTTAGGTTCACTCCGTCTGGGACACCTGGCATTGGTCACTGTCAGTAGACAGGATACTGGGCTGGATGGACCTTTGGTCTGACCCAGTATGGCCATTCTTATATTCTTATGTAATGCAAAACCTTAGCGGCAACCTCAAATTATTAAACCATCAATTTGTAAGCACATGGAGGATAATAGGGTGATAAGGAATAGCCAGCATGGATTTGTCAAGAACAAATCATGCCAAACCAATCTAATTTCCTTTGTTGACAGGGTTGCTGGTCTAGTGGATAAGGGGAAGCAGTAGATGTGATATAGCTTGATTTTTAGTAAGGCTTTTTACACAGTCCCACATGACATTCACATGTCCATAGAAAACTAGGAAAATACGGTGTAGATGAAATTACTAAATGGTGAGTGCCCAACTGATTGAAAGACTGTACTCAGAGTAGTTATCAAGGGTTTGCTGTCATGCTTGGAGGATGTATCTAGTGGGGTCCCTCAAGGGTTGGTCCTGGGTGTGGTACTAGTCAATATTTTCATTAATGACTTGGATAATAGAGCTGAGAGTATGCTTATAAAATTTGCAGAAGACAACGACCTGGAAGGGGTTGCAAGTACTTTGTAGGACAGGATTAGAATTCAAAATGACCTTGACAAATTGAAGAATTGATCTGAATTCAACAAGATGAAATTCAATAAAGATGAATACAAGTACTTGTAAGAAGGAAAAAACAAATGCACAACTACAAAATGGGGAATAATTGACTAAGTGGAAGTGTTGCTGAAAAGGATTTGGGGTTATAGTGGATCACAAATTGATTATTAGTCAACAATCTGATGCAGCTGCAAAAAAGGCTAATATTCTGGGATGTATTAACAGGAGTGTTGTATGTAAGATACTGGAGGTAATTGTCCCCCTCTGATCGGCATTGGTGACGCATCAGCTGCAGAATTGGACACAGTACTCGACACCACACTTTAGGAAAGATGTGGATAAATTGGAGAGAATCCAGATGAGAGCAACAAAAATGATGATAAATTTAGAAAACCTGACCTATAAAAAAGGTTAAAACAACTGGGCATGTATAATCTTGAGAAAAGAAGACTGAGAGGAGACATGATAGTATTCAAATGTGTTAATGACTGTTATAAAGAGAAGAGTGATCAATTGTTCTCCATGTCCACCGAAGGTAGGATAAGAAGTAATGGACTTAATCTGCAGTATGGAAGATTTAGGTTAGCTATTAAGAAAAACTTTCCAACTATAAGGATAGTTAAGCTTGGGAATAGACTTCCAAGGGAGGTTGTGGAAATCCCATCACTGGAAGTTTTTAAAAACAGGTTGGACAAACATCTGTTAGGGATGGTCTAGGAGTTTTTGTTGGTCCTGCCTCAGTGCAGGTGGCTGGACGGGATGACTTTTTGAGATCCCTTTCAGCCCTACATTTCTATGATTTTATGCTTTGTATTAACAGATCAGCACATCTTACTGTCAAACATTCAGAGTATTTGGGAAGTTAATCTGCTTTAACATTATTGAGGTTGCCATTAAGGGTTTATCTTGTCCTGGTGACAAACCAGCTGTATTTTTTTAGGCTGGGACCTGCTACTGTCCCCAAGATTCATAGGTGTCCCCATCAGAAATGCCTCGCAAGTTCCAGGAAAGAAGAACTTATTCCTTGACTCCTGTGTAGCACTGGTAGAGCTCCCGTGCTCCACTATAGAGGAGGTCCCTAGGCCACCCATCCCTCTTTTCCCAAATCCTCTGGCCTATTGTTCTCTTCCTTCTGCCACAGCAACACCTATTAAAAAAAAAAGAAATTACCATAAAGACCCCTTTGTTTACAACCAGTTATAATTTTTAACACTCCTTCGCCACTGACTAAAATCAAGAAAACCTTTCTGGTCTCGTGCCACAGCCCTCCTCATGGAAGATAAGGATGTTCACGGACGATGGTCTAAAGCCTGGGTGGCTGCTGATGTACCAAACAAAAATCTAATCGACGACCCAGCTGTGCAAGTGCCAGGCTTCTCTTCCCCACGTACATATGGACAGCTCTAAACCATATCTGCATCTAACATGGAAGATGCGCATACTTACTCCATAGATTGAAAGCAAGGGAATTACCAAACTGCGACTGTGGTCTGATGCAAACTGTCAGACACATCATGGACAATTGCCCAATCCATGCTCTTCCTGGAGGTGTCTCAGCCATTTACATGGCTACCCCCTCTGCTCTGGACTGGATAAGAGATTTCTTAAGATCCAACTGTAGTCATACTGTTGCTTTCACTGTTTGACTATCGCCATATGAAAGAAGAAGTTTTTTAAGTGACACCAACACAAACCCCTAAAGGCAGGGAAATGAATAGCTAAAATAATAATTTTTTCACTACCATAATACCCATCTCTCATATTAAGTGTTCTTATGGCTTGTTTATACACAGAAGCTGCACTGGTTTAAGTTAGATTGGTTTAAAAGCCAATTTAATTAAATTGGTTCAAACTGTTGTGAGGATGCACTTACATTGGTTTACAACTGATTATATTGGTTTACCTTGCTCATCTAAATTTACAGGTGTAAGATAAACCAATAGCAGCCAGGTTCACATTGATTTAATAGTGTCGACACACACAGTTGCATGGGTTTAATTGAATGGGTTTTAAATCACACCTTTTGCTAAACCAATACAAATTTGTGTGTAGACCCGTCCTCACTTGTACTCTACATCCCTCTGCCAACAAAGTCACTTCCACTCTGAACATGAGTCTTAAAAACTTATTTTGTAAAAATCTCATTACATTCTTTGTTTTTATTTGTGCCATTTTTAAACTTTAGTAATACTTGCATTTTTCATAGCACGATGAAAAAATGGATACAGAGAGAATAATAAGCATTCCAAAAATATCCCTGTTGTCTGTTTGTTTTTAACTGGATTGTCTCACCTTTTTTCAGACTCCCCCCTTTTGCGAGAACTCTGAAACACTCTCTGTGATCTGCGCTTTGCTCCTCATGTGTCAATTCTGATATCATCAATTATAGACAGGTAACATTTGTCTCTAGAGAATTTTATCACTTGTCAGAAGTAAGTGCAAGTATGTACACAAAGATGAAGTTGCAGCATTTTACATGTTAGTGGTATATATTTGCGGGTGAGAACTCCCTGCTGTAGTGTTGGAGTGGCTGGGGAGGTGGATCTTGGAAGCCATGGCAAGACTCATTGTTCCCTGTGGGGAGAGGGGATGCAGATGGTAGAGTATGGTAGACTCTGAATAGGAGGAAAATGGTGATAGGAATTTGGGGTGGTGGTTGTTGATATTTGCCTGGCAATGCTCTCTATGACTGCCTCCTTTGTGCATCATTGTGTCTGTTCTGTATTCTGTCCGATTCCCTGTGTGACATTGCTCTTGCTCAGCTGAAGCCAACTTTCTCTGTGACTGGGCCATTGAGGCAGACTGGAGAGCCGTGAGCTCCTCCTGAAAGCTAGAGCTTGCGTGCCAATGTTCAAATGAGACATTGAAGGAAAAAATGTTGATTATTACTCTGATTAATGTTCTCAGATATTATATCAACATATACAAATCTAGCATCATATGCATGGCGTGCTTACTTGCTGTTTGTTATATCTTTCCATTACACTAATACAACTTGGTGACACAAAAGGAGAATTTGCAGAACCCTCATGCATGCATTAAGTGTCATGAGAAGTCTCAGGCAATTCTATAATGTAAACTATATTGAAGAGTCGAAAGAGAAGTGAGACGTTGCCTTGTTAAAATCAGAAGATTTTTGATTGCTTTTTACAGACACTAACTACTTACCTCTGTTATTACCACACCAAAAATTCCCCTTCCCAAATTGTATCTTACATTTTTTTGTCCTTTTCTAAACAACACAGGATTATTGCGTATTCTTACTTTGAAACTGAAATTGTAATGCAATCTTAACTATGGTTTCACGACTGCTCCACCATATGTTGCTCAAAAAATCTGAATTATAGTGCACAGAGAATCTGTGTTATAACAACCATTTAATATATGGATGTGCTGAACTACATTATTACTGCATCTATATTTAAATATTGCACATGTAAAATCATGTTCACATATTTACACATGCACTGCATATGCACTGTGATAAGGTTTATATACCCATGCACCTTAGAAGGAAGAAAGGGGTTAATGCAGGCAATAGGAAGCAGGAAATGCCCCAACTGGAACTGATTACAACTGCTATGAATGCTATGCCCTCTGAAGGAGAGAGGTGGCTGAAGAGAGATGTCAGCTCTGGGAAAAGAGACTCAACCTTTATATTGTTGTGAACTCTTTCTGCCAGTAAATAGACCCTGCAAGCAACTGTGTGATACTATTTAAGTTTGGCTACGCTAAGCCGTTTATTATATTTCTCTTTTTCCTATATTTAACATAAAGGGCTACTGACCTAGTATACACTGGAGAAATTTGCTGTGCTGAAAACTGTGGTCTCCTTGTCATGCTTGTAAGGCACTTCATGGCCACATACATGTACTCCAAATAGTTTGTGTATTCCAGATAGTGTTTGGATTAGATTTGCCTCCAGCAGGGTTAAATACTGTTTTAGTCTGAATGGTTTCAGCCTGTATAAATTTAGTTTCCATGTAGACCGTGCTAAAATGGTTCAAATTGTCCTCCCACTACTGTCCAAGAGTGCACTGGTGGCCTTTTCCAATCTCTCAGGATCCACTTCTCTTGAGATTTGTGCTGGGATCTGCATGATAGGAATCTAGAAAGCATTACAACAGAAAAAGGGTAGAATGGTGCTAGTATGGAAGTGAGGCAAAACTACAGTGATTCAAAATATAAATAAGCTTGGCTAATATGAATATACTGAACAGTTTGTGCTTAAATCAGTTATGCCCAACACATTCAATTAGAAATAGGTCAATTCTCAGTTGTGGACATGGCCTTAAAGGGGTGCTACCAGCTGGGCAACAGACAACCCATTTGGAACATCATAGACAGGTGCATACCTTTTTGTACATTAGGATTAGAGTGCACTGAAGTGATGTACAGACAAAAGGTGCTGATAAACTTTTTGGAGATTTTACCCTATGAAGCTATTCTGAAGGTCTGGCTGTGATCTTACTTTATTCTGCTGCTTTGATTAAAAAAAAAAAAAAATCCGAGGCAAATCTCTGGAAACATAAGGATCACTCCTTTTAATGTGTGAATTATTAACGTAATATGTAAGAAGTTGTTACAGTACATCATAAAGGTACAGGATGCTATAAACCCTTAATTTGCAGATTATTGACATAACAGGCCACAATTGCTTTGCAGTATTGATGGAGATTTGTGCAAATATGTATGAATCTGTAAGACATGTTTGTTTGTTTTTGGTCTCCTTATACCTTTAAAAGCCAGTAAAATCAATTGTTAAAAATTATCAATTGTCACGCTTTGGCTGAGGCCTTGCATTCCATGTTTCTGCTTGAATCAAATGTTTATGGCTATTTTATAAACTGCTGAAAAATGGGATTTATAATGGGAAAAAAGATTCATTTATTTAAAAAATACTTTTTTGCAGTGTTCAGCCAGCTACATAGTTGGTTAGAGACTATTCAGAATTTTTTTCCAGCTATTTGGCCAGTCCTAATAGTGAGTTACATTTTTAAATGTAGTAAATATGATTATTGTTAAAACATGTTAAAATTAAGTGCTGTGGACAGAAGCAAGGCCTTAGGGTGTATGACTGCACAGGTATTTTTCACTCTGATTTTTAGGCTTAGATCTCTGGATGTTAGATGCTGGGTAAATGTTTCAAGACTTGTTCGTATCACATAATCTGTTATCACAAATTAAATCTTTAAATCCACAGGCAGACTGAAGTTTGCATTACTGGTGCCCATTCTGTACCTGCTCTGTTAGTAAATACTGAGGTTTTTGGTGCTGCCAAATGCGCTTGCGCGCTCTCTCTCTCCCCCTCTCCACATATACACACCTCTACCCCGCTATAACGCGACCCGATATAACATGAATTCGGATATAACGCGGTAAAGCAGTGCTCCGGGGGGAGGGGCTGTGCACTCTGGCGGATCAAAGCAAGTTCGAAATAACGCGGTTTCACCTATAACGCGGTAAGATTTTTTGGCTCCCGAGGACAGCATTATATTGGGGTAGAGGTGTATATATATTAATATGGGTATTGGGCATGTGTATGGTAGTGTTGGGGAGATAAAGATAACTGTTCCATTCCAGTCACAGGTTAAGCCTCAGTGTTGGGGAGATAAAGATAACTGTTCCATTCCAGTCACAGGTTAAGCCTCAGTTGAGGCACAGTGCATTCATTTTGGGATATCAAGTTTTAATAAAAAGATGAGTTAAACTGAAGAAAGGGTCAGAGGAAAGAAGCACACATAATAAAAGCTTTGGAAAAATAAGACTATGAAGCATGTTCAGTTTAGAGAAAGAGACCTGCTTGCTGTCTACGTATAACTAAAGGGATGTACTAAAAATGATAGGGATCAATTATTCTCCATAACTAAGGACACAAAAAGAAGTGATGGGCTACAGCAGAGAATATTTTAGGAAAAATTGGCATCACTAAATGCACTGTTCAGAAATGGGAGAAGCTGCCAAAGAAGGTTATGGAATTGGCATGACTGGAGATGGTGAGAGCTAGATTTGGCATTCATCTAAAAATATCACTAGGCACTCACCTAGAACCTTGTTTATATGAGGGAAATAATAAAAAAAAATTCCTACTGTTGAAGTCAGTTCTACTCTGCAATACTACAGGGGTCTGTGCTGATGGAGCCTATGCAGGATCTGTACTTCTGCTAGTACTATAATTTCAAAGTGACCCCCTGGGATCTCCTAAACAAAAGATTCTGTGCCAGATCATCAGCTATGACTTAGGAACAACACAGCATAGGCTGTGTGCTAATGTGACCATTGCACTTCCTCTATCCTGTGACTGCTATGTGCTGGTCTGGTTCCCAGGCCTAAGTTAAAACATCTTAAAGGGTACATTAGCTGCCAAGAGCCCCAAGGTGAAGCTGATCATCAGTGAAGCCTAAGGGTGTCCTAGCCATGCCCCTTATGTCAGCAGCAAGGGCAGAGGTGGATAATGGTGTAGGAGCTGTTACTTCTGTAGTGAGTTGGTCCTCTCGTGACTGATTATGGCAGCTCTATCCCATCAGATTTTGCCAGTGGTGTGATGCAAAGCAGATCTGGTCCTATGTTTTGGTAAGAAAATGTTATTTCACATGAATGTTACAAAGCATATGGAAAGATGGCACATAAAATAGGGTATATTTGCAGGCTTGTTCAACTAGAATGTTTAAAAGAGTTCCATGAGCCATGAACAGCTCTTTAATGGTTATGGGGAATATTTTCCCTGCAAGTTCCATGCACCTTACAATAATGTATCTGAGGTATGGTAACAAAATTACTAATTTTAAAATTCAAGTCACTGTTTAAAGCTGTTAAAATGAATGTATCTACACGTTACTCTTTAGGAAAGACGTGGTTGGCAGGGTGACTTCTGTACAACAGTTGTCTCTGGAAGTTTTGTGAACCTTACAAATTGTGCGCTTTATTTGTTTTAATTCTTAATAGTGTGTGTGAGTTTGATGTTTTTAGATGTGACTAACAGCTATGCCAAGTATAGTGAGGAGTTGTGTTGTGCAAGTTTTATTTCTCAAGTGCCAATATTTTTCTCGATGCTGTGAAAGGCAGCTTAAAGTGTATTTGAATGGAATAGTTAGTGGCAGGTGTTGGCCTGATTTTCAGAGGTGCTGAGCGCCTACTGCTTACAGTTACTTCTGGTTGTAAAAAAAACTTTGAAGTGTGATCCAACTCTGTTTGAAAGGGAACCAATTGAAACCATGACTCTGAGAGAGATTTGAGCGGACCACATTCATCTTATCAGGGTGGTAGCTCAGGCTAATAGGTGTTGGATAAATTTAAGCTCCACCATCCTTCAAGCCCCCTGAATGAATTGAGAGTGATCTTTTTCTCTGGTTTCCCCTTGCTGTTCCAGGGTCTGCTGCCTGCTTTGATAGTAGTAATGGAGTGGGAGAAGGGAGAGAGTGTCTCTGCTAAACAGCCTTTGTTTTAGGATAGTTCTTGCCTGTGAATAGTTTCAGTACTTACCTCAGCTGTTTTCTTAACCCTCAGCAAAACTAAATTGACTGGATTTTTATCCATTTGTATGTTTTTCACAACGTTCTGGATAGCAGCAGTGAAATTGTTTATTAATTTCACATTGCAGCAGTAATGGAAAATTTAGAAGCAGAAGCATTGGGAGCCATCTGCTGAATCAGGAAGATGACACTGTATTGCTTTTCATTTGATAGGTTATTGATGCAACTAAGTGGCTAGAATTGTTTTCCTCAAACGAAAGCTTAGATTCACCCAGGAAAGCTTCCAAATCACTGTGGGTGAGAGGATATTTCAAGTCCAGATCATTTAAATTTTATCGTTGATGCATTTCTTACATCATTTTATGTGTTTGAAAGATATTTTTTTAAATGTCATGCTACCTTTGATTTTTTGAATCTGTTGATAGACATCTTGTTTCCTTAAGTGGTTTGCATTCAAGCCAGTTCAGGGTAATTTTAGGGAACCTTCATAGCTGTTGGAAAAGAGAAGTTTTTGGTTAAACGATGTCATGTTATATATTTATACATATTTGTCTTTTATTTTTGGTAGAAAAATGATGCATCCTGTTGCCAGCAGTAATACAGCTTTCTGTGGGACTGGCAAGAGTTCTTGCCTTAACGAAGACAATGTGAGATCCACTGATCAGTTTGACTTGTATTCTACACAGCAAAGCAAATACAGCCACACAGTCAGCCACAAACCAATTGCATGCCAGAGACAAGACACGTTAAATGAAACACACTTGCAGGCCACAAGTGGCAGGAATATAGAGACAAAAGATGAACTAAAGAAAAAGAAAAACCTCAACCGATCCGGTAAACGTGGAAGGCCATCGGGGACCACAAAATCAGCGGGGTACCGAACCAGCACAGGTCGACCTCTTGGGACCACCAAAGCAGCTGGATTTAAAACAAGTCCAGGCAGACCCTTGGGTACAACTAAAGCTGCAGGATACAAAGTCAGCCCAGGCAGACCTCCAGGTAGCATTAAAGCTCTATCACGGCTTGCAAATCTAAGTTATACTTGTGGCAGTGCAGCTTTTCCCTATCCTATGGTGCATAACAGAGGAGTACATGCTGCTGGTGAAACTAGTAGCAAAGTCAAACAACCCAATGAGTGAAAGAAAGGAATTAGATAGTATTTCCTAATTAATCCTTTTTAAACTGAGTCTTGGCATGTTTCTCACATTTTTATGTAATATTTCTATAACTTTGGCTTTCCAACTTTTATTTTTTGTTCTTATGTCCAACGTGCAGTCCACTAATTTTTAATATAGCATGAAAGGGCATAGGTATTGCTTTGTTTTTGTTTTTTACATAGGTTTATAAGTAAACTCTTAAATTATGCCCTTGTGTGTTTCCTTAAAGTAATACTCAGATCCTGAGCTTCACAATTATTGTCTGAAAAATTTAATTGTGTGATTATGCACCAAGAAATTGAAATAAGCAGGAAAACATTATCTGGCTGTTGGCTATGAAGTGAGCCTAGGCCATAATAAAGATCTTGTCCAGAAGAATTTATAACTGATGAAACAAACAATTCTGGACTATTTTACAAGTAAGGATCTGTTACAGTTTTGAAATGTCTGTGGGTTTTGTGAATAGAGAGCAAATTAAATTTTCCACTTTTGCTAGACCTGATACAGACCTCAATTGTTCATAAATATTTTGAAACTTTAAAAGCTATTTTTTTTAAAAGTGCTAATTTCAGGCAGTTTTTATTTGCTCTATTGTAGCATTGGCAGGTCTCACTGATGTTCCAAAAATATTTTTTGAAAATGTGTAATAATAATAATAAACATGTATGCAGCGCTTTACATCTTCAAAAGCGCCTTACAAACATGAGCTAATTTGCCTTTAAGTGATGGCAGATCTTGTAGTTATGCTACTTACAGGATTCTGCTGTATAATTTTAAAAATGCCTGAGAATGCATATACCAAACTGCAAATAATTAATTAAAAATCTGATATATTTTATAAATAACTACAAAATAAGTACTGTTAATTCTAGTAACAAACTGAATAGACAGTAATATTACACAGTATGTTCTTAAATCTGTAAATAGCTACATAAGCTGTTTTTTGCCTTCACAGTATGTGCTTTGATGGCAGGAGTTAATAAGTTTTAAAGTACTAATTTAATATGTTTATAGATTAAACTTTTTTACACTGTTGCCAGCTTTTCAGATTTCGTTTTTCCAGATGTTCCAGGAATAGTTATCCCATTGTTTAACATTTATACTTATTTAAGTTATGGAAGCTTATATATCTACCAAAGGATAACATTTTCATGATTCAGAATAGCAAACTGTATAGCTGGTTCAAACAGGATGCAGTTTACCGAATTGCCAGACCCCAGATAGAAAGCATTTCATAGGAATTAATCTATGCATGCAAGTTGAAAAGCTATGTTTGTTAACTATAAATATCTTTTTCTGACTCAAACTGAAACTTTTCCTGCATCTAACCAGTTTCATTTTCAACTGGGTGTGTGTGGTTTAAAAAAGTGCGCGTGTGCATGTGTGTGTAATATGTACACACCCACCTATACTTGGAAAATAACATTCCTCAATATTGCATATTGATATATTTATTCTAAATAGCTCTTGCTAGAGTTAAAGCTTTTAATTCTGGAAGAAAGTTTACATAAAATTGTTTAAAATATAGTTTAAAATTATACTGAATTTGTAGCTTCAAATACCGGTGGGAGTTATATAATGTTTGCAGGTTTCTGGGAACCGAAATCTTTCAGGTTAATTAGAGCTTTTGTTGAAAATGAACAGTATCAATACTTTTGTTGTAAGATAAAGTCTGGCTTGCTGTAATTTTGATGACAACTCTGATTTCAATAATGACAACTTAAGAAACAGATGTCATGTTTCATACCTTTTTTATCAGGAAAAAAGCAGCAAGCCTTCAGGTGTTCCAGTGATGCCTAACACATAATGAGCTGGACTTTATGCTGTACTTTACAATAGGTGTGTTGAATTGTGATTGGGGGACTATGTATGCACTGGCAACTAAGACAATGAACCTCAACAATACTGGATGGCTCCTTATTCAATGTGTAAACTAATGGCAGCTAAACTGCTACTAAAATATAGTTTCTCCATGCTGAAGCTGTAAAGTCAAGTTACACTTTCTGTTCCTCAACAAACTGAAAAATATGACACTCTTAGTAATTTTTCTCAGAATGGTGTAACTTCTGATACATGCAAAAAGCTAACATGAGCTAATTCACCCTCAGGATACGTGTTATATTGGCTGTTTTATCAGATGATTTTTCAACAAAAGGCTGCTTTAGGTTTCCTGAACTCTTCCTGGAAAGCAGTCTTCTTCAGCTGAATGTAATAACTACAGGAGTGTCACACCTCGCTGGCAAGGAACACTTTGCATGTCACCAATGTACCTTCGAATAATGCCACTTCTTACCTCCTTCTGTTTATCCTGTTCACCCGTTTCGTTTCTCACTTGTGCATCTACTCAATGGTGCTGTGCCGTGTGTCAGGAGATAATGCAGATGTATTATTGTTCTACTAGAATAATGAATTTTGTATTCAAGTATGTGGATGAAATAATGAAATCATCTAAACAATTTATATTCATTATAGTGTTTATTAATATCAGATGAAATATAATCCCAGTAAAAAGAATGAATGTTGTCAATTGTGAAAGGATGAACTAAAGTAGAAAAATGTGTTCATGGCATCTGTAAAGGGCCACTTGGCATCTTGGATTTGGCAATGAGACCAGAAAGTGCAATGCTGGGCACTTCCTCATTCTGGTTTATTTTATACATAACTGCAGTTTACTGGTGCCATGCTGTGGGAGAAAGCGAGAGAAGTCAAGAAGTCAAAATGAAATACGAATGGAATCGTCAAATGTTTTTGCTTTGCCTATTATATATAATCTACAGAATATATTGTGCTTTTTTTGTAACACTGTCTGTTGTCATGACAAACACTGAAACAGCATGTTAATGCCCATACTTTGATATTATCAATGGGAAAACTGGCCTTTTCCACTATAGTATGAAAACATTATTTGTAAGGTAAATCGCTAATTTTATATTATGTACAATAATACTGCTCTTCATAAGATAGGGTTACTGTTATGTATTAACACTGTTGAGAAAAATGATCTACATGTCAAGTTTTGTGTTTTTAATGATTTTTTTTTAAATATCACATTTCTAATGTCTTATTTATACATAAGTGAAACCTAAGTAATAGAGAACTCAAAAGCCATTGTTTAAAATACATCCAGTAACTGCTATTCAATTTCCAATTAAATTTACATAAACTTTAGAATTCAATAATTTTGCTACTATTTTTGAAGTTTTGCACTGTATATTTTCAGAATGCTAGCAGCACATATTGTCAAGAAAAAAAATCTATCAGAAAGTGGCTAACTTTTAATACTAAAATGGCATTTTTAAATATCCACTGTTAGCTCCGTCATTAAAACAACACATTCTTTATATATTGTATTTGCTTTTAATTAATCCCACACCACTTCATATATCGAGACCCATTAAACATCTTTGTTCCGAAATAATACATTTTCATTTTGTCTGGAAATTTTCTTTGGATTCAGTCAGGACAAAACCAAACCTAGTCAGTGGAGTGATATGTTTGGGGAAAGAATTACCTTTATCTGCAACATATAAAGTAATTGAGATCAGAACTTCACTTTCCCCCCCCATTTTGAAGAGCTTTAAAAGGCAGAGCAATTCAAGGTTGTGTCTGAAGTTACTTTCGTTGTGACTCTGCTGTTCTTTGTACTACATGGACAGTAAAGTTCAATGCTATTCCAACAGAAAATTAAAAATACAAAGCAGTGGATCATAATCATAAAAACTTGGAACTGCAAACTTCATTTCTGATCACAAAAGTTTGTTCCCTTTATTATTATTATACATATATTTTAACATTGCTTAAATATGTTTTTGAACTCTAGTAGACACTAGAGCCTTTTCCTAGTGATTATTTTCCTCATGTAGGCAAATCTGTGTTTTCAAATTTTTGCAAGTATAATGATGATACGATAAATTGTTAGGAAGATTTTGCTTATCATGTAGTAATTTGGACCACTTTGATTCCTTAATCTTTCACAGTTTGCTTTTCCCACAGGTTATTTTGGAGGAGACAATTACCCAATAAATATCTAATATCAGCACCCTGTTCTCTGCTGTAAAAAGCCTGTTTAGATGCTGTTTGTTTTTATGTCCATGAACTTGAGCTACTCATGTGCAATTATGTGTATGGGAATGGAGTAGTCTTCATGATCTGTATTTACATCACCATATGGATGTATATTTATTAATAAAGTCAATACATTCAAACCAAATATTTTATTCTTGTTTTACACCATTCTGAAACTTGGTTGTTCTCTTTCTAAAGAAGATGGAGTGGCAGCATTGTGAGCTACTTTTCAATAATTCATCTTAGATTAATTCATCTCTTGTGAATGTAGGGATGTTGCTTTTCCTTCTGCTTTACTCATTCATGTTTTCAAGTGATCTAAATTTGATACTGCAAATATTACGCCATTTATTATATGGATTATATTTTAAATCCATTCTTATTTTCCTTTTGCTCCAAACATTATATATTTTCAGCTCTTTTTAAAGAGAGAGCGAGCGAGAGGAAAGACCTCTTAACTACATCAGATTTCTCCCCCCCACCTCCTCACCCCCACAGGGATGTCACCATATGACTTAATTTTTTTCTTCGGTACAGGATTTGCTAAGCTGATGCTTATATTTGTTAGTGATAAATGGCCAAGTGTTCTTTATAAGCGAGTGCCAGCAGATTTGTGGCCTAACAAAAAATCCCACTTTGTATTGCAAGTTATTAGAAAATAGAGAAATGGCAACTCTTTTATTATTAAATGGAAAATGTAGCCAAGGTAGTTTTCATAACTTTGAAATTATCCTTCTGTTGATGCTTAAATATGACAGTCATGAGGGGTCATATAAGTACATAAATAGATTAAAAGCTCTGTTTATACTATTGTTTATAACAACATTATGCAAACTTCCGTTGTACTTCCTTTTTGATTTTCCCTTTCTTCACTGCATGTGAATGACAATTTGTTATTTTAGAGTTGCTCATGAGTTGGGCTGCATGTACCAGTTTATTTTTGTGTGGTATTCATTAGTTTTGGCTTCTGAGATTATATTTAAAACTCTCACAAAAAAACCAAAACCATAGCACTGAAATATTTGCCTATTGTTTGTTTAAAACAGTACATTATGTGGTCTTTACAGATACAAAGGAAGGGGAAGAAATAGTAAGTGGTGAGTTTACCAACTTTCATAGTCTGTATATTGCACTGAAAAATCATTTGAAAGTTAAAGGTAGGGAAGAAGACTAACAGATTTCACCTGCCTACAAATATTTAATAGTCTCATGAATGGTTATAAAGTTAGAGAGGCAAAGCCATCCTCTTTGAGTGTAAGCCGGAGTATTCCAACCTTCTGTCCCAGTCATTAAATATGGCAGTTTTTGTAGGAGTGGTGTGTTCATCCCTGTGTCCTGGCTACATTCCAGTGTGGGTAATTACACTGTTAGGGAAACCCTTTAGAAAAATACCAAAAACCTGTGTTGCTCCTATGGTGTAAGTAATTCTGGAGTAAGAAGGACTATACTTATCCAAGCAGCTGCACTTTGGGGACAGAGAGGGTGTAGGCAGTCTAAATACTTTACTCTGTAATAACTACTCTAAGAACACTAAATGTGGCTAGGAAGGGATCATTTTAGAAACTATAGCTTGTGACTATGCAAAGGAGTATAGTGGCTCTTACTCAGAAAAGCTAACCAATGCCAGTTTTGATTGACTTAAACTGGTCTGGTAGTTCTAAGTGCCCTGGCTTTCAAGGCGATTGGATATATTTAGAACAGAGTGAGTCAGACTCCAGGCAGTCTACCACATCTTATTGTATAGATCAGTTCTCAGATGCAATTCTTAGGGGAAAATGAGTAAATCCGTTAGTTTTCCATAAGACCTTAAGTATACAATACAAAGTCATTCATAAATTATATCACACGACAATACTGGCTTTTTAGCTGTGCTGGGAGCTACTTTACCACTCACATGGCTATTGTGTTCTCTCTGCCACATAACGAATTGAACAATAAGAATTGCAAAGCAGTCTGCTCCCTCAATATGCAGGCAGTGTATAATGCCAGGTGCAGAGTCGCTGACGACAGAACCACATTATGATTTATTCATGCTGAGAGACTCCAGGATTGTCAGTTTTTTGACACTGCTCACAGCTATGTTTGGATGGCTGTTAAGCAAGTAGGGCATCTTGGGAGAGTTTTCTAAGTGGTGACTGTCCTTTTGTTTTAAGAAAGACATTATTTACTTGGTGAGATACCAAGCTTTTCTGTGAGGCAGGGCTGTTTTTTATGCTTTTGTGCAGTATGAAGCCCAATGGAGCCCTGATGCCTGACCTAGGCCACTAGGTAGTACTGCAATACAAATAATTTCAAGTGAGTTTATGGAAATAATAAATGTTAAACATGGTGAGATGGTGGCTAGGCAGAGCCGCCTTTCACATTGAGACCAAAATTAAGAATGTTCCGAAGCTAGCGTTAAAGCTGTATTGTGAGAAATAAAGGCTTGGCTGGCTTGCTTTGTTGCTTTGCTTGTTATTTTTACTAGGATCTCTGCCTATGGTTGAATATTGTTTTATATTTGAGAGACTGGCATAGTTTAAGCACATAGGACTGGCAGCCAGGAAGCTCCTAAATTCTAAATGTGGCTTTGGCCCAGATTCTCTCTCCGGTCTTGGAATAGGTCCACCTCATTTACCCAGCTATAAAAGTGAAGTAAAATTACTTGCCTACCTTGCAGGGGTGCTGGCGGGACTAATTAATGATTTTAAAGCACGTTGAAGATGAAAAGCATTGTAGAACTGCTAAGTGTTATGTCAAAACAGTTATAAAGATTTGACTCAGAACCTTAGGGTACATGCTATTTACCTTGCATACCACAAAAGCCCGTTCTAATTATTAAATAAAACTTTCTATAATGGTGAAAATGAGTTTTATTATTTAGTCCTTTGTGATGTACATAGTAAACAATGTGTAGGTTGGTGCTCTCTGTTTCAAGTATTTTCTATGTTAATACCACGTTTAGATAATTACACACACAATTACATTAAAACAACAGTATTATGATTGTAAAATCAAGCACTCAAAAATTAGGAAGTATCCGATTTAAAGTTGCCTGTGTAATTAGACTATCACAATGCATAAGCACAAGGGGACTGAATTTAAAGTTGCACAGGCAATCTTAAGTGTGGCATTTCCTTACTTTTGAGTGCTTGACTTTGCAACCTCAATACAGTATTGTTCTTTTAATGTAGATTTGTATGTGTGTAATTTTCTAAGTTTTTCAAAGAGCAAACAGAAAAAACTCTCAACAAATTCCATTAGGTGCCATCATATTGACATGGGTCATTAGCAGGATTGGAACTAGAGCTGTCAAAAAAACAAAAATTCCTTCCCAGGGAAATAGAGATTTCTAAATTTTGTTTTATTCTAATTCAGGACTAAAAGTTGAAATCTGAAAGTAGATTTTTTTTTTGCCCTATTACATATTCTGAAATATTTAATTTTGACCTTATTGTTTTAACTATTACATTATAATAAATTGTTATAATAAATCCAATCCCAGTTCTCCCCCTACACCTCATTTCTTTCAGATCTGTCTCCTTGCCCCCCTCTTCCCTCCGCCCAACTTATTCTCAGTCCGTCTCCCTCATTCCTGCTCCTCATCCAATCTGTCCTCCCTGCTCTCTGTTTCCTTGTCCAGGCCCCCCAGATTTCCTCCCCAGTCCCATTTCCCTCCCCCCGTGCCAACCTGCAGTCCCAATCTTTCTACCATTTTTTTGTCTCAATCTAGGCTTCTCCTCACTCCTGCCCCCATGGCTCTTGTTCCCTATGCATTCAAATCAGTCAGCTTCCTCTTTGCTACTGCCCAGGCCCAGCAAGGATGGGGTCGAGGGTGTCATTGAGAACACAGGAGAGACAGTCTCCCTACTCTGGTGCCCAGCTCTGGCATGACCCACAACAGTCCAGAAGTGCAATTGCAGGGAAAGTCTTACTCAGCCCCTACATAAGAAGAATGGCCATACTGGGTCAGACCAAAGGTCCATCTAGCACAATATCCTGTCTTCCGACAGTGGCCAATGCCAGGTGCTTCGGAGGGAATGAACAGAACAGGTAATCATCAAGTGATACATTCTCAGCTTCTGGAGATGCCCAGTGTGGACAGAATCTTTGGAGAATTTGGCTCTAAAATCAAAATCTCTATAGAGCATATATAACAGGTGGGCAAACTATGGCCCGCAGGCTGGATCTGGCCCAGGAGCCGTTTTAAGTTGGCCCGCGAGCTCCCGCTGGGGAGCGGGGTCTGGTGCTTGCCCCACTCTGGCATTTCAGCTGGAGCACACGGTCGGGGGGCCACACCACGCAGCTCCCGGAAGCCACGGCATGACCCCGCTCTGGCTCTCCAGCTGGGGCACAGGGTCGGGGGCTGCTCCACGCGGCTCCCAAAAGCCACGTCATGGCCACACTCTGGCTTCTATGGCCCCCTCCAGCGCTCCAATGGGAGCTGCAGGGGCGGTGCCTGTGGATGGGGCAGCGTGCAGAGCCGCCTGGCCACACCTCCGTGTAGGAGCCAAAGAGGGGACATGCTTCCAGGAGCCGCTTGAGGTAAGCGCTGCTGGGAGCCTGAACCCTTGAGCCTCTTCCCACACCCCATAGCCTCTTCCCATGCCCCTACCACAGCCCTGATACCCCTCCTGCCCTCCAAACCCCTTGGGTCCCAGCCCAGAGCACCCTCCTACACCACAAACTCCTCTTCTCCAGCTCCACCCCAGAGTCTGCACCCCCCAGCTGGAGCCCTCCCCGCCTCGCTCCCCGGAGCTCCCTCCCACATTCTGAACTCATTTTTGGCCCCACCCCAGAGCCCGCACCCCCTCCCGCACTGCAACCCCAATTTTGTGAGCATTCATGGCCCGCCATACAATTTCTATTCCCAGATGTGGCCCTCGGGCCAAAAAGTTTCCCCACCTCTGATGTATAAACTGATTTGTTAAAGCTTGTAACTTGGATGGATTTCAGCGGATTTTCTCAGGGAATGACAAAAGGCTTATCCTTGACACTAAGGCTACCCTGTTGACAAATTTCAAGTCCCTGCTACAAAGCATGGGGGTGCCAAAGCTTCTCAAAAAAAAGGTTGCCAGAATTCTTTTAACATGAGCAAACCAATGTAATTTTTCCTACCCTCATTCGTGGAAATGGCTGGACCAGTTTGGCTGAAATTTAATAATAATAATAATTAATAATCGGCTTGAGGCTGACACCCAGCATGCAAACTTTCAGCTCAAATGGTCTAAGCTTGGCAAAGTTGTAAGCAATTGAAAACAGGGTATTATAATTGGAATTGTTAGGCAACTTTAATAACAGCCTTGCCTAAAATGTATGCATAGACTGGGACAATACATTTATCCTGACTTGTGTGGGATATTGTGCTGAGTACCCACATCTTTCAGGGGAATATTTTGTTTAGTTCACAATACAGATTACTATCCCATTCTCTTGTGTAATGTGTGTGTAAATTCACATATACGCACAGCTCCTGTCCCTTCTGTTGTGATGGAAGCAAATTCTACAGGGATGATAGTCATATCATTTTAGCAACACATCTACTTTGAGGGGTTGCAATATAAACAACTGGGGACAGAGATGTGATACCAAGCAGAGCAGCAGTTATTTGAAGAAACTGGTGGCTGAGAGGTCAGGGCAGGAACCCACATTCAACCAGGTATGGGAAAGAAATAGCTGTCGGGCTGGAAATCACAGTTTCCTTATCCAAAATTCACCAAGGTGATGATGAGGAAGAAATACGGTTTCCTGGATAATCTACTCCAGGCTGGATTCTTTAATCCTTCCTGAAAGAGAGAAGCATGTAAAGGATGGGAAGTGGAAAAATTCCCAAACTCAGACTGCCTACATGAAACAAAACTAGGTAAGAGATGGTTAGTAAAATGTCTGATAGCTATAGGAGTTGATAAAGACAAGGTCTCATTTCTATTTAGTGCATTTTTGACATCTGCATTCATTTATATGCCACACAATCTTTTGCCTGTTTTGATATGGTGGACATAGTTCATTCTTGTAATCTGTATTCCTTGTCCTTATTTTTGCCTGTAGTCTTGTTAACATTAATAAATATGTTTCTTTCCCCCACCTTGTGTATGCTGCTGATAATTTTAAGGAACAATGGAAAATGAAGCTAAGGAAGGTGTCCAAATGCTACTCTGTCACCGGAGGAGTCAGGTAGCTAATCCTTAGATTTCATCTTTACATTCAACCAATGTTTTCCCCAGGAATTGAAATGGGGTGTGGGGGGGTGTTCGAATTTATGGGGGTGGGGGAAGAGGAGTCAGGGCCGATGAGGGGTGAGACAGTGAGGGTGAAGGTGGGCTGTATGGCACCATAGTAAAAACTGAAAAATGTTTCATGACCATTTTATTAGATTTAACTCATGTTTTAAAATCATCACACAAATTAAAGTTGACTACTCAAGCCTTCTATGAAGCACTACATCCCCTACATCAGGGATCGGCAACCTTTGGCACGCAGCCCGCCAGGGCCGGTTTGTTTACCTGCCGTGTCTGTAGGTTCAGCTGATCGCGGCTCCCACTGGCTGTGGTTTGCCGCTCCAGGCCAATGGGGGCTGCGGGAAGCAGCAGCCAGCACATCTCTCAGCCCGTGCCGCTTCCCACAGCTTGGAGCGGCGAACCGCGGCCAGTGGGAGCCGCGATTGGCCAAACCTGCGGACGCGGCAGGTAAACAAATGGGCCCGGCCTGCCGGCTGCTTACCCTGACAGGCCACGGGCCAAAGGTTACCGATCCCTGATCTACATCCGTCCTGGTTTCTTTTTATAATTTTGCACAACTCTGTTAATAAACTTCTTGAATGCATTGCGTTCATCTTTAGTGGCTTCTCGTGTGTCCAGTACTTCCATTCCTACAATTGATATGCTCATTAGTTCATTCACATGATCAGGCAGAAGGCGACTCCTTTCAGAGCACAAAATTCTATTCAATGATGAAAAAGAACACTCAACTGTAGCTGTTGTGACTGGGAGTAGCAAGAGATTAATTCCTACTTCTTTCATCCCAGGAAACATAGCACAAAGATCAGGTCGAGCCACTAGAGATGATAAAAAAGAAGTTGAAGTCAAATCTTCATTCATTCGTTGTATGATATTCCACTCTGTGTTCAAATTCTCTATTCTGTCCTGAGCACATGGCAGCCCCATTGCAGGTAGTGCCTCACTCCACTCAACTGTCAGTGTTTTATAGGACAGGGATCTGTAAAAGCTACATAGAGGTTGAGTAGAATCTAGAAGTCGCTGTTGTAGATTTAAGAATCAAGGCTGTGTACTTTTTCAGTTGTCTTAACAAACGTTTCTTGTCCTCTTCACTTAAGGATTCAATATAAATGCCTTCATTAGTCAACTTCTGGACTGAAATCTTTGCTTCTTCCAGTACTTTTTCAGTGGATAACTCTCTGATTGATCCAAATGTAGCTTCTATTGCTGGACAAAGATCTACTACTGTTGTAGAAGATGCCTTTAATGACCCAAGTGGTTTCAACAGTAGACTTACAAGAGAGAGAATGGCAATAGTCTTCTCTGAACAAAGTAGCAAAAGTAATCCAACAGCCTCACTACTTAGATCCTATCTTGGTAGATACTTTCCAAAGCCAGTAATAACAGCTGGAGTAATTTTAAGACAATAGCCAAGGATCACTCATGAGAAAGCCAGAGGGTTTTCCCAGGTTGGACTAATTTGAACTTCAGTCCCAGTGTATCTTCTATATTTTCCAAGATATTCAGTCTTTTTGGACTCTTGCTGAAAAAAGAATATAATGAAGACATTATATTTATAGCTTTTTAAATGTCTTTTGAAGAGTCTGCAGCTTGTACTAATGCTAGTTGGAGTAGATGGCCTCTGCAGTGTGTATAGGAGAGATTAGGGTTACACTTTTCTCTGAGCAAAGCTTGTACTCCACCATGTCTTCCAGAGAGGTTTGCAGCTCCATCAAATGCACAAGCAGCCATCTGTTTGGGGTCCAGTTGACAAGCATTTAACTCTTCTAATATGTGGGTTGTCACAGATGCAGCTGATGTATCTTCTATAACTTGAACATCTAGAAATGTATCTATTGGCCTACCACTGACCTCAAGATAATGTACACAATGACTTAATACTTGATGCTCATTTGCATCGGTGCATTCATCAGCCATGTATGCAAATTTTTTGAATGTGGTGAGAGAGTGCTTCACTTTTTCAACTGTTGAGTCTTTCACTGTTGCACCACATGCTTCTAGCCACAAAGATAGTGAGCATTTGCTGGTCTTGTTCGGAACCAGTGTTCAACTTCAGGATGAACAAGTGACAATACACTTAACATTGGCCTCCAGTTTGTAGTGTGTGGTATCTCTTGCTTAAATAGAAAGTATGATGCCACAGCCATGTTTGTTTGCATGAACTATGTTGTGTCTCCAGCATTCTTAACAGCCTCATTAACACTCACCGGTGTTGTCCTTGGTCAGTGGAGACTGAGTTCAGAGGCGCTTTCACATGAGTTCACCTCCCAGGTGGGAGGCAATAAGGCACCTTGCTCATTCCTCCATCTGCTCACTGTTCGCTCTGTCCACTGTTGTTCATTGTGCCACCGTTCACTCCATCGCTCTGTTGCCAATGGCCCTGTGCCGTTAGCTTCTGTTGCCACCTGCCACTGTGAGGTCTGCAAGTTGGTCTCTTGAGGTTCCACCCAGCTATGAATGATTTGAGCTGAGCTCTCAGTGGGGGAACCTCGCTGCTAGTGCACACTGGGCTGTCTCTTCCACAGAAATACTGTCCCACAGCAGGTCTAAGCACTTAGACCTGATTATCAGTGATTTCAGCTGTCACTTAACAAACAAAGGACTATCTATGGAACCTAATCAGCTCTGTCTTCAAACAATGGAGAGGGGCAGGTCAAATAGTACTTGTGACTTACGCAGACCATCAAGCAAAACACCTGTCCCCACCCTCTCTCTTGATGCCCTCAATCAGCACAGGCTAAGTACAGTTCTACTGCCCTTTACTCATACAATAAGAATAACATTTCATTACCCCCCCCCCACACACACACACACATTCAAGTGATTTGTAAGCCAACCCCAGCCAAAATCTATCACTTGGGCAACACAGCTCTGTTTGCTGGATACCTAGGTAGATTAGGTGTGAATGTAAATACAATCTGGTCCTGAAGCCTTTCCCCCCAGCCCATCACTAGCTGTCAGGGAGAGCTCATTTAGACTTTGCTTACAAATCATCATTTGAAATTATTAGCTTGGCCAACATCACCGAAATGAATGCACTGACATTGTCATAAAAAACAACAGCTGTATAAGGAAGCTAGTCTATATTCATACTTTCCAAATCTATTATACTTTTCAAATGCACGTATTTTATCATACACTTTATATGTTTTTAAAATGTGTATTAATGTTTCAATTTCAATTCAGATTTTGGAACAATCACTAAATTGGCAACACTGCATGTAACTAGTTCACAAAACTGGGGAGGGGGGTGTTGGGCAAATTCGGTGGGGTGTAGGCAAATCCCTGCATTCAACCCAAATGGGGGTAACTCTCTGGCAAGAATACTACCCCTTTTCCCCCTCTCCCTCATCCCCACAAAAAGGAAAATTACCAAATTTCTCTTTACTGATGGTCTGCTAAATGAGGAGTGACATGCTCAATTTGCACATGTGCTTGTCTGTTCCTCCTTTATAGAATTTTAAAAAGCAGGCTGTAGCAGGTGTGACGGAGCAGGGAGCAGGGCAGATTTGACCTGGGAATGTTGCAGGGGGGTTGCAGTGGGGATGTGGGACTTCCCTTGAAGGAAGCTACCTGAGCTGTAACCTGAGCCAGGAACGGGGGTGGGGAGAATTAACACCTTCTGCCCGGGAGACTGAATAAAGGAGAGGAGCAGCGGGAGGAGTTGGGAGTTTAGTTTCGGTTGGGGCTGGGTGGTGCAACGCAGGGAACCCCAAGCTGGGGTCTAAGCTCCCTGAACCTCCCAGAGGGACCTAATTGAGGGGGTCTGGTCGTACCTACACGCTCTGCTTGAGACTGTGTTCCTGTCCTTAAATAAACCTTCTGCTTTACTGGCTGGCTGAGAGTCGCAGTGAATCTCGGGAAGAGGGGTGCAGGGCCCTAACTCCCCCACAATCCGCAACAGCAGGTTGGCTCATTGTCCTTATAAAATGACAGGTTTCAGAGTAGCAGCCGTGTTAGTCTATCTCCTCAATATATGTTCCATTCTATATGCATCCGAAGAAGTGGGCTGTAGTCCACGAAAGCTTATGCTCTAATAAATTTGTTAGTCTCTAAGGTGCCACAAGTACTCCTGTTCTTCTTTTTGTCCTTATAAAACTACCTGTGGCTGGCTTGGTGTGCTTGAATCACCCACTGTGTCTGATCAGGATGGCAAATAAATGTGTGCTAGTGTTCCACTGAAGCCAGCATTTCAGCTTTGGAAGGCCAAGGGCAACTAGGGCTTGAGTTCCCATAGCTCAAGGGGGAGGCCTGATATCTTTCTACCATGCTGGGAAGTTGGTAAACAATATTCCCTGCTACTTTCACTCATTACCGCTGGAGTCTAGCACTGTGATATTGTGCTACAATGAAGCACACTTTTGAAATAAACTGCATGTTGTGTGCTCATGTACTGTATAAGCTTCCATACAATCAAAACATCCTGTCATAGCCACAGGGCCACCTCTCTCTCACTGCAGAAATTTGGACCTGATCCAAGTTAAGTCCATAGTAAAATGTCGATTGATCTCTATGGCAGCATCAGCTGACACACTCTTGGCAAGTCTTTAAGCCTTCTCATTAGTGTTGCATTTGCTCTGAAACACGCTGTAATAAACAACAGTCAGTTGAATTTTCCCTAATTGTGTGAAAAGACTGCACAAATAAATTAATGGAACTGCCCTATTTGCATGCTTGCATGGAAGTTAGAGGAGGGCTTCTGGCAAGGATCAAAAGGTATGCAACAGTGAAGGTTTGAGTAAGAAATTGATTTAACAATTAATTTTTGTGTCCATGTTGCTATGAGGATAGAATGGTCTAGTGTAGTGTTTTTCAACCTTTTTTGATATCAGGGATTGGCTTGCTGCCTTCATAAACTGTGTCAGGGAGATCCATGGACCCGCTGTTGAGAAACAGTGGTCTAGGGCTCAGTCAGAACAGAGGACTGGGATGCAAGAACAGAATTTTAATTCTTTTTTGCCACTGCTGTAATCTTGGGCAAATTGTTTAATTTCTAGTAGCTTTCCTATCTATAAAATGGGGATGATAAGATTATCTACTTTAAGGATTTGGTGAGGAGTAGTTTAATGTTTGAAGACTAAAATTGTTATGGATGATAACTCATAACTCTGTGTTAATCAGGTTGTCTCCCGTGTAAGACACTACTGCCTCCTTTTGCTTCTGTGGTGAAGTCATAGTCCTGTATTTACATTACCAGCCTCTTGGGATGGAAATGCATTTTACAAATAGTATGTAGGTGTAGTCAATGTCTTTTTAAAAATGCAGATAGCTGTGCTTATATGCAAATAAAAGGAATTAGCCCCTCTTTAGACAACAATTACCAAAAGCCAACACTGAATTATTTACTGAAGTTATGAAATAGACTAAACCCAGTGCTTCTCAAAGCCGGTCCGCTGCTTGTTCAGGGAAAGCCCCTAGCGGGCTGGGATGGTTTGTTTACCTGCCGCATCCGCAGGTTCGACCAATTGCGGTTCCCACTGGCTGCAGTTTGCCACGCCAGGCCAATGGGGGCTGCGGGAAGGGCAGACAGCACATCCCTTAGCCCGTGCCGCTTCCCGCAGCCCCCATTGGCCTGGAGCGGTGAACCGCGGCCAGTGGGAGCCGTGATCGGCCGAACCCGCAGACGTGGCAGGTAAACAAAGCGGCCGGGACTGCCAGGGGCTTTCCCTGAACAAGCGGTGGCCCAACTTTGAGAAGGACTGGACTAAACCATCCCTGAGAGGGATTTTGTCACTCCCCCCCTCCCATCCCTGCCAACCTAGGTTGGGTGAAAGTTCACACTAAACGGTAATTTTAGTTTTCTAAACTAACCAGTCACCTAATCTGGCTCATAAAATAAGAGAAGGATGCTTAAACTAGTGAAAAATTAATGGGCCTAAGTAGCAGACTTCCTGAGTTCTGTACCCGGACCGTGCCTCTTGCTCTGGGCTTGAGCAAATCATCTGACGCAGTAGCTCTTAACCTTTCCAGACTACTGTCCCCTTTTCAGGAGTCTGATTTGTCTTATGAACCCCCAAGTTCACCTCACTTCAAAATTATTTGCTTACAAAACCAGACATAAAAATACACACTATTACAGAAACAACACACCCACCGAGCACACTGTCACAGAAAAATTGCTTACTTTCTCATTTTCACCATCTAATTATAAACTAAATCAATTGGAATATAAATACTGTACTTTCATTTCAGTGTATAGTCTCGAGCGAGGTATAAACAAGTCACTGTATGAAATTTTAGTTTGCACCGATTCGCTAGTGCTTTTTATGTAGTTGTAAAACTAGGCCAAAGGCTAGATGCGGTGATGTATCCCCTAGAAGGCCCCCAGTACCCCTGGTTGAGAACCAGTGCTACAGCCGATCGGCCTCCCTTTCTCCATCTGTAAGGTGCGAGTAACCCTCCCGCGTTACTGGTCTGTCTATGAGGATTAGTTATGGCATGTTTGCAAAGCGGGGGTGATGGAAAAACACTCGCCTCCCTGCTAAACGTTGAACACAACCGCTACAGGCCAGCCCAGGACCAGAGGCTACAGCCACCCTAGGCCACGGCTGGACCAACAGGCCCGGAGTGGCTGTGAAGGGCGGGGACAGTCTGCCACCTGTTGGCGGGCATCCGGCTAAGGTGAGAGGAGCTGCGGGATGCAGGCGGTGGGAGGGCGGGGCCAGAGTACCTCGGGCGCTCGCGGGAGGGATGCGATAGGGCATTCGCACGCACAGCGGCCGTGATGGGCAGTGACTGACCCGCGTGTCTTGGCTGAAGTCTGTAGACCCTACGGATCCTTTGCCCGAACCCAAGATGGCGGCCGAGGCCTCGCTGCCCAGGCCCAAGATGGCGCTTTCAGCTCTGGGTCTGCAGCTTTGACCCCGGTAGCGGAAGCGAGTGAGGAGCCGGCCGGAAGCGGTGGTTGTCAGTGGAGACGCAGGCCGGCTGGGCTCGTTCTTTCTCCCGCCCGAGGATGCGGGCTCTCTCCTCTCCCGGGTGGAGACTCCGGCAGCTGCTCTGGGTGACCTGGCTGAGCGGGAGCCTCCTGGCAGGTGAGGGCACGGGGGAGAGGCCACGTAGCGGGCCGGCCGGCCCGAGGGAACCAGGCTGATCCGCCAGCCCTGCTCGCTCTTGCTCCCCTTCGCCACCGTCCTGTGTGTGTTGGGGGGGAGGTGTCTTTGTCTCCACCATTCCCGGGCCTGACCCAGGTTTTAGGGTCACGGTGCTGGTACCAGCCCTCTCCCACTGCTCTGTGCCGGGTAGGAGGGTCGCACAGCCGGCCCCAGGCTGGCTCCCTTCTTGCCTGCTCCTCTAAACTGCACCACGGCCCTCTTGAGTAAAGGGGTAGGAGGAGGGGACAGGACACGTTCATCTTCCAGCTGCCCTCTGCTTGGATGTAGGGGCTCGTCTGTGTGGGGCTCTTCCCTGCTGTCAGGCAGGGCTCTCCAGGTGTCAAAAGTAATAGAACTCTAAGAGCAGGAGATATTGGCCGTGGTGGTTATCGCTGTGTTCTCCTCCCCCTGACCCTCACTTGCATGAAAACTGCTGATCCCTTAAAAAAAAAAGTAGCCTGAAAGAAGCTAAAGCTACAACTGAACGCAGGTGCTAAATATTGTTACTTTTATAGGAGCAGCAGCAGAGGAAAATGCTGACCCACTGTCTGAAACTGCCCTACCTCTTAGCACAGAAGGTGGTTCTGCCCTTACTGGAGAGCCTCAGGCGCCAGTGCAGTACAAGACTGCAGAAATTGCTGATGCAATGCTGGGTAGTGGGATTCCTGCTGATCAGTCTGTGGTGCTGTCAGTTATTCCAGGAGAAGCAAAGGACAAACGCATGTCTGAATTCGGTATTGGCACCTGCGATGCAGCAGTAGAAGATGCTGAATGTAGTGTGGGGACTAGCCTTGCTTCTCACTTATCACAGCCTGGTTCACATGTTCAAGAACAAGCAGGGGACACTAATGTAGTGCTAGAGGCTATTCCTGCTTCACCAGCTGAGGAATCTAATAGCACAGACAGTGTAAAAACTCCCAAAGTGAACTGTGAGGAAAGAAATATTACCGGGATCAGAAACTTCACGCTACAAATCCTGAATGTTTCGCAAGTAAGTAGGAAATCATTCTGTTTGCTACTTTCTATGTTTATCGTGATACCTGGGTAGGTGTTACACAAATATATGTAGCATTTGGGTAGAAACTCTATAATCCTTCCAGTATTTGCCCTTGTGAGTTTAGTAGCACAAAAAGGATAACTTAAAACAAGTGTTTAGTGTGCTGGTGGGAGGGGAGTTAGCATACAGGGCAGTGCACTTTCCATATTGTTTTGAAATACAGAAATAGTAAGATATTCAATTCCACTATGTACCATGCCTATGTTCCCCAAGTCTGAAGGGTCTCACGGAACCCATCGTGACTTGTGCCAGCTTCTCTGCAGCGCTTTTTTCTTTAGACCAATTTCCTTCCGCAGGAATGCTTTGCAGCACTTGTTTCCACTAAATTCTAATTTAGGTGGCTTTACTTAAAGAGAGGGTAGAAAATGAAATAAAAAAAAAGCAGATTTCAGATAAATATTACTATGAATAACAGCTGGTAGGAAAATGGAAACTTTTCAAAAATTTTAGTTGAAATTTCATTTTTGACATTTCTGACCAGCTCTACTAAGTATGGAAAATAATTGAGACACCTTAAAAATCCTTCAACTGGCCCATAGTTTAAAAAGCAGCTTGTCTTGTTAGAATCTCAGTAAGGCATTCTTGTTCCCAGGAGGCTACAGCAAGTCTCTCTCCCCTTTGTTAGCTCCCAGCTTTGTCTTAAAGACTGGTTTAAGTATTTGAGATATTACATCACCCCAGACCAAACTATAGGGTAGCAGAACCAGTTTGAGTCTGGTTCATACAATAGAGGTTTCTCTCTGTTCCCCCAAATGCTGGGGAAATAAAGAGAGTCAGAAGGGAGCATGGGCCTGGGCACAGTTTATTTGAATAAGTTTAGCTTACCAGGTCCTTGCTTGCCTTCCTTCCTACCCTTCCACAAACCATCCTTGCCTGTGATTCCCTAGCCTGATCAGTTCTCTGTCCTGTGACTTAAGTAACTTCCTTTCATATCCTTGTTCATCTCCCGCTTTCTCTTCTGGCCCTTCACTTGTCTTGTTTTTGGAACAGCTCCACTACCCTTTTATCCCACAAATTAGCTTCTTAGCCCTGTTAAGGCTTGGAATTCCCGTATTAGAGAAGAAATGAAGTGGTGGATCTCCTAACTTTCCCTTCAGAGCTGTCAGGCCCACTTCCTGATGAACAGGATTCAGCTCCTACATTACACATCTGCAGCCAGGGAGTAGGGCCTCTTAGGTAAGGGAGGAAAGAATGAAAAAATGCCTTTTTTATTTAGCAATAATCCCCTAAGTATTATTTGTCTACCAAGGAGATTTTTACATTTGAAAAATGCAGTTAGGATTAAAATCGGTCTGACTAAATTTTTTTTGTTTGAATGTTTATGTACTGTTGAAATACTGCTAAAAACAGACTTCTGACTGAAATGCCAACTCAAATTTGCTTATGATGGTACTACAGTATTCTCCTGAAATTAATCTGTTACCAAAGTATTATGCAATGATATGTAATAGAACCCTTTTAAATATTTTATTGGCCCCTCCTTTTTAAATCAGCATGTTTTCTTTCACAGGACCTGATGGAGTTTTTAAACCCAAACAGCAGTGACTGTACATTAGTCTTGTTTTATACACCCTGGTGTCGCTTCTCTGCCAATCTGGCCCCTCATTTTAATTCTTTGCCCCGAGCATTTCCAACTCTAAACTTCCTGGCATTGGATGCATCTCAGCATAGCAGGTAACTTGCAATAAATACACTTCACCTTATAAAGCTTCACATGCTACAGTATTAGCACTTTGTTTCTGATTCTGACAAACCTTATGTTTTTAAAATGTATTGATGGAGTAATATGTACTCCCTGAGTAAATTTGAGTTCTCTGCCCCTCTGACTCTGCCTTTACTTCCTTTAGTTTTTCTTCAGGCAATTTTCTCCCTCATTCATCTTTTGATAATGAAGTTAATATTTTCTTAAATGTTCACATGAACATCTTGCTCTTCAAGATGAGGGAGTAATAGCACTGGCTAAAATTTGACCTAGTGTAGATTGATGCTGGGCTCTGCTAATTCATCTAAATCTTGACATGCAAATTCATTTCCGGGTTTCTTCTGAGCAGAGACTGTAAAATATGCCACATCCATTTCTCTGACCACTTCACAGTGCATCCTCAAAGGACAAGAACAAGACCCTTGTGCCCTAAGACAGGATTGAAACGTGGGTCTCCAAAATGAAAGTTAATGCACTAACCCACTGCAGAATTTTGTATTACCTAAATTCACTAGTGAAACATTCCCTAATGCCATAAGAAAATAGTTGTGGCCTTGTTCTTGTTATTGAGTTAAATTAAATGTTAATTTAGTAAAGCAGGCTTTTCCTTCTTCTATTGTGACCTCATTTCTTACCTACTTATTTCCTTCAGTTTATCAACCAGATTTGGAACTGTGGCCGTTCCTAATATCCTCCTTTTCCAAGGAGCCAAACCCATGGCCAGATTTAATCATACAGACCGAACCCTGGAAATGCTGAAAGCATTCATTTTTAATCAGACAGGTATGTAGGCTAAACTTGATGCAGAACTATGAAGGTCAGGATCAGGTATTGCCTCAAACTGACTTCTCCCTTTTTTTAAGAGGGTATATTAGGGCCTCCTAGAGCCTTCCTGCTGCCAGGAACAGAGCCTTAGGAAGTTCCTATTCAGTCACTATAGCACTGAGTGGAATTTCAGGACAAGGTAGAAGCAAACAGCCCAGTTATCGAAAGCTGTTTTGGTGGAAAGTGGGGGAGGGTGCTTGGAGCTCAGGCAGAGAGTGTAAGTAGGAGGATCAAGCACTTCCCCACTCCTGAAGTCCTGGATTATTCGGGAATAGTTCTAGACAGATATGAGTACTACCCTTATCTCCACATTCCAGGAGGGGAAAGGATCAGACTCCTATGTCCCATTGCTGTTGGCTAGGCAACAGGTGGGGGACATGGCAGCCTTAGTTCTTATGTTGGTGTGGACATAGGAGCAGAGGGAGCCCTGAATAGTTTTCCTGGGAATCAGCTGTCCAGGCTCTGATCTCCATGGGCTGAGTTTACCCAGCTCCCCTCTCTCTTCCAACAGCATAATTAGCCTTATGAGAGTAGAAGAAAGAACATGCACTAGTATTGTGACAGATTAATGGAAGAGACTGCTAAATCGTTATTAAAGTAGGATTACCTTTACTGTTGTTGTAGATTCCCTAGCTGGTACTTCTACCAAAGAATACACTGGGAATGGGGAGAATAAAACTCTTCTAATGACACAGTACTAAGAAAATATGTATTAAGATACTTTGACAGTTTGAAAATGGAAAACTGATTGCATAGGTCACTGAAAACAGATTTGTGCTGCTCTACTGTCTAAAACGCATGAGCAGATGCCCCATAGTTATATAGTAAAATCCTGGGACTATATGAACCAGAGTTGTGTTAAGTCCTGTAGCACAAGCTGCTTAATTTGGAGATGAGAATACAGTTCCTACAATGAACTAATCACCCATAGATTTAAAAAATGCCTATTGCTAGCAGCTTTTATCGCTGGTTTCTTCTTTCAGGAATAGAAGCTAAGAATGATGTGGTGGTAACTGAGGAAGACCGAGCAGGCCCTCTACCGAGTGTCCTAACAAAAGGAATAGATTGGTTACTTTTATTCTCTTTATTGTTTCTGGTTAGTTTTATTATGTATGCTACCATTCGGACTGAGAGCATTCGTTGGCTAATACCGGGACAAGAGCAGGAGCATCAGGAATAAGTTGAGATAGTGACGTGAGAACACACTTCATGCCTACAGATAAAGCAGGAATTTATGTGAACTGAAATTGCATAAACTTGTACAGTGAATTAGATGGTTGTAATTTATAATCTTATTAGTTAATTTATAATAAATAATAAAATCACTTTTGTTCATTAACTACTGTATGTGTAAAGTCAAACTGCTGGTAATTAAGTAAACAAATACAAAAAGATTCAGTAGAAGGGTTTTTATTTATTTATTTAGGAAGTATTAACAGGTTTACAAATCCTTGCTGTGTAAATATCAGAAAACAATAATTATTATGAAGATTGTTTGTTTTTTAATAAACTGACTCACTTTTTTAGGAATAATGTTAATTTGTTGCAAAATTTTACTTTGAACTTGTAGTTATCAGTAGTATCATACAGTGGGACGTTGAAATATTGCAGATGATCTTTATAGGGAAAGTAAGAGTTCTACAGCCAGCGGTACTGCTTTGGCAGCAATAATATACAACCACTTCCATTATTTTGGAATTGAGGGATCTCAGCCTTTTAATGTGTTTTTCCTTTTCAAGACCCATGACTACAAATTCAAACTGCATACATGGATAGATGATGTGTATTGTAGAAAACCACAGAAATTACTAGTAATAGGTGTAAACCTACATGGAAGATGTTCATGTTATTGCAAGAAGGGAGAAGCCAAAATAAAAGGTTAAAGGATATTATATGTCCTTAAATAAAGGCATCCAGCATTTTAAACAGAGGTCACTAAACAAATTCAAATTGGTGTTTTTCCACTAAGACAAGATACAGTAACACAAAGGGAAAAGATTACAGTAGAACCTCAGTGTAATGAACACCAGAGTTACGAACTGACCAGTCAACCACACACCTCAATTGCAACTAGAAGTACGCAATCAGGCAGGCAAGACCAAAACAAAACAAAAAGCAAATACTGTACAGTTCTGTGTTAAACGTAAACTACTAAAAAAAAAAGGGAAAGTTTAAAAAAAGATTAGACAAGGTAAGGAAACTGTTTCTGTGCTTGTTTCATTTAAATTAAAATAGTTAAAAGCATTTTTCTTCTGCAGAGTAAAGTTTCAAAACTGTATTATGTCAATATTTATTTGTAACATTTTGAAAGAACAACCATAATGTTTTGTTCAGAGTTATGAACATTTCAGAGTTACGAACAACTTCCTTTCCTGAGGTGTTTAACTCTGAGGCTCTACTGTATTTTTAATAGGGTTTTAAAATTGTTTATTAATATGTTTCACTAATATATTATTAAGAGTAGTTGTTTCTCCCATCTTATATTTTAATGGTACCTACTGGAGGAAAGACCACTTCCAAAGGAGTTTAGTACTGATGTTTGGGGTTTGAGGAAAGTGTGTTTTGCACTTGCTGGTTAAGTTTAGCAATAATAAAAATCTTCATTTTGCAGCTGCGGAGAGGGTGACCATGTATTACATTTGGCCCTGAGGCTAGATGTTGTTTGATATCCTTGGTTTACCATGCTCTATGAGGGATCTGCCTTTCCTTTCTAAGGATTGTGCAGAAAAGGCATTTTATTGTGTATGTATTCTTCCTTGCTTCCCTACACAGTTAAACTTCACTTACTACTTGTTTTTCTACAGCAGGGTTTTAATGTAACTTTTGCGGTCAGAATTGACTTCCTTTTCTCTAGGTATTGATTTCTGGCAGGAATAAAAATGGCCATTCAGCATTCCATACAACTTCAAGTACTGATCAGTCATGAGCCTTGTTTGTATTTACATAAATCTTTGTTCATTGTTAGTTTGAAAGCCTCAGCTGCTGAGTGTGTAAATAGTTGATAAGCTTACTCTAATTATGACTTTTAGTACTAATAATCTGATTTTATTAACGTTGAGGCTCTAGAATAAGATACAGTTTAGCTTTAGACATACAGGGTCAGATTCTCAGCTGGGGTAAACTTGTGTAGCTCCCTTGGCTTCAATGGAGCAATGCTGATTTACATCAGCTGAGGATCTGGCCCACTTTTAATTTCCCTTTTGGCTTGCATTATTCCTCACATGGTTAATAGAGATCTGTAGAATACTCTTGAAATTGTTCCATTTGTGCAAAAGACTAAAGATAAGATTTTCCTTAAGAACCTACAATTTTATACTACAGTGGGCTGTATTTACCCTCCTGGCTGTTGGCATGTGGTTATGTATTTAAAATAGCCTATGAAGTTTTGTCTATGAATATGCACTTAGCTGAAACATATAGAACTTCAGACTGTGGACTTGATTTTGTAGCTACCCTTCCCTTTCCCCTCAGCAACATTTCTACCCTGAAAAGTGATTTGTAAAAAAGACAGGTCCATGTTTTATTTCAATCATTCCATAGCAAAGGCAATCAATTTTTTTTGCATTGTTTTAGAATAGAACCATATTTTCCAAGGCCACAATTTATACCCAAATTAAAACTTTTATAAGCAATCCTTTACAGAACATAAGCCCTATAAAGAATTGTAAAGTCCTCTCTTTTTTTTTTTAACCATTCCCTGGTGAGTGGGAAAGTCTGCCTTTGCAGATCTAAGAACCTGAACTGAAACCAACTTCACTGACCAAACTGAACTGAATGGAAATAGGAACAACCCCCTTGAAGGCTGAAGATTAAAGGCCTGGCACTCCCTTGTTTTGATAATCGAAGCCACTAAGACGTGGTGATAGGGTGACCAGACAGCAAGTGTGAAAAATCGGGACGGGGGTGGGGGGTAATAACCAATATAAGAAAAAGACCCCAAAATCGAGAATGTCCCTATAAAATTGGGACATCTGGTCAGTCATTCTAGCCAGTGAAGCGTTCTGCCTGCAGCTGCACGCTGCAGCTGGCGGTACCTGCTCCTTCTAATGCAGCTGCCATTGACAAAGGTGAAGGGTCGGGGTCCCGGGGAGGCTGGGGTTTTGCAGCAGAGGTGCATGGACCACAGCTGGGGGGAGAGTAAGTACCATTCGCCCAGCGCAGGGGTGCTCTGTGCAGGTGAGGGGGTAAGTACCATTCTTGTCGGGGTTTGGGGGAAAACCCCTGACGGGTGCGCTGCGGAGGCGCGGGCGCAGACGAGCCTGTGTCCCTCCCTGCGCTGCGTGAC
Organism: Chrysemys picta bellii; assembly: GCF_011386835.1. NCBI lineage: Eukaryota > Metazoa > Chordata > Testudines > Emydidae > Chrysemys > Chrysemys picta. The sequence continues at coordinate 99,101,342 of NC_088798.1, forward strand.
GCCCCTGGCGGCGCAGGCACTTGCGTAGGCCCCTGCACTGGGCCCTTCGCGCCGTGAGGGGGCGGGGCCGCGGCCGCGCTGAGGCGATGGGAGGCGGTGGGGTCGGGCCGCGGCTGGCGCTGTTCGGAGCGCGCCTGGCAGCGGTGGCGGCGAGCGCGGGGCGTGGCGGCTCGGGACCCGGCAGCAGGAGCCTCTCCGCCATGGTGAGAGGCAGGCGGCTGCCGCCCTGGGGGTGCGGGAGGGCAGCAGACCTGGGGAGCGCCCCAGAGATAATGGGGCAAGCGAGCAGCGATCCAGGGGCAGGGCAGGGCGAGTCCCCCAGGTGGCGTGGGGTGGACAGAGGAAAGCCCCCTAGGAGCAGGAGTCCTGGTCTTCTCTCCTAAGCTCAGCCCTAACCCAAGTCCCGCACTCTGGGGACCCCATTCCAGATGTTACTTGTGCTGGATGCTTCATAGTAGGATCATCCCTCTTCTTCCCTCTGTGCTGTGAAAGAGCGAACTGCCTGGGCACTGACATCCCCATCATTAGGGTTCAGAGCCAACGCTGCTGAGATAAATACGGCAGTTCACCTCTGCCAGAGCTTTTGTTTCATGCTGTCTGCAGAGTTGGGCGCCTACCTCTACTTAGGCGTGTTTTGTGATTTTTCTTTGCCTTTATAAGGATTTGATGCTTAATTTGTTGGGGTTTGTTTTAAATGAAAATTTTAATTGTGGAGCACAAAATGGAGCTACCATGAAGAAAATACTTTCCAGTCACAGCATCGCAAATTTGTTTGATTTGTTTCCTGTTAAAGGGCCAGATTAGGTGGGTAAGGGGGTGGCTTTCTGGGGGTCAGATGGGTATCAGCCCCTGAAGGCAGGCAAGAATGACTTCCCCAGAGAAATGGGGTGAAGGGTGAACAACAGCCTCTCAAAATGTTGCATAATCTGTTTTCTATATCACCAATAATGTGCCAGGTGCGATTCACACTGAAGCAAATAACAATTGGTTTAAAAAGTTCTCCCAACTCTTGGTGCTTAATTTAATTAAATATTCAAGGGAAAATGGTGGGAGATAATGGACTCAAATGCGCTTTTAAAATCCCCCCAAACGAAGGAACTAAGAAATTATTATTCTAATCCTTATGTGCTTGATTACCCATCAAAAAACTTTTCCTGCTGGACTGACTTTGATGTTCCATTTACCAGCTGAAAGCTCATGATCTGTCAATATGAGAAGCAACTTTAGTTCTTCATATCTGTCAACATGTGAATGGTGGGTTATGTGGATTTGATACTGGGAAGCACAGGATTTATAATTAGGAGATTTGGGTTTTATTTCTAGCTCAGACACAAATTCACAATTTGATCTTGAGCAAGTCACTTGACCTGTCTGAACTTCAGGTTACCCATTTTTAAAGTGGGAGTAATACCTGATTCCTAGGGTTGCACAGAAGTGCAATTCACTCATATTTGCGGTCCTGCCCTGGAAGGTTCTAAAGAAGTGAAAATTATCTTGTGCAGGTTGTCTGAATGTGATTTTCCTGGGCAAACCAGTTGATGGAGCTTTCAGGCTGTGCCCAGTTTATCCATCTAAACCTTGATTGCCCCAGATGCTCTTCACACCCAGACCAGCCATCCCATCTCCTAATTCCTCTGAACGCAGAGTCCTTTAAAAGCCACTGCGTGAAAAAAATGTACCAAGTATGCATTAGGCAGAATAGTAAATCTGCTAAGTCAAAGGAATACCAAAGTTAGGATGCTGCATGGGCCTAGGAGCCAGGATCCTGCCTGGTCCCCACTAAGCCCCCACTTCGGACTAAGGTACGCAAATTCAGCTACGTTAATAACGTAGCTGAATTCGAAGTACCTTAGTCCGAACTTACCGCGGGTCCAGACGCAGCAGGGAGGCTCCCCCGTCGATGCCGCGTACTCCTCTCGGCGAGCTGGAGTACCGGCGTCGACGGCGAGCACTTCCGGGATCGATCCCAGAACATCGATTTCCTGCCGCCGGACCCTCCGGTAAGTGTAGACGTACCCGAAGTATGATAATTCTTTAGGAATTATCCTTGGGGTAGTGAATTAGTTCTTTATCTAGTATTGCTAATAACTAAACTGTATCTTTAAATGTTCATCTAAATGTGGGTTATTGCTGACTATGTACTATATGTACTGTATGACTTTTAAACCAACCTTTGTACTTTCCCATAATTTAAGCACTATACCCAGATGTACAGACACTCTTTTCTTAACCTATGTATTATATAATTTTAACGTTCGCTTTAATAAAAAAAATTAAATCTGTTTCAGTCTTGGATCTACCCCCTCGTCTCTCAGAAGATATATGATTATTTACATCCCCTGCATTTCAGTCTCTATAGAGCATAGGGAGTCTGACATCAAGTAATAGTAATACATAATTTTGCATATATGATTATCTAATAGCCGCCCCCATTGCCCCCAGAACATATTTTATCATGCAAATCTTTGATACAGGATAATGGATGCTTTGGCATCAGACTCCTCTCTTTCTTTCCTGGACTACTTTCAAATAAAGCTGTTATTTTTTAACTAGCTTAGGGCCCATCATATGACAGGATATAATCAGTAAATCATGGGTCAGTTTTGTATGCTAAGTCTTATGTTTACATTTCAGTGTCCATACTCTGTTTGTTTTTGTTGTACCTTTCCACCTCTTCAGTGGGTTTGCACTGTGCTTCATTGTGTGTTACCACAGATACATACATGTGAGCATGTTTCTGGAGCTTGCACCTCCTTAAAGTTGTCTTAAAATAAATCAACATGTGCTCAGTATACTGCTTTTTACTAAACTTTTTAAGTCAGTGGCAGGTGCATGTGTATTTGCAGCCAGAATGCAGAACTTGGCTTTTACGACCATTATTTCTAAGTTAAATTTCTTCAGTGTCAAAAGAGCTGCTGTGCACTGAGGACCAGGCCGGTGGCAAACAAAATAAATCTATTTATTAAAATCTGATGATTAGCTCTGAAATGAGTGGATGGACTCTTCGTTACTCCAGTGGGGTTTGGATAAGGCCTCAAGAAAGCAACTGAAATGTTTTAACTGGTTCTAAAAAGTAAGAACACAAAAATCTCCAACAAAACAAAACAATTTTACCTCCTGGCTGACTATAAACATGATAAATTTCAGCGCAGAGACTATCTGTGCATGCTTTAAAACAGCCTTAAAGGGAAATTCTAATCCATAAATGTTCCTATAGCAACACTAATATATATGTTTGTGGAACATTAATTTTATATGAAAGCAAGGCACATATTTTATAAGACTAGATAGACTAAATTGAAATGTTAGTTTTTGGATATTTAAAACTTGTCTGTTAGAATGGGTGAATCCAGTTGAAAACAATTGTTTAATTAGTTGCATTAACTGCATCTGTACAGAGGGCTCTTTTTATCCTCACTGTTAGTGAATGTGTTATATTTGGCTTCTTGGAGTTAATTAGTAGGTTACAGTAATAAGTATATTTCATCTTTAAATGATGCATGTGTATTTATCATTACTTTCTGTGCCAATATCATTCAGTAATAAGGAACAATCTTAAAACCTTTCTGCTGCTTAATTAGGATTAATTGAATTAACTTCTGATTTGACATGCAGCACCATCTAGTGGTGAAGTGGTAACTTTATATTTATAATAAAGATGTGTACAAAGATACAGCACTTATACACATACACGGCAGACTATATTTTCAAAAAAAGTTCACATCAACATTGCCAAATGAGTGTATAATTAAGTGTGAGAACATAGCAGGTGGACTATACATGGTCTGGCACTTCTAGAATGAAGTATCCACACACTTTAAAACCGTCAAAATAAAAACTGTTTACAAAGTCAGATATATTGGGTGGAACTCCCATCTTAGATTCTATTTTGCAGTTTTTGGTAGATAATCATTCAGCTAATTGCCAGTAAGTTTTCAAAAATGAGGATGGTTGATTATTAATATATGCAAAGACAAAAGGCAACTGAGAATTTCTGTTCTACCTATTAATGAAGTGGGTTTTAGCCCATGAAAACTTATGCCCAAATAAATCTCTAAGGTGCCACAAGGACTCCTCGTTGTTTTTGTTCTACCTATTGTGTTTTTAGAATAAGTTTGGGATGGGTCTCTGACCAGGGACAGAAAATTGGATAATCCACCTTTGGATGAAATACTTGGATTTTAGCTAAAATCAAGTTTAATATCTCATACATTCTGTCAGAGGGAGGGAGTGTGTTCTGTATTTTCAGGGAGAAATTTAGTAAACTTTTAGGATCTTATTCTACTCTCAAGATCTGATTCTGACTTCATACCAGTTTTAGGTCCTGATTCAGCAAGATACTTAAGCATGTGCTTAAATAGTTAGCGTGTGTGTAGTTCCATTGACCTCAATAGGGGAGTACTCATTTGCTTAAAGTTAGACAGATACTTAAGTACCTTGCTGAGTCTGGGCCTTTTAGTGGGAACTCTATTTAATTGAGTTACTTCTGGATTTGTAATGGAATGAGAGTGGCCCATGCTTCATATCCTTAGACAGAACTCCTCAGTGCTGTCTGTGGAATGCCTTGGGCAAATTGGGGGTAGCACATATCCTTAGTGCCGGATTGTTTTTCTTTTCAGTGCCAGAGAGAAACTATGTTACTATTTGAGTTCAGTAACTATCTTGCTTTTTGTTTTTTAAACTTTCTTCTTAGGAAATACAGGGTACAATAATTATACATAATACACAGTGATTTCTGGTATAATCAGTGCTTTTCTAATTTAAAATTGGTCATGCTTAGTATTTTTCAGGTGATATTCCCCTTTTAACTTCAACTAATTACTGTACATTACATTTAACTTTAATATTTAAATGAGGGAAAATGGCAAAATTGGATTGTCATCAAATATTTCAAGCTTCACAGTATATGGATAATTCAGATAGACCTAGTATAAATGAAAGTAATACTACTACTGGACAGAGGTATTCTTGAGTCCATATTTCATCCCAGCAAAAGAGTAAAAAACTCTTATATGCAAGCACATAACCAAAGTTAATTCACCAAAATAGTTATGTTTCAACGCTCAGTTAACTGGCAAGAGATGGTGTTCTGTTAAATTATAAAGTGGAACAAAACCGCACAGTAAATTTTCTACTTCTGTTGTCCTGAAGGATTATATTTTTGAAATACATAAATCATAATTTCAGCACATAATTTTATTGTTGTTGTGTAAAGAAATGAGAGAACATTAACCCTAGTTCTGGAATGTATTTTTTTTTTCTTTATAGTCTTCACAGTCTCACTGGTTGACAACAGAGGAAAGGACCCAAGTTTTACTTGACCTCAAAGCTTCGGGATGGTCTGAGCTGGGTGAAAGAGATGCCATCTACAAAGAGTTCAATTTCAAAACTTTTAATCAGGTAACTATTGCTATATATTATTCCTAATATAAAAGGAAATGTAATTATCCTAGTTTGTATTGTGTTCCTAGTGAAGAGATGTTCACATCCACAAATCTAGGAGTATTTGGGACCAAATCCTGTTTGCTTTCCTCATGTCAGTAGTGTCACTGAAGTTATCGGGCCAGATTCTAATCTCAGTTACCCAGGTGTAATTCATTGACTTTATTGGCATTGTTCCATGGTAAGGCAAGCAGAATTTTACTCTTGATATCTTTGTTATTACTAGCAGTCCTAACTCAATGATAAAAATATTTGGCTATCAAGAACTTTACAAAGGTGCGTAAGAATGAAAGTACTGATATTTATCAAGCCAAACTTGGGGGGAAAATGTGAAGAGAAGTGTCATAAAACTCACCTTTTATACAGGAAGGGAGTGTTATGGTACTGTCTTGAATGAATTGCAATAGACACTTTGTGAGGCTACCTTGGTACAGCAGATTGTAAACCCTGTTGGGCTTGAATTTTAAGTCAAAACCCTGGGCCATACTGTGTCATCAGTTTTTAAGAATCTTTAAATTTGAAATCAGAGATGAAACCTGCTTTGAAAATTGGTGGCACCATATGGCCAACTATTATTTAATATATTTTCTTAAGATAAGATTGTCAACTAGAATCACGCTACCATATCTCATTTCGGAAAGAAAATTTGATTTCTGATTAATCAAGTGAGACGTACAAAAAGATACAAGTTAGAAGAGGAATAATTAGCTGTATTATGGCCCTGCTAAATAAGACAAGAATTAGTCGTAACATACCCTTCCCATTTCAGTGCCATTAAACTTGGGTTTATCTGGAGAAAATGCATTAGTTTCAGTTATGTCTTATTTAATTTTCTCATTGCTCTTTTTTTAAAACCTGGCCTTACTGATATTTATTGCACCTTTTATATAAGGGACCTATTTTTATTCTAGCTTGGATCTTCTTATGCAGATTTAGGGTCACATTATCAAAAGGTTAAAGCTTAGCCTTATAGCATGTGACTCTGCAATTGTGCACATGTTTGGGTGTAGATATCCACCCAGTGTTTTTGAAAAATTGCCACTAAATGTGTTTGTTTAGGTCTCCTACTCCTCTTCCCCTCATTTCTATTGCTCGGGTACAGTCAATTTAACAATCCTCAGTTCTGATCAAAATAGTAGTAGATTGTTATATGCTAATGATTAGCTGTGAAAGATCAGCTATTCTTACAGTTTTAGGCAGATGGTAACCTACGTGTGGAATGGGAACAGATGAAGATAATTCCCAGTTCCTACTTTATTTTTGAAAGGGCTATGCTGTCCCAGGGGTGAAGGGTAAGATTACATTTTTTTAAAAAATGCCATATTCCTCTGAAGATATCGCTTCTCCTCCTCCCGCCCCGTCCCATCCACACCACACTCAATTCACAGTGTAATATCTATCTACATTTGTAGACTGACGCATGTAAGTGTTGTATAATGTGCTGTTTATTCTCATGGCCCTAATATAATCCAGACAAAGGTCTTTAGGAGACCCTGTATGGTGATATGTGAAAATGCCAATTTGCAATGCCCACCCTTTTTAATATTTCAAATAGTTAATTGTCATAGTTAGGAAATTGCAGCCATTCGAGAGAACATAGAATAAAATGTGTGTGAGGTAGGGAGAAAAGAGCAGCATCGCTACAGTACAGAGCAAGAGCAGGTACAGAACTGCACGTGTGGAGCCCTGAGTACATTTTTCCTGGATTGCACTTTAAACCTGGGAGTTAATAATAGAACAAAACAAACAACTTCAAATAAAACAAATTATGAGGCAATGAAGGAGGGGGAAACTATGAGGGGGAGTTTACATGAGACCTGGATGGGAGAACTGGAGAGCCAAGGACCGAGGGATAGCTACTCCTCTGCATCAAACTGTAGGTGCTGAGTTTACAGCTTTCACGCTGGGGGCACTCTTGAAAGTGTCCATGCAACGGTGTAATTGGAGAGCTTGTTGGCTCAGCATAGCTGGAAATGCTTTTTTAAAATTAGCGTAAAGTAACCTTTGTATATTGCAAATAAGTGAAATAAATCATTTCTGCCGTTCATCTTTAGGCAGTGGACCTGAAGACTATATACCAAAGAGATGAGAGCAAACAGCCCTGTAATAGAAATCTGGAAAACCCAGCAGCTTAGATCAGTGAAGACATCAGAAGGAGAATTAAATAGTTGATTTTTTTTTTTTTTTAAGGCTTTATCCTTGAAATGTTACAGGGTAGAAATTAGTCAGCTATTCATAAAGTTGCAAGTCCGAGAGGGAGACATGTAGAGGATGCTAGAGTGGAAAGTCAAAATATATTTAAATGTACACCGTAGGTTATACTAAGCCTAAAGCTAATAGTCTGTTGTTTTTTTCTGGGTTCAGAATTGGCTAGGTCTCACCCCATCAAATATATCATCCTAAAATGGTCCTTTTTTGAAATGTCTATTCCAGTTGGGTGGAAGATATTGGTGGGTGCTCAGTGTGCCCCCATTCCTGCTTGACCCTTAAAAGTGTTAGATGAAAAGGGATACGCAAGAGCTATTATTACTCTGCATGATTGGAAATTGGCTTAAGAATTCAAAACTTCTGGCACTTTCAGCTGTGTGTACCACTGGGTAAACTAACAGGGGCCAAACTGTCTACACTGTTTTCATTGCGGTCAAGGGGGCTACATGTATCTATATGAGGGCAGAATTTTGCCCGTAAGCATTTAGAAAATTGGGGCAGCTGTGGTGATGTAACATCGCCATTTGAAATTTCAAGCTGTAGAACAAGTTGGTGATCTCTTAGCCTTGGGGTATGGCTTAAGATGGAATTTGGCTAGGGAATGCATGAATGTTTGCAGAGAGCAAATGTTTGTCTCCTGGGAAGGTGGCACTGAAGATAAACTGACCTGGTATATTTTAATTCATCTACCAATGCTTACATTTACTAATGTCCCCATACAACATTTATTTATTTATTGGTACGTCTCAAAAGCATATTACAGATCAGGGAAACAAAAGTGCCAAAAATGGAGCTAGCTACCTGCTTTGTAGAGTTTTGCAGTCAATATGCTGTCCTTTAATAAACATGGACTTTTAGGTGTAACTTTTTATTTAATAAATCTTCTGTTTACAGAACTTAGTGTGAATATTTAGTAAAAGTCAGACAGCCAAGAAATACAGTTTCCTCTATGATCTCCATCCTGCCCTTTTACAGATGGCATAAAATCAGGTGTGTAAAGGGAATAAAAAAAAAAAACCAAATCCAAATCCAAACCTGAGCAGTTGAACTGACATGAAAGGTATTTCAGATTTATGTTTTGCAGATGATATGAGTATGATTAATGTATTCATTGTTTCTTTATTGCTTCCCACAGATAATGTGCATGATGCATGGAAAATTCTGTGGCTTTAAAATCTATGCCAGGTTTACAAAGACTATGTATGTCAACAGATGTTAAGAATATAAACAGAGTTTTTATTATAAAGTCGCTCAAATGCGTAGACATGAACGTGGTTTATGTATATTTTCAGTATGAGGGAGAATGAAATGAAACTTCTGTGAAATGAGAAAGTTATTTAGATTCCTAAAGCTTTCAGACTGAGATTAACTTGCTTAAAAGCTATCAGAAATTACGCTTCTGGCTTGGGAAATTATTTTATTACAGGACTTCACTTGAAACCGCTGGTGGTGTTTGTTTTTTTTTGAAGATAAATTTTATAAAAATGGGCTTTAGAGAGTGATTTTCAGAAAATGAGTTGGAAAACAGTTTGAAATGTTCCTAAAATAAGTCAGTGACTGTACTTCCTGTTGTCAGTCCTTTTCTCTGCTATAATTGCCATTGCATGCTAGTTGTGATGTCCTGGTTTGAAAAAAATATTGATGTATATAGTGTCCTCCACCCAACCCTACCCAGAAAGAAAAGCATCTGGTATCCATTGCAGCTTGTTCCCCATCCCTCATTTGGGCAGCTTCTATGACTGAAATGTTAGTTTCCACTTTCTCCTCATAGCCATGTTATCATCATTGCTGTTCACTCCATTCCCTACCAGCTGGGGGGACTGAGGCATAAGAAAATCATGGTACTTAATCACTTCAAACTTGTCCACAGTAAATCGCAGAATCCTGTAATAGCTCTGGAAGAAGACTAGCCATCATACATGGTCCCATCTTCACTGGATTCAGCCATCAGTACAGCCTGATATTGATGCATCCTGCCATGTTCACAGATTTTTTTTTACAATTACAGCTTCTGTTTTGACTGACAAGACAACAAACACAAGTAGGGTGAACATACGTCCTGTTTTGGCCGGGACAGTTCCCTTTTTAAGCCTTGTCCTGGATGTCCCGACTTTCTTGGCGAAAGTGGTCATTTGTCCCATTTACTTTCGCCAATTTATCAGTTGGCAAGACCAAATGGGACAAATGCCCAGTTTGCCAAAAAAGTGAGGGGTTCCTCCCTCCCTCCCAATGGAGTGTGGAAGAACTTTGAGGGAGGTGAATGATGACACCAGACGCTGGGCCTCAGGCTGTTAGCCCTATGCCACAGGGAGAAGGGGGGGCCTTGGGCCCTGTGCAGTATCCCGTTTTCCCATGGGAAATATGGTCACCCTAAACACTGTTGTCATTGTCTGTTTTCCCATTGCATCATTCCTCCATTCTTCTGCCCTCTATTTGTGTGAACTGGCAGGCTACAGATGTTTATGAGACTATTGCCTTTTAAAATGGGGCTGTGGAGAGAGATAGCGGAAGAAAAAGAAAAAAAAGTAATCTGTGCTTTCAAGCCACTTTGTATTACATAAAAGAAACATGTTTTAAAGTCTCTTAATTTCTATTCCCAAGTGACAGATACAGAAACAAAATGCCTATTACTCACTGATAGAGCAACCAATCCATTTCAATTTGCCAAAGCAAAAGTCTGAGTCAATGAGAGTTACAAAAATACTGTCATTACTTCAGGAGCCTGACTAGCAATGTTTGCTAATGCACTTTTTTTTCTTCATTTACTGAAATTTCTGGCAAAAAGAAAAAGTTGAAAAGTTTTTAGTCTAGAGCAGAGGTCTCCAAATGGTGGGGCATGCCCTCCTACGGGGGCATGAAGGAACATTTGGGGAGGTGCTGCAGGGCCTGGGCCAGCCCCCATGGGGGTGGGAAGGGAGTGTTATCTAGCCCCGCTCCGGCCCAGGCTTCCGCCCTCAGCCCTGCCCCCAGCCTTGGCCCTTGACCATGACCCAACTGGAGCTTCTGCTCCTGGCCCTACTCCCACCCCCAGCCTTGGCCCCTGGCTGCGTCTTTGGCCCCGCCTCCAGCCTTGGCACCTGACCATGGCTCTGTTCCCAGCCCCAGACCTGCCCGCAGCTGCAGCCCCAGCCTTGGCCTCCTTACCCCTGTTCGTGCCCCTGTCCGCCCCACCCCCTGACCCAGCCACAACCCCGCTCCTGGCCCCAGCTCCTGCAGGAGCAAGGTGCAGACAGGTAAGGGAGAGGCGTGATTTTGAAAAGTTTGGGGACCCCTGGTCTAGAGGAAATAGAATTGTCACCAAACTGTTCAAAACTTCAAGTTTCCTGGCCTGTATCTGGTCTGTTATAATTTGGCCTACAAATTTACCCTTCTTGTGAGCTCAACTGTAAAAAAATACGTGAAAATTAATAACATGTCACAATCACCTGTTATAACAAAGATTGATAGGAAATGGTGCACAAAGGAGAGACTGAATTAGTCCAAACAAAAAACTGTACTGTTATAACTCAAGGACTGTGTTAAGATCATGCTTGGTAAGTCAGAAGAGTGTGGAACCGGAAATCAGTGAACCAAAATTGGTGTGTGGGGAAACTAGACCTAATTGGTTGACAAAATAATGAGGGCATGGGCTATTCAGTCCACCCTTCCTTTTGTGAGTCCTTAAAGAAACAGACATAGGGATAAAAATTGGCTACTAGAGTGAGGTTCACCATCTTGGCTACCACTACCACCATCTCCTGGGACTTCGGACCTTTGTCATCCTGATCCTGAGAGATGTCCTGACCAGACCAGGCCAGAGAGAGGGACCCAGATGATATGTCCACCTTTACTGGGTTCAGCTGAATCCCAAACACCATTTGGGATGAAATAGACTTCAACAACAGCTTCAGCCATTCTTAACTAACGTCTTCTCTTTTCCCTGACAGGACAGTTTTTACCATCTTTGGTACCATATAAGAGACAACTTGGTATTTTTCCCAAAAACTCTCTCCAGCTAAAAGGAAAGGGAAAAGGGATTGTTGTTGTTAAAATGAAAGCCTTATTTAATACTTAATATTTCAAATGCTTTAACTGTTTTTCCTTTTTATCTTTAATAAAAAGATAATGTGTTTTAAAGGTGTTTGCACCATGGTACTAAGCGGACTGAGGTCTCTGTATACCAAACCCCAAGATTTGTTTAACACTGTTCAATGTTGGACAATGACTGGTTTTATACAGGGGTATTCCATCTAAATTAATAAAACATGTTCTACATAACTCTCAATTCTTGAAGAATCCCTGTCCACTATAGTGCAGAAGGATGAGTCACTTCCATCTGAAAATGTTTTCCCTACTGCTTTTAGAAGGAACACCTAAAATTACTACTATTGAAAGAAGAAGAGGAAAAGTTGTTTCTGGTTTGTTCGCATAGGGTATGTCTATACAGCAACTAGACACCCAGGGCTGGCCCGTGCCAGCCAACTTTTGCTCAGGGGGTCAGGCTGCAGGGCTGTTTCATTGCTGTGTAGACTTGAAGGCTTGGGCTGGAGCCTGGGCTCTAGGACCCTGTGGGGTGGGAAGGTCCCAGAGCTTGGGCTGTAACCTGAGCCCATAAGTCTACACTGCATTGAAATAGCCCTGCCTGCCTGAGTCGACTGGTATGGGTCAGCGATGGGTGTCCAGTCGCTGTGTAGACATACCCTTTGGGTTCAGTCAGTTTCACGCTTACTCTGTATAGTCAATCAGTTTCCTCTGTTTGTGTAGGTCCATCAGATAGCAACAGGGGAGAGAGAAACACTTAGGACAATGTGGTTGTAAAACCAAAATATTTGGCAGGGATGCTGAGGTTTAATACTTGTGACTACTTCACAGATTTTTTTAAATGAATACATTTAATCTTTTATCCATCACACTTTCTAGATAGGTGAAGTGTGTATGCTTGTGTACAGAGTTCAGTGACTGAACCTTTAGTATTAAGGTTAAGATTCTGTTATGGGGATTTTTAGTAAAAGTCAGGGACAGTTTGTGGGCGATAAACAAAAATTCACAGAAGCCCAGGACCTCTCCCTGGTGGGCGGGAGGGGTGGGGAGACGACTAACAGTTGGAGCGCTGTTGGGCGCTGAGCTCCTGCAGCTGCACCATCCCCACTGCTGCTCCTGTGGCAGGGGCTGACTGCTGCAGCTCCAGCCTCAGGGGGGCTGACCCAATGGTGGCCCCTGCTCTGGCGGCCCTGGGGTTGACTGCTGGCTGTTGCTATGTGGCCCGTTGCTATGGCGGCCTCTGCTCCTGTGGCTCCAGGGCTAACTGCTGGCCATTGCTATTGTGGCCCCTGCTCCAGTGGCCCCAGGGCTGGCCGTTGCTCCGATGGCTTTGCGGCTGACAGCTGCTCCAGCCCTGCCCCTTCAGAAGAAGTCGCGGAGGTCCCAGAAAGTCACGGAATCCGTGACCTCTATGACAGAATCGTATCCTTATTTATTATATAAAGTAGCAGGTGGTTATATCCCATCTTAAAAGTCTGATTTTTTTTTTTATTGTTTAAAATATATTTTGCATTCAGATGACGCAAGAACCTATTTAAGTTAAAAGATAAAACTCTGACTGGAGAAAATAGCAGGGAGACTGCCTGCTGTGTATCAGAGGGGTAGCCGTGTTAGTCTGAATCTGTAAAAAAGCAACAGAGGGTCCTGTGGCACCTTTGAGACTAACAGAAGTATAGGGAGCATAAGCTTGCAGTCTTGCATCTGAAGAAGTGAGGTTCTTACCCACGAAAGTTTATGCTCCCTATACTTCTGTTAGTCTCAAAGGTGCCACAGGACCCTCTGTTGCTTGCTGCCTGCTGTGTAGGGCTCATAGATCCTGAAAATCGTAGCAAATCTTGTCTCTTTGATTATTTGTTTAAAGGAGACTTGCACAGCTTCTGAAGAATTATTTCAGAAGAAATTAAGTCATTGTAGCTCTTGCATTAAGTTGGTATACTTCCCAACTTTCCTTCTCCAAACCAGTAATAACACCCAAAACTCAGAAAGCATCCACTGCAAACAGAGTTTCTGTTTTATATGCCCTCTCTGTATTTCCAGCTACTTTGCTTTAACTGTGCTAGGGCATATTTATTTTTGTGCTCTCTAATGGATGGTCCCTGTTATCAGTATATCAAAACTAACTTGCTGGCTAAGCGATTTATGATCTTTATATAGTTTAATCTTCTTACTCGGTGACAATCCCTTGGTGCTAGTCCTTTCTATAGGTACCTTCACCTTGATTAATGACCATGAAGAACTTCACAAATTTACCAAATCCCATGGAACTGGGATACAGGGAACACATTCTTAATGAATTTAGTGCTCTTTTAGTTGCTGTAATCACTTAATTTAGTTTAACTCACTTTGTAAAAATACTGAATATTCCTGAACTTAATCTGTGTTGATACTTCCTTTTTTCAGTTTCTCGGCACATCACTTTGTCTCCTCTGTTGATCACAGGTTGGAAAATTTGTTTTTATGTGCATAGCCAGAGTATTTCATAGCTGTTTTACGAACTTAATATTTTGGCTGTTTGGCTGAAATATGTCTGCGCCATTTATGTATTGAAAACATAAACCTACAATCTGCAGAGGTAACTTGAATTTTATGTAAAATATTCACTTGTGGACCATATCTCCAGCTTTTTATATGCCACAGTGGTATTATCCTCCCTCCCCATTGTCTGTTAGTGAGGTCATTTTCAGTCCTCTGAGAAATTTTATTCCCAGCCAGATGCAGCCCATATATTAAAAGTAGCACCTGTGACTAATATCACAGCAGCTTACCATAAATTTACATGGTAACTAGGATTATGTCTGTCAAGACTGTTAAAAAATGTCTAGATTTAATTTGATTTCCAGTATTGAAGGAGCTCTCTAACGTTTTGCTTCATAACTATATTTTAAAAGTTAAAATCACTCCATTGTTAAGTTTTATAGCACTCCCATTGCCCATTAAGTTGATTTGTTAAATGGAGGTCAGAGTAAAGCAAGTTGGCTACATTAGGATCGGAAACCAACCCATTTGTGACAAATTTAGTCCTCGCGTGTGAATCTTCTCAAAGCCTCAGCCCTGATTGGTTTCAGGTGTAGCTTATGTCAGTTGTGTTTAACCTCAAAGAATGAGCAACATGAGTCCATTATTGTCAGTTTTGCTTATCAAAAGACAAACCAATTTCATTTATTTGGTGGGTTAACTGTTTTTAATGTGACTGTTGACTACTTGCCCCTCTGTTAGACTTTTGTATTAGATTGCCTCTTGGATGAAAATAATTGGTTTTATATCCACCTAGGTAGGTGTTGTTTTTCTTATAGTGTTTCCTAGACTGCTCAATTTCCCATTATTCTTCGAGTCCTCTCCCATTTACTATGATTTGTATACCTGCAAAATTATGAAAGTATTTCTTTTGGTAGGTATGTTTGCTAATGTCCTTGCATTTATGAATACAATAACTGATTTGCTATAAATCAAAATTATTTGAGTGGGTTTACAGAGTAGAGAAAATCTTTGTATTTGAAAATAAGGCTTGAATATTGAATTTTTGGCCTATCTGCCTATTTGTTGTTTTTCCTTATTAGAAACTGACAGTAAAATTTTCAGGCCTCGTGAAGATTAATTCAGGCCAAAATATGTGAGAGTGAGCTGGGTCAAAACATAGTTTAGTAAAAATATATTTTTATACAATCACACCTTCCTTATGGTTATGCTTGTGAATGGCTTAGTAAATAACCCTCTTGCCTCTGCGTCAGAAGGTTATAGGGTCAAGATCCAGCTGTGGGACTGGACACATTCCACCTACCCATATCCTAGTGTTGCACTGGGTCTGAAAAGCTAGGGTGCTTGACTTCTGGATGAAAAATAAATGGAGGTTCTCTGGAGATCATTCATCTGAAAATTTAAGATTCTCCTGCCCTGGCTTTAAAAAGACAAAGAGACAACAATGGTGTACTAGTCAATGCAGCCTCTTTCCAACAATACTACCAGTTAACTGGCAGAAGTAGTTTTCTTATTGACGAGAAATGCTGCATAATTATACAGAGTCTGGTGTGATGTCAGTGGTCAGTCAGGAGCTACCAGATACAAATTAACTCCTTGTTGCTGGGAGTTTGGAAATATTTGTTATTTATTTACTTACTTATTTGTCATGGCCACTGTGCAAAATACAGAGTGAAGGATGTCTCTGCCTCAATGTTCAGTCCAAATTTTTTAAATTACCAGCATTTTTTCCTACTTGTAAATAATTGAATTATCATATTATATTGGCAACTTTTGTCTTTACTTTCACCCTCCACACACCCAAATTTAGTCTTGCTGTACCTATCTGAGCTATTTCCTTATCGCAACGTCTGTGCCCACCTTCCATGAGTGCCAGCAATGCCAGCCTCAACAGGCCACTTCTCCGACAAATTCTTTCAAGTTTTCGGTCATGCTGCCCTTTGTGAGTGGAGAAAGCTTAGTAAGAATCCATCAAGTCACCTCTTTATCCTCCAAACTCATCTCTGCTGTAATGCATATAGAAAACTGAAGACCAAGCAGGTGGCAAGCTGTGATCACTGCTAGTCAATGGCTAAGAACTCTGCACATCCCACTTAACTGTCTTACCCCCCATTACGTCTTGTTTTTTAGGTTACAAGCTCTTTGGGGCATAGGCTATTTGTACAATGGAGCCCAACCTGTTTGTGGCCATAGGTGCTATTGCAATATTATTATTAATGTCACAGTATTGAAATTAACAATACTATTATATTAAATTATATTTAAATGAATCATAATGACATTAAAGATTCAGAACATACCTTTGTGTTTCGCTTTCTTGAGGTAGGAAGAGGTTTTTATGTTTGTATCTATCAGGAGCAGCAGGCCTGACAGCCACAGGTAAAAGGTGATATGTAGAAGTTCAAGACTCTTATTCTCCAGGTGCTCTAGAAACAGAAGTTGACATCAATTTGTTATTAGTTAAACTTAACTGTGACTTAGAATACCTTATCTCTCTTTCCTTCCCTTCATTCTAGGGTAAAAAAATAAAATACAAATAAAGAAAGAATAGCGTATTTCCAAGGGGAAGAGGCTCTTCTACAATTACTGTGCATGTGCTGCATACCCTTGGAGCAGTTAGACCTGTGTTATCTAGTCTAAAGAGGACCAGGAAGTTCTCCTCCTGACCTTTGGTCCACTTTGCAGTTGGCTCTTCTACCAATGCTTCTCTTAAAATATTAGTGTAGATTTATGATCACTTAAGTGAAAATTATTATAGCATTTAATTTTCATCCATTAATCTGGAAATATTGTCTCTGGGGGTTGAATTTGAACTGGCTAAAGATTTTTGTAAATATACTTTTCACTTCTCACAAGTATTCATTTAGATTGAAAAAGAAAATGGAAGTGTCACACTATTGGCTGCTCTATATAATCCATAACTACTCTTCTAATGCTTGCTCGTTGCATTTGAAATAAGGGAAGAAAATGGTTATGTCCACTGTGGAGGCAAGACTTTCCTTCACTCCTGTAAGATACCAAATGCCGGCATGTTGACTTTGATTTTAACTAAAATTTGGAATCCTCCCAGATTTGTTAACTCAGTGGTGGCAAGTTCTGTATCTGTACTGTTTCAGTTGGGGAAATTAGTAAGATTTACATTCCCTCTATTCTCAAGAATATCTTCATTCAGAATCACTTTTACTTTTTCAGTTAAAGAAACCTGTTCTCTTGTAGCTTTCTAATGTCCTGGGATAGCTATTATGAACATAGGGGAACTGGGAAGATATTAATTTCAGTACAGATGGTAAGTTCTGTCTCCAGTTTGATAGTGTTTAACCTCTTGCATCCCCTTGCTTTCCAAATGGTGAGCATGACCTTATTAATAACTGTAAATAGCGTTCTACAATAGTGGCTTTTCCCCCCAAAGAGTAAAGAAAAGGCATGTTTTGGAATATTATACTCTGCAATTGTAATTAAAAATGGACTCTGGCTGGTAAAAGGTAAAAAGTAAAATAAAAAAAAAATTACAATGAACCTATTTAAAAATTAACCATTACTTGCCAAAAGCACATCAGACCTACTTAGCGGACATCCGTTAATCCAGCGGTTAGCTGTTTCAGGCTTTAATGCACACTGTTTTACACGTTAACGGTTTTGAAGTTCCAGGCCAAGGTTGACCTTTCACATCTGCTCCTTTCACAGTAGGAATCTCCACTTACTGCTTCCTGTCAGAATGGATTAGAGTGACAAAGTGCAGAGCTTGCGCTGGCTGCAATTTAGTTTTTGATCAGAATTATTTCTTTCACAAACAATCACATTTTGCTAAAATGTTACATCTGCTCTGAAAAACCACTGGCAGACCCACAGTTGATCAGTGCGATGTGAGTATAATTTTTCATTTGTCTTTCATAAAGCTGTAAGCCAGCTCTAAATGTATTTTGGGGACTGCCTCCTCCCCTCCTTCATTTGCCATTTTCTTCCTTTAATTTTTGTTGGGTTGAGATTAAAACTTGCTTACGTCTTGAACTAACGTGGAGCTGGCTGAATTCTTTGAGGGATTTGTGTGAGATTGTTTTGGTAAAGCACATGTTGTTCAGTTAGGAGCCAGGGTTCTAATTTTGGGTCCTGTCGTGTGAGATACTGAGTACGTTCAGGTTGTGGGGGTTGAGGTTACTCAGCACCTTTTTTTTTCTTCTCCTGAGAATTGTTCGTGGTGGTGCTTTACAAGGAAACATTCTGGCACTGGGATTCTGAGTGGAGAGTAGTCATTCATTTCATGGACTGGATGATTTAATCTTGATTGGGATAGTAACAGCAATAGCTATGTAAATGTGTATTTTGTATTGTTAGAGGAATCTCCATAACCTGGTAGAAGTGGGCATTTGGAGGCAAAACTTCATTAGCTTTACAATCTTTGGTTGGTTACAGTTACACACAGATTGTAAAGTGTCTAATCTAATAAAAGTATACAGATGTTAATCTTTCTTACAAAGGACCATATTTCATCTCACTTACGTTGGATGCATCTTTTTTTTTTAAATGTTATTTAAAAAAAAAATCCCTTGCCTGGCTACAATCAGTTTTCACCATTCATGGACTGCATCTATTTCAAGAATGTATTGATTTGCAAAAGGTGTGTGTGTGTGTGTGTGTGTGTGTGTGTGTGTGTGTGTGTGGTGGTGGGTTCTACAAAAGGGAAAGAACAATTGTGGGTTAAAAGAAAAACCCCTGGAGTTTCCCCAATATATTGCATTACACATACTGTCTGGCACTTAGTCATAAATTTGGAGTACACCAAAAGTTTTTCAAGACAGCTTAAAATATTGACCATAGGTCATGTATCCTTATGCAAAATATTGCTAATAAAATTAATCCACTTTTGTTTTTAATAATCTGTTCTTACTTTGTCACTTTTTCTGTTCATTTCTGTATTTCTAGCCCCATTTCACCAGTTGTTCAAATATCAAGAACAGCAAATGAAATACAGTTAAATGTAATTTATACTGATTACATAACTTTTTGCATAAGGAAAATTGGAAATATTATGTAAGAAATTATAACTGTCTAAAACAAATCAGGTTTTTTTTAAGTCTTATTTTTCTTTTTCTGTTTTCTCGTATTGTCTAGGAAGATGGTCCTTCTCTCCATACTCTTCTTTCAAAGAATGCATCATCACTAGATTTGAAATAAATACATGAAAAACACTTCATACAATTATTCAAATATTACAATTGGATACAAATTATGAGCTTAACAACCCGGACTCAGGCAAAACTCCCATTGGAGTCATTGGGTTATGATATAATCTCCTTTCCTGAAGTTTTATAGAAACTTGTCGAAGGCTTGAGAGAGAACTTGTCTCAGTATGGCTCGATACCATGGCCAGAGTGCTTTCAGCCACACGCAGTGGGACCAAATGACCTACCTGATTGGACCTGCAGTTCTTGTTTCTCATCTCCTATCAATTTATAATTTCAGACCTTTTTTCTGCTTTAACATGTTTGAATGATTGACATTGAGATATGCCTGTGCTGCCAAAAAAAAAAAGATCCCTGATGATGATGTGGGCCAACTGCTTCCTCTCTCCATCCATCCTAACAATAGTAATACCTAGTCTTACATAGCGCTTTTCATCAGCAGGTCTCATAGACTCATAGACTCATAGACTTTAAGGTCAGAAGGGACCATTATGATCATCTGGTCTGACCCCCTGCATGCTGCAGGCCACAAAACCCTTCCCTGGACTCTGCCGTTGAAGTCCCCAGTCCTGTGTTTCAGTGACTTCAATCGGCAGAGACCCTCCTGCTAGTGATCCCTGCCCCATGCTGCGGAGGAAGGCGAAAAACCTCCAGAGGCTCAGTCAATCTACCCTGGAGGAAAATTCAAGCGCTTCACAATCTTTAATGTATTTATCCTCACAACACTCTTGTGAGTTAGGGAAGTATTATAAAGGGAGGCTTTCTTATTGTTCTTTGATGTCCTCTTAGGATCAGAATTAGGATATATGCTCAGTAGAGACTATATTGGATATTGAGCTGACATTGCACATGGTCTTGGCAACAGACCAAGAAGAACCTTGTATCATTGCTACTAATGTCATCAACTGCATGTCTGGAATGTGGACTGGCTTTTCATGTTCAAAGTGAAATCCTCTGTGTTCTTTGGGAAGTGAAAGAAATAGTTGGAAAACCAGCAGAATTTTGTTCTTTTTTCCTGCTTTTTTTTTTTCTGATACGACATAATTAGATAACTAGCTAATTTCCCTTGCATTTCTCTATTTGTTTTGGCCTGGCCTACGCCAAAAATTATATTGGCTTCTGTTGACATAGCTAACTTCATCTGGGTAGGTGATTTTTGTACGCCAATAGAAAGACCCCTTCTGTCTGTGTAGGCTGTGTCTATAACTACCAGTGTAATGTCTGTAGTATGGACATACCATTGGGCACCAATTCAGGAAAGCATTCCTATTCAAGAAAGCTCTTAAGCATGTGTTGTAAGTCCAATTGAAGTCAATGGGATTTGTATTTAAAGTTGGGTCCTTTCTTAAATTGGGTTTTTACAAAGTGCTTATATAGCCATATGTTTTGGTATAGTAATATATACTCAAGCATTTTTAACATCTGAGTGGCAGAACATTGTAAAGTATAAAAGATCAGGGTGAGTAAAGTGAGGTAACGGAGCATTCAGGTATATACATTCAAAAGGTCTGAACAGGGCCCAGAGTGCATTTTATTACAGTTTGTGTAGTGTTTTGTTTGAGGGTTTTATTACAGTACATCAAGTGTTTTTATTTGCTAGACCAAGCATTTCTTTTAACAAGTCAAATTATCATTGTCCTTTCAGTTGCACAACAAAGAGAGTTTATTATTTTAAGTAACTGATTGCTTTAACAGGTGCTCAGTTAATGAGGGTTTCGCTGTATTATTTAATTGTTTTGGTTGGGTGCACTGCCTGTTTAGTAAATAAAAAAGAAGTCCAGTTTCTTTAAGTGAGCATTTCATTTAGTGTAAACCTCTTAGTGAATACTTTGTTTTTCATTTTTGACACAACACACATTAAACCAACATGCTTGGGAAGAGGAAGGTGGAAGTTAGCTGCCTATTCTTGTTGGTAAGTGAGATTTTAATTCAGACATGGTGCTTCTTGATGATTGTTTTTCTCTACTGAGTAACTGACATAAAATATCAGTAATAAAGAAAAATGCAGCTTGATACAAATTTTCTGTGAATCTGGGTAATATTTTAAAATCTGACATGGCTTCATTTTTGAAGAAATAATATTATAGTTACAAGGTAGCTCTTGCCCTAAGCATTAAATGCAAAATGTAGAAATCCTACCCATTTGCCAAATGTTTCTGAGTGAAATTATACATAACAAATAATGCCTTTTGGAGTGCTTTGTAAGCTTACATGCTTTTAGCATACTGAACTTTGTTTCTCATACTGGTAGTATGGAATTTAATTAACAATAAGTCTGTAAAGTATTATTAAGTCACAATTTTTTCCTTCATTTTCCTTTTCCTTCTTTGGACACAGTGCAAAGTGCACAGTGAAATGCAATATACAGTATTACCTAGACACCAGATTTGTGGTACAAAGCTGAAATTAATTTTCAGGAATTTTGTCTAGGGTCACTAGTAAAAGCCAGCCAGGTTGAGATTGTAAGGTTTGCCATTACATTTGCCTATTCAAAAAGAATTGTATTAATTAGTACGCGATTGTTGCAACAGACTTCAAAGTAGATGGCACAATAAAGGAGATTTTAATTGCTGCAAGCTAGTGTGAGTTAGTCGCTCCATTTCAAGCTGTGATTTTGTAACTCCAATCTTCTCAGTTTAGGAATCATACTTACTTTGCACTAGTCTTTATGGGCAAAGATAATTATATATTTGCCTGTGTAAGAAAACTGATACACTTTGTAATAAAGCGTATCAGACCATTTAGTTGTCAGGGCCAGCATGGCTTGTGAAGCAGAGCACTTTCCAATGGAGCATGAAAAGCTTTGAAATGTCTCAGCAACAGCAGAAAGTAGTTTTTGATGCCACTCTAAAACAATTGTTTGTCTTCAATCCAAGTTTATAAAAATTTGGTTGTAAAGTCTTTTAATTGAATCACAGTGAATAGGGCCTGCACATGATTTCCAGTTGCATTCTGTCACCGTTGCATTGTAAAACGGGAAGAGGGAAAGATGATCTCCAAATAACATTGTGGTTATTTTGGAAGGCTACAGATGAGGAAAAGGGTGATAGACCTGATACCCTGCTTCCCTTTAGGAGACTATCCGTAACATCAGTTACAAGAAAAAAAAATATTTATTCATAGGGCCAAATGCAGCAGTGATACAAATCGGAGTGTAAGTTGGTCAGAAAAGCCGAATGTGTGGCTAGCAATAAGTAGTGCAAATTGCACATATTTGAATTTCAGGGAGTGTGCAAAAATGAGTGTAACATACACTCTGAGGAAATAGCAGGAAAGGAGTGTAAGAAGCAGAACAACTAAGAGAAGGGCTTAAGGGAGAGAGTCTATTTTATCTGCACCCTTCTTTTAATGCTTTTTCTTCAACAATCCCCCATGCCTCCTTGGCACAAAAATGGTACCCATTTGCACACCCACTGAATGCCAAATAGAGGCAAACTACACTTGCACCTGTTTTCTGACAAACTTATACCACAGTTTAGAGCACTGCTGAACTTGGCACATAATGTCTTTGACTCTGATTTATTTTGTAGAATTGTATCTTTCGTAACATCAAAAATATGTAGCTTCTAACACTGCACCTGGTCCAGATTGTACAGAATGAGCCTAATCTTTTTTTCGCTGTGATTTTTTTTTTTTCCTGAGAACAGAATTCTTGGAATTGCCTTCGGTCTCCTGCATTTCTTGACATTATACTGGTACCTGTGTGTGAAAAGTTCCCAGTGTAAGAAAGGCCATGCCTCCTAGCTGCAGTTCTGTTTCGCAGCATTTTTTCTTCATGTTTTTAAAATGAGTAAATCATATGACAATAAACAGAAATACCCTCAGTGAAGAGAGAAGGGGAAACTGTTGTTTATCTGGTCAGGTGGTTTAGATTAGCAGTGATGCTGGTCTGTATTATGTTACTTTAAATCATAGTGTCCCAACAGGATATAAATTATGAAGATTGTTACAGTATGTTTCATCCAATGTAAGATCAACAAATTGGAATAATTTTTTTATAGGAAAATCACAGTGCTTTGGCAGGGTTATTGTTAAAGAATTTAATTTAACTTCAGATTTGCTCACATTATTTCTTAATATATAAAACACTATTTGCATGATGTATGAAGTATAAACATTTGAAGAATCAAAGGCAAGAATGCCTTTTCCAAGATTACATAGAGTGGCAAACTACTTAGAATAGATCAGTGTTTGTGCTTTTGCTGTCAAAATGTTTGATATAGAGCTGGCTAGCTAGTTTCTTCACCGACATAATTGTAAACAAGTGTTGCAAGCCAGAGACAGCCTCCTTTGTGGAAAAAAGTGTAAAGGTTTTCAGATATTTTGAAAGCTTTAACATATAACTTGGGGTATAGAATTTACAGCTCTAATATTTATATATAATTTTATTTTAGGGAGCAAAGCAAACAGGCTTCAGTTTTGCATAAATGGGATGTGATGATCAAGGATGGAAAACTTCAGCAGCCAGTCCTCATTTGATTTCTAATATGATAGTCTAAATTAGGAAGAATATAGACCAATAATTGAGGTTAATATTTCTTACAAGGTCAATATTTTTTTAGATGTTCCAATAAAAAAATTCCATGTCCATGCATGCCTACATGTCATTAGTATTGTACCCCTACTGTTTCCCTCCATTAGTATTTTTCATAGTTAAGCGCCCAATCTTCTAAAGTGATGAGCAGCACCTGTGAGACAAGAAGAATTTAGGGTGCTCAATATATTGCACGTTCAGGCCCTTTAGGTGTCCATAGCTTTCACTAAACCTAAATGATCAGGTAGTGTTGGCAGTAGAAAAACATAAATTCACCTTGTTTGCTAGGAAGTGCTGATGTTCTGGCCCCAGTGGTCTATGCATTAGGCCCCTCCAATATGTATTAGTATAACTCCCTGGGCCTGAACATGAAAGCAATGCAAAGGCTCCAGCTTGTGTTGAATGTGGTAGCCTGCCTCCATGGTTGCTGTGCATCCATCACCCCTGCACTATGGTCCTTCCACTGGCTCCTGTCTGTTTCTGTTGCCAGTTCAAAGACATAGTCCTGATTGTCAAATAGGTCAGGATATCAGCAACTGCTTCTCTATCCATAGGGTGAGCAGATGTCCCCGATTTTGGGGTCTTTTTCTCACATAGGCACCTATTACCCCCCACCTCCTGTCCTGATTTTTGACACTTGCTATCCGGTCAGCCTATCCATCCAGGACGCCTCAAGGCAGCTGCACTTTTCTGGAGCAATGCAGCCCACAAAGTGCAGGAGAAGGTGTTTGAGAGGTGGAGATAAAGTTCTCTGGGTCAAGGAAGTTCAGTTGTGGAACTTGCTCCCAGAAGGAGTCAGACTATGCAAGAGTGTGATTATATTTAGGGCATGCTTTAGCTACCTCCTTTTCTGAGTGAACTTTCCCACCATTCTTGCAATGATATTAAAAACCATTTTTTATGTGATGATTAATGTAAAACCCAGCTAGGGAAAAGGAAAGGCAGTTCCATGAAGATAGCTGCTTAGTGCCTTGTAGCTCTAATTTACCTAGATATTATGGTGATGGACACAATAGAGAATCTTTAGATGGATAAATAGATAAAGATTTGATAACAAACACCTCACCAAATGTCTCTTCCTTCCCTTTTTTAACATTGGTGGAATTTTTAGGTTTTTAAAAACTGAATTAACTTTTTAAAAAAATACCATAACCATGTAACAAGATGGCTCTGTTTTAACAAGGAAAAATCTTCCCTAAATGTAGTCAATAGAATTTTTTAAAATGCAGATTTCACTTGGAGCACAACAGAAAAAGTAATGAAACTAACTTAAACAAAACCAAGTGACCGACTATAAACGAAGGTATTGTACAGCATACCTTTAATTTAGCTCAACATTAAGCAACTTCTTTTCTCTGCCTGCTGACCCATAAATAAAAGTTAGCTAGTTACAGGAATGAGGTTGCATGCATGGAAGTTTCACAATTTGGAGCTGAGGCCTAATGATGTGTAATTCTCTTTATTATTCTGTAACATAGGGAGTTAAACTGCATGAAGAACAAAGAGGACAAATGCAACGCATAGTGTTCAGTGAGAATATGTAATGGTACGAAGTGAAAGCAAACATGCTAAGCACTGTATATTCTAAAGTATAAATGCATTATTATGACTTGTATTATCCATTACGTACGTGTATCCCATTAATAAAGGATACAAAATGTTTTTGTTATTAAATAGTAATGCTGCAAAGACAGGTAGCCCTTACACCAGGTCAAGGTTAATACTGCCCCCAGCATTATAATGACAGATTGGAAATAAAAACCTTAATGTATTTGTGATTAGCTTATGTTTCTCTTGGCTGAAAGATTTAGGAGGCCCGGGGACCCTAAGTTCGTAACCTTTGCATTTAAAAACAAATAAATAAAATGCTTGCTAAATTGCTAGGTCTCAAAGCTGTTTTTCTTGAGGAGCCCCATCTTTTGAGTAAAGAATTGTCTGAATGCTGTGTTCCGGTGATACATTATGGTACTCTATCACTGG
This sequence comes from Chrysemys picta bellii, assembly GCF_011386835.1. NCBI lineage: Eukaryota > Metazoa > Chordata > Testudines > Emydidae > Chrysemys > Chrysemys picta. Next base: position 99,127,181 of record NC_088798.1, read on the forward strand.
GAACTCACCAGGCGGTGATATATTAGCACCACACATCAGCCTGCCTTGCTTTGATGTATTAATCATCAGGATAATGTTGGCAAGCATTGTGCAAAAGCTGTATGTTTAAAAAGTGTTAAGATGAATTGAGTCCTTGCTTAAGACATGTGAAAAGAAGAATAGCAGATTAGCAGAGAGACTCTGCAAGCCTCCCAAAGCTGTTAAATACTCTATAGTGCAAAGAGGTAGATGGAATTTCATCTTTCCATTCACTCCTGAAAGCAAAGCGTATAGCACAGTTTTTTCCCTTTCTCAGGAAAAGCAAGTTGCATTAAGCCATATTTAGTGATAGCATGTTCTGTCATTTTAAAAGTATAGTTGGGCTGTCCCAGGGCACAGCTTGAGCAAGAGGTACCAGCTGAGCTTGCTTAAAACACTTTCTCAATATGATTTCTTCTTTCAGGAGTGATTTAGCAAGGAAATATTTTCCCAAAACAGGCATGTCAAAACTGGGAGCATCTAGAAAATGAATCTCTGTCTTAGAAATTGCAGCTGAGCTACTCCTGCAATTTCAGTAGTTTTTTAGTTATTCCTTTCATGACTCGTAGAAGACAGAAATGGAAAAGACCCGTTGGATCATCCAGTCCATCTCCTTGCCAGAGCAGGATTGTTCCATACAGTAAAAATTCTAGTGTTGTTTCCACTCTAATTTAAGTGTTGCTTTCAATATTTCCCTGGGGAAATTTTTTCACAGGTTAAGAAATGTGTAGAAACCTATATTTCTAAACTTTATTTTAGTAAAACATTATCTAAATCTAAACTAAAATTACACAGTCAAAAATCTATATAAGGTATTCCTGTGGCTCCTATTACCGCAGTACCAGAGTACCTCACAATTTTTAATGTATTTATCTTCACAACACCCCTTGTGAGGGAGGGAAGTACTATTTTATCTCCATCTTATGGATGGGGAACCAAGGCACAGAAAGACTGTTGATCTCATCCAGTATGGTATTTCCTTTATTCAAAATAGCTGCTTTTAAAACTTGATGCACAGATTTTAGAAAATGCTGCTGAGGTTCTGTGTTGTGGATGATTATATATATATTCAAATTAAGATCTTAAAATGATGTTATCAGTGGTTATAGGTGCCACAAACAATCTGCTAAGGTCAAGGCCATGTAGGGACTTATCAGCATAAATAAAACACTTATCCACCTAGCAACAAGAAATGTTTTGGCTGTCTGGTAAACTGTACCCACCAATGCCAAGTGACAATACTGTCATGTGACTCATGCTTGATAATGATCTTGCACTGCAGACTGCTTAATAATTTTCATTATTTTTAATTAACGTTGAAGAAGTGCAGACTCCAGCTCAAAATAAGGTTGGTTATGTTGCCGGAATCAGGTAATTACTTTAATTGATCACAAGATAGTTTCCTTGATCACCAATTAGACCAAATTACCGATCATGTTTCAAGACGTGAAGAAATGTCCAAACTGATTGTGTAATAGTGTTTTCATATCTAATCAAACCTAAATATCTTTTCCTCCAGAGCCAATTGTATTTTGTAAAAGGAAGGTTATTGGCCTACAAACATAAAGGTGATCCATAAACAATAGAGTTCTAATTTATGTAATTAGAAAAGGATGTATTTAGGGGCCTAATGGAGATTGCACTGGTGAAATTACTCAGCAGAGCTGCTGCTCATTTTCTTAGTGGGAGATATGTGCTCTTTTGTGCATAATTAAAATAGTCTATAATCAAAACAGAAAAAGTAGTTTATTTTAGTAACGTGGAGCAGAGAAGATTGCTTTGGGTAAAGCAGGGTTATATGTGTATGTATGTAAATACCCCTGCGTGTATATAATTGCACACACACGTGACGTATGTATAAAATCATAGTTTCGGGATCCTTTTAGCTCTGAAACCTCCAAAAGCCTCTGCTGTGGTAGTTATGTCCCACTGGACGCTCTTACTACCTGTTCCCAGGATTGAGCTCATAGGAAAGGACAACAGGACATTCTCCATGGAGGGCCCAGTGCTTAGGAATTCATTCCCTCTTGTAGTTGATGAAAACCTGAGTTTGGCTATCTTCAGGATGAAGTGCAATTTTAAGATGACTTTCCATTTTTAGCTGTGGTGGTGGTGGTGGGGGGGACATCAAGGTCTGCTAACTGCTGATTTCTGGTCAAGTTGGTGAGGGGGGAAGGCACAGGGAATGGTCTGGTAAAGTTTAATGGTCATATTTGGTCACCAATTAATTTGTTCTTTAATGTTTTTTCCATTTGAACTTAAGAGTGAGTGGTGATGGTTATGCAATAAAATAAAAATATCCATGGAAAAATATATGTATGTACTCGTGTGCGCACACACACACGTGTGTGTGTCTGTACATAGATATAGATACTGGCAGTGCATATATGGATTTGGTCAGATTTTTCATGAATTCCCTCCCTTTTTCCCTGCACTACCTGACGATAAAAAGGCAATCTAGTTTCAGATGCCTTTCTGACTACAGCAGTGGCTTTTAAACTACCCTTTGGAAGCAATTCTATGTATAATTTGGTATGGTCTTGTAAATAAAGATGTTAAGGTAGTGGGTATTTAAAAAAATATTTAAATAAAATGTAAATCTTAGAATTTTTAATAAAGCTGTATATTCCCTAATGTCTAGTGCTGAGTTTACTGCTTTATGCTTTGAAGCATCTTGTTGCAATGCTTGAAATTTTTGAAACGTAATTGTTCACTCCAAGTAAAATTAAACCAAACTAGAGCTTCAAGGGAAGTTAGTGTTCCCAATTTTTTTGAATGTTCTTGGGTCAAAGAAAAAAGCTTTTTAATTGCTGACAGTTTGGTGGTTTCCAAATGACAAACCTCATTGGAATAATTTGCTCTGATTGTAACGTTTGCATTCATCTGACTGGCAAAGTGACTTACAAAGTCATACTTCATCCAGGCCCTGATTCTTTTTCTTAAAGTGTTTGTAATTTGTGAGAGAAAAAAAGACTGAAACTATTATCAACCATTATGTTATTTATTGACCACATGTTTGTTTGAAATGGCCATTGCTTGATGGGCCATATACAGGCTAGTCTATAAATTAGTGCTAAAAATGATCTAAACAGGTAGGTCTATGTCAAGATACTAACTTATGGCAAGTATTTTAATATGAACCAGATTATGTATGTGGATAGGGTTTTTTTTTGCTTTGCAGTTTTAATTTAGGCCCTGATCCTCCTGGATGGACTCCTACATCTGTGCAGAGCCCATTGACTTCCCTTGGTCTCTGGGCAGGCATAGGGGCCTACCTACATGGGTCCTATCGTAGAGTGAGTCCTTGATTTGCATGGAGTTTTTTTTTTTTTATAATGCAGAGATTTTCTGCAAATATTTTTGGCAAGGGCTTCCCACATTTTCTCCTTGAGCCTGTGATTAAATCCTGTATCATGGGGGAGTGTGAAGAGAAGAGGGTGGGGGACTGGGAAGTCTGTATTCTCTCATTTAAACCAAAACATTTTCTCATAAAGGAGAGAAGTGACCTCACGTGGCCAACCTCCCTCCTCCCCCGCTCCAAAACAAAACAAAACTAAACTGCTTACATTCAGGGAAAGTCACTGGAACTGAACTCTGTTCCTGAAAAATACACTGGGTATATCAGAGGTGGGCAAACTACAGCCCGCAGGCCACATCCGGCTCGCGGGACTGTCCTGCCCGGCCCCTGAGCTCCTGGCCTGGGAGCCTAGCTCCAGCCTCTCCCCCACTGTCCTCCGTCCCACGCAGCCTCAGCTCACTTGCTCCACTGGCGGCGCAATGCTCTGGGCGGCAGGGCTGTGAGCGCCTGGGGCAGCGCAGCTGCAGAGCCCGGCCTGACCCGGTCTCTGTGCTGCATGGTGGCCGTGGCGGCGGCGTGGCACGGCTCCAGCCGGGTGGCACAGCTGTAACGCCGCCAGCCACAGGCAGCGCGGTAAGGGGGCAGGGAGCAGGGGGGGTTGGATAGAGGGCAGGGAAGTTCAGGGGGTGGGAGTGTGGATAGGGGTCGGGGGGGACGGGGTTGAATGGGGGCAGGGGTCCTGGGGGGGCAGTCAGGAAGGGGGGGGGTTGGATAGGGTGGCGGGGTGCACTCGGGCAGGGGTTCCCAGGGCAGTCAGGGAACAGGGAGTGGGGGGCGGGGTGTGAATGGGGCAGAGGTTCCGGGGGGGCCATCAGGGAACAGCAGGGGTTGGATGGGGCAGGAGTCCCGGGGGGGGGGGGAGGGATGGGGCAGAAAGGAGGTGGGGGCCGGGCCATGACCTCCTCCCCTAACCGGCCCTCCGTACAATTTACGAAACGTGATGCAGCCCTCAGGCCAAAAAGTTTGCCCACCCCTGGTGTATATTGATAGTATAGCAGAGTGTTTAACTTGGAGGAAAGGTGGGGTGAAGATCTAGGGGCATAGGGATATCTGCCTTGGGTGAATATTTAAAAATATCTGATACCTGTGGTACACCATAGGCAAAATAATTGTTCTTCATCGGTATCTTTGGATAAGTCATTTTGGATAGAACGATCGACCAGTATCCAAAGAGGGAGAGAACTCTATCAGCAGCAGGAAAATGACCATAATCCCTTTAGATTGGTAGTAAATTTTTAACAAGGGGACCATGACTTGGAGCAGTATCCCACTGAGCAGAGGGGGTTGTAACCCATTGCAGGAAGAAGCCAGCTAATCAGAAAGCCATGAACTCTGGGAGTTAGGGTGACCAGCTAGTAAGTGTGAAAAATTGGGACGGGGTGAGGGGTAATCGGAGCCCATATACCCCCCCACCCCCAAATATTGGGACTGTCCCTATAAAATCGGGACATCTGGTCACCCTACTGGGAGTTCATCCCCGGGGCATGTGCTGCAGAATGCTGCTTTAGTAAGGGAACAGTGATGATAGAATGGGGAGTAATCCAGGGAAGGTGGAATGCTCCAAAAGGTGACGTACTCAGAGTACTCAAAGGGATAGGGTACAAAAAAATTATCTTTAGGTCCCAGTACACAAGGGCCATCCCTGTCATTACATATCGCTGGGCTTTTGGAATATATCCTTGTAGATCCATAACACTAACCTTAACGCACGTTCCTAACAGATGAAATATTTCTCTGTATTCCTTTTATCCTAGGCTTTTGGATTTATGACACGAGTTGCTCTGCAAGCAGAAAAGATGAATCATCATCCCGAATGGTTTAATGTGTACAACAAGGTAATACATTGAATAACTTTTTAGGTACCTTTATGAACAATTTACTAGACCAGATCAGCGTATAGAACATCCATTTCTGTCACTCCTTTTCACATTAGGAAGCTTCTGTACATCAAAAGAGTAGTGACTTTACCTATCTCCTTTGTGGATTTTAAAATAATATTTGCAAAGAAGATCCAGTCCTGCTAATGGACAGAATAAATTAGCATTTTGTTCTTTTTTGTGTGTGTGGGTGTTTCTTTTATCTTAGGCTAGGTCTACACTACCCGCCTGAATCGGCGGGTAGAAATCGACCTCTCGGGGATCGATTTATCCCATCGGGACGCGACAATCGATCCCCGAATCGGCGCTCTTACTCCACCAGCGGAGGTGGGAGTAAGCGCTGCCGACAGAAAGCCGCAGAAGTCGATTTTGCCGCCGTCCTCACAGCGGGGTAAGTCGGCTGCGATACGTCGAATTCAGCTACGCTATTCACGTAGCTGAATTTGCGTATCTTAAATCGACTCCCCCCTGTAGTGTAGATGTACCCTTAGACTAGGCTGATTTTCTTCCTGTTGTCATCATGGTAATGTGCTTAACATTTGACACACTGTGAAAGTGTTTAAACTTCAAATTGTTCCTACCTTTTAAACGTATATATTAAATAGTGAAGAGATTGTCTAGTCAGTGGTTAGAGATCCGGGACTCCATAGTTCTCTCAGATTTCTCACCACAGGCTGTGTGACTTGGACACATCATGTAACCTCTTCGACCAAGATTTCCTAAAATCTAAGCCTAAACTTAGGCCCCTAAATCCATGTTTAGGCCATCTAAATAAATGCTCTGATTTTTTCAAAGCTACTGAACACTTATCAGCTCCTTTTGATGCATGTGGAAGTTAATGGGAGTTCAGAATTTTGGAAGATCAAGCCACTTGTTCCGGTGCCGAAACAGGAGCCTGGAAAGCTAACTTAGGCCTGGTCTACACTGGGGGCGGGGGAATCGATCTAAGTTACGCAACTTCAGCTACATGAATAACGTAGCTGAAGTCAACGTACTTAGATCTACTTACCGCCGTGTCTTCACTGCGGTAAGTTGACAGCTGGTGCTCTCCCATCAACTCCGCCTGTGCCTCTCACCCTGGTGGAGTACCAGAGTCGACGGGAGAGCGCTCAGCGGTCGATTTATCGCATCTAGACTAGATGCGATAAATCGACACCCGCTGGATTGATCACTGCCCGTCGATCCAGCGGGTAATGTAGACAAGCCCTTAGACTCATATTCTGAAAATCTTGACTCCGGTGTCTCAGTGTAGCTGCCTGTAAAGTCAGTTATAAAACTTATTTAATTTGTAGTGGTTTCATGAGAGCAAATATTAGTCAGGTGCATTGAGACCCTCCGATAAAAGGCAATACTTCAAGAGCCGATTATTACTATCATTTTATTTTCTAATCTCATTTTGTTCTATTAACTATTTTTTCTTTAGTCACAGGTAAATATATACCATGCCTATCTAAAACAAAACAAGGGACAAGCAGAATGATGATGCATGCACATAAAGCAATGGTTTTTGTCTGACTGGCACAAAGTGCCATGTGTATTTTTTTCAAAATGGGGATTAATTGGCACTGAAACGGTCTAATTCTTTTTTTAAACAATAAGGCAAAATTAAATACATTCTAACTATCTTATTTAAAGAGAGACATTAAGTGATGTTGGACAAAGTGCTTATCTCACTCTGGAAGTTTTGTCTTGACTTCCCAGGGTGTTTAGATTTTCTTTTTTGCAAATCCCTGCTACACAGGAACAACTAACAAAATGTAGCACATGACTTTTCATCTGGGTAAGTCTAAACAAACTCATACAGGCAGCCTGTATCATAGCGACATGCACACCAGTCTGTTTATTTTTTCCTTTCAAAACTAATCTGCAAAGAGCTCACCAGTTTCTTCACCTTTAAGATACTGATTTTTATGCTCCAGTCACTTTATTTGGTGTTTGCAACTTGGTCAATGACCTGAATTCTTCATGAAACCAATATGTGGAATTTAAATGTAAAGAACGAGTAATTTAATCGGATGCTGCCTATTGGATGAAACCCAAGAACATGAAGCCAAAATTATTTTTTTACTCTGTGAAGTGCCTCTTTGGTTAGTCTCCAGATTCTGTTGAGCCTACTCACCTTGCAGCTGACTCATATGATGTCTTACAATTTGAAAAAATAGTAAGATTCCTACTCTTCGTCTGCAGGCAGGATTTTTTTTTAAACCAATTCATTAAAGATCACCCTCCCCACAAAAAATTTCAAATTGAATTCTGACCAGTCTTCACTGAAAGCTTGGAATGTAAATTGTAATCCACTTCCTTTCCTTTTGCTTACAGGTTCAGATAACTCTTATTTCCCATGACTGTGGAGGACTGACCAAAAGAGATGTGAAGTTGGCTCAATTTATTGACAAAGCTGCTGCTTCTGTGTAATAACTGAATGTTGAAAATAGCATTGCCTTCAGACCGCTTTATATTTGAACTTTATCATTCAGTGAAGTGTTCTACATTCTAAATTGCTGCTGCCACTTGTAGTGTAAAATGATTTGTAATAAAACTAGTTTAGCAGCAGCATTTAAAAAAAACAAAACTCATCAACCTTAGTCTGAGAAAACTGCCCATACCTCATACTTATCATTACTGGTCACACGTACAATACATCAGACAAAGCAACAAAGGTAATTTTGAACAATCCTTCCTTAGAAATTAAAATAGACTTTTCACATTAAAAACCCAAACCAGAAATGTGATTCGCCATTATTCCACAATGGATAAAGGCCAGAATGACTGCTGGAATCCTTCCAGAGTGATAGGATTCTCCAAGCCCATAGCCTAGTAACCCTACAGGGAGTAATAGCACTGGGGTACTGCCAAGTGAGCGTGCCTTATTCTTGATCCCAGCCAGCAGGACAGTAGCTTTCTTTCTCTGTACTCTTGTATGCAGACACCAGTAGTGGTGAGGTGCTTTTCAGACCTGTCACCTTCCCAATAGCAGGATATTGAGGGCTTGATCCTGCAAGCTGCTGAGTACCCTGGCCTTTATCCGTCAAAGCACTTAAGGACTTATTGAACTTTAAGCACATGAATAGTCCTGCTGAAGCCACTGGAAGTACTCATGTACTTGGGTGAAGTGCTTAAATATTTTGATGGATTGGGGCCAGAGAACTCAGTATTTGAATCCTTATTTTGTGATAGCATTCTCATATTTTATTAAAGCCCATCTATAGGAAAGGGGAGTGTGGACTAAGCCGGGTTTCCGTCACACCAATAAGTGCTGCCAGCAGTAAAGGAAACGACGTTAGCAGGGTTCTCTTGATAATGTGGGCAGGGCTAATCTAAAGTTATGGTGACCCATTTTCTTATAGTTAAAAAAATTTGTTTGTAAATCTTGTTCTAAGAGCTACAGATCCTACAGACCCAGCTAGGTTTAAAATCCATTTCTCACAACATCCCAAAGGTCATAAAGTCTATGGCCTTTATTCTCACTCAGACAAAATTCCCACTGATCGCAGTGGGAGTTCTGCTCATGTAAGTATGGAAAGAACTCTCTCTGCAGTACTAAGTGTACTCAACATGCACAATCAAGCCTTTCTAATAATTATGTTGCTGCTTAACTACCGGGTTAATTGGCATCTTATAAATGCCTAGATACATAGATAGAATGACACCAGAGGCACAATTACTAACTACTAAGAAACTAGATCTGTATTGATTCATGTCATTGTCAAAGCCTTTTTGTATGTATTAGATATGTGCTCTCCCAATACTTTTTGGATGCAGTGCAGTAGCTGCCATCCAAATATTCCCATCAATACATTTATAAAATAATGAAGCACAAAATAATTAACATATGCCGTATCATGCACTTGTAGACGACAGTTGTTGATTGGTAAGATTTTTGAACCAAGAAGTTTTTTAAGTTAGCATCCACAGGCTACCAAGTTAAAACTAAAGGGAACCAATCTAGGTTTTATGCTTTCAAATGCCCATCCCTTAAAATCTGTTTGTATTTGTATGAAACTAAGAATTTCTTTGACATGATTTTAAAGTGATCACTGCTGCAGGGAATTACTTGAAAAAATAACTGGTGTCTTGTGTTACCCACGGATAAATAAATCTGGTCCTGAAGGTTTGACAATGCCTCTCTAATAAGCTCTGAAAACTATTTTTGTTTTTTAGAAATGAGATATTATGGGAAAGCTTTAGATAAGAACAATAAAATCTAATTCCTCCTCTGTAATTTTGTTCCTGTATAATTATTATATACACGCACATATGTGACAAAGCTGTTTGGCATTCGCATAACTTATATCTAGTTACTGGGAGGTCTTGGGTTTAAAATATTAATATATATTTACATTCTCTTAGAAAAAAATCCCCACAACTTCATTTAGAGCTCAGAGCAGTATTCTCTAGTGACGCCAGGCTGTGCAGTGTTGTTATTTTTTTGGTCTGCTGCTTGGTGATAGAGACTGAGCGAAATAAATAGAAAAGGTGAGCAGTGCATTGGAAATACTCTTACTTCAGCATAGCTTTTGGGGATAATATTTGTTTGGCTTCTGCCTCCTGCTCCTCTCCTGGTGATTGCAGAGAGCTGTGAGGTGTCCTCTGTGAGTATTGCTGTGTAAACTTTGTTATCTTGTAATGAAAATAGTAGTGAAAAACTGCTCATGTCTGTTCAAAGACTGTTGACTTCAGAGACCGAATCTAAGGGGAAAATCCTGGCTCCTTTGAAATCCGTGGGAGTTATGCCATTGGCTTCACCTTAGCCTCAGAGGCAATTTCCTTTCCTCCAGTTCCTCTTCAATCTTTTTGCTAAACGGCTATTGGCTGCTTCTTTCTCCTGCACTCCATGATACCTGCAGCTCCTCGGCACAAAAAGCAATGATGTTCTCCTGGGCTTTGGTTTGCCTTGCAGACACTAGATTCTCCTTTCATTACCAAAGTCCAGTTTTTAGGTTTTGACAGAGTTCTTAGCATTTTTGAATTGCATCCAAACTGTGTTGAACCTTCATCACACCTCCCCCGCCCCCCCAATCCTTAGCTTTTGTAATAAACTAGCTGCTTTGTGTGAAGCAAGTGGCAATGGAATCTTGGCACTCCACTAACTATGCTGAAAAACCTCTGGCTTCCCTTTCTGTATCTGGGAAAGATTAAGGAAGCATAAATCCGCCATCTAGCTTGAGTTCACAGTTTGTGCATGTGTCTGTCTCTCTCAAAATACGTTCCTGTACATGAGTATATACGCTCTTGTTATACGTTGAGAGGATGTGTAGAGATATTGAGAAGTTGGGAGAATAATCGTTTCACTCAATATTGACCCCTCGGTTAGAGCTTTGCGACCGTGTATAGCAACTTTAACCAAGGAAGTGAATGGTGCCATGTCCAGTTGAAACTTTATGGGAAATTTTATATAGGAAGAATTTAATTACAGGTATTGCATTTTAGTCAGGACATATGGGCTAATGCTTCTCTTGTGAAAAGTACCAGTGGGTTTTGGATGACCAAAAGTGGCCAAAACTTCAGTTTTTAATCTTGTCTGAAAAACAGAACCTGTAGAGTCCTAATGCTCCATCACATCAGGCTGGTTCAATAGGTCAAAACATCCTATTTCATCACAAATACCACTTCTGCGGTGTCCTAATTTTTTTTCTAGTAGCTTTCACTTTCTAGTACTGACGGGTGCCTGCTCTGCTTGGAACTTCAGAATAACAGCCCACCGCAGCATGGTGCCCCTTTCTCTTACACTGGCAATGTTTCCCTGCTCGTTGCAACCACTAGGTCAGCAACCACTAGGTTATATTTCATTGGAATGTTTTTGTTTCCAGGTTGATTGTGGTGCTGATGAGTGTTTGGATTATCTGTCATTAAACAACTGTTTCCTTGAAGGTAACTTCCCTGCATCTGGATTAATCTAGACCTGTTCCCAGTTGCCAATGGGATCTCCAGTTTCACAGGGAAGTCTGAAACAAATTCAATAAATTACCCCAAAAGCAGGAGTCCTCAGTGGGACTGTTAAGCAAACCATGCAAACACCACATTGGGTACTGGGTCTTGGTGAGGTAATTAAAGTAGTGATTATAATCACTGGCAGGAGTGCTGGCTTCTGCTATCACAGTGCAACCCTGATGCTATCCCGTGCAGTGCTAATATCACCAAGGTCACCAAATGTTCCCCATTTCCCACTGGCCTGTGTGTTTGCTCCCACTTTGAGCCGTCATCTGATTATAATCAAAGAGAACTGACAGAGATAAAGACATTGTCCTCATCACAGAATATGTTTGAAAAGAAAAGTAACTTTTCCCTAAAAAATTCCTGTGGAATACCAGAGGCAAAATAGAAAAGGAAAAAAAATAAAGAAAGCCTTACAAATGTAAGTAGATGTAAGTGAAAGGACACAATCATTGGACTTTACCAGATCAAGCAGAAAGATTGGAAGTAAACCCATTCACCATTGAAGCATGTCCATCTGTCTATAAAAAAATGAACTTTTCCTAATCCTTCTTATTACTCAATTGTAGTGATGGAAAGACTTTGAGGTGGTTGCTGAAGAGAAAGGTGTCTTTTTCTTTTGGTATTTCTTTTAATTAAATTTCAGTTTTTAATTAAATATTGTTGTATTCTCATTTCATTCTCCAAACTTGATCTGTGAAACATTTTCTGTTGTGCTGTGATGCCCAGATCTCTATATCTAGTCCAGGAGATAGAGATTAGACAGATTTATCTGTGGAGGATTAGACAGTATTCAGAATATCTTCAAAGTATAGATTCATAGGTTTTAAGGCCAGAAGGGACCACTCTGATCAACTAGTTTGACCTCCTGTATTACACAGGCCGAGGAATTTTCCTCAAGTGATTCTTCCATCAAGCCCATAACTTCTGGTGGAGTTAGACTATACTTCTTAGAAAGTCCACTTAGTCTTGATTCTGAGAACTTCAAGTGACAGAATCCATTACATCCATAGGTAAATTGTTGCAGTGCTTCTTAACCCGCACTGTGAAAAATGTGCACCTTATTTCTAGACTGAATTTGTTTAGCTTCAGCTTCCAGCCATTGGAACTTGTTATGCCTTTTGCCTGGTCCACACTAACTCCCCACTTCGAACTAAGATACGCAACTTCAGCTACGTGAATAACGTAGCTGAAGTCGAAGTACCTTAGTTCGAACTTACCGTGGGTCCAGACGCGGCAGGCAGGCTCCCCCGTCGACTCCGCGTACTCCTCTCGCGGAGCAGGAGTACCGGCGTCGACGGTGAGCACTTCTGGGATCGAGCCGGGATCTATTTATCGCGTCTACACAAGACACGATAAATCGATCCCAGAAGATCGATTGCTTACCGCCGGACCCGGAGGTAAGTATAGACCTACCTTTTGTCTGCTAAATGTAAAGCCCTCTACTGTGTGAAGAGGGATTGAATATGGCAAGAGAAGTGAGTAATGGTAGAAGACACCACTCATACCATTACCTTCTGTGCTGCAGAAATTTGAGATTAGTGTCCCTCTCCTTGCCCTTCTGCCTTATTTTTAGAAAATATAATTAGACTGAGAGCAAGGAAAAGAAATGGCCCTCTTAAAACTTAAGCATATAAAAATGAGTTATAATTTCCCAACATCCTTCTAATGCTTTCAGACTGAGGCTGCTGCTTTTTTGGGGGCTAAACCAATGAAATATTGAGCAAACTCAGCCATTTGATTGGTGGAATGCTCTTGGGCACCATTCGATTATATGGCCCTCATTCAGCAAGGTGCTCAAGCACAGGTCTAATTTTAAGCTTCAGTTGAATTACTCCTGCTTCAAGTTAGGTCCGCTCTTAACTGTCTTGCTGAATTGGGGCCTTCAGCATATACAAAGAGAGCTTTGTTTACTAGTTGCCTCATTCCTGAATAATAAAAATCCTCCTCCAACAAATTGTTGCTGTAAGGCTTGTATCCAGCAGTAAAAATGTCTTTCTCCCACTGCTTTGGCTCATCACAAAGCATAAATACTAAAAATGAATGTAATTTTACCTCATTGTGCAGATGTCTGCAGTTTTTAAAAGGATTTTGCCAGGCTGAAATATAAATTAAAACAGAACGAACAGTAAAATTGCTTGCCTGACTTGCTCACATTCTTTTAGAATATTAAAGCATAAAGAATTAAAAAAAAAAAAAAAAAAAAAAACTTCATTCCCCCCCCATTTATGCTGTCTGTTTGCTTTTCTCCGGGGTGAGACAGTGAAACAGGATTAGTTAATTTCACCTTTGTTTTTAATCAGTTTTATGCCTTGGTCCTCCTGCACCAAGTTAAATTCAAAACATGATAGGGAAATGCAGGGCTGGATTAAGACAATCCAGGGCTGTAGACACACTGTGACTTGTGACTCCACCCTTGTAGCCTTGCCCCTGTGCCATGGTGGTGGCAGGTGGGCCCCCTCCTCTGCAGGCAGTGGCATGAGGCCCCTTCTTTCCCCTCAGGGGCAGCATCAACATTCCTCCAATCAGAGAGGAAGAGGTTGCAGCAGCCCCGCCTCCATGTACACACCTCAGCTACTGGGGTGTATCTGCTTGGATGAGTGACTGGATTCACTGCACTTTTCTCCTCCTGCCTCACACACAGTCCTCTGCTGGGGTGGTGTTGACTGGGTCTCACCGAGTGGCACGTCTTGGAGTTAACATTCCATTGAGATGCATGGGGAAGTTCACACCTTTCAGGCCATCTGCAGACTCAGGCAGACATCACTGAATTGGTTACATCTGGGCCACACTTTTCAAACTTTTCTTTATAACTCTGAGGACTAGAAACTTACTAATGAAAGCTGTGGTTTTGATGTAATAATCATGTGGCTCCAGGATGCAGATGCCTAGGGCTATAGTGTCTATGGCTTAATCTGGCCCTAGAGAAATATCTTTAAAAACGAACAAAAACTTACACTGAATAAAACACATTTCTATTAATATTAGATTTGTATGTACTTTTAAACAATCCCTCTCCCATTTTGTGCCTAAGGTGCTGGGCAATGTTAATCCAATGTTGCATTATATTTTCACAGCAGTGAACGTTTATTGCCTTCTTGCCTTACTGACTCTTCACAAGAGTTTTCATTTGTCCAGCACTTTGTTTCAAGTGCTGACGTATCATTTTTATGCCTGGAAGTGACCTCATAAAGTGATGATGTCAAATAGAAAATTCCATTCTTTTCTATATAGAGTATTTCGGTTCTCTGTGCTTGGCCTTGTGCACACTGAGTTACTTAAGGGAATACATAATGACCCACCTAGATCTCTTAAACTAAATAATCTGAAAGTGTGAGTATGGAGCCTACAGAATCTTTTCATCAGAGACGACTTGTGTCGAACTTGGTTGTTGAAAATTTTAAATCCTCGTCTGATGCTGACGTGAAACGCACTCTGTTCTGGCGATTCAGGTAAGTACTTGACCAAGTCCTTTTAAATATGTATTTAGGGTTTGATCTACAAAGAAGTTACAATGAGTCAGATTCATCCTCCATATAACTCTGTCAGTGGCTGGAGCTACCAAGTGATGACTTTGACCATTATTGCTTTATGTATTAAACTAAAGGCAAGGGATTTTTGCTTTCTGTTTGACTAAACCTCGGTGATTATATCAGTAAAAGTTTAATGAGGGAGACTGTTCATAAACATGCATTTAAATTAAATACCAAACATTTTTTGCCCTAGTGCCTTTAAATTAATTGCTAATAAGACTGGGCATCTGCTCATCTGGATATCCTGGGAAAAGAATGGGAATTTCTTTGTTGTCTTGGAACTTTCTGAAAAATACTGGGAGCTTCTCAGTGATTCTGGATTAAAATAAAAAATTACCACTGAACATGCAAATCTATTTTTAACTCATTGTAGATTTCACAATGATTAACTACCCCTGAAGGGAAAGGGCTGTCTTCTTTGCTAATTCCATTTGTAATCAGTATTAGGGGATGTTTAAAGGGGAGGGGGAGAAATCCACCTGGTCCCTGACCTTGCTCTCTTTGAAGTCATTGGGAAGGAGAATCAGCCTGTCGTTTGCCAGACTCTTAATGGTCCTAGAATTTACCCTATTTTTTTTGTCCCTTAAATTGTTTGATAGGAGACGGGACACTGAATTTTGTGCATATATACGCAGATTACTGCAGAATCCCCTGCTCAACTCAATCATGATAAGCATCATCTCACTCAATGCAGTGTTCTTGGCCTTGGAAACTGATTATGCTATTAAGCTTAATTCTTACGCATATCTGGAGGTAAGGAGCTGGGCAATGGAATGGGTGGTAAGTTCTCCTTTCAGTTCACTAGCATCTGCTGACGATGTAGCAAGTTTTTTAAGTGTTTTTTTTTCTATCCATGAATAATTGAGGAGTAAAGTGAAACAAAAAAGGGAACCTGCATTACAGAAACGAATGTGTGTCCACTTTTCCATGTGCAAAGCACACCAGTATCAGCAGCCATTGGGCCAGATCCTCAGCTGATGTAAACTGATGTAGCTCCATTGACACTAGTTTGCATCAGCTGTGCGTCTGGTCCAAGGGGCACTGTAAGAAAGATCGGAGAAAGATTAACGCTAAAGCAACATCACTGAGATGCTCTTGATAGATGCCATCTGGAACTGGCCCCTCCTCACTATTCCCCTACCTCAGGGTCGCTTTATTGTTCTCTGGCCTAACCCCATTCTTGTCCCTGGACAGCCCCAGAATATCTTTATGCCCATAATGGCTGGCTATGCTGGTTTTACACCACTGGGGATTTGACTACATCAGGCAACTTTGTGTCTCCTTTGTGCTGCTGGAGTGACACCCAGGACATTACTCAGGGCTGAGGCTCTGCCCCCAAAGGTTTAAATAAAAAAGTCAATCTTATTTTATTTTCTAAAATTAAATAAATGAATAAACACAGTGGTTGAAGCCCCTTCCCAGCAACTAACCCTACAGTAACACTTTGGTGGGTGTGACTCTGCCCTGGTGTGGCTCTCTAATGGGGATGGGGCCAGAGCCAGAAAACCCAAGTCAGTGTCAAGTTTCACAACCATTGATTATTACTAAATTATTTTTTTAAATCCCATGACAGGGTCCTTTTAGTTGTCACCAGTATTTTTTTTTAAACCTTAAGAAGTTAACACCACTAACTTGAGCTCATATTTTCAATATTCAGTTTTCATACTGAAAAATACTTCTCTCCCATGCACACCTTGATTTTCTTGTCTTACACAAGTCAGCTACTGTAGACAAATCTCTGAGTCTTTATAATATATCCCAGTAATGTGGAAACCAAAAGACAGGCCTGACTAATGTCAAGAAATCCATTCCCATCTTGGAAAGTTTTAGAAAACTCCACTTCCAGAAGTAGACCCTGCTCAGGGAAAGGGAGGATGCATCATCTAGAGGTTAGAACAGGAGATGAGGTATCAGGAGACTTCAGGTTCTGTCCTTGGCTCTGCCACTGACTTGGGCCAAAACACAACCTCCCCATGCCTCAGTTTCCCCATTTGTACAATATCCTGTGAAGGGATAATACAACTTTCAATAGCAGATAAAAATGGTTTTATGATTAATGACATATTTGGCATTTGCCTGACTCCCTTAAATAAACATCCTCATTCCTCTTCAAGATCAGTTTGCATTCTTGATGACACTCATGAAGTGTGAGGTGGAGTTATATTATCAAGTTTGACTGGCTCACCCTGGCCCACTGCATAAGGCGGTAGGGGCAGTAGATAAGACAATTCCCTGAGTGAAACCTATTTTGTTCTGTCAGTTTTAATAGTGTATTAGCAATTGTTCTCATTTCAAGTTAGTATTGTTCTGGGTCCTGTTAGCCAACCCAATTGTTTAGACAAGCAAGAACTAGCCTAAGAATTGACTCAGAAGAGGAGGGAGCATAATGGTCCACAAATACATTGGGTGCCATTATAAAAGTGGTATTTACTGCCCTGTGGTATTTATGGTATTCCCTGCACTTGGAATGGTAAATTTAACTGTGGTAAATGTCCAGTTTCTAGTGTGCTCAGCGTATTTGAAGAGTGAAAACATGAAGGATGGAGAGGAATTCTGCAGGGTGGTACATGGCAATACACTGCCATGTTCCACCCAAAATAGGTCTTAATTGTAACTAGGAATATTGGGGTGAAATTTAAACTATTAGGGAAAACTCCCTGACAGTGAGCTGCATTCAGATTGCCCAAGAATGCGGCTCCATGTTATTTTAGAACATTTAAATAAGAGTGGATGAAACACTAGCAGGTGCCCTGGAAGGAGCAGCCTTGTGATGGCAGGAAGAACTAAACCGCTTGACTTTATTTGCATCCCTGTGTATCTAAGGGTACGTCTACACTACGAAATTAGTTCGAATTTATAGAAGCCGGTTTTATTGAAATCGGTTGTATACAGCCGATTGTGTGTGTCCACACAATAAAATGCTCTAGGTGCTCTAGTCGGCGGACCGCGTCCACAGTACAAGGCTAGCGTCGACTTCCAGAGCATTGCACTATGGGTAGCTATCCCACAGCTATCCCACAGTTCCCGCAGTCTCCGCCGCCCCTTTGAATTCTGGGTTGAGATCCCAATGCCCGGATGATGCAAAACAGTGTCGCGGGCGGTTCTGGGTACATGTCGTCAGGCCCCTCCCTCCCCCGTCACAGCAACGGCAGACAATAGATTCGCGCCTCTTTACCTGGGTTACCTGAGTTACCTGTGCAGACAACATGGAGCCCGCTCAGCTGAGCTCACCGTCACCATATGTCCTCTGGGTGTCGGCAGACGTGGGACTGCATTGCTGCACAGCAGCAGCTGCTAACTGCCTTTTGGCGGTAGACGGTGCAGTAGACTGGTAGCCTTCATCGGCGATCTGGGTGCTGGCAGCCGTGGGGCTTGCCTTTTGGCAGTAAATGGTGTATTACGACTATTAGCCGTCCTATTACAAGTCGGGTCATCGCACATTAGCAGAGTCTTCCCCGAGCAGCCGATTGTGCAATAGGCCTGAAGACCATCGTCATACGCCGCCCCGTATTTGCTGCCAAGCACCCAGAAAGATGCCGAGGGCTATCAGTCACGCTGCACCGTCGTCTTAAGATGTAAAAAATAGATTTGCTCTGTATTCATTTGCTTCCCCCTCCCTCCGTCAAATCAACGGCCTGCTAAGCCCAGGGTTTTCAGTTTAATCTTTGGGGGGAACATTCTGTGTGACAGTTGTTTGTGTTTCTCCCTGATGCACAGCCACCGTTCTTGATTTTAATTCCCTGTGCCTGTACGCCATGTCGTCACTCGGCCCCCCTCCCTCCTTCCCCTAGTCCGTCAGATACTACGTTTGCGCCACAGCTCAGAGAGCCGAGAAGCGGTTCGCGCCTTTTCTTTGAATTCTGGGTTGAGATCCCAATGCCCGGATGATGCAAAACAGTGTCGCGGGCGGTTCTGGGTACATGTCGTCAGGCCCCTCCCCCCTCGTCACAGCAACGCAGACAATAGATTCGCGCCTTTTTACCTGGGTTACCTGTGCAGACAACATATCACGGCAAGCATGGAGCCCGCTCAGCTCAGCTGAGCTCACCGTCACCATATGTCCTCTGGGTGCTGGCAGACGTGGGACTGCATTGCTACACAGCAGCAGCTGCTAACTGCCTTTTGGCGGTAGACGGTGTAGCATGAGTGATAGCCATGGGGCTGGCAGCCGTAGGGCTGCATTGCACCAGCCCCTTGCCAGGCGATGGTATATTATGACTGGTATCCGTCGTCATCGTATTGGTGTGGCTGTCAATCATGGCCACCTGGGCAGACATGCTACTGTTTCGATGATGATGGCTACCAGTCGTAATATACTATTTTCTGCCAATTGCCCAGTATTGTCTGCTAAGCACCCAGAAGAGGCCGAGGGCGATGCTGGGTGCTGGCGGACGTGGGGCTGGCAGACGTGGGGCTGCATTGCTACACAGCAGCAGCCCCTTGCCTTTTGGCAGATGATGGTATTTTATGATTGGTATCCGTCATCGTCGTACTGGTATGGCTGTCACTCATGCTGCACCGTCGGCTGCCACCTTAAGATGTAAAAAATAGATTTGTTCTGTATTCATATGCTTCCCCTTCCTCCGTGAAATCAATGGCCTGCTAAGCCCAGGGTTTTCATTTTAATCTTTGGGGGGACCATTCTGTGTGACAGTTGTTTGTGTTTCTCCCTGTTCCTGTACCTGTACGCCATGTCGTCACTCGGCCCTCCCTCCCTCCCGCCCTCCCTCCTTCTCCTGGTCCATCAGATACTACTTTCGCGCCTTTTTTCTGACCAGGCGCCATAGCTAGCACTGGGATCATGGAGCCCGCTCAGATCACCGCGGCAATTATGAGCACTATGAACACCACGCGCATTGTCCTGGAGTATATGCAGAGCCAGGACATGCCAAGGCGAAACCCGGACCAGGCGAGGAGGCGATTGCAGCACGGCGACGAGAGTGATGAGGAAATTGACATGGACATAGACCTCTCACAAGGCACAGGCACCAGCAATGTGGAAATCATGGTGTCACTGGGGCAGGTTGATGCCGTGGAACGCCGATTCTGGGCCCGGGAAACAAGCACAGACTGGTGGGACCGCATCGTGCTGCAGGTATGGGACGATTCCCAGTGGCTGCGAAACTTTCGCATGCGTAAGGGCACTTTCATGGAACTTTGTGACTTGCTGTCCCCTGCCCTGAAACGCCAGGATACCAAGATGAGAGCAGCCCTCACAGTTGAGAAGCGAGTGGCGATAGCCCTGTGGAAGCTTGCAACGCCAGACAGCTACCGGTCAGTCGGGAATCAATTTGGAGTGGGCAAATCTACAGTGGGGGCTGCTGTGATCCAATTTGCCAGGGCAATGAAAGACCTGGTGATAGCAAGGGTAGTGACTCTGGGCAACGTGCAGTCAATAGTGGATGGTTTTGCTGAAATGGGATTCCCAAACTGTGGCGGGGCCATAGACGGAACCCATATCCCTATCTTGTCACCGGAGCACCAAGCCACCGACTACATAAACCGCAAGGGGTACTTTTCAATGCTGCTGCAAGCCCTGGTGGATCACAAGGGACGTTTCACCAACATCAACGTGGGATGGCCGGGAAAGGTACATGATGCTCGCGTCTTCAGGAACTCTGCTCTGTTTCGAAAGCTGGAGGAAGGGACTTTCTTCCCGGACCAGAAAGTGACCATTGGGGATGTTGAAATGCCTATCGTGATCCTTGGGGACCCAGCCTACCCCTTAATGCCATGGCTCATGAAGCCGTACACAGGCAGCCTGGACAGGAGTCAGGACCTGTTCAACTACAGGCTGAGCAAGTGCCGAATGGTGGTGGAATGTGCATTTGGACGTTTAAAAGCGCGCTGGCGCAGCTTACTGACTCGCTCAGACCTCAGCGAAAAGAATATCCCCATTGTTATTGCTACTTGCTGTGCGCTCCACAATATCTGTGAGAGTAAGGGGGAGACCTTTATGGCGGGGTGGGAGGTTGAGGCAACTCGCCTGGCCGCTGATTACGCGCAGCCAGACACCAGGGCGGTTAGAGGAGCACAGCAGGGCGCGGTGCGCATCAGAGAAGCTTTGAAAACGAGTTTTGTGACTGGCCAGGCTACTGTGTGAAACTTCTGTTTGTTTCTCCTTGATGAACCCTCCAAACCCCCCCCACCGACCCGGTTCACTCTACTTCCCTGTAAACCAACCACCCCACCCCACCCTCCCCTCCCGCTTGCAGAGGCAATAAAGTCATTTTTTTTTAACATTCATGCATTCTTTATTAGTTCCTTACAGAGGTAGGGGGATAATTGCCAAGGTAGCCTGGGATGGGTGGGGGAGGAGGGATGGAAAAGGACACACTGCATTTTAAAACTTTAACTCTTATTGAAGGCCAGCCTTCTGATGCTTGGGCGATCATCTGGGGTGGAGTGACTGGGTGGACGGAGGCCCCCCCACCGTGTTCTTGGGCGTCTGGGTGAGGAGGCTATGGAACTTGGGGAGGAGGGCTGTTGGTTACACAGGGGCTGTAGCGGCGGTCTCTGCTCCTGCTGCCTTTCCTGCAACTCAACCATACGCTCGAGCATATCAGTTTGATGCTCCAGCAGACGGAGCATTGCCTCTTGCCGTCTGTCTGCAAGCTGACGCCACCTATCGTCTTCAGCCCGCCACTTGCTCTGTTCTTCCCGCGATTCAGCCCGCCACCTCTCCTCTCGTTCATATTGGGCTTTTCTCATCTCCGTCATTGACTGCCTCCACGCATTCTGCTGTGCTCTATCAGCCTGGGCGGACATCTGCAGCTCCGTGAACATCTCGTCCCTCGTCCTACGTTTTCTCTTTCTAATGTTCACGAGCCTCTGCGAAGGAGAAACATTTGCAGCTGGCGGAGGAGAAGGGAGAGGTGGTTAAAAAAGACACATTTTAGAGAACAATGGGTACACTCTTTCATTACAAGGTCGCATATTTCGGCTTGCAGGCAGCCATCGTAGGCCACAGTGTTTTGGCTTTTTTAACCTTCTTAACATGCGGGAAAGGTTGCAAACAGCAGCGCATTTCCCATATCAAGGATGAATTGGGTTGTCCATTTAAAATGGGGTTTCAATGTAAAAGGAGTGGCTGCGGTTTCCCGGTTAACATGCGGCACAAACACAAGTAAACCCCCCCGCCCCACACACACACACGATTCTCTGGGATGATCACTTCACCCCTCCCCCCACCGCGTGGTTAACAGCGGGGAACATTTCTGGTCAGAAGAGCAGGAACGGGCGCCTCTGAATGTCCCCTTAATAAAATCACCCCATTTCAACCAGGAGAGCTTTCTGGAGATGTCCCTGGAGGATTTCCGCTCCATCCCCATACACGTTAACAGACTTTTCCAGTAGATGTACTGGCCGCGATTGCCAGGGCAAAGTAATCATTAAACACGCTTGCTTTTTTTTTGTAATGTTTACAAATAGTTACAAAGTTACACTCACCAGAGGTCTCCTGTGTGCCCTGAGGGTCTTGGGTGAGTTCGGGGGTTACTGGTTCCAGGTCCAGGGTCACAAACATATCCTGGCTGTTGGGGAAACCGGTTTCTCCGCTTCCTTGCTGCTGTGAGCTACCTACAGTACCTCCATCGTCATCATCCTCCTCGTTCCCCGAACCGTCTTCCCTGTGTGTTTCTCCAGTGAGAGAGTCATAGCACACGGTTGGGGTAGTGGTGGCTGCACCCCCTAGGATCGCATGCAGCTCCGCGTAGTAGCGGCAAGTTTGCGGCTCTGCCCCGGACCTTCCGTTTGCTTCTCTGGCTTTGTGGTAAGCTTGCCGTAGCTCCTTAATTTTCACGCGGCACTGCTGTGTGTCCCTGTTATGGCCTCGGTCCTTCATGGCCTTGGAGATCTTTTCTAATACTTTTCCATTTCTTTTACTGCTACGGAGTTCAGCTATCACTGCTTCATCTCCCCATATGGCGAGCAGATCTCGTACCTCCCGTTCGGTCCATGCTGGAGCTCTTTTGCGATCCTGGGAGGACTCCATCACGGTTACCTGTGCTGATGAGCTCTGCGGGGTCACCTGTGCTCTCCACGCTGGGCAAACAGGAAATGAAATTCAAACCTTCGCGGGTCTTTTCCTGTCTACCTGGTCAG
The DNA here is from genome assembly GCF_011386835.1 of Chrysemys picta bellii. NCBI lineage: Eukaryota > Metazoa > Chordata > Testudines > Emydidae > Chrysemys > Chrysemys picta. The sequence goes on from NC_088798.1 coordinate 99,150,004, forward strand.
TGCATCTGAGTTGAGAGTGCTGTCCAGAGCGGTCACAATGAAGCACTGTGGGATAGCTCCCGGAGGCCAATAACGTCGAATTCCGTCCACACTACCCCAATTCCGACCCGCAAAGACCGGTTTTATCGCTAATCCCCTCGTCAGAGGTGGTGTAAAGAAACCGGTTTAAAGGACCCTTTAAGTCGAAAGAAAGGGCTTCGTTGTGTGGACGTGTCCAGGCTTAATTCGGTTTAACGCCGCTAAAGTCGACCTAAACCCGTAGTGTAGACCAGGCCTAAGAGTAGGATAGAGCTGTTGATTAAGCTAATTCAGGGTTTAACAGGAACAACTGAAGGCTCTTTTCTTCTGTAATCAAAGCCTTCCCCGCCCCCACAATGACATGTTCATGACTCATATGGTTTTCTTTTCAGCTGGCCGATCTGATTATTATATCCATCTACACCACAGAGATTTTGCTGAAGTTTTATGTGGATCCCTTGAATTACTGGAGGAGTGGCTATAACCTGTTTGATGTTCTCATACTTCTCATTGCTTACCTCCCATATACCATTGACAAAAATGACATCAAACACTACAGAACATGGGACATAATTAATGGTTTCCAGGCACTCAAGATTCTGAAGCTTATCTCCTACAGCAGAGGCATGAGGGTAAATTGATTATCTATAATAACCGTGGAAACACACTTCTGATTTTTATATCCAGTCCATTACAACTGCACTTGTAAGCAGTCATGGGATAAGAGGGAAGGTTCTCTCATGGATTGGTAACTGGTTAAAAGATAGGAAACAAAGGGTAGGAATAAATGGTCAGTTTTCAGAATGGAGAGAGGTAAATAGTGGTGTTCCACAGGGGTCTGTGCTGGGCCCAGTCCTATTCAACATATTCATAAATGATCTGGAAAAAGGGGTCAACAGTGAGGTGGCAAAATTTGCAGATGATACAAAACTACTCAAGATAGTTAAGTCCCAGGCAGACTGCGAAGAGTTACAAAAGGATCTCTCAAAACTGGGTGACTGGGCAACAAAATGGCAAATGAAATTCAGTGTTGATAAATGCAAAGTAATTCACATTGGAAAACATAATCCCAACTATGCATATAAAATGATGGGGTCTAAATTAGCTGTTACCACTCAAGAAAGAAATCTTGGAGTCATTGTGGATAGTTCTCTGAAAACATCCACTCAATGTGCGGTGGCAGTCAAAAAAGCAAACAGAATGATGGGAATCATTAAGAAAGGGATAGATAATAAGACAGAAAATATCATATTGCCTCTATATAAATCGATGGTACACCCTCATCTTGAATACTGCATGCAGATGTGGTTGCCCCTGCTCAAAAAAGATATATTGGACTTGGAAAAGGTTCAGAAAAGGGCAACAAAAATGATTAGGGGCGTAGAACTGCTGCCGTCTGAGGTGAGATTAATAAGACTGGGACTTTTCAGCTTGGAAAAGAGATGACTAAGGGGGGACATGATAGAGGTCTATAAAATCATGACTGGTGTGGAAAAAATAAATAAGGAAGTGTTATTTACTCCTCATAACACAAGAACTAGGGGCCACCAAATGAAATTAATAGGCAGCAGATTTAAAACAAACAAAAGGAAGTATTTTTTTCACACAACTCAGAGTCAACCTTTGGAACTCCTTGCCAGAGGATGTTGTGAAGGCCAAGACTATAACAGGGTTAAAAAAAGAACTAGATAAGTTCATGGAGGATAGGTCCATCAGTGGCAATTAGCTAGGATGGGCAGGGATGGTGTCCCTAGCCTCTGTTTGCCAGAAGCTGGGAATGGGCGACATGGGAGGGATCACTTGATGATTATCTGTTCTGTTCATTCCCTTTAGGGCACCTGGCACTGGCCACTGTCAGAAGACAGGATACTGGGCTAGATGGACCTTTGGTCTGACCCAGTATGGCCGTTCTTATGTTCACTTTCCTTTCTTTTGACTTAAGGTTTTTGTTTTCCAACATTTTTGTTGCTCTTTGGATCACATTCACCATAAATAACTGATGAGGGAACAGCGTAGGAAGAGCGGTCCATCATGCAGAAGGCCTAGGTTCCATTACCTAGCCTAGGTTGCTTTTTAATCCTAATTTCTGAAATGGCGCTGAACATGAATTATCCTGGGCGACTCGTGCAACTAAACTGTGTTCTGTATCAGTTGAGCTGCAGCCATTGCTGGTACCTGCTGTCAAAAGCAGGTAATTTTCTTAGTGTAGACAAAGCTTCATTGCCCGGAGCAGCGGGCAATGCTTAGGGAAGCATGCTCAGGGAGTGGTTGACGTTGCTCCATAAGGAGCCCAATCCAGTATTATAGGTCATTGTGATTTGTAATTATCCCCCCTCCTCTTAAATTTAGTGGAGTTTTCAGCAGAGGTTCTGCAGCCTTCTGACAGCATTCCATAGAATGCTAAAAGGGTCACTGCACTCGTTATTTAACAAAGGCAGGATAAACTGATGAGAGAGCATCCGCACACAAAGTCACTCTAGTTTAAGTAAATCGATGCAACTTTAGGTGTCGAGTAGGGCTTGGTCTCTAGTTAAAATGTATACCGGCATAGCTGTGTCAGTCAGGGGTGTGAAAATCCAATACCCCCTGACCAACAAACACAGCTATGGTGACAGAAGTGTGCTTGTGTAAACATAACTAACATCATTTGGGAAGGTGATGTTCCTATACTCACAGAAAAACTCCCTCCTGTTGGTGCATGCTGCATCTACATTAGGGGACTCTGCTGGCCTAGGGTTTTGTAGCGTAGAGCTAGCCTAGGTCTCAGTGATATGCTAATCCAATGCCTGTGACGTTTGTACTGGAAGTAAATGCAGGATTATGGCTCCACCAAATGAATCAGGCAGGAGTCTGAAGCGATTGTGGCTGCTTACAAAGGAGACAGCCTGTGTTTCTATAAACTTCCCAGTTTAAGATGCGCTCCTCTGCTTTGCTGCTGAGGGAGTGGGATAGAAGAATGAATCAGGACCGTCAGGAGAACTTCAGTGAAGCCTGAACAGACCACCTTCTTCGGGAGCCACCTGTCTAAAGAACCCCCTCCAAAGTAGCTTGATGAGAACTGAGTACAATTCAGCCTTAACAATTAGAAAAATCACCTATGGAATGCAAGCAATTTTTGTTAGTCCCTTGAGTGATCCTGGGTTTCACTGAATTTTGTTGTAATATAACTAACCCCTTTAGCGGCTATAGTTCGTGCTGCAGCACAGAGGTAGCTGTAACATTTGCAGTGTTCTCTGTATGTTAACAGTGTGTGCTGAGCCTTCTGGAATGATGTTGGTTGTTTCTTGAGTATGGTGCGGGGAGCTGAAGAAATTTAATATTTTTTAAAGTCCACAGCATGAACATTATTTGCTTTCTGCTTCTCCCATGTTCAGGAGAGATTTTCCTTTCCATTTTCATTTCACCACCGTGCTACGAATGGGAAAAAATAGCTATTAAAAAATAAGTCAGACATGCTATTTTAAACCATGAGTTTTTCTCTCAAGCACACCATTTCTTACTTAGTTTTCTCCGGACAACCCTGGAGGTTTATTTTTTAGTGGGGAGTTAATGTGGGTAGTGACTGCTCAGCCTGCATCTCTGCATGTAATTAATTGGTTGGGTAGCCCACCAGAAATGGAACATTTATGGGCATAAGGCTCTTATAATATTCACTTCTGAGCCTTCCTTCCTCTAGTTTGGATAGTAAACTTCAGTGATTGCCAGACTTTTACATGTTACTTATTCACTGGAGCTGGAAAAGGGGACAAAATTGAGGTATGTGAAATAATGAGTGTGTCAGGTGCTGCTATTTATCCTTTCTGATAATACTAGAGCAGTGGCTCTCAAACTTTTGTACTGGTGACCCCTTTCACGTGGCAAGCCTCTGAGTGTGACACCCCTTATAAATTAAAAACACATTTTTATGTATTTAACACCATTATAAATGCTGGAGGCAAAGCGGGGTTTGGGGTGGAGGCTGACAGCTCGTGACCCCCCATGTAATAACCTCACAACCCCCTGAGGGGTCCAGACCCCCAGTTTGAGAACCCCTGTACTAGAGCAAGGAGAGCCTCAGCAAAATGAACAGCCATTTACATTTTCTAAAAGCTTTTTTATAAACAATGGTGGATGATTAACTTGCGGAACTCATTGCCACTGGATAGGAGTGAGACCAAGGTCTTACCAAGGTTTTAAAAAAATAAAATAAAATAATGTAAGGTAAAATTGGGCATCTAACTCACATTAGGCACCTAATCTGATTAGGCCCTTTTGAAACTCCCACTAGACACCTATTTGCAATTTTGGAAGCTTAAATAGCTTTGTAAATCTTGCCCTTAGGAACTTAAGTCCCATTGATTTATTGAAAGTCAATGGGACTTAAGTTCCTAAGTCTCTTAGGTACTTTTGAAAATTGTACTCTTGGGCATTTCTATGGATAAGAACATCCAGGGAATAGGATAAAAATGGATAAGGGCTGTAAATCCTCATGCTTCAGGGTATAAGGCTGCCACTTCCTATTCCAAGGCAATTAGAAAGATCCTTAATGAGCAAGTTATCCTGTAATTATCCATCATGATGTTTCTTGCATCCTCCTCTGAAGTATTTGGTACAGGCTGTTACTGGAGACAGGTTACTCAATGGACAATTGCTCTGATCCAGTCTGGCATTTCTTGTGTTCTTAGTGACCGAAACTCTCTGCTAAAAGAAATTCTTTGTAAAATATGTTACAATCTGCCCCAGTGAGCTTTGCTGAAGGGGTGGGAGGTTGTTTCTACCTATATGTGTATTATAATGAATTAATTGAAGTCTATATTAGCCTTTCACTGGGGAAACTGTATTTAATGCTGAAAACTCAAACATGTACCACATTCTTGGCACCACGTCCCTTTATTAATTAAAAAACTCTTTAAAACACACTGCCTTACACCTTGGGGCAATAAATTTCCACCTCGAGGAAATAATTTCCTTGCTGTATTCCATACAGAGCAGTTCTGTTAGCTGTGATCCCAGTCGTCGTATAGGCTCCATTTATCCTTATTTCAATTTGAAAATAAACTTTTTAAATGCTAGGTTGTTCCAAAAATCAACTTTTCTGCTTTTTTTAAAATGTATTTGGGATTAATTTCAGCATATTTACAGTTTAGGAAGACCATGAGCCCACAAAGCTGCGTCTTAAGAGCAGAAGCACAGAGGACCTGTTATGGATTTCTGAAGGTGTACAGGAACCTCAGGATGTGCCATAGAAACTGAAAATTATTTGATGCTTCTATACAAGGGGCACTTGCCAGACTGCAATCACCAATGGCATTTTATGGCTCTCTTGTTACCTTCAGCTGTAGGTGATTGTCGTTTTTTAGGATCAAGTGCACAACCCGCATTTGCGGAACACCATGACATACCTTGGTAAAAATGTCATATGTTTTTTTGTGTAAATGGCTTTTGTTCCTACTCCCAGACACAGATACAAGAATAAAATCAGGCATTGAGTGCTTGGGACAATCAGGATTCAGGTGATGGCTAGGTTTCCGTGGACAAAAGATGAAGGTGACCAGTGTGGGTTACATTAGAAGAAGCAGTGTCTGTACCCAGATTTCTGAAATGTGTCATGCTTTATGTCTGTTGTTAGCAGCACTCTACAAAGTGTTCCTTCCTGTAAGAAAGGGCGCTCAGCTTCTATGGGTAGGTCTACACTTACCTCCGGGTCCGGCGGTAAGCAATCGATCTTCTGGGATCGATTTATCGCGTCTTGTCTAGACGCGATAAATCAATCCCGGATCGATCCCGGAAGTGCTCGCCGTCGATGCCGGTACTCCAGCTTGGCGAGAGGAGTACGCGGCATCGACGGGGGAGCCTGCCTGCCGCGTCTGGACCCGCGGTAAGTTCGAACTAAGGTACTTTGAATTCAGCTACGTTATTAACGTAGCTGCATTTGCGTACCTTAGTTCGAAATGGGGGGTTAGGCCTATGTTCTATAGCCACAAGATGTTGACATGATTTCATGCACCTAAGCAGCTCTGACCTTCCATCCAGTAGAGGGCGGTAGTGTTTACGTGCAGGCGGGAAGAATCCTAGGGAGTTGCATAAATTATAGATGGGACTGGTAGCACTGCCTATTATTCAGGTTGCCTGATACTTCCCATTATAACAGTGGTTCTCAACCTTTCCAGACTGCTGTACCCCTTTTAGGAGTCTGATTTGTCTTGTGTGCCCCCAAGTTATACCTCACTTAAAAACTACTTGCTTACAAAATCAGACGTAAAAATACAAAAGTATCACAACACACTATTACTATTACTTTCTCTTTTTACCATATACTTATAAAAATAAATCATTTGGAATATAAATATTGTACTTATATTAAAGTGTATAGTATATAGAGAAGTATAAACAAGTCATTGTATGAAATTTTAGTTTGTACTGTCTTTGCTAGTGCTTTTTATGTAGCCTGTGGTAAAACTAGGCACATATTTAGATGAGTTGATGTACCCCCTGGAAGACCTCTGCTTATCCCATGGGTATGTGTACCCCTGGTTGAGAACCACTGCATTCTAAGACCCCATTTTCAGTTGATTACAGTATAACTTTGCCAAACTTCAGCCATTCAGGCTGAAATTTTGCATGTTGGCAGTCTGCCTCAAGCTAAATATTTTTGAAAACTTCAGCCAAAATGTGTCTGCCATTTCCAAGAACAAGGCTAGGGAAAATATATCGTTTTGCTCATGCTAAAAAACTCCGGCAATCTCTTCTTTGAAAAGCTCTAGTGCTCCTATGCTTTTGAGCGAGGGCTGTATACAGGGCCGGCTCTAGGCACCAGGCACCCAAGCACATGCTCGGGGCGGCACCTGGTAAGGGGTGGCGGGGGGAGTGCGGCGCGGCATTCCGCTGCGCAGCGCTGGGGGGGCGGGCTCCGGTTGCGCGGGGCTCGGCGAGGGGGCAGCGCGGGCGCGGTGCTGGAAGGGGGTTCCAGCGGTGCTCGGCAGGGGGTGGGGGCAGGCTCCAGCAGCGCGGGGCTCGGCACTCGGGGGGGGGTGCGGCGCGGGTGCGGCGCTGGAGGGGGTTTCCGGCGGCGCTTGGCAGGGGGCGGGGGTGGGCTCCGGCGGCGGAGGGCGTCGCGGGGCTCGGCGCTCGGGGGGGGGGGGGTTTCCGGCGGCGCTCGGCACGGGGGAGGGGGGGTGGGCTCCGGCGCTCGGCGGGGGGGTGGCTTGGGGGGGCGGCACTCTGGGGGGGGGGTTCCGGTGGCGCTCGGCGGGGGGGCGGCGTGGCGCTCGGCTGGGGGGGGGCGGCGTGGCCCGGCGCTCGGTGGGGGGGCGGCGTGGAGCTTTTTTTTGCTGCTTGGGGCAGCAAAAAAGCTAGAGCCGGCCCTGGCTGTATATTTAGTGTGATGGTGGCCTTTATGACAGAGATGAGTCTTTTGCTGTGCCCATGAAATTCTGCCCAAATTATAAGACTTTCTTTGCATATTCTCAGTAGAGATTTCATAGATTTTAGCAGCTAAAAACTCCAAATCTTCACTGAGCAAGCTCCATCCCTTCACAGGTCCTATGTGTGATCGGACTTTGCATGCTCTACCCGCACAGAGTGACTGAGTCCAGGGCGATAGGGGCTCAGAAGGACTTTCCCTGTAATGGTTGCTCCCAGCTGCTCCAGACCAGGGTGGGTCCGGGCATTGGAATTGAGATCAGGGAGCCTGTCTTTCCTGTGTTCTCAATGACCCCTCCTCCCTCTCCCCTGCTGGCACACTGGCAGCGAAGAAGAGGGGACAAAACAGGACTTGGGGAGTGAAGGAGTAGATTAGACCAAGGAGTCTGGTGAGATGGGGACTGTGGGGAAGAGAAACTGGGACGGGGAATGGCTGGGCAAGGAGCCTGGATGGGGAACTGGTATCGGGGAAGAACTTGAGGGGGAGGGTAGGCTGGAACTGGTTGGGCAAGAAGACAGGAACTGGGAGCCAGTGAAGGAAATGCGGGGAGGGAATGGGAGTCTGTTGGCTGAGGGAGGAACATTGAGAGTGATGAGGCAGGGTGGGAGACTGGGACTGGCTGGTCAAGGAGACTAGGAACCATTGGAGCTCTAGTCTTTAATTACATCATCACATTCTATTTTTAACCCAGGACCTCTGCCTCATTCAGTGTGCGCGGCCCTCGGCCTTATTTACTGCACACTGTTCAAACCCTGCTCTGAAGACAGGATTATTGATTTCGTCATGGGCTTTTCTGTGGTGCTCATCACTACAGTATCTTGAGTGCTTAAGAATATAAGAACGTAAGAATGGCCGTACTGGGTCAGACCAAGGGTCCATCCAGCCCAGCATCCTGTCTGCTGACAGTGGCCAATGCCAGGTGCCCCAGAGGGAGCGAACCTAACAGGTAATGATCAAGTGATCTCTCTCCTGCCATCCATCTCCACCTTCTGACAAACAGAGCCTAGGGACACCATTCCTTACCCATCCTGGCTAATAGCCATTAATGGACTTAACCTCCATGAATTTATCTAGTTCTCTTTTAAACCCTGCTATAGTCCTGGCCTTCACAACCTCCTCAGGCAAGGAGTTCTACAGGTTGACTGTGCTTCACAAACAATCCCCTGTGAGGTGACGGGGTGGCGTTATCCCCATTGCGCAGACGGGGAACCGAGGCACAGACCGATTAGGTAAAAAGTTTCCACTAATTTTGGGGGTCTAAACTGAGACCTCTAGGTCCTGAAATTCCATGGTATTTAATATTATCTAGCACTTCATATGTTCAAAGCACAACATCCCATTGACCAGTTGCAACTGTGAGTGCTCAGCACTTCTGCAAATCAAATCCTAGGTATCAAGTTTGACATAGAAAATGCGGGACGCACTATAAGTAACCATCTGTGAAAAGTTTGGTTTAAGTGATTTCTCAGCATCCCACAGAAAGTCTGTGGCAGAGACAGGGATAGAATCCAATTTTCCAGGGCAGAATTCAACTGCTTTAACTATGAGATCATCCTTTTTCTTCCTGCAATCCTTTGCCTCATTCACTTCACACCTTCCAACTTGTGCAACAGATAAATCAGGGGTCTTACAGACAACAGCCTCTTTTACTACACAGCCCTGATTCATTGCCAGAGCAGGCCCATCCTGTGCACTGAATGAGGCAGGGGTCCTATAGAAAAAATACTTTGTGGTCATGTAGTTAAGACTGTCATAATGTGTACACACAAAGGGGCCTAATTAAGGTTATGCAGGCAATCTTAACTTTGGCTTTTCCTAACTTCTGAGTGCTTGCATTTGCAACCTTAATAAAGCTCTTTCTTTATATATATTAATACAGATATATCTTCAAGCATTTTTATGTTGCAGATTGCTTGAAAGTATCTTATAGCTGAATATTGTGTTACTTTTCTCAGATTAAAAAAACAAGGTTGTTTTAACCTTATTGGGCTTTAAATACATTATTCTCTTCCTCTGATTCATACTCAGGAAAAAGCAAAATGGAATTCTTTTTAGTGTATGGTGTATGACCAATGTTTAGGGCTTTGTAGATAATGACCAGCACTTCAATTTGCAACCAGGAGTAATTAGCAACTAGTGCAGAGACAGCAATGCAGAATATTGTTTGCTCTTCTTTACTTAAAAGGTGAAGTAGCAGCATTCTGCACTAGCTGAGGCTTTTCAGTGGCTGCAGCAGGATGGCAGGGCTCTGTCAGCAAATAGTAGAGCCCTACATGAAACAGTTGATGGTCTGCTGACTCATTGTGGTAGATGCATCCAGGTAGAACAGCGGTGGGAGTGGCTCTCTAGAAATTGGGAATTAGTGGAGATCCTGGAGGGAATCTTTAGGAAAAGCCAAGGTCAGGGAAGAAGCTCAGACTGAGGTTTATGATGTGTTCTTCTTTTTGTTACCCATAAAGCCAAACTGCACAAAAGAAGTGAGTTTGGACCTTAACTCCAGGTCTGTGTAGCCTGTTGACACAGCATTTAAAACAACAGTAGCGGGTCTATGCTATCTCTCTCACCATTGCTATCATTGTTGGAGCTGCCACAGTCAAAAATTTTAGGGAAAAAGGCTAGTGTAGATGCTGCCCTCATATAAAAAAGGTCCAGCATCTTGTCACATCTGACCTGGATGGAAGCTAGCTGCATGAAACTCAGTCCATATAAAATGGAGGTGATGCCTAGTGCCAGAAGGAAACATCTGGAGGAATTAGCCAGAGTGCGACTGCTTCCTAAATTATTGATGTGAGTATATATTTCTTAGGGCAGACAAGGTTTAGGAAAACCTGGAACTATCCACCTGATTGCAGGGGAAATCCTTAATCCATCATAACAAGATTAACTGTTTGGCAATCATAGGGGATTGGAAAGTACATCTTACGTTAGCTTTGCACAAACCTCTTTACCAGGAAGTGCCACCTCAACAGATCAACTGTGTAGATCATGGAGTTTTAACTTGAGATGCTTGAGACATTGTCTAAAAAGGAGTTGATAAATGGATATTCCCTGAACCAGTGCACTGCATGAGATCCTCTGGCATTAGCACATTTGTCATAATCAGGGGAAATCATCAAATCCATTCATTAGCTAGAGTCTGGAGTAATATAACGTTGGTGCAAGAGGCTGTGTGTAGTTTTCTGCAACCTAGAGTTATTAGAAATGTTTGCAATTTGGCAGAGATCCATTACCAATGGTCTGACTTAAGCTGTATTCCCAAATCAGTACACATCAGTTCCTAAGAGCGCCTGGTGTACATATTGGTGTCATCCGTAGGATTTGTTCTGTCTCTCAGGCTGTTCCTGCCTAGTGAACCCTTGGTTTTCAATGATTTCTTAACAAGTGCAATACACAGGAGTTACCATAGTGGAAAAGACCATTGGCCTATCCGACACCCTGATTCTGATCAAGCACTATTGGACGCATCTAGTCACCTATACATTGATGATAGGGATGGGAATTTCTTCCTGACCCCAGTTCATGAGCAGACTCTACACTGAAGCATGAGGATTAATAGCTTTTGTAATTTTTATCCAACTAATTTAATACAAATGTTCTTCTTACAAAATGTGTAATCTTTTATGAACATAAAATATTGTGCAGCAGTGAACCCAACAAGGTAATTAAAATAGGTGTGAAAAATTGTCTTTTTTAAATGTGCTCCTTTTAAATTGATTGAGTGCCCTTGGTTGTTTTAAAGGACACCACAAAGCTCCTTAATTTTTCATCTTTCCACTTATTTGTACATTTGTCCTGCTTAATAGTAGAATAAACAAAATGAGTGGTATATGCATTGTGGACTGCACGGCTGTTAGCTAGAAAATATGGAAGGAGGGATGGTGTGATCTTGACTGTCTAGCAGCTGGACTCTTGAGATGATAATGAATAATACTCGATACTTCTATAGTGCCTTTCGTTCCAAGACCACAAAGCATTTAAACATGAATGAATGAAGATTTACAACACCCTATCCTAAGGTGTAACGGGGAGTCAGTGACTGAGTTAGGAATAGAACCTCTAATTCCATGGTCCCTGTCCCAGGCTCTCACCTGAAGGCAATACTTCCTTATTGCTGACAAGTAAAAAGGACTCTCCTGTAGTTTGAGGAAGAACTGTGCCTGTAATGGCCACACATGATCAGGACCTTGGTGTTTTCAGTGTCTCACTACATAGACAGGCCATCTCCCACAGCGCAGAACCCTGGGGGATTGGCTCAGAACAGGCTCAAAGGGAAGAGTGCCACCTGCTGAATCACGGCTTTCTGTGAATTAAACAAGCATTTTCTTTCATTTAGAACTGCTTGTCTCCGCTCTAAACTGCACACGTTTGTTTTTCTCTATTGCAGAGTTTGATAACAGCTCTAGGCCAGACTGTGAAGACTGTGATCTACGTCCTTGTCTTGCTGTTCCTGTTAATGTTTATCTTTGCCATTTTGGGTTACGGATTGTACGGAGACCCTGAAACCGGAGACAGTAAAAACTGGGGCAACCTAGCATCTGCCCTTTTCACGCTCTTCTGTTTAGTAACGGTAATTTCTGCTGTCCTTTCCATTTGATGTCTGCCTGTTATAGAAACTAGTGTAAGTAACCATTACCTCTGATTTTGGTCGGGATGTTGGGGAAGTCATTTAATTAAACTGTGATTGTTCTCAGCATTAAAGGTGGTGGGAGCTGTTCCCTGGGTTTTATTTAATGTCAGATGGTTGTGAAAATTCAGCTTGATGGATAGATTCATTTTTCTGGTATTAAAGACTCAGGGCGAAAGTTTGCTGCTGAGCTGACAGCAATGGGATATTTAGTAGCTTTCATATGGCATCTGAGTCTGGAACTCTAAGCAACTGGGGGAAAACAGAGCTCAGATTAAAAAAGAGAGAATGAGAGAGAGATTTAATCTGGTCTGTGAGGCAAGCTGTGGTTTGGAACTAACTGATCAGAGATTCAATGCATTTGCAGGTTGACGGCTGGACGGACTTTCAGGATGAATTGGACCAATATGGTTTTAGTGCTAGCCGAGCCTTCACAATAGTGTTCATCTTGCTGGGGTTCTTTTTGTTTTTCAATATGTCTATTGGAGTTGTGATTATGAATATCCAGGTAAGTTGGGTTTCCCTTATTTTTTGTGTGTGACTAACTACGGGGCCATTTGTCTGAAAACTAGTGTGTGCACCTTTTGAAAGCTGGCTTTTTGACACAGCTGGAGACCGAAGTCCTCTGTCCACTGCACAGGAACAAAATACCTTCCCCACATAGCCCTGCTGGTTTGCCTCAGACCAGAAGGGAGCATCTTCAGGGGAGAATGGTAGTGAACTCACTGTTCCCATTTAGGGTCAGTCTTAGGCATAAGTACAACAGGGAGCTGTACAGTGCCCTGGCCCTTGTCTGTGTCATGCAGAGACAAACAGAGCTAGCCAGAAACTCTCCATCCTCTCCTGTCCTTCCAGTCCTATCAGCTGCCAACACCTCCCATATATGAGCATAAGGGAAATTTGCCTGAAGCTCCACACACTGCAACAAGGCCCATCAGAACGAAGGGGAAATTTGTGTCTATTTAAATCCATGGCCTACTGCAGGGTTTCTTGCAGCTTTCCCTGAAGCATCTGGTACAGGCCACTGCTGGAAACAGGATACTGACCTAAACAGACCGCTGCTCCAATTTGTTATGACCATTCCTATGTTCCTGGGTCATCCCGGGTGAAACTGTTAGCAAGGGTGCCAAGTGTGAGGTGGAAATCTGCTGGACTGACCCTACCAAACTCAGCAGGTGGTAACAGCTTTGTTGCTACCAGTTTGGGCTTGATTTAGATCAGTGACTTAAAGGCGAAAGTGTCTCTGATTAATTGCCTGAGTCATCCGGTTAAGAGCATTTAACATACCCTGTTTTGATATTTATAGGATTCCACTCAGAATTATGAACGAGAGCTTAAAGCAGAAAAACAAGCTGCTCTTCGGGCAAAAAAACAGGCCATATTACAAAGACAACAGGAAGAAGTAAACAGGCTAATGCACCAGCAGGTAGATGCACTGAATTGTATGTACTTGAAGTTTATTGAACAGCATAAATATTACAAACATATGTAAGATACAGTTTAGTGATGCAAGACAGCATAGAGTTATCTTCAGTATAGGACTTTATAGTCATTTCTCTCACAGAAGCAATTTTCTAAGCTTTTTCACCTTTAGAAATAAGCCAGGCCATGGACCTTCATCTGTATCCTTTTATAAGTTTGCGTGTCTGTTTGCCTGTATATATATGTGTGTATATACAGATTTCATTTTGAATCTTCTATGTAAGAAAAAAATGTCAGAGTGGAAAACTCCCCATAATATTTAAAATGATAATTTCCTAAACGGATTCCCATTGCTGTTTTTTTCTGAAATATTTCTGCATTGTTCCAATGTTATTAAATGTAGGTCAGTTTGTATTGTAATGGTATCTCAGTGCTGTGCATATATTCCTCAGTAACCATATGTTTATTTTGATTTGTTATGTTCTATAGGCAGTATTTAGAAACCCACTAAAATCAGGTCACAGGCACCTTTCAAAGATGACGTAGGTTATGTCTACGCCAGTGGTTCCCAAACTTGTTCCGCCGCTTGTGCAGGGAAAGCCCCTGGTGGGCCGGGCCGGTTTGTTTACCTGCCGCGTCCGAAGGTTCGGCCGATCGTGGCTCCCAGTGGCCGTGGTTCGCTGCTCCAGGCCAGTGGGAACCGCTGGAAGCAGCGGCCAGTACATCCCTCGGCCTGTGCCGCTTCCAGCAGCTCCCATTGGCCTGGAGCAGCGAACTGCGGCCCCTGGGAGCCGCGATCGGCCGAACCTGCGGACACGGCAGGTAAACAAACCGGCCTGGCCCGCCAGAGGCTTTCCGCGCACAAGCAGCGGAACAAGTTTGGGAACCACTGGTCTACACTGTCCCACAGATTGGACTACAGAGGATATGAGTAGCAGTGCACTCCGAAGTGCTGCATTGTAACCCTCTCATGTGGGTGCTGTGGGTGCGAACTTGAAGGTTCCTAGTTTGCATTAGTGTAGTCCTGTTTGAAGAGGACTACTTTTCCGTGAACTAGGAACCTTTTAGTTTGTGGTGTGTCCCCCGGGGGAGGTACAGTGCAGCACTCTGGTGTGCACTGCTATTCACATTCCCATAATCTGAGTTGTGGGGCAGTGTAGACAAACCCTTACTCAAAATCAGCTTTCTTCCAGTTCTTTAAGTGGGAATATAATTTTCCTTGTCTAACACTCTGTCCATTACATTTATCTAAAGTCTGTTTTTGTGAACGTGAAATTCATGTAATGGATAATTTTGATTTTTTTACTCTGACAATTTTTGAAAATGAAGCTGATTTGATATAATTGTAAATACACCGCTACCTCGATATAATGCGACCCGATATAACACGAATTCGGATATAACGCAGTAAAGCAGTGCTCCGGGGGGGGGAGGCTGCGCACTCTGGTGGATCAAAGAAAGTTCGATATAATGCGGTTTCACCTATAACGCGGTAAGATTTTTAGGCTCCCGAGGACAGCGTTATATCGAGGTAGAGGTGTACTGCTACTTCAGTGTAGATGATTGGAATAATCTGACTGCCTGTCCCCTGCCATCCCTTCTGTTCATTCTCATTATTATCAGGTATAATTTAAATGCAATGCTGACAGACCCTGGGCATCGGTGGGCGGGATCGAACCTGGGACCTCATCTCTCTCTGTCTTGTGGTCTCGGTGCTACTAGATGGGACAGAACACCACACCCAGGAGGTGTGTGGGTTACATAAACAGCTCAGTATGGCTCAGTTGCTGGTGCTCTAACCTTTCGGCTAGAAAGTCATTGATTCAAGTTCTGATTCAAATGACTGATTTAAGGTTAATGATTTCAGTTCCATCCACTGGTGATGTAAACTATTATAGGAACAATCTCTTTGGATGAGACCCTGAATTGCCATCCCCTCTGCGGGATCTGGTAGTTGTTCATGTGCAAGACAAAGATCCTATGACACTTCTGAAAAGAAGTAACTTTGGCATCCTGGCCGATGTTCTCTCTAGGTATGTCTACACGGCAGCTGGGAGCGCCGCTTGAGGCTAGCAGGCTACAAATAGCTGTGTGCTTGTTGCTGCACTGGCAGAGGCTCGGACTCAGGGGGTCAGGTCAGTCTGAGCTCGGGTGGCCACATTCACACTTCTGTTTTTAGCGCGTTCGCTCAAGCTGAGCTAATGCTACCCTGTCTACTTGTGTTGGGAGGCTTGCTCCAAACTGCAGCTTAGACATATCCACTGGGTTTTAAAAACAAAAGTTATATGGCCAAATTTCCAGCCCTTCTTCCAGTTTTGAACACCCCTTTTCAATGCTCATGAAACCAGGCACTCCTCATGCATGTTGCCAGAGCAATTGGCTGTGTGTGCAAAGCTGGGTGTGCAAAACTGGAGGTCAGGGTTGAAAGCTCTGGGTAAGTTATTGTTGAGGCCTAAGGCTCCACCTGTCTCCATGGTCCCTGCACTGCTATCATCTTTCATAAAGCTCCTTAAGATACCTGGAGAACGAAAATCCCTGTATAAAACCCCCATTCTGTTTTGATAATGTGTTTCCCTGGGATATTTTTTCACATTAGAAAACCAGTGAATATAAAACCTTCAGTGAATTGGTGGAGGACTTTAAAAAGACATTACATCATTCTGATCCTATGGTCTTAGAAGATTTTTGTGCCAGTATCCCATTTATTGATCTTTATTTGACATCCCTCGATCTTCAAGATAACACAGTTTATAGGTAGGTAACGTAGGTGTAAAGAAACCGAGACCAAGATGCTAGAAATCTTAAAAATGTGCATTTGAGTTGTTGTTTTCTTTCTTTGGATTAAATACTGGCCATCCCTTTGGCATTGTTACTGGAGAGTCTGTGACCAACTAGTCTCCTTGGGTGAAAGATCTCTGAATGGACTGTGTGGGCACAGTTAAAGACATTTGATCTTACTGAAGCTGATGGTCAGTGTTTGCAGGCCAAAGCTTACAGAAGCTTTGATAGGCTGTTGCTAAAGTCCAGCAGTCTTGGATATTCCATGGACGGTTAAATCTGGGTCATGAATGGCACTTTGGTAGCACTGACCTTCCCCTCATATTTGCAGATCTCTTGCTCTAGGTTCTGAGGTCTGCTGCAGATGATGGTGCTTCTCTGTTCTATGCACAGGGGCGGCTCCAAGCACCAGCGCAGCAAGCATGTGCCTGGGGTGGCAAGCCGTGGGGGGCGGCCTGCTGGTTGCTGTGAGGGCGGCCATCAGGCTGCCTTCGGCGGCATGCCTGTGGGAGGTCCGCCGGCTTTAGTGGTAATTTGGTGGCAGGGACGCTGAAGGCACGGCACCGGCGGACCTCCCATAGGCATGCCGCCGAATCCACGTTACCAGCAGACCGCCTGCAGGCGTGCCACCGAAAGCCGCCTGACTGCCGTGCTTGGGGCGGCAAAAACCATAGAGCCGCCCCTGTCTATGCCAACAGTACGTAGAGTGCTGATACTTATTTCTGGTACTAAGTGATTACAACAGAATGCCTTCTGACCCGGGCACAATGCTTTGCCATGCTAGGGATCTGAGTTTGCTCCTAACCTTGGTCTTTCATATTTGAGTCTGGGAGCTCTGCAAAGGCACTCCGGTAACAAAGCCATGTCTGTACATTCAGGTATTATGGTCTTTGGCTACACACATATGGAGCATAGGGCCTGGAATTCAGGAGCTTTTGCTCCAAAACTACTTGAGCTAAAGGACAGGTTTCAGAGTAGCAGCCGTGTTAGTCTGTATCCGCAAAAAGAACAGGAGTCCTTGTGGCACCTTAGAGACTAACAAATTTATTAGAGCATAAGCTTTCGTGGGCTACTTTGGATGCATCCGAAGAAGTGGGCAGTAGCCCACGAAAGCTTATGCTCTAATAAATGTGTTAGTCTCTAAGGTGCCACAAGTACTCCTGTTCTTTTTGAGCTATAGGAGAAGCTAGGAGATGAGAGTATCGTTAAGTAGCCCTCTTTATGAGACAGCCACAAAGTGATCCCAAACCCTTGAGCAGATTTGACATTCCAGTCAGTAGAGGGCAGAGGTACATGTGCACACTGGCCAATACATTTACAGGCTCTCCCACCAGCTCCCTGCCCTCCACCCCAGGAAAGAGTGTAAGGAAAGAGAGGAGTACCCCAGATGTCCCATGGCGAAGGCATGCAATGCTAATGATGAGATCTTGGAGGGAACTGATGTCCGACACTACTCTTTCATTGATGGGAAAGCTATCATGATGCGGTCCTGTGTGGGATGGAAGGAGTAGGAAATGGGAATACTCAGTACCCAGCAAGTGCAGAGGCCTCTATTAGGGAGGATGAAAAGAGAATGCACACACAAAATAATGCTAAAACCTAGAAAATTTTGACTGTATAACAGGACCTTATTTGTCATCTGTTACTACAGGAAGATTTGGATTTATCCAGTTATTGTTCCTTGTTCTTTTTATCTTGTTAAATGAACAGTGAAAAAGTCAGATTAGTTGAAGAGATGATAGTTCTACGTATACGTTTTTCACTCGGCTCTTCACATTTTCCATTACATTTGAATGCACTGAAATCATAATCTGATATTATTTCAGCCATGCGCTTGTTTTCTCCCTGTAGGTTACAAGAACTCTATTATGAACTAGTTGGCACATTGAACAGCATCTTGGAAGATGTAAGAGAAAAATCCGTGCTGCCCCCTGAGAAAGATATGAAGAGTTAAATGTTCTAGTGTAGAAAATGTGATGCTTTGCCATTGTAAAAAACATTGTTTAAAAACAGAGCATAAATATACATAAATAAAAATAACTCAGAGGAGATTTACTTCCCCCTTTGATAACTTACTATAGAGTGTCTCCTTATAATAATACTGCACACTAATGCAGTACCTTTGATAAGAGGCAGTGTGAACTAATGGATAGAATGTTTGCCTGGGATTCAGAAGGCCTGAGTTTTATTCTCAACTCTGTGACTAGCCTGCTGGGTAACCTAAGGCAAGTCACATCACTGCTCCATGCCTCGGTTTCCCCATCTGTAAAATGGAGATTATGATACTAACCTGCTTTGTAAAGCGCTTTGAGATCTACTGATGAAAAGCACTAGATAAGAACTGAGTGTTGTTGTTATTATTATTATTATTTATTTATATATTTAAGGACCTCAACATGCCTTATAAATATTGATTGATTTAGATATTATTGTGCATTTCCATTTTACAGATGGGGAAGCTGACAGGCAGAGAGATTTAAGGGCCTGAGGCTTTCTGGAAAGTTTGTGGCAAACTTGAGATTAGATCCCCATTCTCTTGACTCCCAGTCCAGTGCTTTAACTGCCAGATCATCCTTCTTGCCCTTATAATTCAAAGTATTCGTGAGCTAACGTAGGGACTATGCTAAACAAGAGGCATTTGAAACATACTAAAGAAATTGTCCATAATCTCTCTAAATGTAGCAGTTCATTTTAGTGATAGGACTCCAGTTAGAATATTGGCTGAACCTGTTTGGATTTGGCCCTCTGGAGTTTTTTAAACAAACACACCCACTGTGCTCTGCATTAACTCTTGAATATCTGAAGAGAGAGATGTAGCTGTTTCTCAATGCCATGCACTTTGTACTTATACAGGTAAGTGTAAGGTGGTTGACTGAAAAGTTGGCCTTTGGCTGTGATAACATTTTTCACACTTTTGCAAAGCCACTGGTGCAGTTCCACCTGCAGCAGTGATCGTGGGAGCCTGTGTGTTGATCAGCCGGTGGCGTTTTAGCACCATCTCACATAGACAGGGTTAAATGACGTGGTCGTAAAAATGCCTGCTAGCTGTTGATCTACACTAGCTACTATAGACACAGCCATCACAACTTGCTCAAGGCTGCACAGTGGCTGAGCTAGGAACAGATCTTAGAGATTCTAGATTCTACTATTTGTGTCTAGACGCACTCCCACTACGAAGGATTGCTAACCTGGAGCCAGTTACATTATCCTGGATCTGCACACTCTCACGTGCCCACGGTGAAGGCAGTTCATGGCCTAAGAGTACAGTTTAGTTTTCCCCATTTCTTTTGGGAAGAAGGCAGCGCCAGGCTGTGCAGGAGAAACCTGATTAGCCAAACTGCTGTAGTGACACCAAATAAGTTTGGGTAAACAAAAATACAGACGATCAGAAACTGGTAACCTCAGAAATCGGTGTCAGAGGGAGACAAGTTGGGAGTTGATTAGAGACAGAAATGTTGTTTGGGGTGCTGCATACAGGGCCGGCTCCAGGCACCAGCCTAGCAAGCAGGTGCCTGGGGCGGCCAATGAAGAGGGGGGCGGCACGTCCGGCCCTTTCGGCAGCAATTTGGCGGCGGGGCCGTCACTCCCTCTGGGAGCAAAGGACCTGCCGCCGAATTGCCGCCGTAGAATGAAGCGGCGGTAGAGCTGCCGCCGCGATCGCAGCTTTTTTTTTTTTTTTCCCCGCTGCTTGGGGCGGCAAAAGATGCTAGAGCCGGCCCTGGCTGCATAATTAGAATTCTACTCTACTCGTATTTTATTATACTCAAATCCTGTCTGAACACAGCTTAAAACCTCAGAATAGGACACTTAAAAGGAGGGATTTAAAGATTGTACGCTTTCTTAGGTGTGTCTGTCGATCCTAGAAAAGAACCTTAAGCCTGTCAGAAAAACCAACTGAACATCCATAACGTGATCTAATGCATGTGCTGGAGTCTATCCCATATTCAGCCAGGCACTTACTGCATCCATAAAAGAAAATGACCCACACAGGTAAGTGCAAAAGAGAGAGCTGGAGGAGATGACTAATTGTTGTAATGTGGTTTCTCAGCACTCCAGAGGCAATGCTACCCTGGAAAGAGATTCAAGAAAACCTCAATGTGGCAATGCTACATTTGGCTGTTTAGTGGCTTAGCGATGGAGAAGCCTGGCCTTCCCGGATCTAGTCCATTTTCATGTAGAAGAGGTATCCAATGTTAAGCCCATACCATGCTTGATCTTTGCCAGACCGCTGAGAAGCAGCAAGAAAACACATCCGACACTGTTGACTGGAAAAGTCTTCAGCTGTTGAAGTATTTTGAGAACTAGAGTTACGTGGATTTAATCTACTACCAAAAAAAAAAAAAAAAAGTATAGCATTTGGTGCTGAGTTCTCTGAATCATGTATAATTTTTATATTACAGCTGTGAAGTACTTTATGATTATATGTAGTCAATAGATGTATAATATTACTGGAAGAATCACTTGAAAAATGGCCTCTTTAATAGCAAGTGGCTATTCTGGATCACTCAATGGCTTTCAGTACTAAAATAAATTAGAAACAGACGCATACAGTATCTAATTCTAGGGTTTAGAGCTTGTGAAAAAACTGGGCCCATAAAGCAAAATTATTGACACTTTCTCACAGAGAGGGGGGGGAATGATTTTTTTTTTTATAGAGACCTCTCTCCAGCTGCATGCTGCACATTTATGTCTTGAGTACAATGTACCAGACTTGTTATTCTGTGCCTCTGTGTCTCCCAAGCATCTCCACTACTAGAGTCTAGATGTTCATCTGCCTAACTATCACCAATGCTGGCATACTACTCTTTATATGTGTAACCCGCACACCTCTGGGGTGTGGTGTTCTGTGCCCTCTAGTGGCACTGAGACCACTGACAGATTAATGAGTCTGCTACGGCCTTAGCTAAGGGCCATGTGACTTTTAGTTCATGCAGTAGAGGCTCATGCATTTAGCTCAAGAGGTCCCAGGTTCAATTCCGCCCGCCAACAACCAGGGTCTGTCGGTGTTACATCTGCACATATTGTCTTTTGTACATCAGCTTCCTAAATGCGCTTCATGTCAGTTATTAAGCCACACAACCAGTCTCCCTCATCTCCCGTAGAATGAGATTGATTTACTCATGAAATTATTTAGACCAGATTTGATTGTAGTATAGGAAACACTCAAATTCAACGTGAGCCCTGCATCTTTGCTTTTATTTCCCTAGTTTAGCTCTTCAGAATTAGCCAACTTCAGAGGCCCAAAAATGCCTTGATACACTTTGCCATCTCTACTATTTTCCTTCATGAAGATGTTTATGGCTGCTAACAGATGCCCCTTGTAAAAAAACTAGAAAGGAGACAATGACACAAGTTCCTACTACATTTGTTTTCATGTCCTCATTTGTAATAATTTCACATTTTATGAGGAACACTTCCTAAAACTTCCGCAACATGATGGAAACATATGTGGCTCTAAAAGATGTTATGTGACCATTTTCATGGAGAGACTAGATCAAAACCTCCTTTTCTCTGACAGTTATATGGGCCACATTTCAGCAAGCTGGATAAATGGGAAAGAACATTGTCAAGAATTCTTTTAAGCATACTTACGCTATCCCTACTTTCATAAATATCATGGTCATTTTTCACATTCACTCTTCAGATGGATTTCTTGCGGTCTGAAATATAATTATTTAAACTTTTTATTAAAAACCCAATTTCCATCCGTGGCTGGTAATCTTGTCACCCCACGTATTCCATAGTAAGTGTGTAAAATAAAATAGCGAATGTGATTTGGTGGTGGTGGAGGGAGAGAGAGAACTACTGGAATAACATTAACTAACTTGGACCTGATCCAGCAATGCGTTGTGCATGAGGGGATTCCCACTGACTTCAATGGGGCTCTGTGGGCACAGGGATCTTTCTGTGTGCACCGAGCTGCAAGTTGGGGTCTAAGGTGGAATTCGTCCCCGTGCACCAGCGAAGTCTGTGTCCAGTGCAAAGCAGAGCTGAGCTGAATTTCCAATGAAATTGACAATTTCAGATATAAATTTGGAGAGGGTGGAGGTGGAGAAATGCACTCATCTAGCTGTGTCAGGTATATTAGGCACTGCAATTATTAGATCCAGGCAAGTGGACCCATGCTCTTGTGCTGAAGTTAGTGGGGTTTTATGTGGGCATACGGGTCCGTCCCCCTGGGTCAGTTGCAGGCTTAGGTTGTTAAGGTGTCCCTTGAAGACACACAGTTCAGCCGGGCCCAGGCAGATAAGAGAAAATTGGGTGAGGCAAAAATGTCATCCTGACTTGAGATTGGATTCCAAGTGTACTTCTGCCCTGTGCTCACTGTTCATAGGCAGTCAAATGGAGTGAGGCAAATATCAATTCTAGAAATTATGTCTTAAAAAATCTGGGACTTTGGAGACCTGGATGCAATTCCCTGCTCTATCATGGGCTTCCTGTGTGACACTGGGTATCTCTCAGTTCCCCTCTGTACAAGTAATTGTATCTCTCAGTTCCCCTCTGTAAAATGGGGTAATGGTACTTCACAGAGGTGGTGTGTGTTAAAGATTGTGATGCCCTCAGCTATGCTACAGGCCTGTTGGCCTTTTATAAGTATGATAGATAGATAGATGAGCACCATAAAATACGGACAAACTATAAAATATTCTGCTGGCACCACCTGTGACTTGATAATGAAAACAGATACCTCAGATAGGAGTTATTTATTGGCAAATCATCTGTGGTTGTCACTTATTAGCTGCCCTCCAAAGTAAGTGCGACAAGTATTTGCCTTGGCAACCAGATAGACATCTGCAGGGCCGGCTCCAGCATTTCTGCCGCCCCAAGCAAAAAAAAAAAAAAAGCCGCGATTGGCGGCGGCAGTTCAGCGGCAGGTCCTTCGCTCCTAGAGGGAGTGAGAGACCTGCCGCCCCCGAATTGCCGTAGGTGCCGCCCCTCTCCCTTGGCCGCCCCAAGCACCTGCTTGTTAAGCTGGTGCCTGGAGCCGGCCCTGGACATCTGTTAAAGGAGGCTGGCCTGCTGTTTTCCACCAGTTATGCTCTCGTGTGCAGGAATCTGCCTCTTTATGTGTCGGGGTATGTTGTGCGTCTGGTTTTGTGTGTATATGGGCTTGTGCACCCCACACTGAGGGGAAACAGGTTATAACCTCCTGGGATAGGCACTTTATGGAACCAGTGTTGAGCTGGCCTCAACCCAGCCTGAAAGCAAAAAGGTGTTTCTGTGCATGGCAATGCTACAGTGGGGAGGCGGGAGGGAGCTAGAGGGGAGTTTAAGGGGCTGATTAGGGTGATGGTTTCAGGCTGCCTGATGAATTACAGGGAAGTAGTTGTTGGCAGGGCACTCTTTGAGCCATATGTGTGACACCCCTGCTCCTAGAGCAGAGTGCTGGATGCCTCCTGTGTAAGCTACTGGCTAGGGGAGAAGTCTTGCCTTAACTGTGTCTGGATTTCTTTGGGGAGGACCCAGCCTTGGGGTCCTCTCAGTGCCTCCCTGCCTGATTTGCATATG
The DNA here is from genome assembly GCF_011386835.1 of Chrysemys picta bellii. Classification (NCBI taxonomy): domain Eukaryota; kingdom Metazoa; phylum Chordata; order Testudines; family Emydidae; genus Chrysemys; species Chrysemys picta. The sequence goes on from NC_088798.1 coordinate 99,173,757, forward strand.
CACAGCCCCCCCTCCCACTTGCAAATGAAGTCATTCCAGGCAAGGTTTTGCGTGTGCCCCGGCATGTTAGAAGTTGGGGGTTGAAAACTAGGGTCTGTATTTTCAGGTGCTGGGTGACTTTGAGTCAGCTAAAAACGATGCCAGCCCAGACCTTCGCCTCAGCCTTGACCCAAGCCCGCAGTGAGCTGCCGATAATTGGTTTTTCTCTCATGATTTTCCATTTTCACGCACCTTTGCCCTTTCTAGATATGGCTGCGAGTGAAGCCAGAAATGCTGAAGCACAGCGAGAGAGGATCTTAATATATTGGGCCAAATCCTGCCCTTGCTGTGGCTGCTTTGGGCTGCCCTGATGATGGAAAGCAGCCAGGAGGCCAGTGTATCTGGATCCTTGAGATTCCTTTGGGGAAATCCTTGATGGTGTAAAGAGAGCACAGCGGCTCCCTAAACTGCTCCACTCCTGATCCTGAGTGTAGGGCATGAGTCTGGGAGAAAGGACACCTGGATGGGGGCACCTTCACCCAGTTGATCCCTGGCTGCTAAAATGGCCCTTAGGGGCAACCAGCAGATGCTGCAAAGTAAAGGCATCTTTGCCTCCTACATCTCCCTGAGCTGTGCTGTGTGCAGCTTTCAGACCCAGCCCAGGTTCAGAGGCCTGATCTTTCTCTGGTCAGGAACAGTTGTCAGTCAATTTTCTGAATAGTTCTGCTTTTTTGGGGGGCGGGGCGGGGGGGGGGAGTAAAACTATGAGGAAAATGTTCTAAAGAGGTATGACTGGGAGAGGGAGGAGAGGGGCTACAAAGAGTAGCTGGATTGTGCCTGATTTTTCCTCTTTGTGCTGTTTGGAATTTATTTTTACAGTGCAGCTGCTCAGAAATTCCAGCTGTGAACATATGATCAGTCCTTCTACGGGTGAAAAGAAAGGGGTGTTTTGTCACAGAAGGAGTAACCAGACTCACAGTTGTGCTTTTGGTTCTTTCCAAAGCTCTGCACACGTTATTAGGCAACTCCACAATACGCAGCTATTTACGGGGCTTTTTAAAGTAGTCTTCAGTACATGCCCTCCTTAACCACTTCTTGAGCATATAACGAGCCGGAACACCCACACTGTGATGATGTGTGTGTCTTAATACATCTGATCCTGTTTCCCGAGCCATGTGAATGACGATTGTTGGACTGAGACTAGGTATATAATAAATCATATTCTTTAAAAATAATCCATGTGTTTATATATTGGAGGAGGGTAAAGTCACACTCTCTCTACTCTCTCATTTTATTGTTATGCTGGAAAGTGTTAATGGCTGCCATCAAGCACATCTTTGATCTATAGCTCAATCACAGACAGGATTAAAGTTGATGGGTGTACTAACTACGCTTCATGGAAGCTAAATGGAAGTAGCAATTAAATGCCACTTTGAATAGTGAGAGCTGAAACAAGAGAAGCCAATGCCCAGGGTACTGGCCAGCATGGCAAGGCCTGAGCAGAAGCTAAACCATGTGGGCTGAAGGGTTTTCCTGGGTATTGATTGGTTGCAGCTGTATTTGTGTGTGGCAAAAAGTGAGGAGAAAGCCTTCAGAGCGCAAGAGAAGTAGTGGTGGGAGGAAGCCAAGAGACAGAGCTTTTTTTAGGAACAGGATTGGCTAGAAAGGTAATAGATTTCTTGGATTTCTCAACAAGGGAACTGCCTGTTTGTTTCTATTGAGTTCAAAGAGAGAGGATTTTGTGTACATTCTCTGTAAATAAACAGGATTGCACTAAAGAAATACCTGACTCATACAATCAACTTATTCTCTTAACGGTAACAACCTGGCAAGGCCCCAAATATTGATTTGCTGCTCTGGTCGAAAGGGGCTATGTTATCAGCCTCTTTTAAAACTACTTGTAACCCATAATCCATGGAGTGTCAACTAATGGCATCTGTCCATGGTCTGATCTCATAGTCCTGCAATGCAGACAAAACGCTGGTGACTTCACTGGAAGTTGACAGTTTTGCTCTTCTTCTGGAACCATGTCTTGACAGCCAAAGGGAAAGAATGTCTAAATTTTAAACAAAATTATTTCTCTCAGAAGATGGACCCCAAATGAAACCCTGATGCAAGTGTTCAAAATTGGGATCCAAATGTGGGCCTGTCTCTCGCCCTAACATAGCATGATTTGTCACTCAGCTTTGAGCTACAGAAACTTAGGCAATGATATTAAGTATACACAGTAAAAAGGGGATATGCTCACTGGAGAGGTCTTCAAACGTTATCTAAATGTTAGTGATGTAAATTATTAAAAATTGTGATTTTTCCCTGCCTTAGATTGGTGTAAATTGGGAATAGCTCTATGGAAGTCAGTGGAATTGCACCATTGTAAAACCAGTCTAAGGGGGAGGAGAGTGAGGCCCCTTGCACTCAGGAGCTGACACTTAGCATTTATGTAGTGTTTTTTGCATCTTCAAAGCACAGTATAGATATTAATTGATTCCAGCTTCACTCTCTGAAGCAGGCAAGCAAGTTCCATTTTGCTGATAAAGGCTACGCAATAGGTCTGTGGTAAAGCATGGATAAAAATGAGTTCCTGCACTCTACCCACTAGACCACACTGCCTTGCTAAATATAAAACATTTCTGACGAATGTTAAAATCATCTGTGAACCTATAAACCCAGTTACATTAAACTCAGTTTAAACGAAAGCTATTTATGTCTCAAACTCTCACTGAAGGTCAAAACAGAACGTAACTAACTGATACTGTTTGTGTTCAAAGTCTCTTAAACCACACATCTGACCATCTTGAGAGTGAAATATAAAGTACTCACTTAGATATGGCCCTCTTCCAGACAGTCATTTCAGGCTCTCACTCCCTCTCTGTACCTCGGATGTTTAGAAAAACATCATAGAATTTAAACAGTGATGGAAAAACCATTTTAATTCTCTTCTATTTACATAGCATTGGGAGCTTGTACAGTTCTGCATGGCTGTTATTAATACTTAAACTGGCATGTTACAATTATTACCCTGTCCTGTGAACATAAGACTAGTTCTGGAGCACCCGGGGCTGTTTAACCAAGTGTTGCGTTGAGAGAGATATGGACTAATACAGTGGTTGGGTCCATTTGCTGGATGAGTGTTATATATACCTGACTTTTATATTGGCATAACACATCCTGCACCCTGCTTGCTTCATTAACACTAAGTTATTAAAAACTAAGGCCTAGATTTTCAAAACTGACTGGTGATTTTGAGGCCCTCAAGTTTTGGGCACCTGACTGGACATCTGAGCTCCCACCCTGTGAAAATCAGCCCCAAATAGGGTGTCTTAAGAAGGATGCCTGAACATAAGAATGGCCACACTGGGTCAGACCAAAGGTCCATCTAGCCCAGTATCCTGTCTTCCGAGACTGACCAATGCCAGATGCCCCAGAGGGAATGAACAGAACAGGCAGTCATCAAGTGATCCATCCCCTGTCACCCATTCCCAGCTTCTGGCAAACAGAGGCTACAGACACTATCCCTGCCCATCCTGTCTAATAGCCATTGATGGATCTATCCTCCATGAACTTATCTAGTTCTTTTTTTAATCCTGTTAGTGTCTTGGCCTTCACAACATCCTCTGGCAAGGAGTTCCACAGGTTGACTGTACGTTGTGTGAATAAATACTTCCTTATGTTTGTTTTAAACCTGCTGCCTATTAATTTCATTTTCTGACCCCTAGTTTTTGTCTTATGAGAGGGAGTAAATAATACTTCCTTATCTACTTTCTCCACACCAGTCATGATTTTATAGACCTCCATCATATCCCCCCTTAGACATCTCTTTTCCAAGCTGAAAAGTCCCAGTCTTATTAATCTCTCCTCAGATGGAAGCTGTTCCATACCCCTACTCATTTTTATTGACCTTTTCTGAACCTTTTCCAATTCCAATATATCTTTTTTGAGATAGGGTGACCAGATCTGCATGCAGTATTCAAGATATAGGCATACCATGGTTTATATAGAGGCAATATAATATTTGCTGTCTTATTATCTATCCTTTTCCTAATGATTCCCAACATTCTGTTCGCTTTTTTGACTGCTGCTGCACATTGGGTGGATGTTTTCAGAGAACTCTGAAGATCTCTGAAGATCACAACTCCAAGCTCTCTTTCTTGAGTGGCAGCAGCTGTTTTAGAAATCACTGGTCAGTTTTGCAAATCTTGGCCTAGGTGTTTAGGAGCCTGATGCTCCTTTTGCTTGCGCTCATGTAAATACAACTTTACTTGACCAAAGCCAGTGGAGTTACACTGTTGTGCATGAGAGGAGAATCGGGCCCTAGGTAATAAACAATTATACTATGAAAATGTCTTGATTTTATTTTTAACTACAGGAGGAAGCGAAGATGAACGTATTCAAATGGCACATATTCAGCAGGTATTAACGTGCACCACCGTTGTCCGGCCACCTGCTACAAGCATCCTTGCACACCTCGATCAGAAGACTCAAACACAGTTTTACTAGTCTATTGCCCAGCAGGATCTTGTACCTATAAAACTGCTCTTAATTACTGCCTAAGTTACTAAGCCAGGTGATGGTGATTTGTCATATAATCCAATAGGGTTTTCTTCTTTTCACAGAACACCCCCCTCCCTCCAAACTTCTTTTATTTTATACATATACCTATACATTACATATACACCCCACCTTCCTCACCCCCCCAAAAAACTCAGCACAGGCCAGATTTTCAGAGAGGCCTCAACCTGCCCTCTGAAACAGCATCTCTCCTTTGCAGGTCCATGTTTTTGCAGGCGCAGTTTTTCCCACCTAGGCTTCTGTATGCACCGAAACTTGGCTTTGCTTCTGTGCACATAAATTGGTTAGTGAGTTGCCTGCAAAAATGATAATAATAATAATAATAATAATTAATAATGACAACATGACCCCTAAGGCACAGTGACCACTTGGGAGCCAAGTGTAAGGGGCCAGATTTTTAAAAGAATTCCAGTCCTGATTAGGCACCTAACTGAAGCGTCCAGCTTTTCAAGGGCTTAGCACCCAGCAGCCTCACACTGTCTCCGTACTGTAGTGTTCACAATATTTCTGATCCTGTGTCTCTCTGCTTGGGTAGGGGAATTTGAAGTCATGGAATGTGGTTGCAAGAGTTTATTAGACTATAGGTAAAATAAAATGACAGTACCTGCTGAATCACCGGCACCTGTTCTTGAAACACCTTGGGTTTTCCTTGGAGGTCTCCAATCAAACCACTAACCACGTCTAGCCTTGCTGAGCAGCTGAGATCCACTGAAATCGCAGCACAAGGTGGTACAAATCTCAACACTAATATTACAATGACCACAAACACTCAGTGTACCTGTCTACTCCGCCAGTTCAACCTGACACAGATTGTAATACAAAAAGGACTAAAATCATGTTGATGTTAGAGGATGATCAACTTTATTATTGCTATGGTTAGATCTAATTGCAGTATGGTACTAATCTGACCTGATAAAATAACACATTATATATGGACTGCAGTGATCGAAAGAGAGCATTTAAAGAAGAAAATTTGCTCATGAAAAGAAAGGTCATGAGAACATTTTTCTAAAGAGACCCCAGATCCATCACCAAAATTAGCCCTGGCAAAGACCTGTTAGATCATCTAGTCCAGCCTCCCTTGCAGTACAGGCTGTAATCTCTAGATCGATGACATTTAGAACTAAGAAGTGCTACAGTCTCATTAATAAAGTTCTTTATCATGTAAACAGTCTGAGACACTGAACTATTTTTGGAAGTGCTACTGATAGCTTCAGCTGCAAGCAATATGAAAAGGGAAGTTGCAGTGTCAGCAGGGAGCTTCTCTGATTTACAAGGCCTGAGCGTCCTGCTGGAAGGAGATAAAAAGGGACAATAATGGTTACCAGCAGAACAAATGGAGTGTGTAAGTTAATAGGGTTGAACAGACTGGTTAAAAGACAAAGAGTCTGATTCACCTTTCACTTACACCCATGTAAATCAGGAGTAAGGCCACTGGATGCAGGAAGTTGTTGGCTAAGCTGGTGGGAGAGACGAATCAGCCCTATAGTTCTGAAACCTGATCTAAAGGTTTGCAGATGTGAGTGGTTTGGTGAATGTGAAAGCTTTGCAGAGAATGGCCTTTTCCTTTGCTGCAGCAATGAAGAGAACACTATTTCCCAGCACTGGGTGTGGCCTCCTGTTGGGCACCCCGCACAGCACAGCAGAAGGAGAAGCTTTTACCTTTGGAGAGCTGGGGTTATGTACCTCTGGGTCGTCTCACCTCTTATGCTCTTATGAGCACAAGGGGAAGCTTTTAATCAAACAAACAAACCAAGCCCACGTGGTTTCAAATCCCAAAACAGAATCTGGACCAAATTCAGCCCATAGAGGCACCCAGGGTTTTTAGCAGGACTTTCATTTGCCTACCTTCGTGGGACAGAATTTGCCCCCAAAGCCTCATTTTTAAAGTTAGTCTTATTATGCTCAGAGTAGACTCAGACCTGTCTCCATTAACAGCCACAGAAAGAATAGCTTATCACTGTCAAGATCAGCTATATGAATGTAAAGAAACGTGGACCCTGTTTCTAGATACATTTACATAAAAAATCATGGGGCTGCTCAAAGAATGCCAGACCTCTATTTCGGGTGACCAGATGTCCCAATTTTATAGGGACAGTCCCAATTTTGGGGTCTTTTTCTTATATAGGCTCCTATTACCCCCCCACCCCCGTCCCGATTTTTCACATTTGCTGTCTGGTCACCCTACCTCTATTCCAGCTAACTCCCTCCTCCTTTTCCCTCCCCTCCTTGGTCCCTGCCTTCCCTTTTCTATTTATGCAGGTCTTTTCTTGTTTGATTACTGTACCCCCTCCCACCCACACCTTGGTTTTGCATTGTCTGGTCTTGCAGCTTTGACAAGTTGTAAAATGGCATAATTCTGTTGGCGCTCCCGTGAAGTGTGCCATACTCGGAAACATATACAAGCTGTAAATCATTTGCCATCTTGTATTTTGCACTATTTTAGTTGTTGTTATAAAAAGCAATAAAAATATTAATCGTGATGCCCCCATCCTGCCCCTCAAGCCTTCCATTTTATACCCCAATTTTGGCACCTGTAAATAATTGCAGGTACCATTTTGTGGGCATGATTAGCTGCCCATGCCAAGGATGCAGGTCCTGGAGATTATTTAACAAGCACGTTGCACCTGCAATCAGGGCCGGCTCCAGCATTTCTGCTGCCCCAAGCAAAAAAAAAAGCCGCGATCGGCGGTGGCAGTTCAGCGGCAGGTCCTTTGCTCCTAGAGGGAGTGAGGGACCTGCCGCCCCCGAATTGCCACAGGTGCCGCCCCCTCCCTTGGCCGCCCCAAGCACCTGCTTGTTAAGCTGGTGCCTGGAGCCGGCCCTGCCTGCAATGAGATATTTAGATTGAAGCATGCCATTACTTGTGGGTGTAAAATGGGCGAGCCAAGCTGAAGCCCCATTAAAAATCAGGTCCTGCACATCTGTGCTTAGGCAGTACAAAGAAGTGACTGGTAAAACAAAATATTGGGAAATCTGTTTCTTATTTACGCTGTTGCCAAGTGCTGACTTCAGGATTCCGTTTTTCTTCTATGAAACTTGGCCTTGTAACCACAAACAAAAACAAAACAAACAAAAAAAAGTGGGGTGGGGAAAGCATTTTGCCTATCTTTAGGCATGTGCTAGCGATGTTATCAGCTGTGGTGGAAGAGAAAGCCAGCCTTTGACAGGTGTGTGCAAGAGGAACTGATTTTCAGCCGTTTTAAGTGGTGCCGGGAAGAAAATCTATTTGCAAATGTCCCATATTTCTCTCCATTCTCTTTGAGATGGAAGTTTATTAAGTGTTACAAAAATACAACAATGTTATGAGGACAAACCAGAATTCTTTGAGAATGCAACTCTGAAAGAGGTTTTTGTGGTTCACCTTAAAGGCAAATACTTTCCTGGTTTTTCACTGGGTTCAGGGTTTGAGAGAAAAATCATCCTACTAGGAAAGAATTAGGGGGTTCTGGGAAGAAGCAGTGGGCACAGAATCAAATTTTGGAGGGTGATCGGGAAGCCTCTCTAGTGGTGAGGCTTGCGGGCTTTCTGCTGGTACCTTCCCACTCTCTGGGAATTGTTATATCTCAGCAGGGCTAGTTCAAAGTTCTGCCCAACTTGCCTTCTCCATGCATCATGGAGACTCATCCCACCTCAGCGAGGGATTGAGTGAAATGCAAGTGTGGGATTTATTGCTCCAGTAGCATGTGTTATAGAGTAGGAGATATTCTGAGGTAACAAAAAACTCACTTCTGTACAGCAAGAATCTTCCATCCCCAATTTGCCTAGTTCCCTCTACAAATACAGAGGTGGTAGAAAATTAACTAGCAACCTGCTGGGTAAAAACAAGAGGTTTGCCATGAAGAAGACAGTCTTACAGTTAATCTGTTCCCAGTAATGTCATTGGAGTTTTGCTAAGGAATAATTTGGCCCATAGAAGGGTTGATGGAAGGAAGGAGAGAAGGGGAGAGGTACTAGCTGGGAAGGGAGATGGGGTTGTATTGGGGTGAGAGGAATTTGGAATCTTTATTTGGTGGGGAGGGATTGTCCAGGGGGAGGCAGCAGCAAGATAAGCTCTCTGGGGCAGGGTCTGTCTTGTTCTGTCTGCAGCGCCTAGCCTAGCCCAGTGAGGTCCTGGTTCATGATGATGATGAAGGGTCCTAGGTGTGACAGGAGCCAGGTATATCCTGGGGTCTTCTTAAATGGCTATTTCTTGAACCTTAAAGCACATATGAGTTCAGATCAAGAGGTGGAAAAGAGATGCATCTTATTTTACATGTGAAGAGTGGCACAGAAACAGAACCTGCACAGACAAAGGTCACAACATCATCTGCCTGGGTAAGGGAGATTGTTATTTTAAGTATATAGTCAGTGTCATTGGCGTGCGTGGCACTATATAGACAAATAGCAAAATAGGACCCTGCCTGGACGAACATACAATTCAAATTCGACATAAAACTCAGTGAAAGATGACCGTCGTAATGGGCGTGAGTGGGGGTTGAATACAGCTGTTGGGAGCTGTTGGCTTTGCAAGGCCAGGTGGAAGAGGCTGTCTTTGTTTGTCATGTATTTTGGATGACAGTGTTGTCTTTGAGAGGAATGTAGGCTGGGCTGCCAGAGCAGTGGCACAGAGTTCAAGCCCATTCAACCGGTGCATTAGCAGGTGAAAGCCACTTGAAAGGAGTGAGTCTGGGAGAAGGTGAGTGAGGTTGCTTGGACGGCAGCAGTAGGGAGGCTGTTCCAGGTGCAGAAGATGAGGCCGTGAAAGGCGCGGAGTTGCATACATCAGAGGAGATGAAGGGAGTGTTCAGAAGAGTTGGCGCTGGGGAGGGAGCACGAAGATGAACGTGCTGAGACACTGGCAGAGACAAATTTGAGTAGAGCCTGGAAGGGGAGGGCAAGAAGTCTGGACTCCATTCCAAAAAAGCCAGGAAACTGGGGAGTGGACTTCAGGAACTGGGTGAAATCCATGCTGGACAATATGTCTAAGGTGATAGAAAACTATCTGGTGGCAGTAATTATATTCTGCGGTGGGGTGGGGAAGCTTGGGATCAGAAATCACCTCTCCTTCAGATTTTGCTGGGATACATTTGATCTAGACATGGGACTGATCCAGATCCCCAAACCCAAGCATTGCCAAGCCTTGGGAAGATCCTATTGACTCCAGATTCCAAGTTCATAGAATCATAGAATATTAGGGTTGGAAGAGACCTCAGGAGGTCATCTAATCCAATCCCCTGCTCAAAGCAGGACCAACACTAACTAAATCATCCCAGTCAGGACTTTGTCAAGCTGGGTCTTAAAAACCCTGTAAGGATGGAGATTCCACCACCTCCCTAGGCAACCCATTCCAGTGCTTCACCACCCTCCTAGTGAAATAGTGTTTCCTAATATCCAGCCTAGGCCTCCCCCACTGCAACTTGAGACCATTGCTTCTTGTTCTTGTTCATGGCTCAGAGCCATCTCTTGTTTGGTCCCAGTGAATTGCAAAACCCCAGGGAGCCTACCTTTCTTAGTCTTTTGTAGGAGTCCAGGGCTCAAATGGAGCAGGAGCTTGGGGGAATTGTTTCCCTTGTTAAAATAAATGTATTAGTTTAATATGTACCAGGAGAGGATAGGGAGTTCTCCTTGTTAAATTTTTACCAGTCAAACCCTGCTGCGGACCTACTTGGAGAGCCTTTGCTCTTTCTTGCTATTCTAGAAAAAATCTCCAGCAGGATCCTAGACTGTAGAGAAACTGCCACGTCTGAGGCTGGTCTACACTGCGGGGGGTGGGGTGGGGGGTGGGGGATCGATCTAAGATACGCAACTTCAGCTACGAGAATAGTGTAGCTGAAGTCGACGTATCTTAGATCTAATTAAAATTACTTATTGGAGTTCAGCAGTCGATGGGAGAGCGATCGGGGATCGATTTATCGCGTCTACACTACATGCGATAAATCGATCCCCGATAGATCGATCGCTACCCGCCAATCCGGCGGGTAGTGTAGACGTACCCTGAGGAAAAGCCTAAATCTAAGTGTCACCTGCCCAGCAGTAAAAACCATATCAAACCATATCATGCTATTTGAATAGAATAGGTGCCCTGCTGGAGCTAAAGAGACTGCACTAGGAATAGCTGCATGTGGTAGAACTTTGCTCTTGGAGGGTTAAAAACTCATGCTTTCAAGGAAGACAGGGACAGGTATAACTAAACCAAAGGTAGCAGCCAGCTTAATTGTTTCTACTGGAAAATAAAATACCATGTGCTTACATAAAGTGGCATAAAAAAGATGATCCGTGATGCATGATATTGTTCATTACTTACTAGCCACCTTTTACAATGCACTGATAGCTTTTCAAGTGCATTTTTTAGCTAATTTTAATCAGAAGACCCATATTCCACTGTGGGTAGAAAAAGTATGCACAGTATTTATAAAAATCTAAATCACAGGCTGTTTTCAGTTCAGCCAGACGTCTCTTCTCCCATTTGATGGCTTATTAAGCTATGTACAGTAACCTGCCAGAGCATAGCCTTTCTTAACATGAGTAATATCTCCATTTTTATCAAAAGGAATTCTGATTACCTGTCTAGTCAATTAAACCCTTTTTGTTTTGTAACCTTGTTATTTCTTTTAAAGCCTTCTTAGAATTACATTTAGATGGCACATGTGGGGAAAATGGGTGTGCATTTTACACAAGTACCACAGTGTACTGCACCCATGTAATAAACCTTTTAGACGAGAAACAGCTGTATCAGGTTTATACCCAACAATCTGGATACTCCAGGAGATGCTGATTGTTAGAAACTATGGCCCTGATTCAACAAAGCCCTTGAGCACACTTAATTTTAAGCATGTTTTTAACACTGACCTCAGTGAGGAGTCAATACATGCTTTGCTAGCTAAGAAGGAACTTAAGTATCTACTTACACTTAAGCATGTTCTTAAGCATGTTCTTAAGCTGCCAACATTTCAACTCCCCTAATATATTTTTAATCTTAGCTGCCATCTAGTAGATTAGGAAAGAATAAAAAGATAATTTGTTTTAATGGTGTCCCCTTCCCCTTCAGTTAATGAACACGATTGCTTCTCCTGAATCTCCATAATCTTAACATTTTAAAAATGGACATTAATCTTTTAACCTTGTTATCAGTTGACTGCTCTAGTTAGTCTTTTTTGTTGCTATATTATATTTTGATTTGGGAGCAGAAAACATTACTAATTTTTTTATTGGTCCATTGGAAACATTTTCTTTCATCATGTTTCTTCATTTAACAGGAGCCTGTTTAGTAGAGCTTCGCTGTATTTTGATTTAGCCTCCATGTTCTGCTTAATGCAAGGGAAATGTAAATTTTTAAAAGGTTCTTTTAATAAGTTTTTGTCCAAATAGGCTCTATTATGTATCCTTTCACCCAATAGTCATGCCTAATAGTAAGCAGCCATGTATAAAAAAGCATATTGACAAACTGGAGAATTGGTCTGAAATCAACAAGATGAAATTCAGCAAAGATGAGTGCAAAGTACTACACTTAGGAAGGAAAAATCAAATGGAGGTTTTTAAGAACAGGTTAGATAAACACCTGTCAGGAATGGTCTCGGCACACTTGGTCCTGCCACAGCATGGGGAGGGTGAATTAGATGACTTCTTCAGGTCCCTTTCAGCCCTGCATTTCTACAGTTCTATAGAGGAAAAAGTCAAGGAAACCTACTGGATTATTGGGCACCTCTCTTTCTCTTCTATCAATCCACTCTGGATATCCTCAAATGACACATGGTAACTCTGAGCCTGTTCCAAGGTACTGACTACACTCAACTCACACGGAAGTCAAAGGGAATTAAAAGTGCTCTGTGCCTTGTATTACCAGGCCCATATACAATCAACACAGGTTACAAACTCCACGCTCAATAATTCTTGTTGACTGGGTTCAAATACTCTTCTCTTATTTGTTTGGGCTCTTTGGGGGAGAACTAAAATATATATTATAGGTCTTGAATCAGAATCTAAAAGCAGAAACTAAAGCTAAGAGAGCAATGTTGGATCCAGGACCAAACTTATACAAAGTTAAATGCTTCTGATCTATTGGTAAAATCCTGGACTTGAATGGGGGCAAGATTTCTTTCACCCTGAGGTTTTAGTTTTGAACGATTTCTAAGACAGGGGCAGGACTGAGGCACTAATTGAACAGACGCAGTCTAGTTTTACAACAAACCTGCCTTTCCATTCCCAGTGTTACAGTTAGGTTTCTGCATGCATCTCACCCACTCCTCCTCCTGGGGAGATAGACAAATTGAGCTACTCATTGGAAAATGTATGTATTTATAGAGTAACTATTGATTTGGAGGTCAAAAAACATGCCCAGAGTACCAAATCCCGAGGTCTTTACTGAGTCCTGACTCAGGGGTATCAGACTCCCCTGACGTCACTGGGAGTTTGGGTTGAATAAAAACTAAATAAGGGCCTCAGGAACTGGCCCTTTGTGCTTGTTTTCTTTGCATAGGGCAGAATCCAAGTTCAAGTTATTCTGTGTCTTAGAAAAAGAAAGCAAGTCTCCAGCAGAGCCCAGTACCTGGAGGACTCCAGGCGATGGTGTGCACTCCTGATTTATGGAGTACTTGTTAAAACCACTTGTTCTTGTCAAAACAAAACAGATCGAAGTAAGTTTGGTAGAAGGTCTCCTCCTAGTTGGCACTTCATCATGACTTCTTACTCTTTCTTAGGTACTGGGGGTTTACAGTTATATAAAACTTAATGAATCAGTATACTTTAGATTTCCTTCCTAATACATATGGGTTCAATTAACTGCACTGTTTGCTTATTCTGGCATTTTCATTAAATTGGTTTACTATATTTTCCCGCAGTTGAAAGAGAACATGGTGGAGCTGATACCATCTGCCACCAGCAGTTTAGCAAGGCTTTTTTCTTTGTTCAAAATTGTTTCTTTTTTAGTATAAACGATCCTTTCCCCTATTATTTCACCGCATGCCAGGCATTTGTTTCATTCTCTTCTATTAACGGCAGAACTATAAATAAGAGGATTGTGGCGTGGACTTAGTTTGCAGAAAAGGTTGCTTTTGCGTCATATTTTGTGAACAGCCTTTTACATGAGCAAATTGTGCTCTGCTCCCCCTCTGCCTCCACGCACAGCGTCCTCCTTGCTTCAGCTTGCGAACAATGTTTTCTGTCCTACAGTACCTAGAAACTCCTGCCGCCTGACTCTGTCGGATTACAGTCTCCTTGGCATAGCCCCAGTTCAGGGCTGCAGACTCAAACGGGGACAGCTTGAGTGAGGCAGAGTTAAAAAAAAAAATCATTTAAAATGAGCTGAGTGGGATTTGACTTGTCTTGTTGAAACAGAGCAAATCCTTCCTCTTTTATAATAGCCCTTTCTCATTCTACAAGGCCTTCTCCCTGAGCTGCTCCAAGCACTTTGCAGACATTCTGGGCTGAGATTTTGCAGCAGCCCTGCGGTTTAAGGCCAGGTCTACACTAACCCCCTAATTCGAACTAAGGTACGGAACTTCAGCTACGTGAATAACGTAGCTGAAGTTCGAAGTACCTTAGTTCGAACTTACCTTGGTCCACACTCGGCAGGCAGGCTCCCCCGTCGACTCCGCGGTACTCCTCTCGCCGAGCTGGAGTACCGCAGTCGACGGCGAGCACTTCCGGGTTCGACTTATCGCGTCCAGACTAGACGCGATAAGTCGAACCCAGAAATTCGATCGCTCGCCGCCGAACTACCGGGTAAGTGTAGCCAAGGCCTAAGTATTCATCTCATAGCAGTGCAGTTTCCGTCTCTGACCTGGTCTCCCTTTTGCATTTATGGTGATTATTATGTTGCCACCTTACATGTTTATGAGTGTGGTGTCTAAGGCCCAGCCAAAGATGGGGCTCTATTGTGCAAGGTGTTGGAAGGGACCTCAGGAGGTTATCTAGTCCAACTAGATAACCTGCTCAAAGCAGGCTCAATCCCCAGACAGATATTCACCACAGTACAGTAAATGGCCCCCTCAAGGATTGAACTCATAACCCTGGGTTTAGCAGCCCAATGCTCAAACCACTGAGCCAGCCAGCCATCCCTCCTAGTAGATTCTAGTGAGATTGAGCCCAGAACATGATGCTGCTCAACATGACTAAGGTGGCAGCATCTGGCCTCTTCTCTGGGTTTCCTGTTAAATCCAAGGGTGACCTAAACTAATGAATGACGCTAAATTATCCCCATTGTACAGAGGGGAAAACTAACCTTTCTGGAAAAGTCCTATAGAATTGATTAGGGGTGAAATTAATAGGCTCTTAAGGAAATGTAGTAGGTGTATATAGAAACTACTTAAAAAACCTCTGGATTGTAATAATGAATGATATTGTACAGAAGGTTTTCAGGCTGTCCGATGGAATTCTATTGCAGGGATACATCTCCTGTTGCAGCCTGTAGAAATGCTCCATAAAGGGAAGGGGATCCAAAGAGAGTAGATAAGTCTGTGCAAGAGTCAGTGTGCGGATTCCTTGTCTCTCAGGCCGGTGCACTCGCCAGTGCTTTCCATGGGGAAGATTTGGAGCCTGGGTAAACTTCAAGGGGAAAAATAATTGTCCTGCCCTTGAGCCATGGATCGCCAGTGGAGCTCTGCTCTGCCATTGCTCCAGCAGCCTAAGGACTGCAGTAGTGTCTGCAGCCTCTCTACTTCCCCTCCCATGGGGGGATCTGGCCAGTATAGCTGTGCATCCACCAGCTCCACCCACACCCTTCCTTGGCCAGCCTTCTTGGTCACCTTCCAAGCCCCCTGCATGTTGACATGCAATGGACCACTGGGACGCACTGCAAGGTGTGTAGAGGAAAGTGGGATCTTCTGCTAAGACTCTCAGCTGCTGAGACCCATCCACACAGCATCCCCTTTTCACGATTTGGCTCCATAGTAGGGAACCTTAACGTCAATGCAGAGCCTGGGCAAAACGAACCGCCTTATGAACAAGGGAGATTGATAAAGCTGCTAGCTCAGAGCTCTCTTTGGTGCCCTTTCTTCTCCAAGTGAGAGAGAGAATTAATGGAGGCTGCTAATTATGGAAAATGGTCTCTCAAAACATGCCTTCCCTGGATGCCCCCAAATGTGAAGATTCAGTTGGGGGTGAGGGAGAAGACGACCCTTCCAATACACTGTATGTAGACTGTGATCACTTACCAAATGCTAAAAGGAAAATGATTTGCTTTGAATGGTCTCCAGAAAGACTCAGCTACAGTGTCTTGTGGAGCAAAATTGAATCAGTTGAAAGTGCAGATGCCAGCCCAGCCTAATCCCTCCCAGCTGCTTTGCTTTGCCTTTTTTCCAACAAGCAGCCCCTAAAAGTCTTCTGCCTAATCCTGCACACTGAAACCCAATCTTCTATTTTTTTTGTAAAAATCAAGTTTCAAGCCTGGGGCTTGGGGGAAGGAGGAGGGAGGGCTCCAAATTCTCTTCTCTCCCCCTCCCCAGTAAACAAAGCCTTGAATTCAAGGAAAGCCTTTAGAATACAATTCACGTGGCTTGAGCCAAGCACACAAATCTGGTGTCTTTAAAGCCCCTTTAACAGACAATAGATAGCTTTGAGATTCTCACTAAATGGCTGTCTGATGGCTGACTTTTTGTTGTTGTTGATTGAAGGGCCCTAGTAGACTTTGTCTCTGGGTTTTTTTTTGGTCTCCTTTTATCAGTAAATTTAGGTTGGGCATTTACCTAATACAAAGACCAAGACAAACAATTTCTAACACACGCTTGTGATTGTGAACCCAAAGAGAAACACACATACAAGATCTGCTATCTTGGGGAATACCAAAAGGAATTTATGACACTTTCCTAAGAGTTTCCTGAATGATTGCCCTCCCTCCCCCCCCCCATGCCCTGCCCACTCTCCACCCTTGATTTGCAAGTTACAAGGACTCAGCAAACATTCTTTGGTCTCTTTGTTCCTTGTTCTCTCTCTGCTGTATGTTGCAAATGAACCACAAAGGTAATGTGATGTGCTTATCTGAGTTGCTTTGTCGGTTGCTCTTTGCCTCTTGATAATTTGTTGATCCAAAGGTTTCTAAGCTCTAGATGCCCTCTTCTGATATTTTTCTTTTGGGAATTATTAAAAATAGACAAAATGATAGAGAGGGGGCCCAAACTAGAACCCCAGATCTGAGCGTCATTATAATGGGGTGCCCAAACCCTGGCTATGAACACCCCCACACTTAGGTGTTCAAAATCCAGAGTTGAGTCTGGACTTTCCAGAACTTCAGAACCCTCAGATTTACCCCATTTGGGTTCACGGTGCAAACCCTGATTTGAACCCTGGCCAGGATCCAGACTTTTAGCTGAGAAAACAGATGACTACGAGTTGGCAGGCCTGTAACTTGGAATCTGTTGCAGGAAGCCTTAGTATTGTCTAGTTGTGGAAGGATTTTGGAGTACTAGCAAAAAGAAGAGGCCAGTAGCGTTCAGGGAGAATGAAAAATGTATATCACTTTTTTTGAATACTCAGTATATTCTCTCTTCTATTTTGAAAGATACTGTGACAAAGGACACATGTATACAAAGTCTGTGCAAGTACCCCATGTAAGTAAAGATCTATTGTTAGTGAAATAAGCCCCACCACGCCATTAAAAATCATGCATTTCAGAGTATGCTCAGAGCAAATTTTTGTTTGCAGTTGACTATTGTTGCTGGGATTCATTGATTTAAATTAAGTTTTAAAGAAATCATAGCTAGGCACACATCTCAACTAAGGTAACTTAATGGCATTAATTGAGGCCAAGGAAAAGGGAAGCTGTATTGCTCACTTTCTCTTGAAAGATGAAATACAAAGCAAATC
This sequence comes from Chrysemys picta bellii, assembly GCF_011386835.1. Classification (NCBI taxonomy): domain Eukaryota; kingdom Metazoa; phylum Chordata; order Testudines; family Emydidae; genus Chrysemys; species Chrysemys picta. The sequence continues at coordinate 99,191,085 of NC_088798.1, forward strand.
TCACATATTTTGGATGTGCAGAGTGGTATCAATGTTTTGGTTTTTTTACCTCCCCTCATAAAGCTTATTTTTCATTAATTTATCCACAGTAAGAATATCAGGTCCTGACTTTCCTCTCTCTGATGGATGCCTGTGGTAAGAGAGCTTTGCAGGACTTTAATAGTGACGTCACTTTGGGATGAAAGCGGAGCTGTTACTCCCAGTGGCTAGGGGAAAGGATGCTGATTCTAGTCACCCCCATGTTCCATCAGGGTGAGAGGCTTTACAGGTCAGATTTCAGCCTTGTGTGATATCGCTATTGAGGTCCTGCAGAGTCCTCTGGCAAAGGGAGAGAGTCGGGACCTGATACTCCTAATGTAATAAAACTAAAAAAAAACATTTTGGGTTTTTTTTTAAGGGAAAAACTGAACCTTGATGAATCCAGTTTTTTATATACAATAAAGGGCACAAGCATAATTTCATTAATTTTGCATCTCACCCTTAGTCTTCTTGGTCAGGTCTAACAGCGGCTTCAGAATGGGAAGCCCTATGTACTACAAGATTTAAGCATCACAGGGAGCAGCAAAGATACAGCTGCTTCCTTGACTGAATGTCCTTGCTTTGTTGCTCTCAGTCAGAGCCTTGATAGAAGGCCTTCCGTAGGCATGAATAAAATGACAGAGTTTATATGAGCTTGTATTGTCCAAGAGAGTGCTGGTCAGTACAAGACGCACATTTCTGGGGGAAAGTCTGGGACTGGGAATTTGCTGGTGTTGCTCTGCAGTGTTTTTCAAGGGTGGCTGGCTGTAGCTCTCCTGCAGTGTGACCGGGAATAATTTACATGCTGGAGGCTGTGAGAGAGCAGATCAGGAGTGGTAGCTCTCATAGCAAAGCAGTGTAAAAGGCACCCCAGGATGGAGAACTGAGGGGGCGCAGCTGTTCATCGGTTCAGATTGATTCCCCTGGGTATTGTCACAAACACACTGAGTTAGATGCAATTATAAAAGAGGTTTATTAACTATAAAGAATAGATTTTAAGTGATTACATGTAATGATGTACAAAAGGGGGGTGGAGGGATAGCTCAGTGGTTTGAGCATTGGCCTGCTAAGCCTAGGGCTGTAAGTTCAGCCCTCAAGGGGGCCATTTAGGGATCAGGGGCAAAAATCTGTCTGGGGGTTGGACTAGAGGTCCCTTCCAACCCTGATATTCTATGATTCTAAGTCAGAAGTGGATAGAAGAAAATAAAAGTAAATCACAACTAATGCCTAACTTAACAAGTTAGAGTAAATTCAAAGGGAAGGTCTCTCTCACCACCTTTTAGTAGTCTTAATGGCTGAATCCTTCAATCAGGATCATTCCCCTAGTCCAAAGCTGTTTCCTCTGTTCTTCAGGTGGTGTGGATGCTTTGTGGCACCTCCTCTCTTCTCTTATAGTCCTTGCTTTTCTTTGAGAATCATCTCCAGCTGAGGTTCCGGAGACAAAGTCTGTGTGGATGGGGACCCCCAAGATGTAGATTTTCACCCACATCCTCTTTTCTGACAAAGAATAGCCACGTATCCAGGTTCTAGTCCGTTTGATTTTGTTGACACCTGGCTGAGGCATCAGCCTATGTTTTGTCTCTGGGGATCTGGTTTGGGACTGCTCTCCCAAGACTTGGAAAATGTCTAGTAATACCATACAGAGGAATCCCATAACTTTACATATAATGTTGCCACACATATTTTACTAGGACAATAATGATCAGTACATTATGAGTTTTTCAATGATACTGCACAAGGCATACTTGGTATGAAATTTATCATAGTCTTGTAAAAGGGATGAACATAGGGCTACAAGCTCACTCAGAGTTTTAAAACTGTTAGTTAAACTGGAGAAAAACCCCTAATTGTAAAGCAATTCAGACCTGGTTTATGTTGATATATCTTAATTTGGTTTCTTGCTGCATTGAGCTAAATTGATGTCAGTTTTCTATAGATTTGAGCGGTTTGCACCCATTTAACTAAGCTAATTAAAAATATTTAAGTTAGGGCTGCCTCTCACACACTTGCACTGAAATCAGTTTTATTCTTCAGACCTATAGATATTTCCTATTCAACAACAAAAGGGGGTAAATTAAAACTGAAACTTAATTTCAGAGCAGTAATGGCCGTGTTCTTCTGGCAGGAACATATGATCAACAAAGGCAAAGTGGCTGAGAAGTGGAAATAGATGGCTTTATTCCACATGTTTTATAATGACAATTACATCCTGATAGGTCAGTGCTTGTTCACCTCTGTTCATTCAATATGCTGTAAACATTTTTCATGTCATGTTCTCACACTCTTGCTGAAATAATGGATACAAATGTGTGGGTCTCAAGAAGGGTCTTACATGGGAACTTTTCAACAACAATAATACCTTGCACCTTTAGAACAACTTCCACTAGAGGATCACAAAATACTTTGCGCACATGAAGCCTGACTGCATCCTTGTAAAGTATGTACTACAAGCCCCTATTTTACAGATGGGTAAAATCTGTGCATAGAGGAGATTAAAGGACTTACCCACGATCACAAAGGAAGTCAGTTTGAGTCAGAAGCAGGAAAAGAACCTTGTTCTCCTTTCTTCTAGCGCCAAATCCAAAGCCCATTGATGTTGATGGAAGGACTCCCATTGACTTCAGTTGGCTTTGGATTGGAGTCATAGTCCTGTGTGTCAGCCAAAAAGAACATGTGGCTAGAACTTGACAGCCTAGGCACTTCAGCAAATATGAGCTGTTCTCTGAAAGGTCCCAATACACCAGGAAATGACACCTTCGGTGGTGAATGGCATAATTATTTAGGGATAATTGGATGCCATTTAACATGTCTGTTTGTTTCCACAACCTTGTGGTGTTGTTTCATGTGGAATCAACTCAGAGTAGCATGGTCCATTATGTTCTTGTCAGTAGAAACACTGGGCGAACTGTTGTGCAGCATTTCTATGTGCTGGTGCAACTGTAAGCCCTGTGGCCTGAAAGCCCTAGAGCAGTGGTGAGCAACCTGCGACCCGTGGGCTGCATGCGGCCCGTCAGGGTAATCCGCTGGCGGGCCGCAGGACAGTTTGTTTACATTGATCGTCTGCAGGCACTGCTGCCCATAGCTCCCAGTGGCTGCAGTTCGCCGTTCCTAGCCAATGGGAGCTGTAGGAAGTGGCGGCCAGCACGTGCCTGCGGCCTGCGCCGCTTCCCGCAGCTCCTATTGGCCAGGAATGGCAAACTGCGGCCACTGGGAGCTGCGGGTGGCCGTGCCTGCAGACGATCAATGTAAACAAACTGTCTCGTGGCCCACCAGCAGATTACTCTGGAGTGGGCCGCAGGTTGCCCACCACTGCCTTAAAGAGGGAGCTCACTATTGACACCTGTTGGTAAAATGGGAGAAAAGCAGCCCAGAGCTGCTTGAGAACTCCAGCTGGACAGAGTTGGTGAACAAGGGGAAATGGCTGAAGTGGCTGGCCTCATTTGCATTTCATTTATGTGACAGTTTGGGGCACTTTGGTTAAAATACAGGTAAGTTTTAAGTTTGGGGCCAGTGAAGTGCCGTTATCCCTGTTGGGAAATTAAAGAACAAGAGAACAGCATCAATGTGATGGGGCTGACAAGTCACCCCGACCAATACTGCACTCAGGGACAGTTGGGTAAAGATGCCTATATGCAGCTATGGGGCTGTGCTTGGTTTCTTATGGGTGTGATTACTCTGCAATAATGATTCTGATCAGCGTCCCATATGCTACTGATCTCTCGCTCTAGAGCTGAGCTGTGGCAGTTACAAAGCGGCAGACGACGCAGAGCTGAAGCAGCTTTGAGGAGATAGACAGCACAGAGCTGAGGTGGTTCTGAGGCAAGTGATGTTGCTGAGGCAGTTTGGGCTGAAGATACGGAGAGCAGCAGTCTATTTGAGGGACTTGGGTGTGGGCCTCCCTATCCAGCAATCAAAGCTGAAATCACCTCAGCTAGGTCGGTGGTAGAACCCCTGGAGCAGCTCAAATAGAACTGAACTGCCAGAATTTTTGGACTTCTCCAGGCCTGGACAACAAAACGTGAGTGGGGAGCCTGGAAGGAGGGAAGTGTGAAGAGTGCATCAGCCACTCACAATTTTGCAAGAGGAGGACTGAGGTTGGGACTCTTATTAAGACACCTTGGAGGGTGGGGGAGTCTGAGCTAATGGATATGGTTAATGTATTAATTTTTGGCTTTTCCTAGCTTATTCTATTTTCTCTCCTTTGCCTCCTGGCAAAGTTTTCTTTTTTTTTTTTTTAACCTCTGGACTCAGTGCTTGTGAGTGGGGAAATATTGCCTATCCAGGGTGACCAGGATGGTACATATAGTTCCCCAGGTGTCTGGGTGGGGCTTGAGCCAGTGTTTTTAAATCTTCAGAAGGAACCCCTGGATAATTGACCCTGGCTCTTTTTGCTGCCAATAATAGCTGGCAGGAAGGTTACACTAATGAAGTGATCCTCAAGTTTGTAGGGCTATATCCTACCCTCTGCTTATGTGAGTGGAGGAAACGGATCCAGTAAAGCCTGTTTGGAGAGTAAGGAAGATGGGAATGTCAAGGCTCAAGATCTGGGTACTGGGAGAGAATGGGTAGGGACAGGAGGGGGTGGGGCAAGGCCTGGGAGACAAATTCCCATGCCTTTTGTAGGTAGGTTAATGCTTTTAGGTGTTGCATGGCCAAACAGCTGGAGCAGTCTGGGAGTCAGCTGGACTCAGTAGAGGGAAATAGGGCCCTGGAAGGCTGTTATTCCCTGGATCTTGGGGGGGTTCTACCAGTTTGGAAGGAAGAACTTGGAATCCCTGGACTAGTTCTATGAAGTGAGACTAACCCAGCCAAGGAAAATTCCAGGGAAAACCTGCACATCACATCTCATGGGGTGACATCCTGCCTCTACTGTAGTCAATGGACTTTGATAGGGTCAGTATTTCATCTCATGGAGTCCCCCTGCCTTGGGGGGGCACAATCTGGCTGATAGTCTGCAAGGGTGGTGTATTGTTTCAGAGTAGCAGCCATGTTAGTCTGTATCCGCAAAAAGAACAGGAGTACTTGTGCCACCTTAGAGACTAACAAATTTATTAGAGCATCCGAAGAAGTGGGCAGTAGCCCACAAAAGCTTATGATCTAATAAATTTGTTAGTCTCTAAGGTGCCACAAGTACTCCTGTTCTTTTTAAGGGTGGTGTAGTGAGGCTTGTGAAGGATGTTGAGTAAATCAATTTATAACAACACACTAATAATATCTTTCCAGCATATTGTAACTCATACAGCATAGTTTTATCAATACCATCAAGAGTTGTGAGTCCTATAAGACACAACAGGCATATGCTTGATAAGAGTAAAGAGAGTGGGGATGGACTGGGAAGATCCCTGGGTTTATTAGTATATGCCTTGACTTCTGAGTTACATTAACGTTCTCTTCAGTTTCATTTGCGGAGACATTTTTGGGAATAGTTGGGTTAGTTTCATTCATGTTGCTTTGCTTTCATCTTGGCACTGTAAGGAGACGTTGTGCTGTTCTATTGGCATTGCTTTGCCAATGTCATTTATATGGATTGTTTCCCTCTCATAAATTGTCATCTTTTTGAAAATTGACCATGTGACAAGCCTTCATAGAATTCCATGGGAACTATTACGCTAGAGAAATCTCACTTCTTAGCATAAAAATGGCCTTGCCTTGAAATAGTTTCTCCAAGATAACAGCATGCTAAGGGGATCTCCATGGGCTTGTATAGCAATTGCCAATGAAATTATGTCCCCCTTAAATTAACAGGGTGTTAGGTAATTTTCACATCAGTACTCCTATTTCAGTTTCTTTTCTAACTCAGTCTCTCTCCCCATGCCTTCCAAGTATGAGAAGGTTAAGAACATGTTATCCTGCACCTTGTGTGGTCATCTACACCTGTAGAAACCAGGTCGAAAATGCTACTGATCTAGTAGCATTTGTACTCTCTCTGCTCTCAGGTTGCACTGTTATACATGACTAACCCAGGAGAATTGGGCCCATTGACTTAAATAGGACTACTTGTGCAAGTAAAGGTTTCGGGAACTGCTCGAAACTACCTTCACATTCTTCTCGCTACAGCCTTGGTTAAAACAGTTGGAAGTGCCTTCGAAATACCTAAGATGTGTAACCTGGTGAATGTGACGAAGTGGGACTGTTCTTAATGTTTCCTTTGAATACTGTGTGGGTGCCTCAGTTTCCCCAATGCATTTCTTAAGTCTCCAGTGTGCATAAATGGCCGACACTCTGTATCCTGGCAACAAATGGCTGGGGCCCTTCCCCCCCTGCAAGGGAATAACCTAAAGGTGAACAAAGAGATCAGGTGACCTCCTGGCCCGGGGAAAGAGACAAAGGCCAGAAAGGAGGGGCTGCAGGGGGTTTCAGTTGGGAGCTGGCTGGGGACGAGAAGTGAGTGCAGATGGGATTGTCTGGCTCACTGGGCCCCAAAATAGACCCGGCTGAGGGGTCCTGTTCTCTGTACCTACAAGCTCTGTTTTAGACCATGTTCCTGTCATCTAATAAACCTCTGTTTTACTGGCTGGCTGAGAGTCACGTCTGACTGCGAAGTGGGGGTGTGTGCAGGACCCTCTGGCTTCCCCAGGAATCCGCCTGGGCGGACTCGCTGTGGGAAGCGCACGGAGGGGCATATGCTGAATGCTCCAACGTCAGACCCAGGAAGGTGAAGCCGTGTGAGCTTCTTGCCCTGAAGACAGTCTGCTCCAAGGGAGAGGAGGCTCCCCAAAGTCCTGACTGGCTTTGTGGGGAGCAGTTCCAGAGTATCGCCCGGGGACTCCATGACAGTGAAACAGAGTCAAAATCCTGGTCCTGATCTAATACTAATATCCATGTGTGCTGACTGCTCAAATGCTCTGTTTAATGTTGATACAATATGAAGTTACTTACAGCTGCTAATACACTAAATCAAAATAACTGAATTTATTGGTACTGATTCAACATGACTGGGTAAGGTACATCCGGGCAGTGGAGTGAAATTAGTGAGAAAACAGATTTTAACACCACACCTATCTGTGGCTTAGATACCACAAAAATAAGCACCTTGAAAATACCTGAGATATACCTATTTTGTGCATGCAGAACAAATTCAGATGAATATAGATGATCACACTAGATAAAATATAACACCACCAAAACTTTTCTGGTAATTAGTTGGTACATGTTCAGACAGTAGATAGTAAAATTGGCCTTGCTTGAAGCTCTGGAAGGACTTGTGTATTGAATAGGCAGAAGATAAATATTAGAGGAAGGGCATTATGCTTCAAATTCTGCCATCCTCAGGTAATGGGCAGATATTGCTAAGTGCTAATGCAACGTATTGTACCTGCTTTTCTGCCTGTTGCCTATAGTTATGTAAGGAAAAGCAATCTTAATCTACCAAGTCATCTTCGTTTCATAAAAGCTTTAAGGTTCTGCACTGTTAAATATTCTCCATGATGCTTTCTATTAATTTTCCTCAGCTTTGTTCTATCTGAGGGTTTAGAAGTCAAGATGGAAAAGCAAAGTAAAACAGTCCTCAGAAATCACACAGCTGAAAAAACTCCCAAAAGAAAAGCTTGCTTTTATTGGAAAAGGTTCTGACGATACTAGAGTGAATTTATATAAGACCTGGAATTCAAAGGGAAGATAATTTCTGCTGTTGGTAAATAGCATCGGCAGCATGTTTAATCTTGCCATCTTGATGTCACTTTAAAGGTTTTGATTTCATCTTAGTAGGGTTTGCCCTTTATGCAGCTAATTTCATTTGCATCACAAAGGGAAATGTTGATTGGTTTTATAAACATATTAATTATGATATAATTACAAGAATGACTCCCATCGTTTGTACTAATGTAACTGCGTGTGAGGAGTAGCTGATGTAGCTATTAGAGTCATGACCTAGTAACACTAGGTACGTTTTTTAACAACAGGAGCTGCATATTAGACTCCAAAAGTCATATTTAGACTTTTAAATACGTGACCTGATTTTCGAAAGTTCTGAGTAATCTACAGCTTCTTTAGCTTCCAGAGGAGCTGCAGAGAGTTGGGCGCTTAATGAAAATCAGGTTATTCAGGCTCCGATCCTGCAGCTAACTCCAGGAGGGTGCATAGGGCTACCCATGTAAAGCCAGTTGCAAGATTAGGCCCCTTTTTAAAAAGCCTTACTTCAGGGTCCTTTTTAGTGTTTTTATCTTGGTCTTAATTTTTTCTCATTATATGAAGTCCAGAAGCCTGTTGTTGCAAGAATAAAATCTTTCAAAGGACACACACAAAAAGTCACCTCTTCTTAGTTGAGACTGGCTGTAGTGTGAGGTTTCATATCACTGGTATTTCTTTATCTTGACAAAACATACTACAGAACCTTTATAAGGATGCTCTGAAGCAGAATTGTAACTAAAACTGCTCCTGTAAAAGCAAATGTTGCTTAATTTATGATGCATAATAAAAATTGCCCTGTATTTCTCCTTTTTCTTTTTGTGTTTCTCCTGGTTGTAGGATGTGGCCCTACAGTGAAAGCCAGCTCCCAAGGGGGTCAATGGAAGTTGGATTCGGGCCCTCATGCATAATGTTACAAAACTCAGTGACACGTGATGGGTATTTCAGGCCTTATTGTGATGCAAGGATTTCCCAATGAATATTTAAAAACACAAGTTTTAAAATAGAATATAACCATAAACACTCGTATCTCAGTATTTTGAAGTACTTGAGGGCAGACTCCCCTCCGATAAAACAAACTGATCCAGAAGAAGTTAGTCAAAATACTAATTTTATCATAATCTACAACTACAGTACTCTGGTATTTATCATCAGATTTGACAAACTAAGCCCCTCTTTTATAATTGTAGTGTCAGTTTAGCCACTCTAATAATTTGGTTTGGATTTATTGGCTGATTTTTCTTTGTGGTTAGTGGTAACCAAAAGAAAATAAGTTGGGACAAATACCTTTTCTGAAGAATCTCCATCCATGCTGAAGACAGCACTGCCCAGCCCCTACTTCTACCTACTTAATTTGATGGACCAAAACAAAGATCTCAAGCTCTGAGGCACTATATGTGAATTTTCTTGTTGTATATTAATGACTTGTAGAGCTGGTCAGAAATTTTTCAGTAGATACCTTTTTCCATTGAAAATGCTGATCTATTGAAATGAAAATGCTCCATCCTTTCTCCACTGAAGAAGCACCAGTAAATTGTACCCCTCAATTAGTGGCTCAGTCCCTGATCTTTGCCTATTGCTTCTCCTTCGCTCTGTGGAGTCATTTTACCTTGTATCGTATTTTCATTAGCTCCCTTCCCTTTGCAAGCCATTCCCCTCTTTGTACTCTGTGGCATCATTCTCACCCTCAAAGCCGGTACAATATTTCAACAGGAACGTTTTGTGAATTTATTTCTGTGTGTAAAGCATTCTTGTTCCAATGGTCCCTAGGTACATGTACAGCGTTACTATGTCAATCAATATCCGCATCAATAGATTGACTCCAGAAATTATGGAAGCCCTTAGGCAAAAGAATGAGCAAATGGGTAGGCCTGGCATTGTACCCGTTAGGCCAAACTCCGACTCTGCTGGGTTAGTAGAAGGAAAGGAACTACAAAGTGGAGGGTCTCCTTTGAGAAAGTTCAACCTCCAGCGCCCAGATGTTCAGATGTAGAGACTGTGTTAACAAAGGAGCTGATCTCAGCTGGCACAACAGAATGTAGGGAGAGCTGTGAGCACACGTTTCCCTGTCATAGATGAAAAGGTTTCTTGCCCCTTCAAATATCTGAGCTGACAGTGGTTTTTGTTGTTGTTTTCACACTTGCAATGCATTTCACCGGGGAAATATCCTGTTCGGTTAAATCACACTATACAAGATGCTGTCTGTCCAGTTCATTATAGGGCATCACTGATTAGATAATAAGATCCTCTGGAAAAGATCCTAGTGACAAACTCTCAGCCGTTGGCCATCTGCATACGGAAAGGTCTGGAGAGAAGCATACTTTTAAAAAATGAGTGTGGAGAATGTCCTTTATGTGAGTAGCAGAAGGCTTTGTGGGCCCTAGTGGCATTCTCTGCTGACCTTCAGATATTTATAACCTAACCTTTTAATTGTATAAAAACTTGGGGCTCATCTGTGATCTCCTGTACACACTTTAGTATTTGACTTCAGTTATTAAACTCCCCACTTCAGCAAAGCACTTAAAACTTGCTCAACTTTAAGTACATGCTTAAGTACCAATGAAATCAGTAGTACTTAAGCACATGCATGATAAGCATGGGGTGAAATGCTACTACAGCTGAAGTCCATGGCAAAACTTCCATGGAGTTCGGTGGGGCAAGGTTTTCTCTTCATGTGTTTAAGGGTTGTGCTGGGCTGGGTATGCTCATGTAGAAGTGCTTTGTTGAGTTAGGACCTTAATACTGTCTGGAACTGATTTTCTTTTTAAATAAGTAAAAATTAAGGGGATTGGTTCTAGAGTGAGATTTTAAAAGGTGACTAAGTGAGTTAGGCACCTGGGGCCAGATTTTTAAAGCAATTTAGGTGTCTTAAGATGATGATAGGAATCTAGTGGGATTTTTAAGAGTGCCTAGGCACCTATATCCCAATGGAGTTAGGCATCCAAGTGCTTTCAAAAATTCCTCTAGGCATAGGGTGACCAAGTAGCAACTGTGAAAAAACGGGACGGGGGTGGGGGGTAATAGGTGCCTGTATAAGAAAAAGTCCCCAAAAGTGGGACTGTCCCTATAAAAACGGGACATCTGGTTACCCAATCTAGGCACCTATCTGTGTCTTAAGGTGCCTAAATTCCTTTAACATTCTGGCCCCTAATTCACTTAGGCACTTTAGGAAATCCCACCCCAATCTCCTACACCCAGGCATGTATCATTTTGACACCTGTAAATTACTTTGCACTTCTAGGGAATAGTTCCTGCTTTGTCCCTCTTAGTTGGATGTTAGACTTCTCGTTTTTTAGATGTGAACATGTAGATTCTGCAGAAGCAATCAGACTTCAAGCTGCCATGTGAGAGTTGAGCTGTCAGTTCAGATTCTTTTTTTGTTTGTTTAAAGAATAAAAATTAGTTGGCAGTTAAGACTGAGAACTGATTTACATGTTATTGAGTCACAGTCTGCCCTCAGTTGCACCTCTACATCGACAGTGCTGTTAGGGGAAGCTAGCTCTGTGCTTGTTTTAAATAAATAGGGCTAGGTTGTGCAACCTTCACTCATGTGTGTGAGCAGTTGATCTCTTGAGTAGCAATACTGGTCTCAAAGGAAAGATTTGTGGGGTAAGGTACTACTCAGCAGAGCCAACAGGGTCACTTGCTTTTTGTCGAACATTTTTTGGGGAAAAATCTGTTATGTTTCCCATGGAAATGTTTTTTTATGTTTTAAATGAAAAATTGTAGAAAATGATTTTTTCCACCCCCCCATTTTGGTTTTTCACAAAATTCTCTAGTTTTTCAAATGAAAGATGAAGATTTTCTTTAAAAAATGTCACTTAGGAAAGAAAGCCCTTTTCAAGTGAAAAAAGCAGATTGATGGAAAATATTCAGCCAGCCAGTTCAAAGTGAATTAAAGAATCATTATGTGGCCCTTAGTTAGCTAATAAACAGTGCAGCTCTCTCAAGCCATTTTCACATTACTTAGCTGCAAAAGTTGATTTTATTTGTAGCCACAGGTGTTTTTATTTTGCAGCTGCATTAGTGGTTTACTGAAAAATATTAAATTTGAGGGAGTTATTTAAAGTCAAGTGTGAAAAGAAAAATGGTTTGAAGCAACCAAGTTAAGAGATGCTTAAACTGAAACAAAGATGTCAAGCGTATACAAGCCGTGCTAGTCTCAAAGCTGTTTGCTAAACGAATTCTCACTTTGCAAAATGACTGTGTAATTTTTTCCCGATTCCTGTATAAACCCTGCTTTGTGAGGCATCTCAGATGTTTTGATGGTGTGGAACTAAATTTGCACATACTAGTTGCCCATTGAATCAAAAGTGCTGTTGCAAATCCTGTTTTAATCAGTAAAGTGACTTTTGATTTATACAAGGGTAAAATAAAATAATAGGGCATGAATCTGGGCCCATTGAAGTTAACAGTGAATACTGATTGACTTTAGAGCAGACCTGTATATTTATTATCCCAGTTCCAGAGGCTTTTGCTGCAAGTTTGCTACAAAATATTAGGGCATTTTGCTATACAAAGTCCCATTTAAAATTAATATTGAAGCATTCCATTTATTTAAAGGGGTTTTGACTTACCGGTAGTTTGCTGAGTTCCAGACAACAAATAAAGACCAAGTTTGGAGTTAAACTGATCACAGCTTCTATGAGCAGACCCTTAAACCCAAACAAGCAATTCATTCTGAGGCAGGAAGTCTTTATAGACCAGATCTGGACCGGTGTGCCTTGGACACCTCCACTGTCATGGGAACCACATATGCTGATCTGCTGGAACCAGCCCCATGGGGTGAGCTGAACAAGGCCAATTACCCAGTCAGATATGCAAAGCCAAGGTCCCCCATCCATTGTCAACAATTGGCCTTACCTTGAAGACACTAATAAATATATTAATAAATAAATATGTTAAACCATAAACCCAGCACAGCTGGGAGTCTTGAGCCAGCTACACTCCTGGATGAAACTTTGTTAGCTTGCCTGGGTAAATGCAAATTGTCAGTTAAACTGTCCCATGGAAGGCAAAACTACACCATGATGGAGCCAAATTAGGATAGAACAAAACAAAGAGAAGTTCCTTCCTGATTCTAGGTGCAACCTGAGTTAATCAAAGGAGTGACAAGATGAAGACATAATTCATCATCTCCTCATGAAGGGAGCCAAATTCTGTGCTCATTGACCTCCATGACCTGGAACTCTCAGGAGCTGTGCAGCTCACCTTATCTTGGTAGTGTTGGTGCATGTGCCAAGGGGAAAGGTCCCCTCCTTGCGGTGGATGTGTATGTAGCCACCCAGCCACTTCCTCTTCTCTGGCTTGTAGTTCCTGGGCCTGTTTCTGTTTTCACTTATGCTGATCTGATCCCACTGGCTTCAGTGGAGAGTTACTCCTGATTTATGTGGGAGCAGAATCAGGACCACAGACTCTGCCCAGCCTGACTTCAGTAGATGACACTAAGGTCATGGGGGTGACATTAGGGGAGCTGCTGAGTATGTGCAAGGCTTCCCCCACTCCCATTAAAAAAAAACCCTGGTGTCTGAATACCAGTGAGAATGCATGAGATCTGCAGCCTGGTTAAGGGGGATTGTGACAGAGTTTGGGAAGCTAACAGGTGGGCCAGTGCTCTGACAACTTAGGCACCCACCAATTCCCCTAGAGCAGTGGTTCCCAAACTTGTTCCGCCGCTTGTGCAGGGAAAGCGGGCCGGGACGGTTTGTTTACCTGCTGCGTCCGCAGGTTCGGACGATCGCGGCTCCCAGTGGCTGCGGTTCGCTGCTCCAGGCCAATGGGGCCTGCTGGACATGGTACGGGCCGAGGGACGTACTGGCCGCCGCTTCCTGCAGCCCCCATTGGCCTGGAGCAGTGAACCGCGGCCATTGGGAGCCACGATTGGCCAGACCTGCGGACACGGCACGTAAACAAACCGGCCCGGCCCACCAGGGGCTTTCGCTGCACAAACGGCGGAACAAGTTTGGGAACCATTGCCCTAGAGAAGGCTGATTGGGGAGTAAGCAGCTAATTAGCTGGTCATTCTGGGAGTTCTGATGAACCAATTAACCCATCAGCTGAGTCTTATAAAAGAAGAAACAGGAAGAAAGTGTGTGTGTGTGTAGGTGGGAGCGGGAGATCAGGGCTAACTGAGCCTGCTATGTGCTGATATCTGTTTATATTGATCTCCAAGGCCCAAAAAGTTAAAAGGTGTTTATAAACTTTAACTTTTCTACACTAAACAATGATAGGTTTGGTATTATTTTAAACAGAGGCCTTGGTCTCCCCCCATTACTTGGCAATCACCCAAAAGCATTCGTTCACATTAAAAGTTTGTTAATTAAACACAAGAAAGAACAAGAAATCAAACCAGGCTTTTATATTGAAACTGTGGTTGAGTGATTGTGCAAAACAAAGCCTTTAAAGCCTTTCTCCTTTTGGAGACAAAATGTCAGTGTCTGCTATTTGCAGAGCAAACTCTCTTTGATGAAAAGGAAAGGGTTAATTTTACTCAGTCCTGATGGGCATTTACTTATCCTGTTGTTAATAAACAGACAGACACAAGGTGGAGGAGAGACAGGCTAGAAAAGATTGGTGAAATACAGCTTTTGTTGATGTTTTTGGAACACTGGATCGCTGATTAGTTACGAGTGGATGCTTTTGGTTGACAAGTAGACCACCACACCTGCTGCTTGGATCCTGGTTTACCGTCTGGTCATGGACGTCCTCTGATCGAATCTTTTCTTGTTAGACAAGGCAGGCTTGGATGAATACAGCATAGTTGACTTCTGAATTCACTGAGAAGCTGAGAGAGAAAGAGGGAGGCAGGGCAGCAAATAACACAACAAGGGAAGGGAAAATAATACAAGATTTTACCTGCCTCTGCAGTGCTGACTATTGGCTATTCCCACTGATGGGCTGAAGACTGGATATCATGATCATGTGATGATTTTCAGCACTCACCGGTGAAAACAAAGTTCCTTGAACAAGATTTCTTCCTTCAAGAAGAAAGTCCTTTAGCTGAGCAGAGCTGAGTTGCAGTGCTGGCAGTTTGGGGGATGAGCTGGGATGTAAGGTGGGATGGGAGAGCTCATCTAATCATGTTTTTTCCCCCAAAAAGGAAAAAGTGGGTGTCGTAGTTCATCTCCTTCATTATTTTGTCCACTAATTAGGTCTAATATCCATCACACCAATTCTAGTCCATTAACTTCTGATTCCACATCTTCTGTTTTTATCAGGCATAATTTGAACAGTCCTTGGATTTTTGATTGAGTCTAATCCAGCTTCTTTGACTAGTTCTTTTGCACTTGTTACAACTCTCAACGTCATTAAACCATTTGCCCTATTTTTTCCATGGTTATTGTAACATCTTAGGAACAGTCACATACTTTTCTATGTTGGAGTTTACAAGAGGGGTACACCTTGTAGGCTTAATAGTCACAACATAATCCCTCTCTTTTATGAACCAGTTCCACCTGAGATAGGACATTTCTTCATAAAAATACAATTATAAACAAAACAAACCTAACATGTTCTTAACTTAACATTGCATGAACTTAAAGTGGCTTGGTACTTCTTGTCAAATATGAACAATCATATTAGTACAACTAGTTGCATTTGAGTTAAATCAATAAATCAAACACTGATGTACTACATGCCTTCAGCCAAAGGCAGGTACCTTGATCTTATGTGCATTAGGGTGGTACAGTTTAACACTGTTTATCATATCAAACTTATTCGTTATATTTCAAAAATAAAATTCCATTTTGTTTCAGACATTTTTACTTTTAGGGTTGCTAGATACACACACACACACACAGCCCTTTAAGGCCAGGTTGTAACACACCCATTTTGTTTTGTCATCTCATTAAATAGTTGTTTCAAAGATGGTTTTCTTGCAGGGGCAGGTTGAGAACATGAGCCCTGGGGATCTGCAGGTCCTGGCCTACTCTTATCAGTCCTTGTTTTCCTGCATTTCTTAGGCTGTTTAGGGTCTCAATAATTAAAAGAGAAAGCCCTAGAGTGATTGAAAGTGCTGGAATTCCTTCTGGGGTGCATAGGCTCAAAAAGATCTAAGGCATATGGCTGGAGTCCAAGACCTTCAAAAATAAAAATGGTGGAAGATATGGAGGAGTCAGGGGCATTAGATGCCTCGTGGGCGGGGGGGGGGGGGGTTGTGTTGCATGCACTGGATAAATTACAGCGACTGGACATGACCTACCTAATCTAGGATGTCTAAAAGTGAAGGTAGAATTGATGGGATTGAAGAAAGTGACAGAGGGGGTGGAAGTGGCAAAGGATATGGTGAGGGAGGCAGAGGGGAGGGGAATGGTGGGTATCTCCATTAACGTGTTGGATAATTTCTTAGGTCATGTATTGCTGTCTTAAAATAGATCCAAAATACAATAATCAATCCCAAAATCATAACGGCATTGATCACTGTTGAAATAGTAGCTGTTGCCCAATAATAAAAAGTTATTGCTTAGGGTCTGTAAATCCTGTACTCCAAAATTGGGAACCACAGATTTAATCTGATCAGATTCCATAAACAAATTAATTTGATGGGAATCTTCCAAACCCAGCAAAGTATGCAACTCAGAACTTATTGGTACCTTTTGTCCTTTAACAATATCAACAAGTTGCATTTTAACTTTCATTGAGTCAAACTCCAAAGAATACAAAACCTTTGAACGTGAACACAAATTGAGCATTTAAAACTTATTACACTCAGAAAAGAATTATTTGCCAATGGAAGTTACAGTTCGTTTATAAACATGGAAGTCCTTATATTTGCCCTGGCAGAAGGCCCAGAATTAATTAACTCTCTTTCTTTTTTGCAACAACAACATGAAGGAAGAAAGGGAAACTAAGTGTGGTTTTTCTTGAGCTAATTTTTGGTTTCCAAAAATGGTTTTATTTGGTTGACTTGCCCATCATTTGTTTCAATAGGTTACAGGAGATATTTTTCTGTAATTTCAAACGGACCAATCCAGCTAACTGTGACCTTCCTGGGTTCCTTCTTTTTCTTTTTGATAGTTAAAGTAAAACACTTGTTGCCTACCTGGTATTCTTTAGGAACACCCTTCCTATCGTAGTATGATTTTGCTCCCTTAGCACATTCTTCCATACTTTGTTGCACAAAGGAAAAAGTTTTTTGCAAATGTCATTTTGATTGTTACTTGCTCTTCTGGACTTAAGGCAGGGGAAGGATCATTTTCTGCCAGATCCTGGTTATAGACAATGAGTTGCTAGTACCATGGATCTTCCTGACATAAGTTCAAGGAGTATGTCCAGTCATTTTGCTAGGTGTCCAATGCATAGCCCAAAAAATTAAACGTAACTTAACATCCCAATCTTGTGGATTGTCCGGAAAGCTTTTATGCAACATAGTAACAAGCCTGTTGATGGCATTTTCAACTAATCCTGAAGAGTCAGGGTGATAGGAAATATGCAATTTCCTTTTAATTCCAAGTCTTTTTTTATAGGTGGAACATTACTTCAGAAATAAAATTAAAGCCTCTGTCAGACTCAGTTCTCAAGGGCAATCCCTATCTGGTAAAAATGTTATTTTCCGAAAGACATGCTGTGGTGACATCATTGTCATGGGGGGCTGCAAAACATTCCACCCATTTGGTAAAGACACAAGTCACAATTAGTAAATATTTGTTTCATTGTTTAGATGTTGGTACAGGTCCAATCCAGTCCACTTGTAGGTCTGTCCAAGGCTGACAACCCTCCTTTAATTCGAGTGGAGCCCTAAACTGAGGTTTGGTGGGTTGGAACTTATGACTTGCAATACTGGTTTTTACATAGTTTTGAAAATCCTTATACAGATGTGGCCAGTAATCAAATTGTTTTCAGGTTTCATAGGTGGCTTTAATACCAGGATGTCCTTTCCGTACCTCATCATGATTATGCAGTAGCATAATTGTTTGATAAGATGTTGGAACCACCATTCTATAGTGTTGGTCACCTTTGTATTTAAAAATGTACAATTTATTTTGAATACTAAGGCCTTGTCTACACTACGAGAGTAGTTCGATTTTACTTGCATCGAATTTTTGTAATCGATATTGCAAAGTCGAACGTGTGTGTCCACACTAAGGACAGTAATTCGACTTTGTGCGTCCACACTAACGGTGATAGCGTCGACATTCGAAGCGGTGCACTGTGGTCAGCTATCCCACAGTTCCCGCAGTCCCCTCTGCCCATTGGAATTCTGGGTGTAGCCGGCAATGCCTTCTGGGTAACAAAATGAGTCGAGGGTGCTTTTGGGAAACTGTCATCATCCGTCCATCACTCCCGCCCTCCCTCCCTGAAAGCGCCGGCGGGAAAACAGTTCGCGCGCTTTTCCAGTCATTGACAGCGCGGACGCCACTGTACTCCGAGCATGGAGCCCGCTGCGACCATCGCTGCAGTTGTGGCCGCTCTCAACGTCTCGCAGCTTATCATAAAGGTTTCCCTGAGGCAGATGCAGAAAAGTCAGGCGAGGAGGCTACGGCACCGCGGTGATGTCCTGAAGTCTGAGAGTAGCACAGACCTGTCAGAAAGCAGGCGACCCAGCGCCGAGGACATCACAGTGGCAATGGGTCATGTTGATGCCGTGGAACGGCGATTCTGGGCACGGGAAACAAGCACTGAGTGGTGGGACCGCATAGTGCTGCAGGTCTGGGATGAATCCCAGTGGCTGCGAAACTTTCGCATGCGGAAGGGAACTTTCCTGGAACTTTGTGAGTTGCTGTCCCCTGCCCTGAAGCGCAGTGACACCCGGTTGCGAGCTGCACTGAGTGTACAGAAGCGAGTGGCCATAGCCCTCTGGAAGCTTGCAACGCCAGACAGCTACCGGTCAGTCGCGAACCAGTTTGGGGTGGGCAAATCTACCGTGGGGGTTGTTGTGATGCAAGTAGCGAAGGCAATCGTTGATGTACTGCTGCCAAAGGTAGTGACCCTGGGAAACGTGGAGGCGATCATAGATGGCTTCGCAGCGATGGGATTCCCAAACTGCGGTGGGGCCATAGATGGAACTCACATCCCTATCCTGGCACCGGACCACCAGGCCACCCAGTACATTAACCGAAAGGGATACTTTTCCATGGTGCTGCAAGCACTGGTGGACCACAGGGGACGTTTTACCAACATCTACGTGGGATGGCCGGGCAAGGTTCATGACGCTCGTGTTTTCAGGAACTCTGGTCTGTTTAGACGGCTGCAACAAGGTATTTACTTCCCGGACCACAAAATAACTGTTGGGGATGTGGAGATGCCTATAGTCATCCTCGGGGACCCAGCCTACCCGCTAATGCCCTGGCTCATGAAGCCCTATACTGGCGCCCTGGACACTGAAAAAGAAC
The DNA here is from genome assembly GCF_011386835.1 of Chrysemys picta bellii. NCBI lineage: Eukaryota > Metazoa > Chordata > Testudines > Emydidae > Chrysemys > Chrysemys picta. The sequence continues at coordinate 99,210,059 of NC_088798.1, forward strand.
TCTTCAACTACCGGCTGAGCAAGTGCAGAATGGTGGTGGAGTGTGCTTTTGGCCGTCTCAAGGGGAGATGGAGAAGCTTACTGACTCGCTGTGATCTCAGCGAAACCAATATCCCCATTGTTATAGCAGCTTGCTGTGTGCTCCACAATCTCTGTGAGAGCAAGGGGGAGACCTTTATGGCGGGGTGGGAGGTTGAGGAAAATAGCCTGGCTGGTGATTACTCACAGCCAGACAGCCGGGCGATTAGAAGAGACCAGCGGGAAGCGCTGTGCATCCGGGAGGCTTTGAAAGCAAAGTTCCTGAGTGAGCAGGGTAACCTGTGACTTTATAGTTTGTGTACTGAGAAGCTAAACCTGCCCCCGTTTCTTTACCCAGGTAATGTTGACTATCCTATCCAGTTACATACCCCCTTCACCCCCCCTCCAACACACGTGTCGAAATAAAAATAGTTCTACTTTGTTAAAGCACACCGTTTTCTTTAATACTGTTTTCGCGGGAATTTTTTAAAACTGGGACGCAGACTGTGGTGCGGGGCGGGTGTAGTGTTGTGACGCGAATGCAGCTTCTAAACTCAAGGATTGACAGGCTCCGCTGTGGTGGGATGCTTGTTTCAACGGAGCCTGTCAACCATCCTGATCGGGACTGTGTGTATGGGGGGTCTATTTGACTTTGTGGCAGGGGGAGGACGGTTACAGATCCCATGCTGTGTGGCTCTGTGATCCTGCCTAAGGACCGGCGCTTAAGATCTGTAACTGCCCTCCCCCGCCACAAAGTCACAGAGCAACCCACCCCCCCCCAACATTACATCAAAACAACCTCCCAGACTAACCGGGGCAACTAGTCACTGCATCACTGCACTGTGTATGTGCCCTGCTGCTGTGCCTGCCCCCGACTATGTACCCTGCCAAAGGAGACTGTCCTGTCCAATTACCAACCCCCTTTCCCCTCCTCCTCCAAAAGAACATGATTGAAACAGTAGTTAACAGAAACGAATTTTTTATTATCAACTACACATGGCATTGGGAGGTGAAACTTGGACGGGGGCTTGTGTCAGGCGGGAAGGAAAGAACTTTTCAAATTTTGGGAAATGAGAGCCTTCTGCTACTAGAGCTCTCTGCAGGGGTGGAGTGAGACTTAGCAGGGACTCTGCCGCCTCTCCTTCTTTGCACTTTGGGTGAGGTGGGTATGGGACTTGGTGGCGGGGGAGGGCGGTTAGAGATGGACTGCAGCGGGGCTCTGTCCTCCTGCCTCCGTTCCTGCAGAACATCCACAAGGCGCCGGAGCGTGTCCGTTTGCTCCCTCAGTAGTCCAAGCAGCGTTTGAGTCGCCTGCTGGTCTTCCTGCCGCCACCTCTCCTCCCGATCCATGTTGGCTTGGTGCATTCGGGTCAAGTTCTCCCGCCACTGGGTCTGCTGTGCTGCCTGGGCTTGGGAAGAGGCCATAAGCTCAGAGAACATGTCCTCCCGTGTCCTCTTCTTCCTACGCCTAATCCGCGCTAGCCTCTGGGAGTGTGATTCCAGGCTAGGTTGTGAGACAGTCGCAGACGGGGCTGTGGAAATGGGAAAAAGGGAGTGAATTCCTCAGAAAGATAAATGTAGTTGTGAACAAAGAACATAGTCTTTCTCTGTGAACAAGACCATGCACAGCACCTTTCACATGCGCACTCAGCACAAGGTCGAATTCTCGGCCTTCGCATTCAGTGCCTGGGGTCTTGAACAGCACATTTGAGAAGCGAGGCAGCACAACGGAATTTCTGTTGCAGGCAGACATGGTAAGCCGTACACTTGTGGCAGTTTAAAACTTTTATATTACCACTGGCCTCATTTCACATTTAAATCAATGTCAGTCCCTGCTGCCAGCAATCCGGCAAGCGGGAACTCTGCCCCTGTCCCACCCCCTCGCGGCTGTCCCCGGGAACGATCCCTTTCGGCTGCCCCTCTCCCGCCTCCACCGCGTGGCTGCAAACCAGCGGTTACAGTTCTGTAAAGGAACGGGAAAGCAGTCCCAACACTAACATTCCCGTACCTAATTAAAAGCAGGTCACCATGGCCGACATCACCCTGATGAGGATCTCCGAGAGCGACAAAGAGAGAATGCTCCGGGAAAGCCTCCAAAGACCAGGGCCGTATGCCGCCCTGCTGTGCAGAGCAATGATCCCTGAGTACTTGATAATCTCGTGGCGCGGCAACGTGTCGTACTTCGGAGGACCCAATAAGGCCGCTCTCCCCAAGAACCTCATGCAACGGCTTTCAAGTTACCTCCAGGAGAGCTTCATCGAGATGTCCCAGGAGGATTACTGCTCTATCCCCGGACACATAGACCGCATTTTACTGTAGCTGCAGTAGCAGGGAATAAACAGTAGAGCGGCTTGTGCAGGACAATCACTGAAAACCGGACATTGCTAGATTTCTTTTCAAAACTTGCACTGCCCCTTACTAAACCGTTAAGCGCCTAGGGCACACTAATCATGAACAACCCATTCTTTTAATTGTTAATATTCCTGTTTTGTTAAAAATAAATGTTTAGATGTTTACAACACTTACTGGCTGATCCTTCACCAGATTCTGTGTCCGGGGTAACGGCTGGGGACGCTTCGTAGGGGATCTCTGTAAGGGTGATGAAGAGATCCTGGCTGTCGGGGAAATCAGCGTTGTGAGAGCTGCCAACTGCCTCGCCCTCCTCATCTCCTTCCTCATCTTCCCCGTCCCCTAACATGTCCGAGGAACCGGCCGTGGACAGTATCCCATCCTCAGAGTCCACGGTCACTGGTGGGGTAGTGGTGGCGGCAGCACCGAGGATGGAATGCAGTGCCTCGTAGAAACGGGATGTCTGGGGATGGGATCCGGAGCGTCCGTTTGCCTCTTTGGTCTTCTGGTAGCCTTGTCTCAGCTCCTTGATTTTCACGCGGCACTGCGTTGCATCCCGGCTGTATCCTCTCTCTGCCATGTCTTTAGAGATCTTCTCGTAGATCTTTGCATTCCTTCTTTTGGATCGCAGCTCGGAAAGCACGGACTCTTCGCCCCACACAGCGATGAGATCCAAGACTTCACGATCAGTCCATGCTGGGGCTCTCTTTCTATTCCCAGACTGCACGGCCATCACTGCTGGAGAGCTCTGCATCGTTGCCAGTGCTGCTGTGCTCGCCACGATGTCCAGACAGGAAATGAGATTCAAACTGGCCAGACAGGAAAAGGAATTCAAATTCAAATTTTCCCGGGGCTTTTCCTGTGTGGCTGGTCAGAGCATCCGAGCTCGGACTGCTGTCCAGAGCGTCAACAGAGTGGTGCACTGTGGGATAGCTCCCGGAGCTATTAGCGTCGATTTCCATCCACACCTAGCCTAATTCGACATTGCCATGTCGAATTTAGCGCTACTCCCCTCGTCGGGGAGGAGTACAGAAGTCGAATTAAAGAGACCTCTATGTCGAACTAAATAGCATCGCAGTGTGGACGGGTGCAGGGTTAATTCGATTTAACGGCGCTAACTTCGACATAAACGCCTAGTGTAGACCAGGCCTAAGTTTTGGATTTCAAACTAAACATTGTTCACAGTTCTGGATTTTGTTCAAAGTCCTTGTCTGCAATGGGGAACTTAACAGGATTCTGGACATAATGGTAGAGTTTGGACACATTTGGATCATTTAGTTGGGCTTGGATCAAATCCTGTTCCGGATCATCCTTGACACAGATCTCATCACCTTTGTCTAACTGATACTCATCTGCAGAAGTAGGAGCAGTGGCTTCATCAGCAGACAAAGCTTGTGCTTTCTTTGCCTGACTGAGAGTTAATATTCCCACTTGGGATTTTACAGGAGGTGCCTGGTCAAGTGATGTAAATTCCCATGGTGCTCCATTTAGTGCACCTTCCTTGGCACGCTCTCTCATTGCCCAGACGACCTTGCCCATTTGCATATGAGTGGCCTCTCACCTTTTTTCCAATAAATGGTCAATTTATATTCCTGAACTAGTTGATGTTGCTTTAATCAGTTCAAAGTGTCTGATCTGCTTACCTTTAGCATTTTGGAATTCGTTGTTATGCCAAGTATGAAGATAAAACAGGAAACTACTCCTCACATAGCTTGAATCTGTACAGAAAACCAAAGTTGACACATTCGTGTCCACAGCTGATTTTAACGCCCATAATACAGCAGCAATCTCAGCATACTGATTGGTGACTGAACCTCGTTTAAATTTCTCTGCAATTTCTCCCTTTTCCCAACATTCCTGCACCAACAGACTTGACCCCATCTTGATGGAATGAGTGACCCTCTATGTATGCAATGGATACATTGACCCAAATATCTTCATAAGATTGGTATTTTGAATCCTGAGGGCAAACATCAGTCACTTCTTTAATTATTGTCTCAGGCTCAGTATCTTGACACTGGTGTAGTTGGGCTAACCTTTTTACCCTTAAAACCATTTATTTTTTAACATATTTAATTTCTACAACTTTTCCTTCCATAACTAGCCTCCAGGAGTTTAGTCAGATTCTTGACACTTTACGTTCTCTAATTTGATTGGGTGTCAGGTATTTTAAAGAGTCGTGGTTAATTTCAGTGATGACCATTGTTACCAGTATTGCCTTTTCAGTCGGAGTATTTCTCCTCTACAGCACGTAGTCCTTTGCAATAAGTAATAGCTCGGTGTTCTGAGTCCATTTTCTGATGTAACGCAGCACTCATGCTATGTTCTGTCCGTGCAATCTCCAGGTAAAACTCTTTTCCTTTTTGAGGGTAAATCAAACAAGGGGCTTGGCTTAACTTTGTTTTTCACTCTTTCATGGCTTGATCTCACGCAAGTCCCCAGTCTCAATCCTGATGTTTTCAAAATAGTTTACTGAGTGGTCTGGCAATTCTGGCATATTCTGCAATGAAACAAACTGCCTACAGTAATTGCAAATTCCCAGAAAACTATGTACCTCTGATACATTAGGAGGGGTTTTCAAATTAATCGGAGCTTGTTCTCTGTGAGCTTGGGGTTGTAGACCCTCAGAGCAAATTTCAATTCCTAAATTATTTACCCTTTTTCTGGCCCGTGGATTTTTTTGCTAAGGACAGTTTTGCCCCAGCCTTCTTTAGTTGTCCCAGCACATATCTGATGGCCTCCAAGTGCTCTTCCCAAGTCGTATTAGAAATTAAAGCATTGTCAACATAAACAGTTATGCCTTTTTCTTCTGTGTCAGGTAAAGCCTTGTGGATAAAATAGTTAAACTCACTTGGAGAAAATTTTAACCCCTGTGGCATTATTTTCCAAGCACATTGCCCTCTTGCAACAGTAAAAGCCAATTTATGTTGGTCCTCTGGAACTACTTTAGAGCCCAAATCTGCTCTTGAGTCGGGATGGTTTCCATTGAACTGGCCGCAATGATGCATTATATGGAGAAGGAAGTTCTTTTCTAATTCCCCTCTCTGTTAGGGAGTCCAAAATTTTTGCATGGATTCTTGCTCATGGAATATAATACTGTTTTTAGGGTGACCAGATGTCCTGATTTTATAGGGACAGTCCCGATTTTGGGGTGTTTTTCTTATATAGGCTCCTATTACCCCCTACCCTCTGTCCCGATTTTTCACATTTGCTGTCTGGTCACCCTAACTCTCTTACATACACTGGGTCTGATCCTGGAGAGGTCTCAATCCTCACTTTGTGGAGGTGTCTTCTCACAGTCTAGGCTGTCTCTAGAGAACAAAGATTAATATCTTTGAATTAGTTCCTTTAATTCTGTTTTCACTTCTAAGGTTAAACCATCACCAAGTTCTGTCTAGTTCTCTACCTGTTTTGGAAAATCATATGCAGGTTCTGAGAGAGGAATTTCAATCTTATCTTCAACTTTAGTCAGTATATCAGATTGTTGAACTGATACTGTACCAGAATTAAGCAGGACCTCATTAGTTATTTCTTCCTTCAACACCAATTCTTGCCCTTCAATTAGCCAGGTGTAGGGAGAATTTTGTAACCTTATCGGATAAATCCCAAACTGAAAGGAAGGTACAGTATAACACATACCCTCTCTATCAAAATATTTAGGGTTTAGTTCTGGGACTTCACCGGTCATGCTGACTGATGGGATAAACTAAAAGTCTTGTCCTTTCCACTTGGAAGATAACAGGACATTTAAATAAAACTGTGCAGGAATTGTAATTGTTTCAGACAATGGATTATGTATGAAAACAAAGGCATTACCCTCTTTAAAATCCAAGAGATAAACTCCATCTTCAGCTAACATCAGGCCAATTTCCTGGAAATTTCAAATAGGATGGAAGTAACCAATAGGATAATTCCACACTTGTCCTTGCTAATTATCACGTTTAAGGGAAATTCTCTGCAAAGGGTGGGACCTGTACAGAATATTCATTAATCACATGTGATACCTCTGGAATTGTTTGACCAGATTTTAACAGGCCTTGGTGGGTTTCAGGGGCACAGATTTGCCCTCCAAATTGTTGAAAGCCTGGTTGTGTTCAAAATCTCAAATTGTAGCCATTTGTACACTGAGCATGGGAGGTCTCCGACCATACTTGGGCAGTGGGGGAATTTCATATTCCCTACCTGGATAGGGAGAGAAATCACTCCCCAAACCTGAAAATTTTGAGTATCCCAAACAGGTTTAAGGAAGAAAACTCTTTTCTACCCAGGCCATATTTTAGATTGCTTCTGTAGAACTGTTTAGACATTTTATCCATTGTTAAAGACTTTGCAGAAGGCAGAGAAAGACCTTAATCAAGACACTGATTTCTTGTTTTCAGTGGTAAAAACACTTCTGGTCAAAGAACACAAGAATGGCAAGTTACACATGTTTTCACTCTGCGCAGATTTGTCCTTGAACTGACTGAAGGCTGGGAGAAAATAGAGGGGGAGAAAATGAGGGTCACTTGGGAGAGTAGGTTGGTTGAGGGAGGGGGGAGAGAGGTAAAATAGGGGAACAGTTAGATAAGGAGGGAGGGGAAAGAGGTGCAGAGGAAAGATAGGCAAGTTTGTATAAGAAAATTCAGTTTTTTCTTTTACTTTTTAGATGCACTTTTCCATGGGGGGAGGGGGCAGGTAAAATTCCTCCTTTCTTAACCTTTACTTTTCAAACCTTCATGATCAGCTGACCAAACAGATTTCAAAACACTTTCCTTTCCATAGGAAGGAGGGTTTACTTTTAATTGCAAAACCCCCATCTTCTCAATCCACTTGTGCTTTAAAGTGGGTAAGGAAACTTGCCCCCACAACAACGCTGTCTCTAGAACCTTTAAAGACATAGAAGGGGTGTGAGCCCACCCCCACCCCCTTCGGCAGAACAAGCTCGAATAGCAAACAAACTCAATCTTGAAAGGGTGGTTTAATCAAAATTGGGCAAATCAACTGTGCATTTCCTTTCTCAGCCTGGTTTATCTGAGGCATTGAAAACAAAGGAACTCATGACTAATAGTGCTTGTAGGAGGTTCTCACTCTGGACTGTTAAATCAAAGTAGCTTCTTCTATCACCTGGTATTTTCTTTCATTTTTCATGTCCTGCTGTTTCCCCACGTAGCCATTTCTTTCTTGGGACTCGAGGTTGGGGGACAAAATTAGTTTGGTTGGGCAAATTGGTATGGTCCTAGGTTCTACTGTGGGTAGAAGTAAAGGGGGAAAAGAAGGGGCTGGGATAGGAAAAGGGTCAGGTCCCTTTCTTTCCAGGGCAGAAATCTTTTCATGCATTTCACCTATTTTGGTTAAACTTGATCCATTTTCTACTGGAATTTTTCACAGTGCAGATGGGCAATTTAGGTTCTTCCTTCTCTTATTCTTTGGTTGGTTTACTTGGGTCTTTCCCACTGTTCTCTAGCCTGCTTCAGGATTTCACTTATTGAGTCCGTTTAAACCCCTGAAAACCATGCTTCTCACACTGAGGAAGCTCCTGTCCTGGAAAACGGGTTTGCCTTATAATACTCCAATACTTTGTCATTCCTGGTTAAGATTATAGGCCACTTGTCGGGCTCTGAGAGAGTCTTTCTGTTCTTTTCTCAACCCAAGCATCACCAGTCTGTGTGAGGTAGTGCTCTCTGGCTTAAATTCTTCTGGTGGTTTTCCACAACCGTTAACTGCGAGCAAACATTAGCATCTGCATTAGCTGAATAAAATTGAATTTTTCTCATCATTTGACTTAAATACCAAATCGCCTTCCTAATCACCTCAGCGTTGCTTTTGTTCACTGCCTGTCTTGTCCTTACAGGAGTGCTTGCTTCAAGTTCTCTGCTAGTTAATTCAAGGCAGAGTCGAATTCTTGCTGATTTTCAGCAATGTTACCTTGTTCCTGTAACGCCGCACGTTTGAAACCGTCTAACTCCCCTAGATTTCTGCTTTCAACGTTGCTTCAGTTTTTAAAGTAGCTTGCAATTTCTTCCTAGTACCAATCAGTTGTTCTTTTCCTCCACTCTTCCAATTTTTGCATCCTTCTCTTTAGTAATTTAACATAGGCGTGCGCATGGGGTGTGCCAGGTGTGCCCAGGCACACCCTAATGCAGGGGTGGGCAAATGGCCCCACTCTCCCAGCGTGGCAAGCCGCAGCGTCTGTGGTCCAGCTGAGCACAGCAAGCCGCCGGCTCCTCCCCTGCCTTCCCCCCTTCCCGGAGCCATGCCGCTGCGCGCGCAGCGCTCTGGGGGCCAGGGCTGCACACTCCCGCGGGGCAGTGTTTGGCTCCGCTGGGAGGCAGACATGCTCCCCGCTCATCCGGAGCCATGCTGCCACGCGTGCAGCATTCTGAGGGTTGGGGCTGCCCGCTCCCATGGGACAGCATGTCTGGTTCTGCGCAGAGCCAAACATGCTGCTAGGAGCCTCATGTTAAGGGGTCTGGGGCCGGGGAGGTTGGATAAGGGGTGGGAAGGCAGTCAGGGGACAGGGAGCAGGGTGGATTGGATAGGGGGTGGAATCCCGGGGAGAGGTCTCTGGAGGGGGCAGTCAGGGAGCAGGGGGGTTGGATGGGGCATGGGAGTCCTGGGATTTGTCAGGGGGCAGGGGGTGGATAAGGGTTAGGGGAGTCAAGGGACAGGGAGCAAGGAGGGTCCTGGGGGGGGGGCAGTTAGGGTGGGGGCACTCTGGAGAGGGTGGTCAGGGGACAAGGAGTTGGGGGGGTTGGATGAGTCAGGAGTTCTGGGGGGGCTGTCAGGAGGCAGGGGTGTGGAGAGGGGTTGGGGCAGGCAGGGAACAGAGGGGGTTGTATGGGTCGGGAGTTCTGGGGGTCCTGTCAGGGGGCAGGGAGTGGTTGGATAGGCGTGGGAGTCTCGGGGTCTATCTGGGGGCAGGGGTGTGGATAAGGGTCGGGGCAGTCAGGGGACAGGTAGCGGGTAGAATCCTAGGGGGGCAGTCAGGGGACAAGGAGCAGGGAGGCTTAGATAGGGGGTGGGATCTGGGGGGCAGTTAGGGGCAGGGATCCCAGGAGGGGGTAGTCAGGGGACAAGGAGCAGGGGGGTTGGAGGTTCTGAGGGAGGTAGCCAGGGGGTGAGAAGTAGGAGGGAGTGGATGGGGGCAGCGCGGGGCTCCCTGGGTGCACACCCTAATGAAATGTGCTGCGCACGCCTATGTAATTTAATCAATCATAACAACTTTATTTTGCACTTCTAACTGCAGTAACACTAATTGTTTTGTCTCTTTTCTTTATCCAGTTTAAACAGCCTGATTCCAAAGCCTCCTTTTTCTTCCTTAAGCCTGCTGTGTCTTGTAGCAACTCTTTATGTTCCTGAATTGCAGTTTGATACTCAATTCCTTTCCCCCCAAACACAGTCTGAACTCTCTCTCCCTTTTTAACATACTCATCTGAGATTGTTATAGGCAGAGTTTCTTCTAACTAAACCATCCTGTGGCTCAGAATTTGTTTTATAGAAGCCAATTCTTTTTCTCTTAACATCATTTCTAAATCTGTTTGCAAGGTTACTTACGTCTCCTCTTAATCTCAAGTTTTCTCCCAGTACACTATCGAACTCTTGTGACACAGACTGTAACTGATTTCTGTGCTTCAGATTAATAAACCAGTTATTAGCAGCCAATCTTGTTAAAACCGCAATTAAATGTTTCTCTTTTTTACACAACTGGTACTTTTTCAAGTATGCAATGTTTCTCTCAATTAACTCCACCCCAAGCCCCCTTTTATTCTCAATGGATACTTCAAAGGAATCAGCATCTTTTGGAACAATTTCTCACATCCAAGATAGAATTTTCTTTGCTTTTTTCTAACAAATCCCTATTCATCCCTTCATTCCTTATGATAGTTAAATCCTGGGGAACAGCTTCAGCAGAGCTAAAATGGCTACAATTAGCTAAAGGAGTAGCTGCATAGGAGGAGTAGAAGTGATAGCCTCTAGGGCAACAGATCAGGTACCATTCCTAACATTGTTCTTTGAAGTCTTTTTGAAAAAAACATTTTTAACTTAAAAGTACTTACAGATTTTAGGAAAAACAACCAGGATATAACCGTGGCCAAAATGCAAAATACAAATCACAGATCATAATGGAGAGAGGAGAAAGAGGAAATGCAAGTCATAACTCAGTTTAAATCAGGCAATCCATCAAAATACGTGAAACAACGCCAAGATAAAATCCTGTAACATTAATGAAAGTGAAACAGGTATACACCTCTACCCCGATATAACGCTGTCCTCGGGAGCCAAAAAATCTTACTGTGTTAGAGGTGAAACTGTATTATAGCGAACTTGCTTTGATCCACCGGAGTGTGCAGCCCCTCCCCCCCCCCCCCCCCCCGGAGCTCTGCTTTACCGCATTATATATGAATTCGTGTTATATTGGGTCACGTTATATTGGGGTAGAGGTGTAGTTACTCCCACTTTAAACTCCTAATTTTTTCCCTCAAGAACCAAACTTCCCAAACCCAATTATGGAGGCATTCTGTTTGCCAAGCAATTTGTTTGCCAACTTTATACGGTCAACCCTTTAAGATCTTTCTTGAAGTCCCAGCACCACTTATGTGGTATAGGTATTGATCTCAAAGGCCCGAAGAGTCACAGTTGTTTATAAACTTTTTCACTTTTCACCACTGAACAGTGATGGGTAGGTACCAGGTTATTTTAAACAGAGGCCTTGGTTTCACTCCCTTACTTGGCAATCACCTAAAAGCATTCATTCACATTAAAAGTCTATTGATTAAACACAAGAAAGAACAAGAAATCAAACCAGGACTTTTTATTGAAACTGTGGTTGAGTGATTGTGCAAAGCAAACTTAGTCAAAACCTTTAAAGCCTTTCTTCTTTTGACGGCAAACTATCAAAGTCCCTTACTTTCAGAACAAGCTTTCTTTGATGAAACAGAAAAGGTTAATTGTACTCTCAGTCCTGATGTGTAGAGGGCATTTACTTATTCTCTTCTTAACAAACAAACAGACCAGCTCAAGGTGAAGGAGAGACAGGATAGAAAAGATGGGTGAAATACAGCTTTTGTGGTGTTTTTGGAACACTGATTAATCATGAGTGGATGCTTTTGCTTGGCAAGTTGGCCATGACACCTGCTGCTTGGATCCTGGTTTACCGTCTGCTCATGGACGTCGTCTGATTGGATGTTTTCTTCTTAGACAAGGCAGGCTTGGACGAATACAGCAGTTGGCTTCAGAATTTGATGAAAAGCCAAGAGAGAGATGATTGAAGGAAAGAGGGCGGCAGGGCAGCAAATAACACAAGGGAAGGGAAAATAATACAGGATCTTTTGTGCCTCTGCCGTGCTGCCGTTGGCTATCCCCACTGATGGGCTGAGGATTGGATGTCATGTGAGTGCTGAAAGTCATCACATGATCAGGTGAAAACAAAGTTCCTTGAGCAAGATTGAGGCCAGCCAGCCTTCCTCCCAGGAAGAAAGTCCTAGATAAGTTGAGCTGAGTTGCAGTGCTGGCAGTTTGGGGGATGAGCTGGGGTGCAAGTAGGATGGGAGATAAGGGAGAGCTGATCTGATCATGTTTTTTCCCCAGTCTCTTTTTAAGGAACCCGAAAAGGGGAAAAGTGGGTGTCGTAGTTCATCTCCTTTTGTATTAGGCCTAATAACCTATGTTTCATGGCTACTGTCTTGTGAACTTTCACATATTTTTTACATTTGAGTTTACAATAGGGTTACACCTTGTAGGCCCCAATAGTCACAAGAAATCTCAAGGGAAAAGGAGAGGTCCATTCTTTCCTGCCCCTGTGGGTAAGGGCTAAAGGGCAGGAGACACTGTAAATACTTTTCTTCATGAGACTGTATTGGTGTTGATCATGGGAATATAACTAAATTCACATGAAGTTGCCACCTACTGACAGAGTCTGAGAGGTTTCTGAGGAATCTGCCGCTGGGGATGGAGTGTGCCTTGTTACAGGGACAGAAAGAGTAAAAGTTTAGGGTTTGATGGTGGGGAAATATCCTTTACCCCACCCCTTCTCTGCTGGGTTTTTTTGGGGGGGGGGGAGTGCCTCTTTTTCCTGGAACACGAAGGGGTCCTGCTGCTCAGTCAGCTGAGCTCAGTGGTTTGAGCATTGGCCTGCTAAACCCAGGGTTGTGAGTTCAATCCTTGAGGGGGCCACTTAGGGAGCTGGGGCAAAGATCAGTACTTGGTCCTGCTAGTGAAGGCAGGGGGCTGGACTCGATGACTTTTCAAGGTCCCTTCCAGTTCTAGGAGATAAGATAAGAAATAGAGATGGCAGGAGCCAGGGAGCTGAGATTATAGCTCATTATCCTGAGGAGGAAGAGGGAGGAGTGATATGCCCAGCGATTCCATTCCTACACCCCTGTTTGGGTACAAAACCAGATGTGACTAAGCACGACCCATCTCTCCTCCCTGATGGGAGTCAGAGCTTCCTGCAGCCCCAAGCTTCCCAGCAGCTTTGAGAGAGAGAGTTGGAAGTTTCCATTAATTTCCTGTCTTCCCCCCTTCCCCCAGCAGTTCTGTGCCTCTCAACTGGAGGGTGGGTGAAGGTCTCGCCCCTTTCCTTTGAGCCCTGGTCCAGTGTTGCCTTCCAAAGACTGAGCCACTCAGACCCCACGGTGATGAGTGCCGGGCCAAAACATAAGTGGATAGACAGAATCTATCCCTGGTGCACAGCTGGTTTATGCAATGTATTGGGGCTTACAAGCCCTTTACAAACATTTAAAACAGCCTCGGGATTTGGCTGAGCGATATAGTGGTGGCTAAGTATCAGAGGGGTGGCCGTGTTAGTCTGAATCTGTAAAAAGCAACAGAGGGTCCTGTGGCACCTTTAAGACTAACAGAAGTATTGGGAGCATAAGCTTTCGTGGGTAAGAACCTCACTTCTTCAGATGTGGGTAAGAACCTCACTTCTTCAGAACCTCACTTCTGGCATCTGAAGAAGTGAGGTTCTTACCCACGAAAGCTTATGCTCCCAGTACTTCTGTTAGTCTTAAAGGTGCCACAGGACCCTCTGTTGCTTTTTATAGTGGTTGCTGTGTCTGAGATGGTAACAACAGGGCGCTGTGCTTAGATCCAAGAAAATTGACTTTGAAAAATCATGTTAAAGAAACATTTGACTTAAAAAACCGGGCACTATGAAAGACCCTGATGCTTATATATGAATAGCTACATCATCGTCATCAGTAATGTAGCAGAGGAGCCTCTCACCTTTTTCTGAATTTAATTAGATGCTCTCAGCCCTGTCCTACAGGCCCCAACTGTGTGCACAAGAACAATTAAAAAAAAATCTTCGCAAAACTTAAAATAATCAAATATTACCCTAAAGAACAAATCCATGAAAAGTTTAGATTGAAATACTTCCCTGCAGTGTTTGCACCGCAGTGATCATGCATGAGAACCAGGAACCTGAAATTGACTATAAACAAAAATGAAAACAGACAAGTCTCTTCATTCTGGGCACGGAGTGAAAAGCAAGAGGGTAAATGGAAGTGAACTGTCCTTTCAGCAATAACGTAGGAAGGCATTAGCAATGCAGGATTGCATTAACATCTGGGGTGAAATCCTGGCCAATGGCAAAACGTCCATTGATCTCACTGGGCCAGTATTTCAGCCATGATTTTCAATCTGCCAGTATCCCTTCAATTCACTTCTTTGCGCTATTGTCGTTTATATCCAGTGCAAGGTGCGTGCAGGATGAAATGATATGACCCAGTCGTATTATTTAGTGTTACCATTTCGTGCCAATGAATAACCCGTGAAAGGGAGCACTGGGAACCCTTCAGGAGTTGCGCTTGCGGAGATACTAAATTCAGAGTGGGAAGAAAAGTGGTTTAAAAACGAGGAAAGAAATCGGTCCTTCAATCCTAGCTCAGCACTTTGGAACGAGGTTCCCGATTCTTTCCAGGGACCCCTGAGTCTAATGGGCAGGAGGGTCGCTAGCCTCCCCGCAGCCCGGCGCTTTGGAGAGGGCTGCCAAAGGGGTTTGACACAGGTGAGACACACATCTGCGGACGGGCGAGCAGCCCTCGCCCCTCTTCTCGCCCCTGGCTGTGCAAGCCCAACAAGCCCTGCTTGTTAAAGCAGCCTGCGCTTGGCCATCAGAAGGGGAGGCAGACCAGGGGGCTCCAAGCCGCTGGGACCCAGCGCTAGGTATCCATTTCACCCCGCAGCTGGAAGAGGCGTGGGGGCCTGGATCCAGCGGTGCTTGGGGCTTTCGTGGTGCGTGAGACAGAAACGCTGCGGGCATCAATAAGCGCCAACCCCGACCGTGGCTAGGGGCCTGACCCTGCAGTCCCTGGAAAGCCTCCCGTTGGCTCTAGCTGAGAGTTGGATCCTGTCCCGTAAGGGGCGTCGATCGCCACTGACCCCAATGGGAGCAGGATCAAACCCAAGGGGAGAATGGAAATCACCTTTGCTCACAATTCGGTGTGGGATCAGGCGAGAGAACTCTGCAGCCCTCTGGAAGAGGGACTGGGTCAGAGGGGATGAATGCTCGAGACAGGCAACGTAGCGACGGGTATAAATGTAGCCATTCCAGCCGGTCGAGTTTATTTTTATTTTTATTTTTCGAAAATGTAAAATGTCGACTTTTTTTTTCCTCGAGGAATTTCCCCTCGATTGTTCGGAGTTCCCTCCCCCGCCCCACGGGAAATACTCCTCGTTTTCTGACCAGCTGTAATCGCAAGATATTCCTACCTCTGGCTAGCTAGATCTGCATAATAGATACCTTCGTTTTAATCAGTCGTAACCAAACGCGGATGTGTGCTGTCCTGTAAAAAAATATCAACACTCTGCCGTTTTATAAACACTTTAGGACTCGTTTTAATGCTCTTACATTTGTCTATAGGTATATTATATTCAGTTGCCACCAGGGCTCCTGGAAGCAGCATGAAGTAAACACGTGTGCAAACGTTTTCATAGACCTTAATTTCTACAATCGATTTAGTTCAACACGTTTGGATTTTGTGGCTAAAAATTTACAAGGGAAAAATGCTGTGCTTGACCCCTCTAAAACAGCTTACATGAGTGTGAATGCGGGCTGGAGCCTACTTTCATAGCAGATAATTTATTGATCAGTTGATGGAATCATATAATTTTCAACAAACTTGATACAAAAACTCAAAATATGAATGTCGTTGGTTTGACATGACTGTGCTTGCAATCTTGAAATACAAAATATTGGGTCGAAACCGTTTGGATAATATAGAAGAGCTATGAAAAAACGTAAGCGTTAGGACATGCAAAACAACACACACAATGATTTGATTCCAAACTTCTAACACATAAAGGGAGTACTTTTGGATGCAAAGATTAGCTCTTGTAAGTAGTTTTTTTTTTTTTGGGGGGGGGGGGGAAACGATGATAAATAAACAAACAAAAATGGGATTCAATCAAAGCATAAAGCCATGCAATTAGGAAAGCCGGATGTATAAAGGCTGTTGTGTCATTGAACTGGTAGTGGTAAAGTGTGTCACAAAATTAGAAGTGGGAGGATCTCCAGTGGATGGAGCTGCCACTCAGGATTACCGGACCTTAGTGGTGAACTTTTCCCCCTTCCAAAAAGAATGAAACTTTAATAATAGATTAACTTTAATGACTGATTCCCCTCTCCCATCGAGTAATTAATCGGGCCCTTAAATCTTATCTTGCTAAGAGGGCCAACGGTATGTATGTTAAATATCTGCATACTCTATTGCACTTCAAACAAATAAGCCAAACAAATGCGGTTTACATTTCTCGAAAATTTAATGATTCTTAATAAAAGCCAACTCCCCGGAATGGTAATGTTGGATGTTGAATTTCGAATAAACTATAAGGTTTTTTATTATTATTATTATTATAAGTTGAGATATATCATAAATATAGCCAGAAAAGAACATTAAAAGCATTGCTAGAGTTTGTTTTTTATTCCCATGCTTTTAATTTTGAAAAAAAATAATCACAAAACATAACTTATAAAACAATATATACTGCATCCTTATCCACAACAGCATTATTGAAACATCCAGCGTTACGTTTACCACAGATGTGAAATACACTGGGAAAGGACATACCTTGTGCATTTTATATTATGTTTCTTTGTCATCTACAGGTAATAAGTATCGACAAAAATAAGCAACAACTATGCAATTAAACTTCATATGCGTTTTGTATGCGTATTAATATTTAAAAGATCATAGTTATCATTTCCTTTTTTTTTTTTGCCAACAAGCATCTACATTTACATCATAACACCTTAAGATTATTTTTGGTTCCTTGTTTTTCCTTCACATCTAGAAAAACAAGTCACTTTTCAGAATTGCTAAGCAACCTTTCATCATTCGAGACTCGCTCGGTTTCTTTAGTAGAGATGCAGTATCCGGATTCACTTAATGACAGTCCATTTTTTGTCCTTAGTGTTTTTTTTCTAGACTCTCTAGAAGTTTTTTTTAAAATTTTTTTAAGGAAAAAACACTTTTTAAGTAAAGATGACTGATAATTTCATTATCAGGCTAAGATTTTGGATGGAGAAAAGGCTGCCCAGTTTCTTTTTTGTGCTCTTCTCAGAAAAGGCGATACTGCAGTCCTTTGGAAAGGCTAGAGAGGTAGGCACCTGTAGCTTGCTTAGTCCTAGGAATGACTGGATCATAGCTTTCAACTAAAGAAAAAACATCAAGAATCATGCATTTTAAAAACATTTTATTCAACGGCCAAGCACAATGATCTGGCACAATGTAACGGCAGATATAAATAGAACCTTATTTAAGTGGTTGAACCTTGTCTTTAAGTTTTTTTTAATAGTTTCATATCTAATATTTTAACCATATTCCCGCAGAATTTATTCTGCACGTAACTTTTTTTTTTTGTCAGTGGTAAACATTAACCAAACCTCTTCCCCTACCACAAACTGGGCAGCACAACCCCAGCCTTTACCACCATCCATCCACCCCCGGCTTCCCCTTCCACTCTTCAGCTCTATAATAAAGTGGACGCTTTAGAAACTCCTGTGCAAGTTCAAGTAAACACATACAACCCGCATAATCCAGAGGAAAATTGCAACTCATCCGTGTATTAGATTTTGGCGTCTCTTGCAAAAGATTTCTGGTCCGTGTTTGTTTTGTTTGTTATCAAGCCCTCAGAGCTTCCTCTCTCACGCTGCTTGGGCCCTCGTTAGTCCGTCAGCTGTTGTACTGACAGGCGTTTAGACTAGATCCTGGGCTTTGCAAACTGCTGTACCCGAAAGTGGAGTGCTGCTTGGATTTCAGTCTGAGACTGGCCAAGCTGGAGTTGCAAGTGTCTCTGTACACGCTGTAGGGCGAGCCCGGCGGCCCGTAGGGGCAGGCGGGGGAGGACATGGCGGAGTTGAGGGAGGAGCCGCTGATGTTGCTGAGGTTGTTGATGTTGTTGAGGTTGGCGTTGGCCATGCCGGGCACGGCCGAGTGGCCCATGCTGGAGGGCATGCTCATGGAGGAGATGGTGCTGGGGGCGGAGAACATGGACTGCGAGGACAGAGGGCTCATGGAGTTGAAGAAGGTGAAGCTCTTGGTGGAGAGCGGCGCCGGGGTCAGGCTCTTGGTGGCCCAGTTGTTGTAGGGGTAGCCGGCGTACATGTCATCGTAGGGCTGCATGAGGCCGCTGAACTGGGGCACGTAGCCGTTCTTGCACAGGTCCATCTGCTGGTTGCGCTCCCGCTTTCTCCACTTGGCTCGGCGGTTTTTGAACCAGACCTAGGGGGGAAGGTCAGAGTCAAGGGTAAGTGCGGGAGGCTCCTGCAGGGACCCGGGGAACGCAGCCCAGGGGGTAGGGATGCCCAGGGGGGGCTAGCTCCGGTTTGGATTCTCAGAGCCTCTGCCAGGAGCGGCTTCAGCTCCCCACACCAGGGAGGATTTGCAGAGGGAAAGCCAAGATTTGCAGTGGACAGTCCCTGGCTCACCCTCCCTGGGTGTTGCTTCTCCTACCCGCTGCGCACCATAAACGCTGCCCCAGCCTGCCCTGCTGTCCTCTCCCTAAATCCCATGGCTTGTTCCCCCTGGCCCAGAGAGATGAGTCACCTCCCCCAGCCCAGCCCCACGCCGCGGCTCTGGATGTGTGCGCAGCGCGTCTCTCTGCTTTTAATTTACCCCTGCCTGTCGCTGCGCTTATTTACGGAGAGCATTAATTGGCCACGCTGCAGCGCCTCGCCCAGGCCCTGTTCTGATTAGTGCCGGCTAGCCCGGCTCGGCGGTGTTTCCGAATGCTAAAACTGGACAATAAAAGTCCTCTGTTACAGATCATAAAATGGGGATTGGATTAGTGTGTTTAGGTTTAAAAAAAAAATGCCTCGCCCTTTGGGTGGATGCGGCCTGGGCCTTTATGTCTAATGAGAAGGTACAGCCCTGAGTCGGGAACGGAGGAGCGAGGGGCGCTCATGTGTGTTTGATGCCCAAACCTCATCCAAGCTTTATCTCCAGGGCGGTGCTGGAGACCCCTGGCACCCAACCCAATGCATTGCCCAGAGAGCAGGAAAAGCCGGAGCTAACTCAGATTAAAGCAGCGCTCCAGCGTTGCGCGGCAAACTTTACTGCAGGGTCCTGTTGGAGTGGTGTGTGTGTGTGTGTGTGTGTGTGTGTGTGTGTGTGTGTGCAGATTTGGGGATAATGCCCTCCAAAGATCGGGCTGGCCAGGTTGGGGAAAAATTCCTCTTCCTGCCTTGCTGGGTGATATCAGCCGGTGAACTGTCGTCTCCTTAACTCTTTGATCAAGACAGGGCCGTTAGAGCCACTGAGGTTTGGATCAGGCCCGTCAAGAGACATTCCACACAGCAGCGCTTGCAAAATCCCCACTAACCTCAACTCCGCGGATTTTACCCCCCCCCCCCAAAGTAGGTGATTCTTGTGGCTGCGAGGTTCTGCTCTTTGAGCCTGTCCTCCCAGCGTTTTTAATGGCAGGGCTTTATTTTTAAATAGCGATAACAAGGATCGCGGGGTCTATTTGAAAAAAAAAATCCCGTATAAATATGAAGAGGAAACGAAAGCCAGAATGTTCAAAACCTGTAATTCACTCCTCAGAAGGTGCTTCCAGACAGGAATTTCCTGAAAACGAGGGGTAATCGTTTTAATTATGGCTTCTAGACATTTTAAAGGAAGGCCCTCGTAGCAAAGGAAAGTTGGATTTGCAAAACTGCAATCTCAGAACATCAAACCAAAACATCTCCATACAGAGGGGAGAAAGAGATTCAGTTAATGGCAACTCATGTTAGTTTTATTTGCTTCCTGAAATATTCCAGCAACATAAATGCACATTTTAGTCCTTGAGTTGTGGTTTTTTTTTTTTTTAACGAAAACTGCAGTTAATACAATGCTTTCAAATCCAGCGAGTATTTAGCCTTGAAAAGCCTTAAGAGCTAACCTTACAGATAGTCTCATTTGATCAGCTAGCCGGTTACTCATCTAGACAAAAGTGGCTTTTCTGAACTGTAGGGGTTTGATTTGTTACCAGGCACTGAGACCCAGAAGTGAAGTGACTTGGTTAAATCTACCTTCATTTTCTCCTTTATATATTATTCGCTGTGCTGGTGAATTTCCAGAGAACGGTTTAATTCCCCCGTCCCAACCTACTAGTTGCTTTCTTACTAAGGTCTCAGTTCAAACCGCTCTCCCCCTCCCCCCCCCCCCCCCCCCCCGCCTTGGGGCCCTATCGTGCTACAAACGTGTAAAGCGTATTTCAGTGCTGGAAAATCCAGACCCCCTTTAAGGACTTTTCAAGATGCAGGATTGTGTATGCCTTTCATTTTATGGTGTATTGTGTCACACTGTGGGTCTGCAATTGGTGAGGGACTATGTAGACAGGACACCGTGAGTAAGCAATTCACAGCAGACACTAATACCCCTGCCCAGAGCGGAGTATAACCCGGTCAGCAAATCCGCTCTCGAAACAAACCAGGGTAATATCCCGGGATGAAAAACAAATTGGAGGTGGGAGGAAAAATGCCCCCAAACAAAAAGAGCAACACACAGACCAACCCAGCACAAACGAACCATCCGAATCAATAAAATCCGAATCCCAAGAGGAGCCGTTCTGATTTGACATTTGATTGCAACAAGTTAATATATTAAAAATAAATAAATAAACGACCTAACTAGATATTCTGAGTTCGCATTGGCTAGAGACCTATAAAGCAGGACAGCTCAGTCCTACAAGTATGTGTGCCTACAATGGTTATTGACTTTGGAGTCTAATCTAGCCCAGACCCTTGTCCTTTCGTTTGTCTATTGACAGTTTGTACAGTTTGCTAGTACAAATAACTTATCTGCCTCATCATAGAAGTTTAATTGTGTAGAGGAACATTTGCTATATGCTTGGGTGTGTACATTGCTCCGAACGGGGCCGTTACACACTCCCTAGTGATGTACAGTAGTCACTTTCCATTAGAGTTATGTTCTTTATAGTATACAGACATCTGCTCCGCGGTGCGAAGCAGATTCTTTTAACCGCTTTCTCGTCACTCTGTAAGATAGCATCATGTTTGAATCGCATCACTTATTGTATATATTTTATCAGCAGGCACCGTATGTTTCCTTAAAAAAACAACAAGGAGTCTGGTGGCACCTTAAAGACTAACAGATGTATTTGGGCATAAGCTTTCGTGAGTAAAAACCTCACTTCTTCGGATGCATCCTTGTCACTTTACTGACTGGGGCCAGGAGAGTATAAACTTGCCTGTATTTCTATGTTGGACTATTCCTCCGTTTTAATGGAATTTATCCATTCAAAACCCTGTCTAATCTAGCCCCTAGTGAGATTTGTAGGACAGGAATACCCCGCAGTTAAACCCTGTACCTGGGACACCCACATGAGTCTCTTTTACATGGGGGGAAGAGACGTGCCTTGGGGTTGAGCCATTGGCCTCTCCGGATCTGCGGGCAATTTCTAACCATTGCTTGTTTACATTAAAAATACTGACCCCCTGAAAAGATCCGACTTCATAACGTGTGTTAGGAGGGTGTCTCTGTCCCTCACTCTCCCAATCATGGGAAGAGAATTGCAAATATATTCCCTGTTTAGAGTTAAATTACTGTCTTTAATTAATCCAGGAGAGAACAGTAAATCCAGCAAGATGGCTTTTATGGGCTAGATTCTGCCCTTTCCAGACACGGGGGGGGGGATTTAAAAATGGGCTTCTCTGGAATGGTGGCGGAGCTTTCTCTCTGGCTCTCCGTATTATTGTGTTGCATATTATGTATGCTCCTTAAAAAGGGATTAATTTAAAAAAAAAAAACTTGCCCGAGATCCTAGAGCCTTTCCCTGGTCAGTTACACTAGCGGAGTTTCCTGCATTCAGCTGTTGATTCCTGGTGGCATCCTTTACCTTCTAATTCCTTCTCCCTGCCTCAGCCTAGCTGTCTTCTCCGAGTTATGACGGCACACTTTCCCAGCTGAGCTTTAGATGAAGTCCCTCTGTGACCCGCTGTTGCCTTTGATTTCTCTATGCTCTCCCGAGAGATCCCGAATCTTAAGAATGGGGAAATCTTGGAAAGGAAAGACAGGGCTTAAAGGAGACGGCAACTTTCCCGAGCTTCTGACAACTGCTTGCCTGATGTTGCTGCCTGCAAGACATCAGGTCCTCTCAGCCAAAGATTTCCTTCTCTCCCTGACTCCAATGAAAGTTGACCAAACGAAATGAAGGCCGGGGTGTTCATATATTAGGGATTCTCTATGTATTGCGTGCCTCCCACATGTATGGGGTATGTTCAATATTATAATTATACCCGGGTATTATTTAAGGAGCACAGTAGGTCCTGGGTAAGTATTGGCAATGAAAATGAAATTGACAGATGATGTTATGCTATAATCGGTTTTAAAAGGCCAGCCACCTAGCAGCTGTTAAAGTATTTTTTCCCTTTCACTCCTCACCGCCAGGCGCCTGTTCACCTTGATAAGTTTGCATTTTCGCTTGCGATGCATCCTACCAAATAACCGGAAGTTTTTCAACTTCAGAAAAGACTGCGGGCCGGAGCCCCTGCCACTGGGAACCCCAGCCAGTGGGCGCTGGATCGGGCCCTACAAGGACAAGGCTGATGTCTCTGGATTGCTCAGAAATGAACCGCCGGTTGCCCCTAGTGTGGCTGGGCCCCCCCTTACCCTGACTCTGGGCTCGGTGAGATTGGTCCACACAGCAATCTCCTCTCTCATGCTCATGTCCGGGTAGCGGTTCCTCTGGAAAGTGGCTTCCAGCTCCTGCAGCTGCTGGCTGGTGAAGTGAGTTCTTTGCCGCCTCTGTTTCTTTTTCTTCGCCGGATCGTCCGGGTTTCCATCTTCGCTCTTCTGTTCGCCGCTCCGGTCTTTTTCTGTTAAAAACAACAAGGCACCGAGACCCGAGCGGTGACACACACGGACTTGGCCGCCTGGCCCCTAGATCTCCCTCCTCCCCCAGCCATTTGGAGAAGGTACAAAACAAAATCCTCTTTTTAAAAATCTCCTTCGTACGTGCCTCTGCCGTACAAGGCTAGAGCGCCTGTTTCCTACCACAGGCCCGGCGCGTTTTCTGTTTCAACCAGCGCCGCGTGATTCAGAAAGGTTTCCTGAAACAATGTTCCCCTGAAATTTATTTTCCAACCAATAGTTTTCAGTTATCCTCTCCTCTAGGCCTGTCCTTTTATCCAGGGGGCTCTGAAACTTACAGAGGGAAAGAAACTTATTTCTAATTGGCTCGGCGTTTAGATTGGAAGCTTCTTGGCAAAATAATACTAATTAGTAATAAATCTATTTAAAAATCGTTTCTCTGCTTTGTGGGGTTTTTTCTCTCTCTCTCACTCTAAAGAGAAACTTCTGCTCGAGTGCATTATTGTTGTATATGGTCATTTCCCCACCGTATTAATCTCAGAAAACGTCAGAGTGTGTAAAATAAAACATGAATAAATCGAAAAGGCAAACTCTCCTTCCCCTCGGGAATATTAGAATTTATTTAAGCAGAGAATGACCCATTAAAGGCTTTATCCAAAAACCGAATAAAAGGTAAGAAACGCTGGTAGCTGTCTGCAACATTCCCCTTTTGTGAATTGTGTTTGTCCAAATTTGTAGAAGGAATTCAACACAATCGCTTGATATAACTAGGGAAAAATAGAAAATCTACCTAAAATCAAGGGGGAAACGCGCTGATCTTTTTATATTTTTTGAATACATTTTTGGATTTACACATATGGAATGAGGAATTCGATACATTATTTGAACGGATTTAAATTATAAATGTGTCGAGATAAAATCTCCCTCCCTGTATATATCTATAAAACACTTCCGTAGATGTATATACATAGATATATAATATGTTTAATACATATGCATGTCAATGTAAGGATTTAAACTATACCAATAAAATATACTAATAATTTTATTAATGTGTAGAGATAAAATCTCCCTCCCTACATATATCTATAAAACACTTCTGTAGATGTATATACATAGATATATAATATGTATAATACATATGTATGTCAATGTACAATTTTGATCTATTTATATTCACAATAGCCACACATCACTTTAAATAACTGCGTGCATATATGCCACACGTGTATGTTGTTTCTCTCTCTCTCTAATTTTGATGTATTTATTTAATATATATATACATACAAATATTAGTGTATAATATACATATATATACAAATGTAATACTAATCTATATTACACACAATAACTAAATCAAAATTAGAGAGAGAGAAATACACACACGTGTTGTATATTCAAACCCATCCCTTTGTACTCATACACATGAGTTTGGCTTAATTTTGGAGGGTCTTTTTGAGAGGAATTCACATGGAGGGATAGCTAAATAATGAGACTATTCTGCGGTGTTGTTCATCGTAAAGGTAGGAGGCATGTAAAGATAATGCTAACGAATTGAAATAGAGACTTCCTTTCAGAGCCTGCTAATAATAATATTTTAAAATGAATTAACAATAATCCTTGCAAAACAATTGATTCCTCATACGTGAAAAGACTCTGTACCTAGGCTTCCCTGGGAACTCTTGGAATAAAAATGCAGGCCCTCAAACGGTTAAATGGAAACCAAAGGGTGGTAAATGGGCTTATTGCAGCGCGGATGGCCACTATTTCCAGTAAGTGGTTTGCAGAGCAAACAAGGCCTCGAACAGAAACCCCATTTAAATATCCTTGGTGGCCAGTCAATTTTCCCCCCTTCCTCGCTGCCTTTGCAACTAATTGTGTTCCCAAAAATTAGCGGCTGCTGTAAATGTGTGTCTCTTCGAACCGAGTCCACATGACCTAACTGTAAAAGCTGCATGTAAAAATGATTCCATTTTTGAACACACAAATCTTTCTGGCAGACAGTTTTTTCCACCCCTCGGTGTCTGGGGCCGCTTCTCGTGCAGGCAGGAGAGCAAACAAGTAAGGAAAAATCAGTGTCCTCAAAGAAACCATCCATCAAAGTGATTGCAATCTTTGCATTTGATTTATCCCTCCTATGATTTCCATGAAAAATGCTGTCTGGTCATAAGGCTGTGATACCATTTCAAATCATAATAACACACATGAGTCTTAATTGGCATTAGCACACTTTTCCACTCAAAAGTGAAAGGTATTTTGTGAATTCTCTTAAGACTAAATGGAACCTGTTATTTAGTTTCCTTAGAATGTATGAGTCAGCTTTTAGGGGTAGAGCAAAATGGAGCAATTATCCCCTACAGTATTTCAAGAGGGGGGGAACCCACACACCTCTAAGCACCCCCCGTCCAGACTACACTCAAAGTCTTGTTTTCAAATCAGATTTGGAGGCAGAAACGAACGTGTTTGCTGCCAAGTCAGCATTCGGATTTGTTTTGGTTGCAGGCACAAGACCCGTTTAAATTTAAAATAACCATTATTTAAAAAAAAAAAAAACTACCCTCTATGCAGGGAAATTTTGAAGAAGGAACCACGCACTAATCCATATTTTCCAGGGCTTTTTGCTTCCTTCATATGGTGTTTCTTGTCATTAGAGGGACGACTACTGTTTTAATTAAATACAAACTAGGAAACCACAGCTTTCCCTACAATAATTGCACATGTTCAACAGGCGGATATAAAAGCGGAGACCAAACGACTCCTGTTTAGATCCAACTCAGTTCTTGTAAAATGCTATGGTTTATTCCCCGTCTATACATAAAATTAAAAATTAGGCTTTGTAACGCTTACCCCATATAATAATAAATCTGAGCTGCCTGGTCTCTCTCCAGTCCCCTCCTCATCCCCCCTCCTAATGCTTTGCAGTTTCCCCCCTCCTCTGACGGAGAGATCCTTTTACATGTCTGTACAGCCAGAGCTGGAAAATAGACTCCGGCAGAGCTGACATTATTTCAGAAATATTCTGCAAAACCGCACTCCCCGTGGTAACCCCCCTGATAAATTAATATCTATTAAAAAAAAACCAACTGCTTCTCAGCTTGAAGTTGGTAGCAATATTCTTCCATTCCCTAGACTGTCAGAGCCGGGGCATGGAAGCGGGTCAGTTCGGTATCTGTGGTCGCCCCCATCCACCTTCCCGGTTTGGCTCTAATTAATTCTAGTGATTACA
This sequence comes from Chrysemys picta bellii, assembly GCF_011386835.1. Classification (NCBI taxonomy): domain Eukaryota; kingdom Metazoa; phylum Chordata; order Testudines; family Emydidae; genus Chrysemys; species Chrysemys picta. The sequence goes on from NC_088798.1 coordinate 99,235,948, forward strand.
CCCACCCACCACCTGGCATTTCAATCTCTCTGGTGCATCCTGCCTGGCCAGGACAGTCTCTTGTGCAGCGTGCATTAGAATTAATCAAGCAGGGAAAGAAAGAAAGGAAGGGGAGGAAGAAGAGGAAGTAAAAGGCTTTTACCTGGGACTTCTGTATCTGACGATTCACTGGCTGAATTCTCAATCGGATCTCTGGATTCAGAAGATCTTTGCAAATGGAAGCTGGAAGCCATGTCATGGGAAGGCTGGGGTCTTAAACTCTCTGGCAGTCTTTCCAAATTCATCCCACCTTTAAAGGAATCCATGGCAAGGAGGCTGGGTTGATTTTGGTTTATGCAGGTGTTTATTCCACAATATATATAGATAGATAGATCAAGGTCTGAAAATCCACTTAGTACTAGTTATGGATTGCTTTACTTTATTGTTATTTTCAAAGTCAGAAGAAGAGCTTTGAGAAATGCCTAGAAGCCCGATTGTCTTTGCTTTGCAATAGCTGCACCGGTCCAACCGCGTATGCATGAAAGTGGTAAAGATCCCTGGTAGAAAAATGCGGGTTGCGAGTTGGATAGTTTCAAGCTAAAGAGATTAAAGCGACCTGCCCTAGAACAAATGCCTGTAGTTAAACCGAGCTCCTCCCACTTAAGGTTAAAACCTCCCAGTCTCGCTAATATATCACCCCATCTAGCGCTCGCTCAGCCTAATCGAGTTGGAAGAACCTCCTGCAAACTCCCCATAGATGTGAGCTGTCTCTAAGGCGCCCTGGAATACTAGCTGCACGTTTCTTAAAGCCACAGCGCTCTCCCTCTGCCCCGGGATCCCGGCGGAGTGTCTCTCCGCTGTTAGGAGCCTCGTTGGTCTCTTGCCCTCTCTGCTCCTCTTGCTGGAGGAAGAAACGTCTTTTTGTCCCCGCGCTGGCTCTAACCATCGCAAGCCCTAAACCAATCAGCGCCCCCCCTCCCCAAACTTTCCCCCAAAGCCAGTGATTTATTCCGCGCGCAGCATTAGCTCTTTGACCATCTACGCGATCTGTTAAGCCCCAAATATTTAAAAAACACATTTCAGAGACTAATCTAAATAGATCAAATTCTTTCCAGTCTTCTGCAAAGCAGATCTAGGCATCCCCCCCCCCCCTTCTCCCAAGCAGGGCAGGCGCAGAATTGCATTTTGCACGGGAATGGTTACTCCCGCTGGGTACACTCGCTGTACAATTAAGCACAAGGAAGAAGCTGCGCCTTGCTTATCTATTGGGAGAAATAAACGTGCGTTCCCATTTCGCTGCGAGACTAACACTTTTAAGCCCGCGGACAAGCAGTTTTATTGTGGACGTTTCTGAGGCACGTTTTAAGGGGGGAAATCTGCTTGGGGGGGGGGGGGATGGGGTATTTCCTAGGAAGTCAGAGAATATTTGGTAACAAAAATGAAACCTTCCTCGTATGCTCCCCTTTCATGCTGCAAGAGGCAGCCCACCTCCCTGGCTCGCCGTGGCCTGTGTTATCACAGTCACAAGGGGTTGCACAGAGATTGAGAGATGTGACCTTGATTTGAGTGAATCAGGCAGCAGAGCTCGGGAACAGCGGATAAATATTGGGCGCTAACTGGCTTGTTGTTTTTTCCTCCGCACTTCGAAGCGGAAATCATCCAGGGCCGATTTCTCCTCTGATTTACACGCCTGGACTTGGGGCTCGCCAGGTAGAGCAGGCTGCGGCCCAGACGTGTTTCCTATTTGTTGGCGTGCAAGAAACACAGCACAAGCGCCTAAGGTTTCCCCCCCAGCCTCCCGGGTCGGGCTGGGGTGCTGGGAAAGCAGGCGAGGAGTGAATTCCGGAATCCGGGGTGGTGGAGAATTTCCTACGGCCCTGTGGTTTGAAAGCTACAAATAGGAGGCGAGTCCCTTCGCTTTGGGGCTTATACCATGGACTCGTAGTAGCCTGGCGCCCATTTTCGAGCAGCTCTCACTAAAGCGCTGCACGATGCGTTTGGCTGGAGACAGGCAGGTCTCAGGTTCTCTGGCTCTGCCTGTTGGTCCTAACATCTCTGGCAGGAGGGTGTGGTGTCACTTTAGTGACTAAATAATGAGTTGTTTACAGATCTAGTAAACAATCCGATCCCCCTGAACTCCCCCCCCCCCCCACACACAGAGGCCTTCTTGTTAGGAGCCCCTGCTAAAGCTAGTTAAACAGCCCCACTCTCTCTGGGTTGGCACAAACCAGTCCCATTGGGGTCTCTCTCTCTGTCTTGTTCTTGCTGTTTCTTAAAAGGGGAACAACTGTTCCCCCCCCCATGCTCGGTGTATGAGCCTTCCATCTCAGGCATCCAGAGGGAGAATTTAAATCCCTAACCTACCGATGGAAACCAAGTCTGCACACACAACCCTAAACTATTTTCCCACCGAAGTTTTTATTTCCAGTGAACGTTTAATAGATTCGTTGTGGTTTGATCGCTCGCTAACTATAATCTAATAAATATAACATTGCTTCGTGTTGCAATAAAACGGCCTGTTTCACTTTTCTGGAAAATCCCATTATTGCAGCGTATTTACAATCCCTTCATGTGGCTATAATAACTCCTTCAACTTTATAAATTCCACACTCCTCTTTTCTTCCTTTCGAAAGAGCATTTAACCTCTCCTTTTGGGGGACAAACCTTTATTTAAGAAAGAACAGCATAAAGTACTCTTGAAAAACACTTCCGTCTCAGTGGACCTTTCCAGTCCCTTTCCAAAGCCCACGGGCTGGCCACCCTCTCCAAAGCCCAGGGTCTGAAAGTCGATGGGAGTTTTGCCTGAGTGAGGACTGCTGCAAAGTCCTTCCTCGAGGCAAGACTGATTTCCCCATCTTTCAGCACTTTATCCTTGGCAGTGAACTCTCTGTGACCTATAGAAAGTGGCTGGTTGTTCTAGGGATGGATTTCAGGCTTGGAGATCTGGGCAATTTTTAAAGGGAGAAAACAGTGCCCAAACATGTAACAAGAAAAGGATCCGGTCCAGCAAGTGTCAAGATCAGGTTTGGAAGTGCCATCCAAACGCAGGGCCGCTTCGCAATTGTCCTCTGTGCCTGTGCTGTTGTATCTCCGTGAATGTCAGCTTTCTAATGCCTCCCAAGGACAATCACCAGCCACCGGCCCTTCTGAGGGTGTGGCCGCCACTTCTACACTAGTCTCACGCTGATCAGCACAAGAGTTATTTTTCGTATGAATAGGGACCCGGGCTTCACGTGACTGCTACCAGGGTAGATGAATCACCTGGTTACAAGCCACGGTGTCTGCGTAAACAAATGTGGGGTTTTCTCTCTCTCTTAATTTTTTTTAAACCCTTTGATTAAAAATATCAGTTTCACTGTAACTTGAAAAAACTGTTTAAAATCTCCAACAGATCTTTGGCATCCCTGTTAAATGTGTTCGGCGCAGTCTCAGAATTGCCTGCCCTATGGACAACGCACATTTCATTATCTAGGTCGCAGCAGGCTCCATTTTTTTTTTGCATCAGTTTGCTCGCTCCGTCCACTCCCCAGTCTGTGACCTTTGGGCTGTTTTACAGCATAGGGGAGGGGGATGTTTGTGGTGATTTCAGACACTAAGAAACCCAGTGTTGCCGTGGGGGCAATCAGTCCCTTGCTTTGAAGCTTCCCCAATACCCCAGCAGGCCAGTGAAAAATACCCCGGCAGGTCACTTTTCCTGAAGGACACCTCGAAAGCACAAGGGAGAGCCTGGACTTGTGGCAATGTTTCGTTGGCCCGATCCTGCATTACTGCTCCCTCAACCCCACGGGGGAGTTTTGGGTGTGCCCGGAATGCAGGATGGGGCCGGTCCCCGGGCCTGCACCTGTTAGCAGCGCAGTAACCCGTTCTATTAGCACTCCACAGGTCTGTCATCTTCCCCAGTCCACACGTGGGGCAGACGCGTCTGATCTGCGGAACATCCTGCCCCGCAGAGCTGCATGGTCCATATTACATCAAAGTAATACAAAGGTCCTATTCCCTTTTCCTTTATAGCTGACTCCGCTGAACTCACCCTGGAACTGTGGGTACACATGCTTGACACGCTTGGAAAAGTGCAGGTCTAGTAATAGGCAGGGGAGGGTTTTTGGCCGCAAAGTGCCAGATGACAGCCTTCCAGTGCTCCTGCTTTGCCAGCCCGTGAATCACTGGCAGGCAGGTAGTGGGGACGATTTAAAAAGCAAACTCATGGAAACGGGATCTTCACTAGGGAAGGGGGTAGGGGGCAAGGGACCCAGGGCACAGATCTGGTTCTTTCTCTAGAAAAATAGCCGTCTCCTCTTTATCTTCTCTGCTCAGTTTAACTGATCCATCCTGACACTCGATTTTGCTTTCAAATCAAGCAAAGATGAGGAAAGGAACTTTTGAACTGTTTCACGGACAGGGGGATGGAAGCATGTTCCCATTCTTCAATTTTTCCTCCCTGAGATTTATTTTGGGCTTCCTCTACCATTCTCTCTGTGCTTGCCCAGAGTATTTCTTTTTAAAAGCGATAGTGGGGATTTGGAGGAGACACTCAGGCCCAAGAGAGCCATGTAGTGTCAGTATGTAACATCGAAAACGGGAAGGGGAGCTGAATGAGGGATACCCCAAACGCTTAGCAGGTACAACTTCTCTCGCAACAGTTTTGATCCTGGAGGGTTTGTTTTTGCAGTTCAGCACAGCAACAGATAGCTTGAAAATGACAGTGGATAACTTCTCTGAATTGCATATGAATTATATCTATAGGTACAAAGCTCTTAAACCGATTTCATACCAGAGTTGGTCAAGTTTGAATTAAAATACACTTAAGAATTATGTGCACACAGGGCTAATCGTGCGATTTTTTAGGTTATTTAAAAGGGACACCCTTTAAAAATGCATCTTGTATTTAATCAGATCCACTGATTTATACACCTCTTTGACTTAAAATGAATTGAGTCCTTCTGAAAAGAATAATGAAAATGGGAGATAATGATTCATATCTTTTCTCTTTCTAGCTCAAAAATTTGATCTGATCTGGAGTATGGTTTTTTTTAAATTCCTTTATAGTTTCCCTTCTTTGCAGCCAAAAACAGGTTTGGACAAATAGCAAACCATGAGCACCAGGCTCTCGTGGCGCTTTTGCTGAGTTCTCTCACAGGTCTGAAACAGAAGCGTTTTGTATCTGTCCCAATCTGTAGTGATGCGAGACTACACAGGAAATTCTGAAAGGAAAGTGTGAACAGGAGTGCTGATAGAATCTGACCCTTAAAGCGGTATGAAAATTAGAGGATTTTTAAAATTGTTTTTTTGTTGTTGGGGTTTTGTTTACATGCTTACCCTGCGGTTTCTTTTAACAGAGTTTTAAAAAGTTGTGTGTTTTAGATTCAAAACTTCCCCAAACTTTCTTCCGCTACCGCAAGGCACAGCGTTGCCCTCAGCATCGGACATGGGTAGGAGATATGTTCATTATAGCGCTCGATCTCAGGGGTGCTATGCTTTGGGCTTGAGAAAATGAGTTCTCTATGGCTAATGTTTCTCTAAATGGCTATTAGCGCGCCAGAGCAGGGCTCTGTATTCCTTAGCCAAGCAGGGCTCCCAGAGATGTTAATTGGGCTAGAGGGACCCGGCCATGACCCCCTCTGCTCTCAAAGGAAAATTGAGTTTATTCCTTCTATAAGGGAGTCTTTGCATTAATTTCAAGCAGCTCTGGGTCATGTCCTTGGTCCTTTTAATTACCTCGTTCAGGTCTGATCTCTTTGGGCTCTCAGAATGGTTAGAACGGGCTATATTGTCTATAGTGACTGGAACAGGAGGAAGGAACCAAACGCAGACCCAGGAACTGGCGGAAGAGCAGATTTTAGGGGCGTCCACTCTGGGTCTTCAGAAATGCCCCTGCGCCTGGCGTTTGCCTGCTTTGTGCCAGCCACAGTTTCTTTGCGTTTGAGACCGAAGGCAAACGGGGGCGCTCCTAGGTTTCCAACGCCAAGCAAAGCGCAAATGCAGAGCAAAGCCGCGCGCCACCCTTGGGGCTTTATTTCGAATTGTAATTAACGCCGGGACGCAATGGAAACGAGGAGTGGCCTGCAGTCCTCTCCTCGGTCCGCGAGGAAGTCACCCAGGATCGGCACCTGCTGAAGTGCTTTGCTGGCGTTTAGCACCTTGCGGGATCGAGCCCCACAGCGAAGGCTCCTTGAGTGGCGACACGACCGCTGCTGGGCAAGCTCCTGTTGGTGCCAACGGGCGCTCTGCCTGCGGGACCAGCTCCCTAAGTAAAAGTCTTGCTCCAATTCCCTTAGAGGCTTCTATTGCCCAAGGCATCTGTTAATGTCGGAGTGAGACCGGAAGTCCTCACCCAGCCAAAACTCCCCAGTGCCGTCTGAGGGACTCTGGCCTGGGGAAGGCTAGGGGGGCTGCGCCCTCAGATTGCCTCCATTTCCATCCTGTAGGAGAATACCCCTTGGGTCTAACAAATGTAACTGAGCCACAAATGAGCCCATGTATTGATTTATAAACGACCTATTAATGACCTGAACGGTTGATTTATACATGGTTTATTAATATATTGATTTATAAATTGCTTATTAATGAATGATGGAATCGATTGATTCATAAGTGGTTTATTGCTCTATTAATGAGTCGGTCTTTTGGTTTTCTAAATGGTCTATCAGTGATTTATACATTATTTACACACATGGACTACCGAGCTATAGATTCCACTGATCTATACATACTAGTACATTTGCGAGTATAGAATTCCCAGATCCAGTCTATTGGGTAAATGATCCCTATAGTATTTTAAAACAAAATGCTGCAGATTTTCCATCTAGCCAATAACTTGGGAAACTGAAAACAAAACCGGCAAGAAATTAAATGATAACAATGCCAACCTTAAGCGACCCTGAGGCTGTGTCACAGAGCCCTGCTTTGAATTCCCCTGGGGCAGGGGACCCACGGTTAGATCTATAGTGGCAGGCACTTTATTTTGTTGTTTTGTCTAAATTGGGATAGTTTCTCTCCCACCCCTCTAACCACCTTTACATGAGATTTTATTGTGGCGGCACGTCTAAATGAAATGCTATCGGGACCTCCCGAAGAGTGGCACAAAAAGATCGACTGTACCACGAGTCCATACAATACAGCAGAAGTGTCAGAAACCGGTGATCGCCTCCAGTTTTAATGCTGGCGCCTATAAAATTGATCGGTGTCAGCATGTCATATTTTCCATGCACAGGAGAGATGGTGCCAGGGCTCACTTTCCCTTCCATTATAGCTGTCAAAAGCTACACGTCCTCTTCCATTTTAGGGATGCCTTTAACTGATTATCTCAACAGATCGTTTCTCAACGGATACTCCACGCTTGTGGCTTTGCGAGATTTTCCAAACTAAACAACAAAAACAACTGCAGCCTGGCTAGCATCTCCCAACCCCAAAGTGTAAAACACACTGGCTTCAGCAGGCTACCATTATGTCAGCCTGGCAACACTCGCCTCGTTTTTTTATTTTATTTTATTTTATAAATGCAGACGCCAAATCCCAGTGCCACTTTAATTGGCAGGGGGTAGATTAAGAAGTGGAGGGAGAGGAGGGATTTATTTATTTTTTTTTGGGGGGGGGGGCGAAGAGGGAAGGGCAATAGTTTGAACAATCTATGGCCATTTTAAAACAATGTTGCTTCCAATTCCCCCGCCCCCATCCGTGAATCTAGCCACCGATCTTTTGTCCCAGACGTCACTGCATTAAACTGGAAAGGTTCCCTGCAGTGCTTGTGCAGAGGACTGCTCTCAGCGCTGGTTCCTAAAGTGGCATGACTTCCCCCACCCAGGCATCCTATTGCCTCATAAACGTGTGGGACATGTCTGACCAGCCTAGGCACTTAGAAAGGGTGGGATAACACGCTCCCACCCAACCCCTGAATCTGGCATATAGAAGTGGCTGCAAGGGAGGAGGCTGGTGTGTGACGTCCCTGGGTGTGACGTCACTAGCGCCTGACACTGCCTGGGTGTGACGTCACACGCTCTTTTACAGTGAACTCCCCCCACTTAGGGCAATGGCAGGCCTTTCAGAGGGCGTGGCTGGTGGCAGGTTGTATCTAAAATAGCTGAGCGGAGGGTGTTGAGCGCAGCTTTATTATTATTATTTGTTAAATGCCAAGTGAAAAGCTGCAGGCTCCATACTAAGCGAAAAGGAGCAAGGGGAGCCCCAAAGAGGGTGTTTCCCACTCTGTTGGAAGAAGAGAAAGGGTGTTAGGCAGCTGGATGGAGGAAGAAAAAGGGAGTCCCAAGGCAGGGGGATGCTGGATGTGGAAAATCTATATAGCTGAGCAGGACAAGAGGGGTAGACTGATGGTGAAAGAGGAAAGTGGGGCCAGGTGGCTTTCGGGGCCTGAGCCTGCAGGGAGGGATTCATGGGGGACTCACTGGAGAGCATTGCCTGAGTAAGGACTGCAGAATCGGGTCCTGTCGTCTAAGGGCCTGATCCAGAATCATGGGAATCTTTATTGACTTCAAGGAACTTCGGAGCAGGTCCTGTAGGGACATTCCGCACTCACTTTCCTCCCTTGCAGTAAGTGGGATAGAATTTGGTTCGGTGCATGAAGTAAAGAGAGAGAGAGGGAGAAATGGTTAAAAGGGAAATGAATGTACTCCAAACACTGGAGTTTTCCCCACTCCTAGAGCCCTTTATATCCCGCATCAAGCATAGTAAGATTGCGGGTCGGGTCCTGATTTATTATTCTGTTGTATTTTGCAGAGCCAGCTGTGTCAGACTGTTCATTAGAAACCACCGTTTCCAGGAGCTATTACGTCGGGAATAAACACAAATCACCCTAGTTGGCCGGAATGTGGCATTTAAAAACAAAGAAACAAACTCCACCCGGTAGGCTTTGAGGGTGTTAAAAATAGAACAACATCTAGTTTGGAGTTTTGCAGGTAACAGAGACACACTGAGAACAGTTAAAAATACTTTTATTTTACCCTTCTAGCAGTAAGAGGGTTGGCGTTGATAAATAAATCTCTGTTGGCCATTTTAAGTTCAAACACCTCACGAAGAAAGAGAGAGAAAAGAAATGATAAAGGCTTCAAGTGTTTTCAAAACAGCTGATTGTTCCCCGGCAATTCACAAATTGCCCAAATATTTGCTAACGCTCTAACTAGCAGGCAGCGGCCCTCACTCCTTGTTCAGACAAAACTCCGATTGACTCCCAGGTGGCTTTTTGCGGGGGGAAAGGACTGCAGGATCGGGGCCACAAGACAGAGAGCTAATTCGTGCCATCGGTTAAGGAGCAGAAATTCTCCATTGATACCAAGACGGATTTTCTACTCAAACCAAAACAAAAAGCCCGGAACGGGCCATATATTTTAGTTCCATCCAGACACAAAAAAAGTTTAATTGGGCCGCATATCAGGCAGAAAAGTAAGTTTCTGCCAGATTTTCCTCTTTGGATTTATTAGCATGGTGTAGACTCCAATGTGTCTATAAATTATTAAGAACTGTTCCCAAAAAATCAGCATTCCCCAAATTCAAGGGCAAATACCATTCCAATACACGTCTGCAGTGTTTTTGTAGCTGCCTGGGTTCCAGGATATTTCAGAGATAAGGCGGGTGTAATTTCTTTTATTGGACCAACTTCTGTTGGAGAGCGAGTCACACTTTGGATCTTACACAGAGCTCTTCCTCAGGTCCAATACATGATTAAAAGTAAATGAAAACCAAGGGAAGGAGCCAAAAATCACAGCCCTCTCCAAACAAAGACCATCCATGTGTAGCCAGGACTCCTCAGTGATTTCAACAGAGACTTCTATTTAGCAACTCATAATATGATATGGACCGGAGTGAGCAAGGAGGAGGCCTGTACTGATTTTGTCCATGGGGTTTCTTTTGTCTAGGAGGCTGCTTCTGGTGATTTGGGGTTGAACATATAAACAATATGGGGCTTGATCAGGCGGTTCTTGTTCAAGCAAAACTCCCCACTGGCTTGATTGGGAGCTCAGTCCAGACTGCAGAGTCTGGTCCATAAAATAAATAAGGAGGGAGAGAAAGCGCTTTTGATCCTTATCACAAAATAAGAGGGGCAATCAACAGGCCCCAGCCCTCTTGGCTCGGACTCATTGTGTCAAGCTAACCTAACAAGAAAGCTTTACATTTCCAAGTGAAATGCGTAACTGTTTTATCGGAGGACAATAAAACTTTGTGTGTTGCGCTGAGATGCATGCAAGGATTCCTCCATTTACCTCCCCCAGACAACAAAGCGAAGCCCCTGGCCACTTCTCTCCAGTGTATAAAGATAATTTCTAGCTGATGTGTCAGCAATATACTATCGCAGGGCATTGATTTCAATGGGGGGGGGGGGAGGAGGCGGGTTAAAACTGATGGCAAGATATGACTCCCTCAAGAGTACAGTTGATGCAGAAAAAACTCCCAAGAACAAAACTCACCAGGGTTTAAAAACCAGTCCAACCCCCTGAGCTCACCGATATGCGCCGCTCATCAGCTGTGAATCTGTATTTTAAACCCCATTTATTTCTCATCAGAAGGGCTGGAAAATATTAGTTTGGGTTTTAAATGAGGAGAAAGGCGATCGTAGCAGATAATTCTGTCTATTCCCCCACTGTCTATTCCCCCGATTGCTAAGATCCCAGAAAGTCGGTGGATAATATTTTACCGTTGTATATAAAAACAGATCCCTCAAATCTCTGAAAACCTCCCTCATTCATTTTTTGTCTCCAGCGGCTGCTCTCCTCGCCTTTGCTTGGTATTTAGACACTTCCTACACTCTCCGTCACTCTGCGTGATTTCCACAGCGTTGTGTCTTTTTTAAACACAGACACACAAATCATACAAAATACAAGCAAGACGCATACGCACGTACACAAACAAATCAACCCCACATACATACCCCTACGCTCATTATGGGGTGCGTTTGTATGTGTTTTGTGTTTGTGTGTGTCGTTTTTGCGCGCATGAAAATGTGAAATACACACAAAACACACACAAAAATAAAATCCTACAGGCACGCAACACAAAACAAACGTATATGCGTATATGATGCAAACACACACTAAACACATCCCCGCCAGAACATGCATACGCGCTTAAATGCACAACACAAAACAAACGCAGAAACACACACACATAATAGAAACAACAAACAAAAAGCACACATTTATACCCGGGCAACAACACCGACATACAGACAGCCAACAGGCAGCCAGCCACAAGAGACACACACAACCCCAAACCAAAGCTCCCGGACCCACGTGCACAAACCCACACAAACAGACCAGGGAAGCAAAGCGTCAAGTTTTTGCAAGCCCGGTTGTTCTCTGTCTCCGGGCTCGCTGGAATCTCCCACCGGCTCCTCGCCCCAGTCTCAGACCTGACCCCCACAGCTGCAAAACCCACCCGGGCTGGCTTTCTCACCGCGCCCGCTCTCAGCTGCCTTCACTGGGCCATAAAGTACAGAGAGATGCCAAGGCTGGACCGCCAGTGGAAGCGACTTCATGCCTTTTGCACCTGCAGCCGGTTGCTTTCGGAGGAGTTTGGCGTGCCGGGGAGGCGAACGGCAGAGGGGGCCCCCCGCTGCAGAGCCGGGAGCGGGCGCAGTACGGCGCGAGTCCGCCCGGAGAGGCCGGGGTTTATAGAGCGTTTTATTTTTACGCGAGACAATAAAACCGCTCCCGAGCCGTTGGGTGAAAAAAAAAAAAAACCCGAGTGAAATGCAATTGAGGGGCAGAGCCGGGGCTACGCTGCGTCCCTGGGCTTGTGTCAGCGGCTGGAGCTGCTCACACGTGAATTAAGTAATGCCCACTTGGCATTACTGCTGCAGGAAAGATGACAGTCCCCTGGCCTTAGACTGCCGGCCAGGGCCGCAGACCTCACTCCAAATTGCAGGGAGCGGCAGTTTAGTCTCATGAAAGGCTGCCGGATCCCCTCCCGCAAGGAGGGTTTTGTTTGTACCAAAATAACCTGGTAAGATCCTATATAAACAACTAATTACTCTGGTCAGTTTCCTTCACAGGCTACAGGCTTGGGCCTGGCTTGAAGGCACTAATGGTGTTTTCTTGTCCATTTAGTCCTCCCCGTTTAGCAGGCGGGGGGGAGACAGACAAGCGGACCTGTGCAGCCCCCTGAAGGCGGATAGGGGGCGATCTGGAGTGCAGAGAGGCAGAAAACTCATGTTCAATCTGGCAGAGGATGGTGGAAAATTACACTGGCTCCTACCCACATGTCCGCTCTGTGCAGCAGTGAAAACCATTTCCCCACGGGATGAGCGAAAATAAATCAGCACGACAAGCAGTCATATAGCGGAGCCTCTCCCCTGCACTAAGGCGGCCCCGATGCTGCGGCTAGTTCCCTGGCTCAGAACCAACCTGGCCCTTCGGCATCACACTCCTCCCAAGTCACTAGGCAGCACCGATGCGCCTGACATCTTGCTGGGTTCCCCTCCAGCTTTCCCCTCGGCATTTGCCGTGTGCTCTTAGCATTCCTATCGAGTTTTCTATCGAGGAGTCCCCATTAGACGAGAGCACCCTGTTACCTCTCCAAACTATAATTGTAAAGTTATTTAAATGAGACGACCCCAAATTCGTCCCTGGCTTCAGTGAATTCGTCCCACTGGTGTGTTCTGGCATTAGCCCATTTCCCCCAATTAAAACCCAAAGGGAAAAAATGGAATTTGCTTAGAGGGGTTTGTCTGTAAAACTGCCTCTGGGCAATCTATTTATTCAAGTGACATTCCAGTTCTAAGCCTCACAAGTGGATAAGTTCAAACTAGAAAACCCAGTTTAGTTAAATAAATGCGCAGGGACCACCTACCTTCTCTCAGCACCGAACTAAACAATCCCACCCAATATTAAAAGGTTAGGGGCATTCGGATATGGTAAACACACACCATATCACGTTCATCCATTTTATATATATATATATAATATGCTGGACTGTAATAGGAAAAGGTATAGAGCGCCTTGTGAATGCAAAATTATTAATATATACTGTCTAAACAGATTATGGGACTTTTATAGTAAAGCTGCACACTAGATTTAACCTTGGGAGAGTTTACAAAAAACTGGGGATAAAAAGTTGATGGCTTAATTTTTCTGACCGATACAAATGATACCCCAAGGCTTTCTTGAAACACAGCAACTGACTGCAGGGAAAGTGCTTTTCCTATCACTGCAGCTGGAAAGAGAGGGGTTTTCCTCCTTCTCCCAAAAAGCATCTAGTTGTATGTCATCACCCCATGACAACCGTCTCACCAAAGTACATCTAGTTCATTTGAGACTGTACTTAATCGCAAACCCAAACCAGAACGGCGAGCCGAAAGGGATCCCGTATGTCCCTTTCAAGGCCCTCCAGACCTGATTTGCTATTTGTAGCGTCTTGCCTTTTAGCCTTGTATTTAGCACTAACAGTTCCCAATGTGACCTGGGAGAGATACAGGTACAAAGATGTATAATTTAGAAGTAATTTTTGGGTGGGAAAACTATCATATAGTTCCATAGCCCTCTCCCTCCACAGAGTAAAAAATGCTTTTCTGATGAACTGATTGAGGAAAGGGCACAGGAATTTGTTAGCCAGCCAGCTCATGTTATTCAGTGCATCTTTAGATCTAAAATGTGTGTCTGTTTGTGGATTTAAAAAGATGTCACTGATCTAGCATAATCAAAGACCCAAGGTCTAAGTGTCTATCATTCGCTAGGAACCTTTTTAGTTTTTGAGGAACTAAAACCTGTAGTTTAAGCAGAAAAGAGGCTGCAATTGGAGCCACTCGATATTATGTTTCCTTTTATTCCCTCCCCCCCTTGTTTCATTCGAGCAGCCTTTTAATTGCTGGCAGTGTTTTGATGGGGGAAACACATCCCCCCTACACAGGACATATCCTGAAAGGTTGAAATACTCCAATAATGCACTGTGTTCTTTAATGTTCTCAGAACAACACTGACATGGAGAGCCAGGATATTTCCTGTTTTAAAATACAAAATCGGAGAGACGATTAACTTTTGTGTGGATTCAACTCCTTAAAATCAGAAAAAAATCCCCAAAATGTTGACTTTAAAGGTTAGAAACCAAGGAATATAGTGTCCAATTTTGCTCTCTTATTCACCAGTGTAAATCTGGATTTACCACACCGAAGTCATTGCAGTTACTCCACATTTACACCGACAGCAGAGTTTGGTCCATTGGGATTTATTTTACACCTCTCGCTGTCTCGTTTGTGTATTTTTCCTTTAGAAATTATGCAGAGAACAAACATAATAGAGAAATCTCAAAGATAAGAACTTGACACTTTCCTTCCAGTTTTATTGTAAGAACTGTACCTTAACTAACAACTTGGTAAGAGATAGGAAAATACTGCCTTCAAGAAAGCTGTGTTAATCAGCACAACGGGTTAGATGTAAAAGTTCAGAGCAAACAAAACGAATTAGTCTCTATTAGCACGTTTAGGAGGCAGTCCAGCTAAAGAATTATGCTTTACTAGAGTGTGGTTTTTCTCCTTTGTTACTTAAAAGTAACACAAATCTGATATGTATCACCAAGAAAGAAAACAACAAACCTTTCAATCCATGTTCAATTTCTCTATTGTCTTACCTAAATCCACATAGGAAGGTATATTCTTGGAAAGACTCAATTCCATAATAAAATCTGTGTGAACAATAAAATAAACTGTAAACGAAAGTCGGTGGGGTTCGCCAGATTATTATCTAACTTTTTGTTTAATTAACTATACTATGGCTAAGGCAAATTTTTATTAAAAACAATTAACTTTTCACACTGGATGTTGCCATTTTTTGAATAACTCGGCGGGACTTCTATAGGGACTTGGACAGTATTCCAAGCCAATAAGAAACTCTTAATGAATTATATTTGAGTTAGTTTTTTTAAAGCAAACAGCACTCCTCACAATATGGAAGTAAAATGTAAAATCAATAGGTAGAAACGGGGGCAATGAGCCACCGTGAGAACATTTAAACTTGTGTGGTAAGTAGCAATATGATTTATTTTGTATAAATAAGCAGAAAACACCTTAAAGAGCCAATTCATGTACCAAAAGATAGTTCACGATGTTCTATTTTAATATGAGTTTTGTATTAACCATTTAAATATGCTTGTGTTGTTGGAAATATTCAAGAAGAAGACAATAATATCCTGGGTTGTTTTTTTTTTAAGTCAAGATTTAGAAAAACTTCCTAATCACATAATTCTGTATGAAACCACAATATACACTTTAGCCTAGTTAAGAGATGGAAAAAGATTACTTATCTACAGAGGTATGAGAATGTTATGCCTCATTTCTCCTTATCACTGTTTTGGTAACAGTTATTTCTTAAAGTTTCAGGAGTTTTAGGATATATACATGCTCTCTTTACTACTGACTGAGATGGTGTCTATTTTAAAAATGAGATAGGAACCGATTTAGGAAGGATCTAAAATATTATTTCTCTAAAAATGAAAATTAACATTGAACAGACTTTTTTCTTCCTATGCATAATGCTAATCAATATGTCGTCACCTGTTACATATTTGCATAATTGTGATACTTTTTTTCAGACATTAGTATGAATCCAATGCTCCTTTCCATCTCCGAGTAAGAGGAATTTAAATAAAGCATTTTAAAATGCCATTTTCTAACCTTTACTACAATAAATTCTTACGGCTTAAAATCACACTGTTAAAACCAACTTGTTTGGGTCATAAATGATTGTCATATGAATTTTTACACCTGTGAAATATTATTATGGTCCTGTGAGCTGTAAGAAGTTACCCGCAATAGCGTTGCCTCGCAAGGTTATTTTTTAATACCAAAGATCAAGTAGCTTCAGCCCGTAAAAAAGAAATCTCACGAACCCTTTCCATAAAAGTATAACATTTATTAGCGATGTTAAAATTTGTTCCTTGTCACGTTTATCGAGGAGTTTCTCTTCGCCAGCCTTGATACTGTACAGCCCTGGCCACGTAGAAAAACCACCCTTAGCTGAGACTGTTTTTGCTTAAATCTTCCCGTATGTAAAATGAGGTAACCCCCTTGGAATTATATTTTCGAACGTATTTGTCAGTTTTGACGAAGTGCAGAGACCCTGAAGAATTTATACAAGGTATAAAGATGTCAAGGACTGCAACTTCAAGGCGAAGGCCAGCAGTCAGGAGACCAGCGGGAATGGGCGAGTTTGCCTGGGAAAAAGCAGCGCGGGTGGAATTGGCTTCCCCAGCCCGTCCCCTCTCAGCTCCCGGCTGCTTCGGGGCCGAGCAGACCGAATTGTCGCCACGTTCAGCCCCGCCGTGGAAGGGCTGTTTGGGAAGCGCTTTCCCCGGGGCAAGCTGACGCGCTGATGGGGGAATTCCCTTCCCAGGGGCAGGCTGGCTGCTTCGGTCGAGGGAACTGCCGGTGTAGCTCGCTTCTCTTTGAACGTCTCTGCTCAACCCGGTCCTGAAACGGGGCAGGGGGCCACCCGCCTAATGTACCGGTCACGCTCCCCTAGAGCAAACCCGGGGAGAGGGCCCTGCCCCATGGGAGGAGGGATGCAGGGCGAGGGTTTAGGGGGAGAGCTGGGGATTGGGGAGTTATGATTTCAGAGTTTGGCGCTAGACACTTGCAACCCAGGCAAATGCCGCCCGGCTCCCCCGGGCCTGCAGGGCAGAAGGCGCCGGGATCCAGGCTTTGCCACCTGCAAAGGTGAAGGAAGTAAGAGGGGCACTTACCTGTGAGCCGCTCCGGGCGACGCGGCTGGCAGGGCTGGGATCGCTCCTTAGGCACCCGGTACAATCCCAGGGAGAAGGGCTAGGGGCCGCCTCGGCTCGGGACGGGTATCCTGGGCTGAGTTTTGCTTCTGCTCCGGAGCAGCGACAGCTCAGCGCCCTCCGGGGCGAGGGTCCATGTGCCCCGAGCTCTGAGCGCTCCTGTCCTGCCCTCGGTGCACTCCGGTGCCGGGGGAGCCTTTGGGAGGGGGCCGCAGAGAGGGTCTGGCTTCGGGTCTCAGCCTCCTACCCGGGGCTCCGGTGCAGAGCTGGCGCGCGCCGAGCTGGGAGCTGCCCGGGGCTCCCGTGGAGAGCTGGTAGCCTCGGCTCGCCGCGCTCCTTGCCCCGGGGCCCAGCACCGAGCTGTGAGCTCCCCGGCCGGGGGCTTTGGGGTTTTCTCCAGGAGATTCCCCCGGCTCCTTCTGACGTCACCAGCGTCCCAGGGTGCCACACACTCGGGAGAGGGGAGTGCGCCGCGGAGACCCGTGCGCGGGGCTCCCCTGCCACGGGCCCGTGGGGGAAACACGTTCCTCTTGGTAGCTCCGGGCGATTAACCCTTGCAGCCGACCCGCCTCTGCCCCTCGCAGCCAGAGCACATGGCCGGGACTCCTTCGCAGGGGGGTGGGCGGGGGGAGCCTGCTTATTTATAACTCTCTGCACAGGGACGCTTAGGAATCCAGGGCTCTGGGGGGAGGAGGGGGGCTGATTATCCCGGAGCTGCCGGCTGGTCCCCAGCACTGTCAATGGTTTGACTCCTCAGCCGAGATCTGTTCTGGGAAGGAACAAACCGGGAGCGGCGTGCGCTCCTCAAAGCAGGTTTGACGCATCTGCACCGCTCACCCGAGGAGGGGGCATTGGTGCGGGTTGATTCTCGTCCCTGGCAGAGACGCGTTTGGAGAGTCCACGGACGTCCGTCGTTCGACAGCCTCTTATTCTCTTGCGCCCAACATTTTTTTTTTAGTACTTTCAAATCAGAAGCCCTTTATCAGGGGAAAGGGCCCCAGTGCCCTGGCTCTGAGGCCAAGCAAAGGAAACACAAATTGGCCTGCTCGTTTTTCTTTCTCTCCCTGAACACTCAAATGGCCCTTTCTGCCAACAGCTCTCCAGCACTTCAACCGCGCTGGACACTATTGCTATTGACAGATGCAATAACATTCCCCCCTAACCTTCTCCTCCCCCCCACCCCGTTGCTAGGACCTATATCAGGGATCCTAGCGTTGGATAACAAGGACTTGCCTGGGGATTTGCAGAAGGGGATTCCTTTCGGTTCCCAGGCCTAATCCCCCAATTTCTGGAGTTAGCCATACCTTTGATTAACTCACTGCATAACAGGATGCAGGGTCAACCTGCAAAGGAAAGCCTAATAGGCGCAGGGTATTTGCAGGTGGAGGATTGGGCTGGGGGTTGCTATGATTTTCCTGGTGTGGGGGGAGGGCTCTTCTCTCACTGGGGCAGGAGCACTGGGTGCAGCTACTTGGTTTGTATTTTACTCAGGATCAGATGGTATAATTGGACCGGGTATGGGAACACTACTAAATCCACCCAGTTTTCTAGCCCGAGCCCTCGGTTCTCAGGACTCAAGTGCCAGGAAAAGGGATACAGAAGTTCATTTTCTCTTGCCCTTTTTTGCAGGGGGGGGGGAAGAGGAGGGGGAAGGGGCAGCAGAGGGTTAGCCATTTATTTATTTTTATTGAAAGAAAAGCCCCAGGAAAAACTCAGGACCTGGGGGTTTTAACCACTTAGTTGTTGAATCTATCTATCTATCTATCTATCTATCTATCTATCTATCTATCTATCTATCTATCTATCTATCTATCCTTTTAAAGACCCTTTACATGAATTCAGTCTTTCAGAGAACTTTCTGAAGTTTCCCTACTCAGTAAATTCAACTCCAAGATCTTTCTTTTTTCTTTTCTTTTCTTCTTCAGAGACAATCACCAAAGCCAGGGCTTTTACTAGCATGCCCACAGTGTCCGGAGACACTCACAAGGCAGAGACCCTTTAACCATTGGGTTTGAGTAGGGGCATCTCTTGGCATTCAGCAAGTCTCAAGGCCTATAACTGTAACTGAAAAACAAGGGAGACAAATATGGAATGGATCACGAAGATAAATAGCATACAACCAGGAACAGTCCAATCCCACACTTGCCATTTGTTGCATAGCGAAGGAATAAATGGGATTCACATGTTGGGTATTAGCTGGCTGTTAGACTGTAAGATAATATTAACTTTAGTGCTTTATGGTTTACGCCACTTTTCCAAAGACCGCTCCAGAAGGGATCCAGCCTGTAATTTAGGATGGCACACACTGTGCCAAAAAGGCTTTGGCACCAGGTCTTTCCCATCACATTAAGGTGATATTAACACAATAAAACGTTTGGAGAGGGAGCAAGAGCTCATAAATTAATGCATTCTACTGTTTTAACGCTAGCAGCTAACAATGTGTTTCCTGTTTGGCTGATAGTCCCTGCTGCAGCCTAGCAGCTGTTTTAAAGGTGCTGTGAAATTAAAGAGAGGGAAGATGATTGTCTTTAAATCAATGTTTAATGATGTGTTGTTATAACGTCTTCCTCGAACAGCTGTTTACATGTGAAACCTACATGGACATGAGGAAGGGGAGCTTCCCCCGTTGTGTAGATCCCTGGGTGCCTGATGGAAAAGGAGGAGAGAGGGATGCAGAGGGTGGGGTTGGGTTGGGGCGTGGGAGACCTGGAGGCAACACAGGCAGAGAAAGGGAGAAAACAATCATTACAGCAATTGTGTTGTCTGCTCCTCCCAATGCTTCCAGCCTCCTATAAAGGCTTAATAGCTTAGAGCAGGCCTTAGACCCAGCCCAAGCTCCAAAAGCCCCCTGAAATACAACAAAACTGACCCCATATTAATCCGGAAGAGCTCTAAACTGTTGCAGCCGAGCCACCTCAATTCCATCCAACCTGCTCAATCCTTTCCCCCAGTGTATCCAGAGACACACACTGAGACTTTCCAGCAACCCCCCGGCCATTGCTGCTTTCCCCTGTAATGTAAACAATCAAAACGAGCAACAGCCCGAGTTGGTACAAACACATTGGGTCCAGTGGAGTTGCTTGGGGGAGGAACGTGTCCCAGCTTGTGTAGCTAATAACCTGCCTAGTCAATGTGCATTTCACTGGGTTGTACACTTTAGGATGATGTGACAATACTGCTGGCACAGACATTAGGTACCAAGGTATCACACCTCTTCTCTAATAATCCTGAGTGTCCTGAAATATAATGGGGGAGGTAATTGGGAACCTCCCTGAGGACACACCATTTCGCCAGTGAAAATTTAGTCATTTCTTCTCTTATAATCTTATTGCACCAGAAATACTATGAAACTGCTGCTGTGTAAGATGGTCCTAATGATCTGCCAAGGTTCCTTTTCCAACGTGGCGTCTGTGGCATTAATAACACTGGACTGTTCATGCTTCCATGCGATTGCATAGCCATGTAGCAAGGCTGCTGAGTTGGCTTCATACTTAACAGTCAACAGTTTTTATACTGCTGTTTGCTGCATCTGAACGAGACAGACTCTTGGACAGGTAGTTAGAATGCTCCCAAGTCAAAATGGCATCAGACCATTTCCAGGCTCTCTGGCTTCTGCACCAACAAAAAGCACCAATTTTATTTTACAACCTCTGTGAAAAAGTAAGCCATGCCTGAAATTGTTGAAAGCACCCTTTGCTTTAGGGACTTAGCCTCCTAAATCTCATTACCTTTCAAAAGGCTCCTTAGAGCCCATTTCACTTTTGAAACTGGGACTCAGGCTCCCAAGGCATTGAGGTGCTTTTGAAAATGTTACCCAATGTCTTTTGTGTGCCAAAGCTATTTGTGACTTAAAATAGCCCCCCTGTTAAAGATGATCTGTAAAATGTGCTTTTAGAAAAACATAGGAATCTTATACACTTTTGTACTTCAGTCGTGGCTCTTGACACCTTGCCAATTGCCTTCCATACCTAAAAAAAGCATTTGTAATTAGATAACCTCAGTATTTGCAGTATTTAAGATAGTGCCTACAGTATGTATCTGGACAAGGGAATACTGCAAATACTGAGATAACCTTATCTGTTTATCTTAGGTAAGCCATGACAAGCTTTCAAGCCACTGTACCTGTCATTCAAAGATCTCAAAGCACTCTATAAACACTAACAGAGATGCAGAGTACCTCTGGAAGAAATTTAATCTCCTGTAGAGGATTCCCATTGCGGATGGATAAAGCCATAATTTATCCCAGTTTTAGAGAGGAATAAACTTCGATAGAGAGTAACTTGCTAAAGGTCAAACAATAAGTCAGTGGCAGGGCTGGGGCTAGAGCACAGGCATTCTGTCTCCTAGATTCCTAACTACTTGAGAAAACTCATTAACTTCAATTGATTATATATAAATCTTTCTTAAGTCAAAATCCTGGCCCTTTTGATGGCAATGGGGGTCTTGCAACTGACTTCAATAAGGCAGGATTTCACCTTCAGAGTTTAAAATGAAGTATGATTTTGCGGTGAAGGCACAGGATCAGAAGTTAGGAAACCTGCTCTGTGCTGGCTTATACCATAGTTTCAGTGTGTGGGGCTTTGATCCAAGCCAATTTGAAGTTAGTGGAAGTTTCTCTGTGCCTTAGTTTTCTCATCTGCAGAGTGGGGATAATAATACTTCTCTCATAGAGGTAAGGTTACATTCACATTGAGCTCCTTGAATGAAAGGCACCATAGTAGTGTAAAAGATTACTGCAAATAATGACACAATTGGGATCTGTCTGTGGACTAGTATTCAAAATGGCACAAAGTCAAAATGGCACCAAATAATTCCTGTTTCCAAAATACTAATGAAAGGTATGTGCAGTGGCCAGTTTAATCTCACCAGATTAATAACTGTAATCTTAATTTCTGGGTAGGGAAAAATGAGTAGTTTACATTGTTATCTGCTTGCTGGTAAAATTGCATACAACTGCCTGCAACTGTCTTGGTTTGAGGTTTCTAAAAACAATAAACTTCTTCGCCCCTTCTAAATCATGGAAATAAAAACAGTAATAATTAATACATTATAAACAAACAACTTTGATACATATACAACCTTAATTATAACTGGCGACTGTTATACGAAAAGTTTGCTGCAATCTTTCACTGTCTTATATCAGCAATTAACAACAGTTTAAAACAAATTCCACTCACATAGCCTGCAAGACTCTTTAAAAGGAGATATTGGAATGAGGATCTGGATTTTTGTGTGCCTGTGTTTATATTCTTTTGTGGTGAACTGTCTCTAGCTATTGGCAAACTGAGCTGCAGAATCAAGAATCACACACAGCAAACAACTTTGTAAACGGCTTTAATACACAATCTAATTCTGTTAGGCCTTTAAAAATATTTACAGTGCTGTTTGTGGCTAATGCAAAGGCCATTTATTCCTATAAAACTGCTTATCATTTCTTAAGAGTGACTTTTTTGAGATGTTTCTGTACAAGCTAAACATCAAAGGATGCAGAAATATTAATCGTTAATGTATTTTCATCTTTTAGTGGACAGTATTGTGATTTTACAGCTTGTGGCCTGCTGTTTACTTACCAGTTAAATCACAACACTTTCTAGATATCTGTCTGTCATTTTCTGCCAAAAAACAGGATCTTGGGGATTTTAGTATTAGTGAAAATTTACTTATGTCTAGACACTGATCCAAGTACCTGTAATGCTTCATTTCATGGCATTCAGACATCTTCTTTAGCTACTATCTGACATTACATATAGATCTTGAACAAATCTGTGATGTTACATATGTATCTTTAAATATAAACATAATAAGACTGAGTCATGTTAATTTTTTCATATACAGAATATAGTTGTTCTATGTATATTTAACTTCATTTACTTATATATTGAAGACAGGACCAATGTTATACTTGATTTGCTAAGTGCTATACTAGGTCTTAATCTGACAAGTGTTTTAGGCTTTGATTCATTGCTCTATTCATCTACCTAGGTCCCATCTCAGGAAACCACTTAAGCATATGCTTAAGTCCATCTCTGTTTAGAAAAATATTTAAGCTCGATTTCACTGAGTCTTAAATCCCTCATGTTTAAATGTAAGTACCTCATGTTTCTTAAGTACCTCTCACTACCTCATGTTTATGCCTAATACATTGGGTCCTTCTAGGTTTAATAAATAATAATAATAATATAATACATAATTCCTTTCCCAAGTTTCCTTAAAATTACTTAAGTGGCCCATCTGCAACTCATCTACATTCTATGCACAAGTCCCAAGTATTAGTTTTATAGGTGTCCATGCTGCCAAGTGAGCAGGAATGAGGTGAGTGCATGTTATTTGATAGGGATTCAATTTCACTGAGGGGAGAGGGGATGGACACTCAAGGCACTGACTGAGGAGATATCTGAGCCATTAGCAATTATCTTTGAAAAGTCACGGAAGACAGGAGGCATTCCAGAAGACTGGAAAAGGGCAAATATAGTGCCCATCTATAAAAAGGGAAATAAGGACAACCCAGGGAATTACAGGCCAGTCAGCTTAATTTCTGTACCAGGAAAGATAATGGAGCAAATAATTAAGCAGTCAATTTGCAAACACCTAGAAGCTAATAAGGTGATAAATAACAGTCAGCATGGGTTTGTCAAGAACAAATCATGTAAAACCAACCTGATAGCTTTCTTTGACAGGGTAACAAGCCTTGTGGATGGGGGGAAATGGTAGATGTGGTATAGCTTGATTTTAGTAAGGCTTTTGATACTGTCTTGCGTGACCTTCTCATAAACAAACTAGGGAAATACAACCTAGATGGAGATACTATAAGATGGGTGAATAACTGGTTGGAAAATCATTCCCACAGAGTAGTTATCAGTGGTTCACAGTCATGCTGGAAGGGCATAATGAGTGGGGTCCCGCAGGGATCAGTTCTGTTCAATATCTTCATCAATGATTTAGATAATGGCATAGAGAGTACACTTATAAAGTTTGCAGATGATACCAATCTGGGAGAGGTTGCAAGTTCTTTGGAGGATAGGATTAAAATTCAAAATGATCTGCACAAACTGGAGAAACGGTCTGAAGTAAATAGGATGACATTCAATAAGGACAAATGCAAAGTATTCCACTTAGGAAGGAACAATCAGTTGCACACATTCAAAATGGGAAATGACTGCCTAGGAAGGAGTACTGCGGAAAGAGATCTGGGGGATCATAGTGGATCACAAGCTAAATATGAATCAACAATGTAATGCTGTTGCAAAAAAAGCAAACATCATTCTGGGATATATTAGCAGGAGTGTTGTAAGCAAGATATGGGAAGTAATTCTTCCGCTCTACTCCGCACTGATTAGGCTTCAACTGGAGTATTGTGTCCAGTTCTGAGCACCACATTTCAGGAAAGATGTGGACAAATTGGAGAAAGTCCAGAGAAGAGCAACAAAAATGATTAAAGGTCTAGAAAACATGACCTATGACGGAAGATTGAAAAAAATTGGGTTTGTTTAGTTGAGAAGAGAAGACTGAGAGGGGACATGATAACAGGTTTCAAGTACATAAAATGTTGTTACAAGGAGGAGGGAGAAAAATTGTTCTTCTTAACCTCTGAGGATAGGAGAAGAAACAATGGGTTTAAATTGCAGCAAGGGCGGTTTAGGTTGGACATGAGGAAAAACTTTCTAACTGTCAGAGTGGTTAAGCACTGGAATAAATTGCTTAGGGAGGTTGTGGAATCTCCATCATTAGGGATTTTTAAGAGCAGGTTGGACAAACACCTGTCAGGGATGGTCTAGATAATACTTAGCCCTGCCTTGAGTGCAGGGGACTGGACTAGATGACCTCTCAATGTCCCTTCCAGTTCTATGACACTATTTTCTGTATACTCCAGCTATGTCCATAGGACCTCATTCAGCTAAAAACTGATAGTATTTTCTTACATTTTCCCGCTAGAACTATGGCTTCCTTAAATGCAGAGAGGGATTATACCAGGAGGAACATGGTTGTTTTGATATACCTGCCCCTGGAAATTTCCATTACATGCATCCGACGAAGTGGGCATTCACCCACGAAAGCTTATGCTCCAATACATCTGTTAGTCTTAAAGGTGCCACGGGACTCTCTGTTGCTTTTTACAGATCCAGACTAACACGGCTACCCCTCTGATACATGGTTGTTTTGGGAGATGCTGCCATGGATTTACCCTTGTGTCAGCCTTGGACTGCCAGCTGGTGCACAGTGGGTAGGACCTTGGTCACGTCTCCACCCTTCCAGCCATAATTCCCCTTTTGGGTGTGTTTAGCTCTGGCCCTGCTATAACTTCCCCTCCCATGCTCTAGCTGTCTATTGCAGAGATGCACAAACTGGAGGTTGCCTCCCTTCATTCTCGCCGCATACATGCATCTGCTCGCCAAACAGCAGGCAAAATCTGACCTCATGCAGACTGGTGAGCAGTTTATAATGCAGTCTATAGGTCCGCTTGGCAGAATTCAAATTTTATTTTTCATATCATGTTGATAGATAATATCAATATTTATTTTTAAGTGTTTTTTGATTTTTATCAATTTAAATTTTCACAGTTGTGGCAAACTAGGGGAGGATCAGCCAATAGGAAGGTCAGCCAACAATTATTTTGTGACTGTAAAAACAGAGTTTTAAAAAGTTAAAGTTTTTATAACTGTTAAAACACAAATTGTCCACATCACACATCAAAATAAACAAAGCAGATACCCTTAAATTAAACTCTAATACGTTCTCAAGCAGCATTTTTCTTACTTGGTCTATTTATAAATTTTGATTATTATTGATGGAAATATTTTTTGTTGGTTTGTGTGTCTACAGTGAAATTGACATTTACTACATTTTCTGATAAAAATCGGATCTTCCAAGCCTATCTATAGCTTACATTCCATATGACGTGGCATTTCCTAGGAAATTTGCATTATCCAGGCAGCTACAGTTATTTAGGAGGATACAACAAACTCCCCACAGATTTCTCAAGATGCATCTCATTACTCACGAACGTCTCATACAAATAAATATTTAGCTGGCCTCTTTATTTGCCAAGGCTATCCTTCAGGGCTGTTGAATTCATTGGGGGCATAAATGAGAGAAAGCTTCCAGTAGAAGAATAATAAAGGTCATAGGTACTGAAAGGGGAAAATGTGATTAATTCCAAAAGAAACAGGAACTTTTGGTTAAACATTCATTGTTTTCATGTTGTCGATGGTGAACTGGTAACTCAGGTTAGAGCCAGCCTAATGCAAACAGGTGCTGTGCAAGCTTCCTCAAAGACTTTTGCCAGTGCATCTCAAACTTGTCTTACAATGCTCCAGCTGTTCCACTGCTGGGTCTTGATTTTGTGATGCAGACAAAAGACTCTCTTTGGGGACTACCACGTTCCTTTCCCTTTGTGATGTGATTAGGTTTTGAACCTCTGTTTCCAAGCTTAAAGGACACTACCATACTACACTAGAACCTCAGAGTTATGAACACCTCCGGAATGGAGGCTGTTCATAACTCTGAAATGTTCGTAACTCTGAACAAAATATTATAGTTGTTCTTGCAAAAGTTTACAACTGAGCATTGACTTAATACAGCTTTGAAACTTTACTATGCAGAAGAACATGCTGCTTCCCCCACCCTCTTTATTTTTTAATAGTTTACGTTTAACACAGTACTGTACTGTATTTACTTTTTTTTGGGTCTCTGCTGCTGCCTGATTGCATACTTCTGGTTCCAAATGAGGTGTGTGGTTGATTGCTCAGTTCGTAACTCTGGTGTTCGTAACTCTGAGGTTCTGCTGTATGTGGTTTAGGACCTTGAGTGTTACTTCTTTACCCACCTACAGAAACAGAGAACTGACAGTTTTGCTTTATGACTGCAGTTGAGAATTGAAAGGTGATATTAGAGTGGACAAAAGCTAATTTCCTGCAACTTCATCCCATTATTCTTTCTTGAGTTCTCCGTGTTTCATTCACCACAAATATTAAAAGCACAGGCATCCCTTCAAACTCAAAACTGCATTTTTAAAGGAGAAAATAATTTTAATTCTCATGAAATTTTCTGGTACGGTTAGTTATTTAGGTCATTCTTCTAGGGCCTGAACCAAAGCTCTTTGACGTCAGTGAGGCACATAATGCCCAAGGATATTTGTCATCCTGACCAGCTGATTTCTAGATGTTCACATTTCCAGGTATACTCTGACCTGCTCTTCTGTTTACAAGATTTGCCTTACTTCTACATTGCTCAGAATTCTTGTCTTTTGTCTTTTTCTTACTAAAGGCAGATTTACATAATTAGGAATGTCAATTGCTTTTTAAAGTTGCCATTAAGTTAATACCTCTTTTTATTTATTAGTGGACTCGCTGTCACCTTGTTTTCCCCCAATAACCTCACCAAACTGACATATTTGAAAACCAAAACCAAATACAAACACCCACTTGTCCTCAAGTCTATACAGAATGGGAGAAGGAGAGAGAGAGAGATCTTCTTGTGCCCACTTTCACTGCACAGATACCATGATGATGGACCCAGTATAGGAGCCTAGATAGACAGTTGGCTTATATTTAACTTCAGATCTTTGAATGGTCATTTTGTGAAACTTTATCTCCATCTGGGTATTGTATAACTGAAGATTTTGTCTGTTTTGTATTCTTTGGAATGCACTGTGTCTTTCTTGAAGCTCTCTATATGGTTGGGGTGTTTTCTTCCTTCCTTTTTTTGGCAGGGACTTGGTAAATTTTGATCTTGGCGTCCTGAAAGAAAGATACTCATTCTGGTGAATAGCTGAAATTGCCAAAAATATTCAAGGTGCGTTAGTATAATTACATATTGTATGTCTCTGGATTAGCGAGTGCATTTAAATGTTTGCTTTTAAGGACTAAAGTTTACTCCATTTCATACTTAAGTAAACATTGAAACATGGGATTTCCCATACCGGATAAAACCACTGGTATCAAGTCCGATATCCTGCATCCCATCAATAATGCATCAAACCAGTTGCATGGTGTGTATCTGTATATTATGTGTCTTTACTTCCTTTGTAACGCTCTCCCACTGAGCACAAGTGGCGCCTTTTCAATTTCTTGGCGCCTTTTTAATTTTTACTCACCCGGTGGCGCTCCAGGTCTTCGGCGGCACTTCGGCGGTGGGTCCTTCACTCGCTCTGGGTGTGTTTGGCGGCACTGAAGGACCCGCCGCTGAAACGCCGCTAAAGACCCACGGAGCGAGTGAAGGACCCACCGCCGAAGACCCGGAGTGCCGTCGGGTGAGTAAAATTGCCGCAGGGGTGGCACCCTTTTTGTGATCGCTCCCCCTGTTCGTTCCACCTGGCTACGCCACTGCTCCTACTATCACGCAGCATTTAACTTGACTCAAAAGGTCCTAGCGTGTGAAATGCTAAGCAGCTTCTGTGAAGGATGAGTGTCCACCACTCCCGCTGGAATTGAGACCACTCAGCTATTGGGAGAGACTCAATACCTCACTGGGTCAGGCCCAATTGTGAATCTCAAAGCTTCAAGCTCTGTCCCTAGGTTTGGACCTATGACATTCAAGTGAGTTTGAAATTAGACCAAATTTGTTTACCTATGGAAGTGGCTGCTGTAGACTCTTTCACAATAAAGTCAGTGGCTGAAGTAAGGACTACAAACCAGTTTTTTAAAGGTATTTAGGTGCCTGAAGATGTAGATAGGAGGGTATAGGATAGGGATTTTCAAAAGTATCTAAGCAAGTTTGGTGTCTAACTCCCATTGATTTTGGGAGTTAGGCACCTGGGTGCTTTTGAAAATCCCGCTATCTATCTATCTGCATCTTTAGGCATCTAAATACTATTAACATCCAGCCCTACATCACCAAATGTATTGGTTTTGTCTTTGTTGCACTTTCTAAGTTTTGTACAGTAGTGTTGTAAAAATAGGGAAATAATTTTTTAGAGAACCACACTCTATTCCAAGTACAGTGTCTTAATAACAATTGGCATTGCTTGGAGTCTTTAGTCCTTTTTCTACCTCATTTCCATAGTTCTGAACTAGCTACAATCTGCCACTGAGAAATCGCACCCAGGCACCTTTTTGCATAGTTCCCCCTCAAAAGTGCTAGGATCATTGATTATGGTTTGTTTACATGGAGACTTGGTGGTGGTTGAAGACTGCAGATAAAAAAATGTCCCCCTTCATTTATTTTGGATAGTGTAACTGCTCTCCTCATTTGTAATATGTGTCTGATCTGCACTGTGGTCTTTTTTTTTTTTTTTTTTTAAATATAACCCCCCATGTGACATACTATAACTTTGGATTGCATTGTAAACCAACATTGTGAGAGATAACATTAGGTGAAATAATATATGGGAAATAAGGATGTATGAAAGATCATGCGCAAAGGAAGTAACCCACTTTAAACAAACTGGGTATCTGCTCAGGGCAGGCCTTTGAAGTTTAAGGGATTATTTTTTATGGATTATTACCCAAGGGCCCATTAAATCTGCTCTCCCAGTAATTTGATAGTCACGCATCTCAGCTTTCCCCGCCCCCTTTCTAATAACACTCCTCACATGATACAGGACCTGATTAATAAAATCATTGCACTTTATTTATGTGGAGGTAGGGAATGTTTTTTAACTGAGGCGAATATACAATCTATTGCAATTCACTACTGCTGTTCCCCTGTATAGACAGGAGGAGCTATGTTACTCACCCAGAGACATACATCACAAAGGGCAATACATCGATAGAAGGGATCCAGCCTCAAACACAGAGGACATTTATTTATTAGAAAACAAAACAAAACATACCAAAGCTTTGAGCTGCTCGGGTTATTGTTCTCCTATCTTAGGGTGTGGAACTGAGGCGTAAAGAATAGTAAATAGAGAAGATTGGAGCAAAGTGCCGTCATTAATGAATAAACTCAGAATATTGGAGTCTTGGCATCTCATTTGCATTTTTCAGAGACGGCAGCAACGTTTTGAAAGGAAAAGGATACTTCCTTCAAACACTTGCTAGGATGGAAGATCCCATGCTTATCATCATTCAGCTACGAGCTCTTCTATCAACTGTATAACAAGTGCAAGTGTGCACAAAAACGACACAATTTTTATTCAAAGGAGAGCTTAGTAACACATAGAGCTAGCCAGGAATTTTCTGATGAAATGTTTTCTCATTGAAAAATGACAGCTTGAGGCAACGTGGGGGTATGGAATGGCTGCCATTAGGGGTATGGAATGGCTACCATATGAGGAGAGATTAAGAAGACTGGGACTTTTCAGCTTGGAAAAGAGAAGACTAAGGGGGGATATGATAGAGGTCTATAAAATCATGACTAGTGTAGAGAAAGTAAATAAGAAAGTGTTATTTATTCCTTCTCATAACACAAGAACTAGGGGTCACCAAATGAAATTAATAGGCATCAGATATAAAACAAACAAAAGGAAGTATTTTTTCACACAGCGCACAGTCAACCTGTGGAACTCCTTGCCAGAGGATGTTGTGAAGGCCAAGACTATAACAGGGTTCAAAAATGAACTAGATAAGTTCATGGAGGATAGGTGCATCAATGGCTATTAGCCAGGATAGACAGGGATGATGTCCCTAGTCTATGTTTGCCAGAAACTGGGAATGGGTGACAGGAGATGGATCACTTAATGATTACCTGATCCATTCATTCCCTCTGGGGCACCTGGCTTTGGCCACTGTCAAAAGACAGGATACTGGGCTAGATGGACCTTTGGTCTGACCCAGTATGGCCATTCTTATGTTCTAACCCAGGGGTCGGCAAACTTTCCGAAGTGGTGTGCTGAGTCTTTATTTATTCACTCTAATTTAAGGTTTCGCGTACCGATAATTCATTTAAACGTTTTTAGAAGGTCTCTTTCTATAAGTCTATAATATGTAACTAAACTATTGCTGTATGTAAAGTAAATAAGGTTTTTTTAAATGTTTAAGAAGCGTCATTTAAAATTAAATTAAAATGCAAAGCCTCCCAGACCGGTGGCCAGGACCCAGGCAGTGTGAGTGCCACTGAAAATCAGCTCGCATGCTGCTTTTGGCCCAGGTGCCATAGGTTGCCTATCCCGGTTCTAACCTAAGCTGTCACAAAACAGACGTGATTCAGATTTGCTCTGATGAATCTCCTGATTTGAAAAACTTGAACAAATTTGTTAGCTAGACAAAAAAGGTAGAACAAATGTCAAAAGTGAAATCAAATTTGTTTAAACAAAACATTTCAATTGACCTACACTGCATTTTTCTCAGTTTTGTTTGTGATTTTTACTTTTTGCCCTGATTTGAGATGTGAAATTTTTTTGAACTTTTGAAAATATTTCAGGGATGGGAAACCATTTCCCACCCAGTTCTAGTAACGTATCTGTTTGGTCTGTTGTGAAGTTTCTTGATTGTTTTGTCTCAGAAGCAAATCTATTTACAGACACGCTGCTTATATACTTCATTTGTTCAATCTACAGTATCTGTATTAGGACTGGTTGAAAGATGGGAAAATTACACACAAATATATGTGAATTTCTTCCTTTTCTTGTTAAAATTCAAAATGTTAATGAAGAAAATCAACAAAATTTCAAAATTAGCATTTCAACCAGTTCTAATCCATACTGTGCTCTAGCATTGACAACTATTTCCTTCAGTACACATACTGTTAGAGATTCGGGGTAACATTTTCAAAAGCACCTCAGTGACTTAGGAGCCTACCTTGATTTTCAGTCACACTAAGGGCTTGTCTACATAGTATTGCAGTATGGATTATGGGGGTGTGAACTGCAAAGTGCACCAAAGAGTTGAGCTCTAATTTCCCCAAGTAAATGTTGCTAGTGTGAACTAAAAGGCACCTAGTTCATGTTAACACAGTCCTCTTTCAAACAGGAATATATTAATACAAACTTGGTATCTCTTGTTCGCACCGGCAGTGTCCACACAGTGCAGTTAAACTGCAACACTTCAGTGCACTCTGCAATTACACCCCCGTTGTCTGCACTGCAGTAGCCTTTGGCTTCTAAGTCACTTAGCTGCTTTTGAAAATTTTACCATTGGTCTATGTTGAAACCCCTAGTTCCTGGTTTGACTGTAGACTGGAAATATGCAAAAAACCTGGGTGACTGAAAAACAAAGCTATCTAAAAAAGATTAAACAACGATTGCACTTTTTATCTTTCTGCGCTATCTCTCAGCTAAACTTAATTGCAAGGGATGTCCCTATCCTTTTAGACTGACGTTTATTCTTGTCCCATACAAACATGGTGTTATCTCACAGTTTACTATTAATTAACATTATAAATGCTAATCAGTTGGGAAGTTTTATACATACCACATTCAGTAAAGCAGTTGCTCTTGATTTCATTCTTTCTCCACCATTATTTTTTTATTTCATTGTATTTTTATTTTTATTTTTGCTATGTGTAACCGTGCCTTTGTGGGTCACAACTGAGGATGCCAAATTCAGGATGAACTGCTGAGAAATAGGGCAAACACAATCCAAAACTGGTGGTTATTATTTTATAAGATATACCAAACCAGCCACAAAAGTAAACTCCTGTTTCATCACACTGGCTAACAAGAAAACATAAAGGCAGTTTCCTCAGGCATTCCAGTTCTCATATCACCACCAAAAACACCGGATTCAGGGATGAGTGGTTCTTTACAACTAATCTCATCAAATAATAGGTTCTCCTGATCCCAAAGGACCAGCCACACACCCAAGTCAATATATAACTTAGATCTTACCCAAAAATCATATGAACAAGATTATAATATCTGGCAAATTATAACATTTTTGGCAGATATCTTACCTGGCATATCTCGCTATGACCGGTGTCTCAATGGGGGACAGCTATGGTCACTCAATTAGGGTGAACTGCAAAGAATGGGGCAGACAATCCCCATAAAACTGGTGGATAGTTCAATACTTTTAACTTCACATACAAAAATGATACATGCATACAGACAGCATAATCATAACCAGAAAATCCTAACCTTTTCATAGACACCTCACTTGACAACCTTTGTACAATATTTGCTGCAAATATATAACAGGTGTTGCAACAATGATCTATAGGGTCATACTGTAATCAGATAACGTCACATTTTGCCCCTCATTTTGGGTCTTTGTCACTTCGTTTAAAGGTGAGTGTCATACATTTGGTATCATGTACAAACCTCAATGTGTCTATACCTGATGCTTTTAGCGATAACGTTGACAGGTTATATTGTTCCAGCATTGCTACTCTCTAAAGCTACGGTGGAGCATTTCCAATCCTCTAATTATAAATGTAGCACAATGAGTCATATCACAGTGTAAGGATCCTCCAAAATTCTTCCGTCTTTCTCAGTCGATCAGGTCTCCTCATTTATCAGGTTTGTGGGGAAACGCTCTCGTCTGGTTAAAAGGATTGGGAAATAAATGGACACTCATGTTATCTGCATGTCCTGTGGTGTGTACTTACTCAACGGAATCAGGTTGAAATTCTCATGAGAACAGGCACTTTCTAATTTCAGATGAGCTAGAGGTTCTGCAAGAACCACCATAATTGTTGCTTTGAGATTTAAATGAGAGGTTGAGCTGACCTGCAACATTTGGATCCAGGTTTCAAACATGCCACAGTTCAGGTAAAGATAAAGGGTCACGCTCCCACCAAGGGCAGTCAGAGTCAAGGGGTCAGAGCAGGGGCAAACCTTGAGACTGGGAGTAGCAGAGGAGTTCATAGTCAAGTCCTCACCGGGGTCGATACCAAGGGTCAGAGTCTGAGTCAGGTCGCAGGGTCCGAGTCAGGAGGCGAAGTCCAAATCAAGCTGAGGTCAAGCCAGGAATTCAGGAACAAGGAGTGGGAATGGTCATGGTAGCTACAGAAGATCTGCATTGTTGCCTGGACATTTCTGGAATGCCTCTTGGGTTTGTTAAGGGCAGGGAGCCAATCAGGAGCCACGGGGCTGCTGTCTGTCAAACCTTGAGGCGGAACTTCTCATGGTCTGGGTCCACAGTGGGTCATGGGAAGTGGAGCGCACAAGTTGGTTACAGCTGCTGCTGGTGGCAGCCTGGCGATGGCAGCTGCCTGGTAGCTCTACAGGTTTGGCTTCTAGACCCTGTTTCGCCATCTGGTTACAAATTGTGATCTAAGCAAAATTATCCAGAACCTTTATTGCATTTGGTTTGTTTGAAATTTTGGACAGATATGCACGCCAGTGGATCTAACCCTGCAAGGTGTTGAGCAGCCTTAGCTCCCTCACGTCTAGGGGCTTAGTACCAGAGTAGACCCAGAGAGGTAGGACCTGGTGTTTTGTCAGCTCCCTTTGCTCCTGACAGTGGAATTAAGGGCATATACTACTTGATCAGGAAGGGCCGGCTCCCTCCCTGGCACTCACCTGACCACTGCTCAGGAGGACAGGGAGGAAATAATCACAGAGGTAAAAGATAGAAATGACCATTGTTCCCTACGGATCCTAGTGTTTAGTCAAGTCTAGTTCTAAATTTCCCAATTGGCGTGGCTCCCGCCATGTCCTTTAGACAATTATTCTACAGCCTAACACATCTCACAGTTGGGAAATATTTCCTGATATTCAGCCTCAAGTTTTCCCATCATAATCTCGTCCC
This sequence comes from Chrysemys picta bellii, assembly GCF_011386835.1. Classification (NCBI taxonomy): domain Eukaryota; kingdom Metazoa; phylum Chordata; order Testudines; family Emydidae; genus Chrysemys; species Chrysemys picta. The sequence goes on from NC_088798.1 coordinate 99,270,207, forward strand.
ATTACTCTTAGTAATAACCCCCCACGTCCTACCGTAAATAATTCCTCTCTTGCCTTGATGTTTACAAACTGCAAATATTTGCAGGCTGTTATCATGTCCCTTTAGTCATCTCTTAGCTAAACTGTACGTACGAAGCTCTTTTAATCTTTCCTCAGAAGTCGACACCCTCACCCCAGGCCTCTTATCGCTGTTTTCTGCTTTTCTCTGAACTCCTTCCAAAGTGTAGCTATTTTTCTGGTTATGAGGTGCCCTGACCTGAATGCAGTGTTCCCTATGGAGCCCACCCAGACCCATATGGAGAAGTACTCTTACGATGTGAGTCTTCTGTGCCTGCAGCCCATCAACTATTTTTGCAAACTCACTTCTAATTTGCTGTCTGCTGCCATCCCTTGGTCTCTTTCAGCCTTACTGTTCTCTCTTTTCCTTGCCTCTGGTTGCAGCAGGGGGTCCCGAGCCTGGTCCCCTCCTTGTGGTCCCTTGTGGGCTGGATGAAAGAGAGAAAATAACCCCCTCTCCTCACAAGCTCTCTCTTGCCCTTTATTTGTTTGAATAAGTGAAGTTGAGTGTTAGGTTCCCTGGATGAAAAACCACACTGGGGCAGAATTATATATATATATATATATATATATTTAGTGTGTGAAGTGCTGACACCTCAACGATCTCTTTCCTGACATAATTTGTATTTTGTCTCTCAATCCTGCTGCCTCATAAAACAGAGGTCCATCTTGGAAATGATCACTGTGTTTTGTTAAATGGAGAAATCCTGACTCCGTTTAAGCCAATAGCAAAATTCCCCTTGACTTTCCTGGGGCCAAGATTTCACCCAAAATGGTTTTTGAGTTTATCTGGCCTACCCCTTTCCTGTGCACACCACAAATGGCATGCTGTGAAGATCTAATGCCACAGAGGGAACAACTGCCATGTACAGGGGTGTGGCAAACCTCATCACGCTCGAGGGTGTGTGAGTCTCTTTAACAAGTGAGAGCAGCTGACTTTTTAAAAGATAGCTAGTAGAACTTGTATTGAAGTGCCTCTCCTCTACCCAGCGATCATTTCCCTGTCCCGTTCCAGATAGGGAAAGGCCAAGAGCCTGGGAAGCTCATCTATGCTTCATCTCAGGGTGAGGGGGGTGAAGATGCTGGTGCTCTGATCTGTCCTCTGTGCAGCAACATGTGCAGAGTTGGCGGAGAGGGTTCACCTCCAGCACTGCTGTGACACCAGCCTCTCAGAAACCTTTCCCCCCCCAAAAGAGCAGTGGGCAACAGGCAGATAGCAAGATTATCAGCATCAAGAGCTGGTTTCTTGAGAAAGGGCTTCACAAGAAACTGCCTTTAGAAGAGAAAAGGTGGATGAGGTAATATCTTTTACTGGACCAACTTCTGTTGATTGAAAGAGGCAAGCCTTCAAGCCACACAGACCTCGTCTTCAGGTCTGGGAAAGGCACTCCCAGAGCCACGGCAAAATGCAAGGTGGAACAGATTGTTTGGCAAAAGTAAAAACATATTGTAAGGGACTATTCAAGGTAGAGTGCCTCTTTAACACCTCTGCAGTTAGGGGCTTAGTGGATTACAGATTGTTGTAATAAACCATAAATCCAGTCATAGGCGCTAACTTTCCCCGGCGCTGGAGGGTGCTTGTGCCCCTCCTGCTCCCGGCCCAGCCCCGTCCCGCCCCAACTCCACCCCTTCCCCTCCCCCATTCCAACCCCTTCCCCAAAATCCCTGCCCCAACTCCGCCCCCTCCCTGTCCCTATTGGACCCCTTCCCAAAATCCTCGCCCCGGCCCCGCCTCTTCCCCGACTGCGCCGTATTCCCTCTTCTTCCCCCTCCCTCCCAGCGCTTGCCGTGTGAAACAGCTGTTTGGCGGCAGCAAGTGCTGGGAGCTGGGGGAAAAAGCGGGCATGCACCGTGCTCAGGAGAGGAGGGGGAGTGGAGGCGGAGGTGAGCTGGGGCGGGGAGCTCCCAGTGGGTGTGGAACACCCACCAATTTTTCCCTGTGGGTGCTCCAGTTCACGGAGTCGGTGACTATGAATCCAGTGTCTCTGCTCAGTCCGTGATTTTTGGTGTCTAACTGAGTAATAAATTTAAGCTCTCAGGCTCATCTTCTGAAAGTGTTGTGCAGGTTTTCCTTGGGGATCAAGGAGATCAGATAGAGCGTGATCGCTTTGTGAACGGTATTCACCCACAGGTGATAGGGCAGGTTTTTTGTCTTTTATCATTTTCCTGTGTGAGTTCATTCAAGAGCGTAGTGACCCACATAGTTGCTATTGGGGCATTTAGTGCACTGGATGAGGTATACCACATGTGATAGGTGTGTATAGGACCCATGGATCTTGAAAGGTGTGATGTTGGGGGTTGTCGATCACTGTAGCAATGGAGCAAAATACATCTGCAGGTATTGCATGTATTGTTATGGCAGGGTCTGGTGCCGCTTTGAGTTGGTGGGTCCTGGTCTGCGGGGAGCTTGAAGGGGTTGTTTGAAGGCCAGAAGAGGATTTCTTTCAGGATGAGGTCCCCATAGAATATGGGTTGGAATTGTTTGATGATACCCTTATGGGTTCCAGCGTGTGTATGTGTGTGTGTGTGTGTATGTGGGAGGTAGGGGGGTAGGTGACAAGTAGACTTGTACTGCTGGAGGGATCTAAGGGATTAAAGAATCTGCTTTTGAACACATATATCAAGGGACCAGTCAAGGTGAAGTGGCCCCTTTAACACCTCTTCAGACATAGGGGCGAAAGGGTGGGGCTGGGTGTGTGCGTGGAAGACCTGGTTATTAATTCCCAACAGCGTACATTTACCCTCTGTTTTGTTCTATAGCACTATGCTGGATGCAGGGATGACAAACCCTCTTGGCAAGGGGGACCGCCCAGCCACTACAAATTAGAGCTCTGAGTGGCAGCTGTCCTAGGCCTGCTGCACTCGCTTATTGACACATTGGCATGCCTCAGGCTGCAGACTTGTTGATGCTTATTGCACCTATTATGGCACTTTCCTTTTGATGCAAAGCATTTAATTATTTCTGTTACTCTATCCCGATTATCTTTGCTTGTCCCAGTTAGCCTGTGGCAACAACAGGCGCAAAAGAAAGCAGGTGATTATAAATGTGCTGTTGCGTTGGTGCTGCGCAGAGGGCTATCTAGGCAAATGTGTATCACAGAACTGCTCCGCCGAAGGGCTGAGTGTGTGTCATCTGTGTGGATGAGACTTTTGCCAGCTTTATTCTACAACTGAGAGGGAATTAAAAAACCGTATCTACACAAGGGAGGTGCGTTAGACAGGCAGTGTGGTGGTGAGGGGAAGTCGGAACTTCCGGGTTTTATTCCTAGCTCTGCAACTGACTTGCTCTGTAACCTCAGGCAAGTCACTTAGCCCCAGATCCTTAATGGCATTTAAGTGCCTAATTCACACTGAAATCAATGGGAGTTAGGCACCTAAATATCTTTAAGGACCTGAGCCTTAATCTCTCTTGGGGCCTGATTTTCCCTTACATGGTCACTTTCCACCCCACTGACAATGCAAAGTGGGTGCAGATATAATGTACACTGTCAGAGCGGTGTCAAGGGGCATTAAAGATAATCAGATCCTCAGTGTCAGTTTCTTCATCTGTGAAAAAGGGAAAATGATTCTTATCTTCCTTGCAGCTGTGTGGTGAAAACTAGGGGCTTGCTCTTGGTCCAACAGAGCCAGTAGTAAACCTCTTGTTGACTGATGATACAGCCCTGAGTTTAAATTAGTTATTAAATATTTGTAAAGCACTTTGTGTTTCTATGGCACTATTCACCTAAGGGAACAAAGTTTCATTAGTTTACTTTATTATAAAAACTTTGTGTGTATCTGCAAACTAGAAGTAAGGGAAGTATCTCTGTGAAAAAGCTGGTAATGTAAACAGGTTGGACTTGACTGCTCAGTGCTGTGACCAGTGGTGTATATTATATATATTGATGTAAGACCTAGGAGTGAGAGTGGGCAAAAGACGGTATGCCAGGTGCCCGATAAAGGCAAAGACTCACAAAGTCAATCCAGTGGCAGTACAAGAGGCTGAAGACTGACTTAAAGTGGGGAAAGTGATAAAGCAGCTCACTTGATTGCACACCTGCCCCATGGCAGAAATGCTTGGCAGCAGGCACACAGCCTCAGACAGACCAGCCGTTGTTGCAGGAAGGTTGGTGGTCAGGGCAGACCATGGAAAATATGCTTTGAATATGATGAAACTGGCACCCCTTTATAATTCTGAACTACGTTGGGCTAGATTGAAAATATGAGTCACATATTCACAGCTGTATATTTTGTAAAATATATTGCTCATATTATACACACACATACACATACTTGATGTCAATGGTTACTTTCACATTTTCATTTTCTTGATTTTTTCAAATATATATAGTGCTGCTCACCTGATTAGTCCGACTGGTTTGGAAGGCACCACTTGTGAGTTATGACTATAACAATTTTTAAAATTTTTCTACCAGATTTATAATATGAAGCCATGTATAAATATATTAGCAAACAGGAATTAAGTCAAGGAAGTTGTATTGCCTGTGTTATACACAAGGTCAGTCTAGATGATCATAATGTAGGGTGACCAGATAGAAAGTGTGAAAAATCGGGACGGGGGTGGGGGGTAATAGGTACCTATATAAGAAAAATTCCCAAATATCAGGACTGTCCCTATAAAATCGGGACATCTGGTCACCCTATCATAATGGTCCCTTTTGGCTTTATAATCAATGAAAAATAATTTGATGTATCACTGCTTTTTATAAATGAATAGATTTACACACTGAGTAGACTTCTTGAACTCACCTGCTTAAAATCACTCAAGTTTTTGCAAGAGCATAAGCTTGTTTTGCATATTCTATACTGCAAAACCCCACCCATCTTGGACTTATACAACTAAAACCAATTAACCTACATTTGGGAGTTTAATATACATCCAGTTTTGCATCTCTGCTGAAAAATTTACTTTATCAAGGGGAATTCTACTGAAGCCATTGGGAGTTTTGTGTCAAAAATCAATGGCTAGCTATTGCACTTACTAGTATTATTTCTTCAGAGATTCTGCTGATCTACGTGTTTGTACAATGGAATACATTGCTAACAAAATGCTATTCTTTCTTCTAATATATATATTCATTCTTTCAGCAAGTACCATTTCACTGTGATCTAACAAGTTCCTACTGTTCTAATGAAATAACTTGCCCATACATATTACTTTGTTCTATTACAAAATCTTCCTCTTTATTTCAATACAGTATATAAATCGTTCCCAGCATTTGTTAAGACTTGTTCAATATTAAAATGTTTGTCTAGTCATCAGAAAAAACAAAGATTTAGAACAGCCATTGTGAATAATTAAAAATGGGCTTTAAAAAATGAATAGCAAAACATAAGGAATATCTTGTTGTTATGGTATTAAGATGTAAATGTCAATTTAGAAGTGACTTCTGCATCACAGACTGTCAATGCACACTGAAAATGAAATAAACGTGGTGCAAACAAAACTTCCAGCTGATAATGGAAAGAAATATATCATTTTCTTTTAACATTGTATTGACCTGTGCATTCTTAATGTAGCCATCATATTCAGTAGAATTGGTCCACAAATATAAAAAATATTTCATGAACATTTGTCATTTTTTTTCACTTTTTTCACAGATATTCAAAATGACGATTATTCATAGATTCTAGGACTGGAAGGGACCTCGAGAGGTCATCGAGTCCAGTCCCCTGCCCTCATGGCAGGATCAAATACTGACTAGACCATCCCTGATAGACATTTATCTAACCTACTCTTAAATATCTCCAGAGATGGAGATTCCACAACCTCCCTAGGCAATTTATTCCAGTGTTTAACCACCCTGACAGTTAGGAACTTTTTCCTAACGTCCAACCTAAACCTCCCTTGCTGCAGTTTAAACCCATTGCTTCTTGTTCTATCCTTAGAGGCTAAGGTGAACAAGTTTTCTCCCTCCTCCTTATGACACCCTTTTAGATACCTGAAAACTGCTATCATGTCCCCTCTCAGTCTTCTCTTTTCCAAACTAAACAAACCTAATTCTTTCAGCCTTCCTTCATAGGTCATGTTCTCAAGACCTTTAATCATTCTTGTTGCTCTTCTCTGGACCCTCTCCAATTTCTCCACATCTTTCTTGAAATGGGGTGCCCAGAACTGGACACAATACTCCAGTTGAGGCCTAACCAGTGCAGAGTAGAGCGAAAGAATGACTTCTCGTGTCTTGCTCACAACACACGTGTTAATGCATCCCAGAATCACGTTTGCTTTTTTTGCAACAGCATCACACTGTTGACTCATATTTAGCTTGTGGTCAACTATAACCCCTAGATCCCTAGATTTTCATCAAAATTCAGAAATTTAAAAAATTTCAGCTGGCTCTACGGCTGGTTGTAAAAACAAATGGCGAACGTTTAGTTGAAATAAAGTTATTGTTTTTTTTCTTAATTTCCTAATTTTCAAAATTAAAAATTGTGATGAAAAATTTTGTCAAAAAATTGAATTTCAGAAAAAAATTGACCAACTCTGATTTTCATATTGATTTATGAACTAGCAGGGGGAACAAAAATAAGTATAAAAATGGTCTCTTCCGATGGGGCCTAATTGTGAGGTCACACCAGTATAATTTCAGTGATATCTGTGAATATCTCTGGCCCAACTGACTTCAGTGGAAATTCTGAATGTGTGGGTATTTGATCAGAGCCTGATTGTTCTTGTGACCAGTTGGACTCCCCTCTGGAATGCCAGATGATGTCCTGGGATTTTACTGAGTCTGCCTACTCCACTAGCCTGGGCTCCCTCTCCCTGTTTTGCTGAATTAGGCTCTCTGGCCTCTGGCAGCGCGCGTGCACACACACACACACACACACACACACACACACCAGCTGTAGAAGAACACAGAGTCTGCAAACAGCTCTCTATGAGAAGACTCAGCTAGGAAATTGCCCAGCACTCAAGTGCAGCTCACTTCTGGAAAGTGCACCCAAAATAATATTGTATTGCACTGTAGAGCAGTGTTTCCTAAACTTGGGATGCCACTTGTATAGGGAAAGCGCCTGGTGGGCCGGGCCGGTTTGTTTACCTGCCGCGTCCGCAGGTTCGGCCGATTGCGGCTCCCAGTGGCCGCGGTTTGCTGCTCCAGGCCAATGGGAGCTGCTGGAAGCGGTGGCCAGTACATCCCTCAGCCCGCGCTGCTTCCAGCAGCTCCCATTGGCCTGGAGCAGTGAACCGTGGCCAGTTCATCTCAGAGGTCCAGAGAGGCCAAGGCCATTTTCAGCTTTTGAGGCCCCTAACCATAATACAAATAAAAAATGACAACACATGAAAACAAAATAAGGCACCAAAAGAAGAGTGAGACATAATTTGAATATTTTTTTGTTTAACAAATGCTTTTCTAGCCTTTTTCTGTGCAAATGCACTAATGATTGAGAGAAAATCTGGCTTTCGTGCAATGTCACAGTTGATATTAAGCATGGCGAGGCCATTCGAATGCTCTTGTCCCATAGTTGAATGGTGATAGCTCTTCACCTGCTTACATTTGCAGCTCTAAGCTGAGAGAGGGTGTCACACCTTGGTCCGATAGGGATGCGCGTAAAAACAAGTTGCGAAACTGATCAAATGCCCCAGAATTAACAAGTGCCTAAATTTGAGGGCCCCGTTTGAGCTTGAGGCCCAGGCCAAATGGCCCTGGGAATGCATAAAAGCCAGGCGAGGATTCCCCTGGTGTGGTACTGCGTGTGGAAGACTGCCATAAAGCTGCCTTCTGAGGGCTGCCGTGCAAACCAGGGCATACGGGGTAGGTTGGACGTAGGGCTGCAACCCATAGCATTGCAGTGAATCCAAGCAATGCTACACCCCATAGGGCAGCCTGGGGAGGCTGTTGTAATTTAGACAGCCCCCAGGGCTGAATTATGCCAGGACCCTCCGCAGCCCAGGACTGGGAGGGAACAAAGGGAGCCTAATGCTTCTTCGAGGCGCAGCTCAGAACCTGATCTTAAATATTAACAATATGCACCATGCTGCAATGTAATGTAAAAACTCCCACACAAGGAGTCCATCTCAGAATTCACCTTCACGAAATAACACACAGTTTCATATAGCTACAAGGAAGTCATTTTTACTTACAAGCAAGCAAATCTTTGGACCGACTAGGGGTCATATTCTGGATATTTTGTCATATGTACAAATGAAAATAAAATACTTGATCTCCTAACTTTCTAACAAAGAAAACAAAAAGTGATTACTAAACCTCAAGGCATGTAAGAAATCTAAGAGTCTGAGCTGTTTCTGACAGCTTTTTCCCCCCTGGGAGATTTTTTGTAGGTTTTGGTTCTATTTTAATAACATACGGTCGGACCCTGCAAGTCTTACTCATGCTGAGTGATACCTTTCTCTGGTTTAATCCTGCACCGTTAACGTTAATGCGAGGTTTCCTTTGACTTGAACGGGAGCAGACTCAAGCCTTCTGTGAGTAGTTCTATTTGATGTCAAACCTAGGGCCTGATCCTTCATCCAGATTTCAGTGGAATAAAGTATGAATTTGTGTGAGAAAGGGTGTCAGAATCCAGCCCTTAAAGTAAATAAAATAGTTTTTTTTTCTGTTAAAATACGGATTTAGTAAAGTATTCCCATAAAATTAATTAATTCATCATCACTGGGAACAGCTGGTGTGGCCTAACGGATAAACCACTGCACTGGGACATGAGTTCGGTTTCTGGCTCTGCTGCCGAGTGATCTTGGACAAGTCACTTTACTTCTCCGTGCCTCAGTTTCCCCACCTATAAAGTGGGGATAAGGACAGTGGCCTCCTTTGTGAAGCACTGTAAGATCTACTGATGGGAAGTGCTATAGGAGAGCTAGGTAATTAATAGTCTCAAGGGTCATCCAAATGTGAATATTTTGTTTCCTTTTTTCAAGTGATAAAAAGATGCTATTTTTGATTCTTCATAAAACGCTTCCCCCTTTCAATTGCTCTTTTAAAAAATCACGGCAGTGAAAAACACTGACTCTATGCCGACGAATAACATTAACTTTGGTGTCAGGATGATGCAAATGCTTGCGCTGTACAACATTTAAAAGCTACATTTTTAATCATTGCTAAAAAAAGGTCAGTGTTTAGCACTTGTTTTTATCCTCCCATGATGCTGTGCACAGACAGTAGTCCTCCCTCCTTATTCATTTGAAGCTACTCAGTGTAACACTTGCTTGATATATGAAAATAACGCTGGGGAATGGAAAGCCAAACCTTTGCCTCTGCTTCTCAGGAAGTTCAAAAGTTTTTGAAAACTATAAAACGTTGGCTGGCGTGATTAGTTTGAGTATATGGAACTGTACAGTACAGTATAAGACGCCAGTTCTGCACACACTTGGGTGCATGCTTAACTTTACCCACGAGTAAACTATTGACTATTCATGCACACAAAATAAAGCACACGCACAAGTGTTTGCAGGATCAGGGCCTAATTCTGAAAGGTTTTAAATATGAAGAGTAAACAAGGAAAAAAGAATGAACTGCAAGGTATTTTTTTTAATTAATAAAGGATAATTTAACATCAGATACTGTAACTATCACATGCAACACTTAACTGAGCCCTGTTCTTTGGCTGGAGTAAATAGGCATAGCTTTATTGACTTCAGTGGAGCTACGCTGATTTACAGCAACTGAGGATCTGACCTGTGTTCCTTAGGTCATGTCTGCATGGGAACACTCAGGAAAGTGAAGGCAAATCAACTAAAGGTGTAAAGTCAATGGGTATAAGTTAAAGCATGTGGATGGTCTCATTCAGGAGAAAAATGGCCTTAATTCGCAAACGTTATCCTCCTCTGAACAAAGGCCACTTTACTTGCGAGTGAGATCATCCCCAGAGGAGATGAATGTGCTTTAATGTCTGCATATTGACTTCACACCTTTAGTTGGTTCGCCTTGACGTTCCTGAATGTCCCTGTGTAGACACGTGTGCATGCGGGACTGATGCCTGTTTCCTTTTACACTTCCGCTCTCAGGCCTTGTCACACTAGGCTCTTTCACTGCTAGAAAAGGTGTGTTTCTTACCTCCGGGCAACCAGGGTTGGCTCCAGGCACCAGCCTGGCAAGCAGGTGCTTGGGGTGGCCACTCCGGAGAGGGGCGGCACGTCCAGCTATTCGGCGGACGGTCCCTCACTCCCGCTCGGAGCGAAGGACCTCCCGCCGAATTACCGCCACAGATCGCGATCGCGGGTTTTTTTTTTTTTTGGGCTGCTTGGGGTGGCCAAAACCCTGGAGCCGGCCCTGAGGGTAACTAACATGCATGAGCTAACGTGGGGGGAAAGGTGAAGGATCTCAAGGAGGTTTATAGAAAGAGCTGCAGATAAAGGAGCTGTTCTTATGAGAGAAAGAATCATGGTCTGGAGATCAGAGTTAAAATCTCCAAGGTTATGTGCTGGATATATGTCACTGTGCCAAAGCTAGATACCTAGTGACTTCTCTGATTACACAGTCACTGTGCTACCAAGGGCTCCTCATTGCTTTGTAAAGTGCCTCTATTACAACAGGCCCTAAATAAAACCAATACCAGTTCTTTATTTTCTAACATCTGATAAGAAAGCAAACTTCATTCCATTGAATATCGTTTTCTTTAAATGCTCTAAGACTCCATGATTACAAGACTTCCGGCGTTAGAATTTTATTGAGTCTCAGGTTCATTTCACATGCCAGGCAAATATGATTTGTGATCCAGGTCAGTTTTAAGCAATTAATTGTTCAGCCTCTTTCCCCTTCCGCACCCCCAAGTCACTCTATCTACTTTGCCGTAATTACCTGTATGACGCAATCCTGCAAGGCCTTTGGGCACATAATTCAATGACACTTCCAGACAGGTTCTGACTGTAATTTATCAAAAGACAGCCTGGTCGACCGGAAATGATCCTTTCACCTCTGAGATCATGGTTTAATTTCACCCTTGAAGGGACTGAACAAAATCATTGCAATCGTAAGACTGTACAATAGAAGTGATTTGCAGTACCTTTTTCTGTCTATAGGGGTTATCTTTGTTATAGTAAGAAAGACCAGACACTCAAAACAACATGACCCTTTGCAACCACAGGGCTTCATAAGAGAGCCCTGTAAATCTTTGTAGTTTTGCTTTGCAAAGGATTGTGCAAAGCATAATAATTTATTGCCTGTTTTATGCTTGGATGCTACATTTTGTTCCACCAGTAAACAACAAGGGCACCAATATTGCAGCTCAAGTTGTTGGAGGAATTCTGTGCTTAACCTTTTATTGGACAGTTGGTTTCGGAATAACTACTTATTCCCTCGGGTAGGCAACTAATGAATTGAAATGCCAATTACTTGCACCCTCATTACTAGTCAGAGAAGATACGTTACATAAACATTTCCCATGGGCCAGTCTCATCTTCCAGAGAGAACCCTATTGGAGGGGAAATGATGGGTCAGAACCTCAGTTGGTGTAAACCAGTATAGCTTTATGATATTAAGGGAGCTTTGCTGAATTACAGGCACTGAGGATCTGGCACAATGTGTGAGGAACTCTTGAGAGTTTAAAACATGTGGATTTCCAGGCAGATTCTTCACTCACGGGGGACGTACTGAAGGTCGCATGGAATAAACAAACCGCATGGATGCTAAATCCTGCAAAATTGAAGGATCTGCAGGGGAATCCTACAGATCTTGGGGCCACTGTGCAGCATATCAGATATTTTTATAGGCCAATTTGCCCTTCCCTTCAAGCAGTACAGCGCCAGCCATGTTCGGATGGGCCTCTCCACCACCCATGCGCAAAGGCCCTTCTCAGGGGTATGTGCAGGTATGGAGCTTAAGTTAATACATAGCTATCAGTGAGGAGATCTGCTGGTTTTGAGGGGTGATTGCTGATCAGTTTGATTGAGAAATGGGTATCCACATCCCTTTGGCAGTTCTGTAAAACCTCACCCTAAAGGCTCATGTCTGGACCGGGTAATCACCTCATCTACACTGATGGAAATCCGGAGCGACTTCACTGGAGTTAAGTGAAGTGACACCAGTGTGAAAATGGAGTTCGGTAATATCAGAATTAGGCTGTAGGTCTACACAATCCATGCAAATTTGTTCTGAGAGTAAAAGTGCGAGGTATAGATTAATGGTATTGGAATGTCTGTGTTTCTTAATCTCATATTCCACAGACTCATTTCAATGTTGGTGACATTCAAAGTTTATGAGGGGACTGTCAGGAAAATTCTTTAAGACAAGTAATTTCTGATTTTGCCTTTGCTTGTGGACTGGAGCTAGGTCTGGGAGAGATAAATGGAAACAATCAAATAGGGATAAGAGGAAGCCGCATTTCAAGAGAACTGATGATATGTTTATGCTAGACTTGGCAGCAGTCTACAGAGTTTGATCCAACCAAAAATTGGCTCTGCAGGTGATGAGACATGGTGCTTCCTCAACTCTCTGGCTCCGTCCTCATGAAACATAATTGCAATTCCAGTCCGAGAGGATGCTAAGGATTTACTACTGTGCGATGCCTAACTAGCCCTTCCATTCTTTCCTTTTACAGGTTCTTTGCGCTATCTATAATCTATGGCACTTGTCATTATTGTGTTGTGAACACTGGTCGATTGTAGAGCTAGTCAAAAAATGAACAATAAAACAACTTTGAAATTTCATTTTTCTCCACAAATACAGGTTTTCAAGTGGTTGATATGGATTCATTTCTTGTGTTTGGAATTCCTTTTCATGAATATTGTTCTATACTTTTTTCAAAAACACAATTAAAATGTTCCCTAAATGGACGTTTAGCTTAAACATTAAATTTTGTTAGCAGTTTTGAAATAAAAAAAAAAAAAAGGGGAAAAAAATCTATGAAGTTTTCAATAAAAAGTGAAAAATGGGAGGGGGGGGGGGTAGCTCAGTGGTTTGAGCATTGGCCTGCTAAACCCAGGGTTGTGAATTCAATCCTTGAGGGGGCCACTTAGGGATCTAGGGCAAAAATCTGTCTGGGGATTGGTCCTGCTTTGAGCAGGGGTTGGACTAGATGACCTCCTGAGGTCCCTTCCAACCCTGATATTCTATGATATCAATAAGGTCAGGAACTTTTCCTGAAAAAAACTGCTTTGGAAAAATAGTCCATTTTTAACCCCTACTCCTTCCCCCAAAAGAAAAGTTGAAAAATGTTGACCAGCACTACTTAATAGTCATTTTCATGGGGAATGGTCTGAAGTCATTGATATGCATGTAGGGTTTGATCTTCCTCCCATTCAAATCTATGGAAAACTCCCGTTGAGTTTAATGACTCAGAATCAAGCCCTTAAACAAGAATAATAAGATAATGGAAGTCATTAAAGCCACAGAATCCTATTGTCTAACTTGGATGACTAAGTCCATATTTTGGTTTGATTGAGCACAATACACTCTTGATATAGCTTTCCTCTCTTTTAAAACCAAAGAATGTCCAATTTTCAATATCTAAAGTTAGGTGCCAAAATCAATATTTAGGCACCCAGTTACATATTTTGGGCACTTAGGTGCTGATTAAATGCTTAAAACAGGTACTTAAAAGCATATATCTGTGTTTAGACACCTAAATTTAAGTACACCATTTCCTTCAATTCTCATTTGAATGAACCCTAAAACTCAAAGCAAAGTTAGTCAAAACCACTGAGTTTCAGCAGGTTTCTCAAAATGGATCAATCAAAAAGTTGGAGAAACTTTGCAACTGAACTGAGTTTAGGTTTGTGATGAGACATAAAACCAGATGGGTTTCACATACTTTCAGTTTTCCAGGAGAACATTTTGCACAAAAAAATCTGGACCATTCCAGGGGATCTGTTAAAATCCATATAACACATAAGTTTTGTGAAATACAAGAGCCTCATATAATTATTACATTAATTGTTCTAAAAACAAACAAGCCATTTGAAAGTGACAATAAGAGTCTATTTAATGAGGCAAATCTGACCAGAGATTAATTTTGTTAAAGTTACTTACTCCCAGGGAAAAAGTAGTTGGGTCACCCAGACCCCTCTGAAAATTTATTGCTCTGCTCAGGAATTCTGCATACATACCAGGACTGGGAATCTGAGTAGCAGGCTGTTGTGGCAAGTAAAAAAATAAATGGTGTTATCTTGATAGCCAGATAACACAGTATCTGTTCACATAAAGTCATTTGGAGAATATTGTTTGGGAAAACCACTTTGCTTTGGATCCATTCCTTTTTCTTTCCGTCTTCTGATAAAAAATCCTAAACACCAAGCAGTTAAAGGCTGCCATAAAACTGAGAAGAAACACTGACACTGGTGCTTTATCACACTCCATCTGGGAGGCAAGCCAGCTCTTCCTACTTCAAGTTTATTTCTCCTACTCTGCTTTACCTCAGATAATGTCTCATAAACAGTTAAGAGGGTCATTTATAAACGTTTCAGAATGGTTATTGCTCTCATCATAGCCTTTGGGTCATCTTGCTTTAAGACAGGGAACATCAAGTTAAAAAGAAAAAAGAAAAATGTCATGATTATTTGATTTGACTTGCTCACTCTAAGTCAGAAAAGTAAGTGGCAAGCTGTCATTTCCCCCAACCTTTTATTTGTATTATAAAGTTCACATTCAAATGTTAGCAGGGCTTGTTAGCTTTCCAAGTATGGTGCAAGGTCCATCCATTCGATCAACTTTTGGCTGCAAATGTCTAAACTAAGGACTGAGCTACACACAAAGTTGCACCAGTTTAACTAAAATTGGTTTAAAACCATTTTAATTAAATGGATGCGCTTAAATCAATTTATATAAATTTAGTTTGAGGCCTTGTCAATATACAACATTTGATTCCTTAACAACTTAAACTATTTTGGTAAGGAATCAACTTAGGCCTTGTCTACATACACACTAATTTAACTAAATCAGTTTGAAACTGATTTAAATGTCTACACAAAGGGTTCCATTGTTTTAACTAAATCAGCTCAGAATGTTCAATATTGAAACAGGACTAGATCAAAGCACACTAATGAACTGTTAATGTGCATCAGAAGGGTCCACATGGACAGTTAGTTCACGGCAGACTAGTGCAGAGAAGAGTCACACTCCAGCTTGCCACAAACTAATTATTCATGTAGACCAGCAAGCCAGGTTTAAATTGAAACGTTTACAGAGGGGTTTGCACTAGTTTAACTAAATTGTTTTAAAAACACTCCATTAGTTAAACTAATGGACGCTGGTATGTAGACAAGGCCTAACATACTGAATTTTCATTCCCTTCATTTCCAAGTACTTCCTTGCTTGGTCGGGGGTTTTCATCCATTGACATGAATAAGGATTTCTCCTGATTTCAATATTGAAATAATAATATAATAACATTAACTACATAATCTACTATGTATTAAGGTCTCTAAACATAAGTTGCCCTGGAAAGTGGAATCACAGCACAAGAAAGGCATGGAGCATACTGTGATGGGAAGGTCTCTTGACATAAAGGTTTAAGGTGGGAAGAGAATTCAGATTTAACTCTCTTACATTTCAATAATAATAGGATGGTGACACAAACCTGCACAAGCCACAGAATTCGGATTTAAGGCCAATATTCTGTCCTGAGCAAGGTCATCATGTTACTGAGCAATGCAGGGAACAAAGGCAAGTATTTAAGAACAAAATGTCTGACTTGACATTCAGTAGCGCTTGCTTCTCCAGTGGGCTGTGACTGCTTGGCACAGAGGAATCCTTGGGTGGTAGAGAGCTGTTATAGCAGCACCTGTGCTACCAGCAGAGGGGATGTGATTAGAGAATAGGGGGCCTGGCTGGGCCACCCTGGTGTCCTGCTCATTCCTGTCACCAAGTGTAAGAACTTGCAGGGCTAAAACCCAGGCACATAAGGGTTCTGGGCCACTGATGGCTCCACACCTCCACAGGAGGCTTAGGCTAAGCTCTCGTGGGAGGATCCTGTGAGGCGGGGCCCAGTAGGAAGTACCGCCCAGCAGGACCTGAGTGGCAGCTCCTTGTAGCCCACTGATTGGCTGGCACTGGTACTTAAGACAGGAAGCCATGCTAAGGAGTTGTCTGAGCAACAATACAGACTTCTATCTGCCATCTTGCTTCAGACCTTGTGTGAGAGAAATCCCAGACTCCGGCTTCTGACCCTGCCTACCTCCTGGTTCCTGACTCTTGGTTTACCCTTTGGCCTGTTTTGGACTCTGATCCTCTGGTACCCGACTTGGCCTGACTCCTGACTCCCACTCTGACCACTAGGTCTGACTGCCCATAACTGGTAGTGACAGCATGTACACCTAAGGCACTTTATCAATAATAGCAATTCCTTATCCCCTTTTATGGCCTAATCATCAATCTGGTCATCAGCCAACCATGGCAAATTGCTGTGTACTAGCCTTACCCGGGCAGCCACCTTTCTGGACCATGGATTGCTAATCCCAGGTTGTACCTGAGCCACAAAACCTCCACCCCAGTCAGTCCCACCTACCCATGGGTGTGTTACCTTTGGCTGGCCACCAGCGTGAGTCCTTAGGAGACTTTTTAATTTCATTTTTAGACTTTACACCAGCATGATTTCTTCACACCACTCCTGTGAGGTAGGGAAATGTCATTACCCTTATTATATAGATGAGAAATTGAGGCACAGAGGGACTAAGTGACCTACCCAAGAGCACACAAAACGTCCATGACAGAGGTAGGCGCCAAACCCAGATCTTCTGAATCCCAGTCTATTTGGGCAACCACAAGACCACTCTTCCTCTCAGAAAGACCCTGCTTGAGTGCTGGGGGCCATGCTAATGTCAGTGTATTTGGCTAATTTCTTGGGACTGAGTTTGAAGAGACCGGCTTTTAAAAATAATGTTTACAATAATCTTTCATGTTCTCCAAAGGAAAAGGATCCACCTGTGTAATCTTTCGAGTTAATCTTGCCTCAGGTCTTGTTTAACATTATGAAATGGCAGCTTGTATAACTTTATTACTTGAGCTAAATATGATTCTTTCGCTGTCTTCCAGCTAATGTTCTCCTAATCCATATCAATAAAGCTACTAAAGTATAGTGACTTTATAGGCGTCTTCTTTTTTTATTACTCCAAATATGTTACCTCATTAATTAGCAATTTACTGTAACATTGAGCAGTACATGTTATTACATTACTATTGAATACAACAGAGGTTGGCAACCTCTGGCACGTGGCTCGCCAGGGTAAGCACCCTGGCGGGCCAGGCCAGTTTGTTTACCTGCTGCGTCTGCAGGTTCGGCTCCCAGTGGCTGCGGTTCGCTGCTCCAGGCCAATGGGGGCGACGGGAAGCCGCGGGAAGCCAGCACATCCCCCGGCTTGCGCCACTTCGCGGCAGGTAAACAAACTGGTAAGCACCCTGGCGGGCCACATGCCAAAGGTTGCCGACCCCTGGAATACAAAATAGAAATGACCAAATATTTACTTGTAACATAATCTTTACTTTGCAATGATGCTTGAAGATCAAAGAGAAGATGAATGTTTTGAAATAAGACGTAAAATTAATAGAATTGCTGTACTGTTGTTAGAATCATAGAATCGTAGAATATCAGGATTGGAAGGGACCTCAGGAGGTCATCTAGTTCAACCCTCTGCTCAAAGCAGGACCAATTCCCAGCTAAATCATCCCAGCCAGGGCTTTGTCAAGCCTGACCTTAAAAACCTCTAAGGAAGGAGATTCCACCACCTCCCTAGGTAACCCATTCCAGTGCTTCACCACCCTCCTAGTGAGAAAGTTTTTTCTAATATCCAACCTAGACCTCCCCCACTGCAACTTGAGACCATTACTCCTTGTTCTGTCATCTGGTACCACTGAGAACAGTCTAGATCAGTGGTTCCCAAACTTTAACAACCTGTGAACCCCTTTCACTAAAATATCAAATCTCGAACCCCCTCCTAACTAACTGAATATTTCCAGGGATTTTCTCCTTTACCTGAGTATAAATTATAAAAGCAGTGATCTGGAAATATAAAATTTGTTTTTATGACATGCTTATTACACACTATTTATTATTATTTATCATTACACTATTTTTATTACATTATGAAAATTGCAAAACTCTTCCAAGATCTCACTTTCGAAGCTTGTATCACTTTGAATAAGCCTGTTATAAGACAAGGCTCCTATGTTTCATCAAGGAGTATAAGATGTGAAACAGCATGAAGGTATTTAAGAAGCCAACTCAAAGAGTTCCTTCTACACAAGCATTCAGGTCTTGAACAGTCCCGGCAAACAATGCACGTTACAACAAAGCTTAAACTTGCTCTTCATAATAATTTTAAAAACAATACTAGCTGCCTATTTAATTTTAAAACCAGCAAAAGATATCCCCCTCCCTTTCCATTTCTTATAAGGAGTCTTGAAGTTTAAATCTCCTCAGTGTGATAGAGATGCTTGCTTTGATATGCTTAGCTCTTGGAAGTCCAGGGGCTCCAGGCTGCTGGCTCCGTGCTGCCTGGGATCCCTAGGGACAGCTCTGTCCGCCGTTAGGGAATTTTTTCCTGGGAACACCCTGTAACCTTTCACGAACCCCAGTTTGGGAACCACTGGTCTAGATCCATCCTCTTTGGAACCCCCTTTCAGGTAGTTGAAAGCAGCTATCAAATCCCCCCTCATTCTTCTCTTCTGCAGACTAAATAATCCCAGCTCCCTCAGCCTCTCCTCATAAGTCACGTGCTCCAGTCTCCTAATCATTTTTGTTGCCCTCTGCTGGACTCTTTCCAATTTTTTCCACATCCTTGTAGTGTTACATTTGTTCTGGACTCTTTAGGGACAAGGGCCTTAGGTTAGGTTCTGATCTGACTCTCCTTACCTCCCCAAACTGGCTCTTGGTGGATTTCCCTTGCTCACAGCTGTGCTGTAATGGAATTACCTGGTTTAGCCACAAGGACCTGACTTAAGTCAATGAGAATCTCCAATATACTTTGGATCAGAGCCTGACTCAGAAAGCAATTCTCTTTACAGCGTTCAAGATTAAAAAGGTGAAAATATCAATGATTAGAAAAAAATGTTTATTAAATATGCCTACTTGGAAAGACCAAGAGCCAAATCCTTCATTCTTGTCCACACTGGAACTCTGAAGCACAGTGTATGTGTCTAGTGCTTAGTCAATGCGCATTCCATGTGTGCGAATTCCATAGTTCTTGCCCAAAGTCCACTGAAGTCAGAGGGTTTTCGCTTGACTTCACTGGGCTTTGGGACAGGCATCATCAGAGTTCTGCATGTGATATGAGAGCAGACGAGGCATGAGAGGTCTGCTTTGTGGTTCACAGAGCTGCATTATGGATAGGAAGGGAGAAAATTGTCTCCCGTCAAAATCCTAAAATTCTGAACTCATACCAAAGTTATTTTTCTTAAGCTGGTCATGGTAGCCAATTCCATTATTATATCATAGTATCAACCTAGTTTCTTCTCATATCATTGCTACACCAGTGTAAATCTACTGGCTTCAGAGGAGGCATTCTGGAGTTACGTATTAAGAGACTAGTGTGTAATGTCTGACTTGAAAAGTTTTCTTTTCTCTAGTTATATTTATCTTTGTCAATTTGAAGCACTAGTTGATGGTTCCGGGGAATGGCATTTTCACCTGTATAGCATCAAAGATGCAGTTGCCAACTCTAGCTTTTCTATTTTTTTTTTTAAAACACCTCAGCTCCAGGAGCCATGTAGCTACATCAGAATCTCATCTCTCAATTTGTAAAAAAGAGTATCTAGTACTCATGGTTGCAAAGGAAAGCTTGGAAACATGAACCTAACGGCTCAGAAAGCAGAAAGCAAAATCAAAAGAACTCAACATTTATTATCTCATAACTTCTAAGGGTCTGACTTCTGATCTTTGAATGTTTGGCGGGTGCTGGTAATACTGAGCTACAGAAAGCTGAACAAAAGAGAAACAAGTTTGTGCTTGAAAAGAGGAAATGAAATTGTAAGTGGGCCAGGTATCGTCTTTTTTACAGTTTCACATTTATATTTACACATATACAAAGGGAAATCAAAGTAACACAAGACTGGGAGGCTGGAATCCCAGGGTTCTAAGCTCATCTCTGACACTGACGTTTCTATAGCTTTGAGCAAGTCTCACGCCCTCTGGGTCTCAGGTACCCATTTGTAAAATGGGGATAATAAGACTTACCTATCTCACAGGAATGTTGTAAGTTCTGGTTAATGTTTAGGAAGCACTTTGATGATGGAAAACTCTGTGAAACTGCCATGCGTTATTTTTATTGGGCTCAAACCTACAGTCCCTACTCATTCAGGGACAGATTACGACCTTTACTCTACCAAGTAGTATTTAACTCCACAAATGACCCCACTGATTTCAACAGGACTAGTCACTTATAAGGTACAATTTAGTGTGAACACTAAATAGTACAATCTTTGCCTTTTACACAGGCAAAATCCCTTTTAGCACAATACACTGTAGGTCGTATGTTATTACTCATCTTTATTTATTTGAAAAATAAATGATCGTAACATTTGCTAAAGTACATTGTCTGTCTTGATTGTCCAGGTCTGTAAAGTTTCCAGTATTGGGTCCTGACAATTTAAAAACAAAATTAAATACTTCACCTAATTATAGTTCTATCCCTGTCTAGTTAGCTTTGAGCTTTTGCAGCTGTCAGGTTCAAATATTTCTAGTAAATGTGGCAGTGACATTTGTTCAACAGATGAGGTAGGAGTAAAAGATAAAGGGGCAATAGATTGGATTAAGCAGTGGAAAGAAGATAGGATATGTATTTGAATGTGACATGGAATATTGTAACTTAAGTGTGAAGATAAACTTGAGTTTACTAGATTACACAACTAAAATAGGATAGCAGGTGGTACTGTAGGTTGCACAGTACTGGCAAAAAAAAAAAAAGGGGGGGGGAGGGGTGGATTCATCTTCCTTAATAAATTATTGAGAACCTAGTTACCCAAAGTCCTGGTCCAAGGAAACAAAGTCAACATTTTAGTAAATAAGAGTTTAAGTTCCTTTTCAGCTAGTTTTTCACTTCTCTACAGTTTTTTGGAAGGAAAATATTTATGATGTTTGCATTTTGGCTCCAGTTTTCTGACGTTGGCAGTTGCACGTCTTACTCTAAAATATCTAGGAGCAAAAATTCTGCTCTGACTTACAAACCAAACAACCCCATTGACTTCAGTGAGGTTGCATGTTGCCCTTAAATTTAACTCCAGAACACCTGAATGGGAACTCTTCCCTGCTTTATTTTGCCCCTTTTACACATTTTTCTTGCACAATTATTTGATCTTTCTAGCTCTGTTGCATTTTTGATGCATCTGGAATTCCATGGCATCTTAGACGATTTTGCCTCTCCCCCCTCCCCAAAACAATGTTTTATAACTATATTCCCATCCTTTGTAAAACAGCATTGTGTCATTATTTCTTGGTTTTCAAACTTTGTATTAAATCAACAAAGATCTTGACTGAGAAGTCCCAACAGGAGATTTACTGGTAGGAGACACCTTAAAAGGAAAGCCCTGTGAGGAAAAACATATACTTGTTTTTGGGGGGAAGGTAGGTAGAATATTATGAACGTGAAAGTCTTAAATCTATGATCTTTGCTGTGGAATCCAACTGTCCACATGTATGATGTTCAGCTATGCTTCAGTATGCCACCCAGGTAGAGAATTTAATCTGTTAGATAGTTGAGCTCCCAACTGAAGGAAGATAGAATGACATGAAAAACATGCTCAAACCTGTTCTTCTCCCAAGCAGGATTTGGAGAGCGGCTGCTCTGATAACTCTATGGGAGCTAATTCAGTGTGAAAAACATAGGCAGGGCCTGGGATTTTTGGCTGCAGAATTTGTATTTGATTTGCATAAAGTAATTACAATTACACAATTGAATCCTCCCTCTTTACAAGTGAAAGGAAAGAAGGAGTGGGACCATCTCCGATCAGGTCAAATACTGGTAGGCAAATGTATTATACTCCTTTGGGTATTTTTATGATAAGATGTGGCTGATATGTAGGGTGACCAGATAGCAAGGGTGAAAAAATCGGGAGAGGGAGTGGGGGATAATAGGCACTTATATAAGACAAAGACCCAAATATCAGGACTGGTCCTATACAATCGGGACATCTGGTCACCCTACTGATATGACCGGGTGTAGTGCATACTGCTGAAGGGCAGTCTATGGGCCTCTGTATTTAAGTGTTGTAAATTGAGGGTGGTATTTTCAAAGCTGCACAAGGCATAATTCCCATCTCATTTCAATGGGAGCTGCATGTCCAAATCTCAGCCTGAGTGTTGTACAAAATGTTTATTCCACATTCTGCTCTACTGTAAATGGTGCAGGTCTCCAGATTCACATGGATGTTGTGTTTGTGTTACTGAATGTCTAACAGCATAAAGGGACCCAACATGGTTTGGGTTAAAAAAAAAATGTAATGAAGTGTTCATGTTCCTACCTATGACACAGTCTGGAACAGGTGGCTCTGGAGCAGCTGAGGGCCTTATTTCACTCAAACCACATATGAAACTTCCACTGACGTCACTAGGAGCTCTGCATGAAGAACAGTGGTCGTATAGGGTTGCTAGCGAGCGTAATTTAAAGTTGACTTTGGAAAGAATAATTTATGCTTTGCCGCCTCCTCAGATGTGTAACCAGTAGGTCGCTACACCTGTTTACACGTTGTTTGGCTCAATCTGAGATGCTAGTGAAAAACCCAGCGCTTGTGGACATTGTAAGAATCTGTAGCAATCACTGAAATCCAGCAACCAGAACGGATTTCACTGACTGATATATCTCAGTAGGTTTTTCTCTAGGATAGATAATATTAGCTGGGAGTTTCAGAGGACCCTAACGGTATGTCTGCACTGCAATTGGACATTCACGGCTGGCCTGTGCCGGCTGGCTTGGGCTCAGACTGCAGGGCTGTTTAATAGCAGTGTAGACTTTCCATGTCGGGCTGTAGCCTGAGCTCTGGGATCCTCCTATCTCAGGGTCCTGGAGCCCAGCCTCCATCTCGAGCCTGAAATTAAACAGCCCATGATTAGCCTGAACCTTGCGAACCCGAATCAGCAGGCACGGGCCAGCTGTGGGTTTTTAATTGCAGTGTAGACATACTCTACGTGAGTCAGGAGCCCAAATTTCATTGACATTCACTGGGAGTTGGGCACCTTACTTAGTCTCCTTTGAAAGTTCCAGCCCTTAATTTTATTTCACATTTTTGTTAGACAGAAAGCTGGGTACTGGAACATAAGAGGGTAGAAATCTCTGATACAAAAGATATAAGCTAAGTAACGAGACTGGGAGTTAGAATGCCTGCATTCTATTCCTGAGCCCACTGTAGACTTCCTGTGTGATCTTCATCAAACCACTTAACTTCTCTGTGCCTCAACTTCTTCAACTGTAAAATGGGGAAAATAAGAGCAGCTTAACAGAGTTGTAGTGAGGCTTAATTCCTTATTATTTGTAAGGAGTAGTGAGCTACTCATATGGCAGGTGGTGCAGAACAATCCATTTGGGGTCATAACATTCTGCTAATCCAACAGCGTTCAGTTGGAGAAGTTATTCTTCACTTTTGCTCCTAAAAAGCCATTGCACTGTGGTGGTGGTGCAGAATGGCTGCTGTTTTCTATCCCAGTGACTGCACTGGACTGGTAGTGATGAGCAAGTGACATTGTTTCAATGCTATTTATTATAATGACTATAAAGCATGAGTTTATTTTCTAAGATAACTACAGATGCACTATAAAAATAATAAGCCTAAAGTGGATGAAAATAGTCTTACACATTTTACAATGATCTTGATTGGATTTTTCAAAAGGGCTGTGTTGGCCTAATTTTATTTCCATTGAAGTCAGTTCAAGTGGTGGCAAGTTAAACCGGTGCTGAGAACTTTAGAAAGCTCACGCTAAGTCTTTTCATTCCACTTCCTTCAGATCATATGGTAGAAGCATGACAAGACTGCCTAAGGAATTGTGTTTTAGGCCATGACTCACATTCAATTTTACACTGAGATTAGACTAGGACATATTCTATCTGGAGATTCAACGTATGTCACAGCTCTACCAGCAAGACCACACACACCACGTTACAAAAAAAAAAAAAGTGTAAGAGGTTGAAGAGAAAATCTTTATGGTGTATCAAGTGATTTAATTCCCTTTCCAGATATAGGAGCCAGTGCTCGGTGTAAAGTTTATTTAATAGGCACTTTGCACAATATGCACATGTGAACATTTCCTTGGTTTTGATCTACCTGAGATTGCACCTGGAATAAGGGAGAAACACACAGGCGTGTTTGTCATCTTTATTTCCTGGCTCCAGTCACAAGGCAGGGGTCAGGAGGATTATAAAAAGTCACATGCCAGTGGCCAGTCAGTATCCACTAACTCACCCCAAATCCTTAAGCAAGGATCACTGTATCACTTAGGAGTGGGGTTGTGTGTGGGTGCCTGTCCATCCTCCGCATGCTGCAGCAAGTGTCTAAACCCCAGCCCCTTGAAGTAAAGACTCCAGAACAGGGCTCTGTGGTTCTGATCCATTTTTTCACTGGGAGCTGGCCTGGGCCTGAAGAATTCATTTGAATTTGCATGAAAAACAAAGGCATACAGCTTTCCTATGATATGACCAGTGTAAGGGGTCAGACTCACCCCTGCGGCACCTCCTGCTGGTCTCTTCCAGGAATTAGCTCATCCCAGCTCCAGAGCACCCTCTGCAGGCCAGTGATCTGCCTTGCCACTAGCCCCATGTCCCTCCCAGGACCCCGTGCCCCTTTCTCTGGGTGCTGCCCCCTGGTAGTACCCCCACACTCTGGGTCTCCCCTCCCAGGGGAACCCCCACCCACTAACCCCACCTCACCTCAGTGTAAGGCTACTGCCAGTCACCATCTAGCCCCACTCCCTGGGGCAGACTGCAGTATCAGCCACTCATCACAGGCAAGGTTGAGTTTGGACCTGCTGCCTTGGCCTACCTCTGGGCTGCCCTCTGCAACCCTCAGTACCTTTGGACCAATGCTAGGCCACAGCCTGGGGCTTTCCAGGCTGGAGCTCCTCTGCCTTTCCTCAGCCCTGCTCCACTCACATACCCTGTCTCTAGCTCCCTGCAGCCAGGCCCTTCTTGCTTTGAATGCAGCAAGTGAGTGTCTCCTTGCTCCTGGCTCAAGCCTTTATAGGGCCAGCTGGGCTCTGACTGGGGCGTGGCCCAGCTGCAGCTGCTTCCCCCAATCAGCCCAGCTCTTTCCTTCCACAGCCCCAGCCCCCTGCAGGGCTGGCTTTAAGCCTTTGCAGTAGGGTTACCATACGTCCAGATTTTCCCGGACATGTCCGGCTTTTGGGGGCTCAAATCCCCGTCCGGGGGGAAATCCCCAAAAGCCGGGCATGTCCGGGAAAATCGGGAGGGAGGGCTCGGCCGGGGCTGGTGCGGGGCCGGGCCGGGGTCGCAGTGCCGGGCCGGGCTGGGCGCGGGGCCCGGCGGGGAGCAGGGGGCGCGGTGCCGGGCCGCTGGGGGGTGCGCCGGGCCGGGCCGCTGGGGAGTCCGCGGAGCCGCGCCGGGCCGGGAGCCGCGGGGGTGCGCCGGGCCGGGGGGCCGGTCCGGGGCCGCGGGTGCGCCGGGCCGCGGGGGTGCGCCGGTCCGGGGGGCCGGTCCGGGGCCGGGGGGTGCGCCGGTCCGGGAGGTGCGCCGGGCCGGGCCGCTGGGGGGTCCGCGGAGCCGCGGGGGTGCGCCGGGCCGGGAGCCGGGCCAGGGTCGCGGGGCCGGGGGGTGCGCCGGGCCGCGGAGCCGCGGGGGTGCGCCGGGCCGCGGAGCCGCGGGGGTGCGCCGGGCCGGGCCGCTGGGGGGTCCGCGGAGCCGCGGGGGGTGAGCCGGGCCGGGCCGCTGGGGGGTGCGCCGGTCCGGGGCCGCGGGGTGCGCCGGGCCGCTGGGGGGGTCCGCGGAGCCGCGGGGGGTGAGCCGGGCCGGGGCCGGGGGGTGCGCCGGTCCGGGGCCGCGGGGTGCGCCGGGCCGGGCCGCTGGGGGGTCCGCGGAGCCGCGCCGGGCCGGGAGCCGCGGGGGTGCGCCGGGCCGGGGGGCCGGGCCGGGCCGGGGCCGCGGGTGCGCCGGGCCGCGGAGCCGCGGGGGTGCGCCGGTCCGGGGCCGGGGGGTGCGCCGGGCCGGGAGCCGGTCCGGGGCCGCGGGGTGCGCCGGGCCGGGCCGCTGGGGGGTCCGCGGAGCCGCGGGGGTGCGCCGGGCCGCGGAGCCGGTCCGGGGCCGGGGAGCCGCGGGGGTGCGCGGGGCCGGGGGGTGCGCCGGGCCGCAGAGCCGCGGGGGGTGCGCCGGTCCGGGGGGCCGGTCCGGGGCCGCGGAGCCGCGGGGGTGCGCCGGGCCGGGAGCCCCGGGATGCGCTGAGGCGGGGGGCCGGTCCGGGAGCCGGTCCGGGGTCGCGGGGCCGGGGGTGCGCCGGGTCGCCGGGGGCCGGCAGGCAGTGCTGGGCGGGCCGGGGGTGGTCAGCCGGGGCTGGCACCCCAGGCTGTAGCCGCAGGGGGGGCCAGCCTGGGCCGCACCTCCTCCCCCCATCCCCCCCTTACCTGCTTCAGGCTTCCCGCGAATTAAATGTTCGCGGGAAGCAGGGGAGGGGGCGGAGACTTTGGGGAGGGGGCGGAGTTGGGGCGGGGGTGTGGGCGGGGTGTGGGCGGGGCCGGGGCCGGTGGAGTGTCCTCCATTTGGAGGCACAAAATATGGTAACCCTACTTTGCAGGCAGGAGCGGGTGGGCACCCCGCTACAACCGGGTTGCCTTCATTAATCCCCTACTGCCCCTTGTGTAACAAGTCTGCAATTTGTTGCATAAGCAGTGGATAGCCTCAAACGACCGGGGTGTGTATTTGATAGTTGTGCACATTTATATGAAAAAAACCAACGCTTACAAGCCATTTTATTAAAAGAGGCGAAAGACCATTTCCTTATGCTGCACATTTCTGTCTATTGACTCAGGTATTTACTAAAATAGCACAGGTACATTAGCAATTGCTGCATCCCATGGTACTGAAGCTGGCTCTGAAGTACAGAGCACCTCCTTAAAGAAACAAACTCAGCTACGTACGAGATGTGGCCTTCGAAGTGCGGAGCAACAACAGGAAATGTCATATTCCTCAGGGCATGTGGAGTGGAAAGAGACCTGAAATGTGCTGCCTTGTCTCATGGACACTGAGGTCTATCTTTTCAAGCTGCCTGGTGTTAGACACCGAAGTCCATATTTAGGTACTTAAGACAAAGTGATTTAATTCTCAGAGACGCTGTTCGCACTGACCTCAGTGGGAGTATAGCGTGCGCTGAAAACCACCTACTTTTATTTAAGTACCCGCTGTTGCAAATTTTGGTTTAAATAATGCCGGTTGGTTGCCTCCTCGCACCACATATACATATGTTGGTCACCATGGAATCTAGGTTGCCTTACAAAGGTTAAAAATCCCACAAAAAGAAGGAAAATCCCAGGGAACCCCCCTGCCACTTTAAAATGTTTTCTTTGCTTGGTTGACATTAGCAGTAATGACCTCTGTGTACTCAATAAATGGCTGGCTGGGGTTAATGATGCGAAGCATATCAACTCCTCTCAGCTGGTTACCAATCCCCAGGAAATGCACCCTGCCTTATTGCTGTTGCCTAAAGGAGTGTATGCTAGGAGCTTTCGTTTCATTAGCATTACCTGTGTGCATAGATATATTGCAGAAACATATTTTTTCAATCAGATAATACATTTTCAATGAAACAACTTTGTTTCTTCTACTCATTTTCTCCTCTTTTTCTGTTACACACTATGCATCTTTGGTTCATGTTGTAATGGCATCTTACAATAAAGTTAGTTATATTCTTTTGACATCGCTATTATTATTAAGTGCCATACAGCTGCATAATAATGACCATACCCTGTCCCCAAGAGCTTTCCATCTAACTCAAGAGACGGTGCAATGGGTGAGTGTAACAAATGTTAGCAAGGAAATGGGAAGGAATAAGAACCATAGAAATGTTCTTGGTAAAGGCTATTAAGAAAAGGCAGGGTAAAGGCTAGTCATAAACTGACCCATGGCGCAATCCAGTAGACTTACACCATAGATGAATATGGCAGGCAGCTATTAAACAAGGACATGTATTAATTATAGGAGTTTAAAAAAGCTGGTGATATGTGCTATGTGTCTTAACAATTGTTAACAATATTTGTAAAGGACCAGATTGTTTTGGAAATTGGGAAGAAAAGTAGCCAGTGCAAGCCCCTGGGTTTTAAGACTTTGCAATGGCCCCCTCTTAAATACAAAACAGTGATAATGCCACCAAAAATATTCATTCCACTAGCAGAGATGTATTAATCATGAATGCAAACACGATGTGGAACACTGAGTATGATTAGTGTTGGAGAAGGATCTTCATTTAACTTGAAAACTATTCCAGAAACCTTATTTTTTTTAAATTTAAATGTAGCATTTGCCAGTGCTGTTAAACCATAACTATTTTCTGATTGCCAAGCTTGCGCGGGCATGTGGTAAGAGCAGTGGGCTTCCACTACCTGCCCACAAAAAACAACAAACAAATACCCCCTCACCATATGGAGTAAGGCCTTCAGTACCCTGGCACAAGGTTAGGAGGCATTAAGGATCAGTTAAGGCTGCACAGAAGAAGAGCTCCAGCAAGTATTAAGAGGGGTGAGCACAATAGCCCCATGGATGGCAAGAGGCCTACTTGCCTAGGTCTCCCAGCCTGGGTAGACAGACATGAGCTCTCTTTGCTCGAGTTAGTGTGCTAACAATAGCAGTATGGATGTCGCAGAATGGTTGGGGCGGAAGTATGTGCTAGCCAATTGAGTACAAGCCTGCCTAACCCCTGGGTCAATAATTGGGCAGCTAGCCCATGCCACCTACACTGCTATTTTTAGCATGCTAGCTTGAGCAGAGCTAGCATGTGTCTGTCTACCCAACTGGGACGCACGCT